>NC_080381.1:126382754-127049004 GCF_014773155.1 Arachis stenosperma | reverse complement strand
GCAGCAACAATGGCATTTAAGACGAAGAAGGGATTAGGGTTTACAGACCTAGGACTAATTTGTCATACATATGGAAACATATCTTGTCACCAGCCACTCTGCGCCAAGCTGGCATGCTGATATGCCACACTGACAGCCACATAAGCAACAGTTAACGGCGTCAATGACGAAATTCACGGAATGTTGACGGAAGAACTAACGTTACCAATTTTAAATTTTTCGAGGACAATTTTTATTATCTTTTTTTTATGAGGACTGGTTTGGAGATCGAGCTATCTTTCGGGACCAATTTGACTATTTACTCGGGTTAAATTGATATAAAATGATGCCGTTTTGTGTAACTATTAAGATTAAATTCTTCCACTCCTCCATTTATATTATTAATTTCATCTTGTTTCACTCCCTCTTCACTCTATTGATCAGAACGAAAAAGAACATCAAGATAAAGTTAGTTACATATTTTATTGGAATTTCTCTCCAACAAACACGGTAAGTAACCATTACAAAATATTTTGATCTTACTTGTATTATTTTAATTATTTATAGTTGCTAGTAAAGTGAGCACCACCAGTTCTTCATAATTCCTTCTAATGAAAAGGTTGCAAATTTTGCTTTGACTTTCTTTATTCCCAAAATTCTGTCTTTTTGTTCATTTGTCGTTTTCCAATTTAGCAAGGGCTACGGAAAATAATTTCACATCATAATTAATTTTACAATTAATATTAATAATAGTAGTAGCATATTTTTAATAATATTGAACCTGTGGATGCTGAAAATAGTGAGTCTGATTGGAGGCCAGAGTAGTGCCTTGGAGAGATCTGGTGGCGGATGGTGGAATCATCACCTGAGAGGCCCTTGGTCATGAGAAGTTGTTATTGGAGCAAGAGAAGCGGCGACCTTGGAAGAGAAAGTTTTGGTGATATTGTTGTTACGGAAGCTGGAAACTATTAACAGAAACTGTTAATCCATTGATAGAGGACAAACATGATTAAATTTAAATCTTTCAATGACTAATTTAATTGAAAAAATTATTCGAAAATGAATTGATGAATAGTCTATCTTTTAGAACTAATTTGATCATTAATCCTAGTATCCTTAGTAATAAAAGTATTAAATATATCGTGTTGAAAAACAAATATCCTTATCTAAATGAGTTTAATGTAAAAAAAAAAAAGTCAGATGAAACTATAACAAAATCAAATATCAACATGCATTGTTAGATTAGATCTTTTAACATTCTCATTAAAGTATGTGCAATATTATTCAAATAAGATTGTATTATCTCTTAATTCATGAAAAAATGGTGTCAAATTATTATTTAAAATTATTAGTTTAATGTAGTTAAAAAACATAGGAATACATACGCAATATTCATAACAACGTTTGAAATAATAATTGCTGAGAGTTGAGTGATATCATCAACCTAAAAAAAAGAAATATAATTATAATCCAAGTAAATTAGCCAATATAAACCAGGAAAAAAAACCTTATAACTAACAAAATACTTCCAGACTTTTCATTCTTAGTTTCTCACAACATAAACATCTTAATGAGTAGTTATTAGTTTTTGTAGTTCTTTACAGAAATTGAATTACTGGATAGTCATAAAAAGGATCAAATAAATTTGAGGTGATAGTAAATATATTTGCAATTTGTAATTAATATATAAATATAAACCAAGTGCGAATCATATAAAAACAAAGCATGAAATCACATTTAATGAGATCCATGTCAGAACAGATCAACCTTTGCGACAAGTGCTGCAGAAGCCTGAGCTAGCTGGCCGACTAGTAAAATGGTCGGTGAAGCTCTCAGAATTCGATATCAAATACGAGGGCCGAGCATCCATCAAATCATAATTTTTGGCCGACTTTATCGCCGAGTTCTCAACACCCAATACAACTGAAGATTACATCGAATGGTCTTTATACGTCGACGGATCATCCAACCCACACGGGTGTGGGGCAGGTATTATACTTGATGATGGCCACGGCAACGCCATCGAACATTCCCTCAACTTCTCATTTAAAGCAAGCAACAATCAATGCGAGTATGAAGCATTAATTGCCGGCCTTAGACTCGAAGCCGACCTTAACATCACCAAACTTAAGGTATATTGCGACTCTTTACTTGTCGTCCAACAGGTAAATAATCTATACCAGGTAAAAGACCCTTTGCTCTCAAAATATCTGGATGTTGTACACCATCTATTTTCAAATTTCTCCAAATATGAACTACACCACATCCCAAGGGAGAGTAATGGCCGAGCCGACATTCTGTCTAAACTCGCCAGCACTCAACCAAACAAATTCTCACTTCATCAATCAACACTACTTAAGCCGAGCATTGAACTAAGCCATGTCTTAAGTGTGACACAGGAAGCAGACTGGAGATCTCCATACATACAGTATCTCCAAACAGGAATCTTGCCAGGCGATGTCGGAAATACCCGACAATTCCGTCGACAGGCCTCCTTTTTCACAATTTATAATAACTGCCTATACAAACGAGGATTCTCTCGTCCACTACTTAGATGTCTTTGCAGAACAGAAGCAGAGCTTGCGCTCGCTGAGGCACATGAAGGGATCTGTGGAACACACCTCGGAGCCCGCAGTCTGTATTCAAAAATCCTCAGAGCTGGATTATACTGGCCAACTATCAAGAAAGATTGTCACACAAAAGTAAAAAGCTGTGACCATTGCCAAAAACACAACCCGATAACACATCTCCCGGCCGAACTCTTACACTGTTCCGAGGTTAGCTGGCCGTTCAACCGATGGGGGATAGATATCCTCAGACCTTTCCCCACAGCCGCAAGACAGAACTTAAAGATCAAACAGCACTTCTCATCAGTAGAGCACCCACAAACAAATGGGTTAGCCGAAGCCGCAAATAAAGTCATATTACATGCTTTAAGGAAGAAACTGGATGATGCAAAAGGTCTATGGGAAGAGCTTATCCCAGAGATCATCTGGGGGTACAATACAACAACTCACTCAACTACAAAGGAGACACCTTTCCGCTTGGTCTATGGCTCAGACGCAATGATCCCTGTGGAGATCTCCCAATCCTCACTACGCACAGACTTGGCCGACCTAACTACCCAAGACTTAGCTCGGCAAACAGAACTTGATCTCATTGAAGAAATCCGATCATCCGCAGCAATAAAACATTTAGCAATGCAACAACGCATTGCCCGTAGATATAACCAAAAACTACAACCAAGATCTTTCCAAGTTCACGACCTTGTGCTCAGGAAGACATAACAAGCCAGGAAACCAACAGCACATGGCAAACTGGCAGCTAATTGGGAGGGCCCTTACAGAATCACAGAAGTCATCGGCAATGGAGCATATCGCCTACAAACATTAGAGGGTAAAGATCTCCCTAACACTTGGAATGTATCTTCCTTAAAGTTATACTACAGCTAATACCAGGGACAGGCAAGTACTCTTTTTCCTACTACCAAGATTTTTCCCACACGGGTTTTGCTTGGAGAGGTTTTAACGAGGCTAGCCTACCTGGGCCTTTAAATTCAAAGGTCTTATATTAATAAATTACTTTATTCAGTCAACGTTACTTGCATCCTATACTTTTGGATTTCACAAAAGTCAGAAACGATTTTAACCACATCCAGATAAAATCATCAATAAAAGATTTACGTCCGACCCCCCTCGGACTCCTACCACGTATTCAGACAAAATCCGATCTAACTCGGAATCAGATCACTTCATCAGATAACAATCCGATCTAACTCGGATTCCGACCATATACTCAGACAAATCCGATCTAACTCGGTTTCAGATCATTTAATCAGACAATATCCGATACAACTCGGATTCAGATCACTCAATCAGACAAAACCCGATTTAACTCGGAATCAAATCAATTCATCAGATAACAATCCGATCTAATTCGGATCCTGACCATTAAATCAGACAAGAAACCGATTCAATTCGGAATCAGATCAAGCAACCAAATTGCAATCCGATCAAACTCGAACTCCGATCATTGAATCCTACAAGATCCACATATTACTCAGAACACATTTCAGAAGCCAGTTACGCCTAACTCAGCCAAATCAAAAACCCGATACCAGTCAGACTAACCTACCAAACAATCATTGCTAAATGACCATCACAGTTATTACTATCAGCATAACAACTTTCCATCCAGCAACAGCATTATATTATCATAAACGTTTTTCTCTACAAAAGTAGCAACATATAGGCTACAATAACAAAAAACAAACTACAAATGTCCACAATTTGACATATCAAAAGCTCAACTCAAGAGCAAAACAAGCCTACAGACAAACAATCATAATTACACATTTTCATCTCCCTGCTCTGCAGCACCATCATCCTCAATCATGACACCATCCTGTACTATCTTGCCCGGATCCATAGACGATAAATCCACATCAGGAGCCAGAAACCTTGCCTGCAGAACAGCCCTCTCAAAACCTTCGAGGAAGGAATCCAGAATCTCTCCTTGCTTATTCTTCTCCAACTCCTTCATCTGTGCAGTGACCTCAATCATACGGGCACTCAAAGAAGATAAGTCAGCTTCTTTCTTCTTTAAATCTTCAACATCCTTAGCATAGCTCTCCTTCACCTCCTTCAACTGTTTCTCAACCTCAACCAACTTCATCTCAAGTTCAGTAACCTTAGCAGCTTTTACAGCCAATTCCTCCTTCAAACTCGGATCCTCCTTCTTTTCAACCACCTTGCGATGAATCTTCTCACGACTGCGCCCCAAACTCGCAAGTCGCAAACCAACCACCTGAAAGAGTAACAGATTAATACCCCAAAACAAAACACCCGAAAAACACTTTCGTTTCAAAAACAAAACTTACCTGCATATACTGATCAATCGCCACATCCCTTACCTCTTCCGCCAAACTAACATCAGAAGGAGTCTGACATACCTCATCCACCGTACTCATAAAAGGATGATCTTTCCCCCAAAGCGATAACCCCTCACTCCGCTCAACAAAACCATGCAACCTTTCCTGATTCTCACAAAACCTATGAATATCTTCCATTGGAACATCATCCTTCTCATCACCAGAAACATCGGACAAATCCACCACATCACCTTTCCTCTTCTTAGCAATAACTTTCCTCCTCCCACGTTTTGGTTGCTCAACCTCGCCAACACCAACCTTCTCTGCTTTGGACGAAGATACCTCTTTATCCAAACCCTTGCTCTTCACACGAGACCTCAAACTCGCCGCAGATACACCTGGATACTTGCCACCTGAAAAGCACGAAACAGAAAACCTAATCAAAAACATCAGACATAATATAACATCCACAGTCCAAAATCTTACCCAAATATTCCACAACAGCAGCCTTATTCTCCTCCCATTGCAGCAGATCATAAACAGAAATCAAATCTCGCCGATCAATAAACTCGGTCAAAAACTCAATAATGCACTCATCCTTCGGACTTATACATTCAGGACCCAAAATGTTTTGAGGCTCGGAACACCACCAGAGAGGAAATCTCTCCCCCAAATGCTCGTCAACATAAAAGGGAAAGTCATCTTCACAACTACTTACCTTCAGGAACATTTCCTTAAAATTCTTAAAAGATGATTTGTATAGCTTAAACACAACAAAACCAGGAGAGCTATTCAAATTTACCCAACCACCTTTCCAAACTCCTTTAGCCTGGAACAGTGAAAAGAACAATTCAACTGACGGATTCTCCTCCAAGAATTCCATCAGAATCTCAAACGCCCGAAGGAAAGCCCAACCATTAGGATGAAGTTGTGAAGGCGCACAGTTTAACTGCCTCAGCACCTTACACTCAAACTCACTAAAAGGGATTCTCACTCTCAATTCTTCCAAAACGGAACTATACATAAAGAAATGCTCAAAACCCTCCCCTCTATGAAAAACCCTATCATCCACACTACAGGGTAACAGTTCCAATCGAACCCCAGAATCAGCCCTAACAACCCTCCGCTTATCTATCTGACTCACAGCACCAACATCCAGAAACAAAGAAACACGATCTTTCACATCACCATTTACCCAATCATAAGACCAATCTATCTCCCCTCTTATATCTTTCTCATAACCCATTGAAAAATCAAAAGCAGAAAACACGAAGAAGAGGCAAACGGTTACACAGAAAAAACAGAAAGGAAGAAGAAGAGACACGCGGTTACACAGAGAAAGCCAAAATAGTCACAAAGTAACTCACCTCTCTTACTCATTGTTTAGATGAAACGACTTGAAGAAAATAAAGCAGCAAGCATGCAACCTTTCAGTTTTCCCCAACTTTAAATTAACCCACTTTAAACCAAATACTTTCCCTTCCCATCAAATCCAATGTCTCAGACCCTAAACACTAACCTTGGAAACAAGCAAAAATTAATACCCCACTTAATTGTTTCTCTTTCCTAATCACGCACGCTTAGCCTCAGTAACTGTTCAATAAAACATCTTGAACTGGGGGCTACCAGATTAAACCACAAACCAAAAACAAAGTTAAATCACATGCCGAACTGATCAGCAACCGATTCACACGTCATTAAAAGCTCAACCTGCTTCATTAAACACTCTCCCAGGCTAAGCTTGGGGGCTGTGGTCCGGCCATAATAAATTCAATATCATAAATCGGCTTTACTATTCATAACTCGGCATTTACCACAACATCAGCGTTACAGTTCGGCATTACAGTTATAACTCGGCACTGCAGACACTATTTGATAATCAATATCATTTATTGAAATCTGACGTTACAGATCAGCTCAACGGACTACTTCACAAATGTGAAACGTCCAACCTGACATTTACTCTTATTACTACTCTTTATTACAGACAATAAATACAGGAACGCAACCGATCTATACGCTGTCACCTATAAAAAGGTATGATCTTCTATTTTAAAGGACACATTGAATTCTCAATACTAACTTAAGCTTCGGAGTGCCTTTGCAGGTACACTCCCCCCTGTTTCTTGCTCAAAACTCTACGCGATTGGACACACTCTTGGAGAAAAGCTCGGATTATCACAAGACCTGAAGGTCGGCACCGAAAGCGATAGCTCGACGCCGACTCCCAGAGACTGAGCTCTCTCTCCAGGTATCCATACAAGAACAATTGGCGCCCACCGTGGGTCCGAGAATATAAACCTCTTTTTTTTTTATATTATCGGCCTCAAGGTTCCCGTCTTGAAGTCATGGCTGAACAACCTCCACCCTCGCCATCCGAATTGCTCCGGATGGTGACCGAGTTGCGGCAAGTCGTGGCTGAGGAGAACCAAAGAATGGCAAATCAAATCGCCAACTTGAATAACACTCGGATTGAAAACGATGACCGACAAGAACGGACAGAAGAAGCCGAGCAGCAGTCAGGGCCAACACATGTCTCAGACACTGCTCGACAAGAAGAAGAGCGGCCTGAACATAATGAGAATACTCAGAAAAACATCGAAAATGACGATCAGGAAAGCTCCCCTGGACCATTCACGGCGAAGGTGATGAACTTCGTGCTGCCCCGAAGGTTTACTCTGCCGACCACCCTAACTCCATACGATGGGTTAGGTGATCCGAAGAAATACATCAAAAAATTCACCTCCATAATGATAGTAAACGGTGCATCTGATAAAGTTTTGTGTCGTTGTTTTCCATCTTATTTAGACGGTCCTGCACTTGATTGGTTTTGTTCTCTGCCTGCAGGTTCCATTTCTCGATTCCGAGACATATCAAAACCTTTTGAGGAGCACTTTGCTGGATCCGCCATCTACCTCCACGACTCCGATTACCTGAACACGGTCAAGCAGGGCCAACACGAAAGCCTCAAGGACTACATGACGCGCTTCACAAAGATAGCCATGAGCATACCCGACCTCCACCCCGAGGTAGAACTACACGCCATAAAAAGTGGACTAAGACCAGGAAAGTTCCAAGAAACTATCGCTGTGGCCAAACCAAAAACAATGGCCGAATTCCGTGAAAAAGCCAAAGGACAGATTGACATCGAAGAACTCCGACAAGCTCGGAAAACAGAAAGGCCTTACTATAAAGACGACGACAAGCCACGGGACAACAAGAAGAATTTCAAACCAATCCCCCGATATGAGACCTACACCAAATTCAACACCAAACGCGATGACATCATCAAGGAGATCTTGAATTCAAAGTTAATCAAGCCACCACGAAAAGCTGGTAATTACCCAGATTCAAAAGGCACTGACCGATCAAAATACTGCTCTTTCCACCAGAAGCACGGACACAATACCGACGATTGCATCATCGCTAAAGACTTGCTGGAGCGATTAGCTCGGCAAGGTCATCTGGACAAATTCATCAGCGGCCAAATGCATCGACGCGCACCCGCTCCAGAGGACCAGAGCTCGGCTACACAACATAACCGAGACAGAGACCGCCCGAACAATAACCACCCCGAACTACCAACACGTACGATTAACTGTATTTCCGGAGGTTTCGCAGGTGGAGGAGCCACAAGTTCGGCAAGGAAAAGATCCTACCGAGCTATCCTTTCTATCAATGCCGATCAAAATCCACATCAGTCGCCACATACATCTCCACAGATAACATTCCAGACGGCCGACCATAACAACAGCATAACAAATCTGGATGATCCAGTCGTAATTTCCCTACAGCTCGGAGACCTCCTCATTAAAAAAGTGTTGCTCGACCCAGGCAGCAGCGCCGACGTTCTCTTTTACTCGACTTTCCAGAAGATGAAACTGAGCGATAACATCATCCGACCTTCCACTGGTGACTTGGTAGGATTCTCAGGTGAGCGAGTCCCGGTTATGGGCTCTGTGTGGTTGCAAACCACACTCGGTGAGTTCCCTTCATCGAAAACCTCAGACATTCAATACTTAGTTGTCGATTGCTTCAGTCCCTATAATATTATACTTGGCCGACCTTTCTTAAATAGGTTCGGCGCTATAGTATCTACAATTCATCTTTGCGTTAAGTTCCCCTTGCAGGATAACACAATTGCAACCATTCATAGCGATGCCCAAGAGGCCAGAGAATGCTACAACAATAGCCTCAAAAGACCTCACCGTAACACTAAAGCCCAGGTCCACAATATCGGCAACACGAACAACCAACACATGCTGGCCGACCTTGACCCTCGTGCAGGAACACTGGAAAGGCCGACTCCAACAGAAGACCTACATAAAATCTATTTCACAGAAAGCATGGATAAGTTCACATACGTCGGATCAACGTTATCTTCAGAAGAAAAATCTTCGTTCCGAACATTCTTACAACAGAATGCCGACCTGTTTGCATGGACCCCAGCTGATATGCCAGGCATCGATCCATCCATCATATCACACAAGCTAGCATTAGATCCATCTATTCGACCCGTTGCACAGAAAAAGAGAAATCCCGGACACGATCGAAAGCAAGCTTCCCTAGACGAAACCAAGAAGCTCATCAGCGCGGGCTTCATCCGAGAAATCAGGTTCACAACATGGCTGGCAAACGTCGTCATGGTTAAAAAACATAACGATAAATGGCGCATGTGTGTTGATTTCACCGATCTCAACAAAGCATGCCCCAAAGATTCATACCCTTTACCCTCTATTGACTGTTTAGTTGATAATGCCTCTGGTTTTGGGAAACTCAGTTTTATGGATGCATATTCTGGTTATAACCAGATCCAAATGCATCCATCCGATCAAAACAAGACAGCCTTTATTACTGAATATGGAAATTATTGTTATAAAGTCATGCCATTCGGCCTTAAGAATGCAGGTGCAACATATCAACGTCTGATGGACAAAATTTTCGCCAAACAAATCGGCAAGAACATTGAGGTCTACGTTGACGACATGGTCGCCAAGACAAAGATCGGCAATAATCACCTTGAGGACCTCACAGAAATCTTCGGACAGCTAAGAAAATATAACATGCGGCTAAATCCTGAAAAGTGTGCATTCGGGGTCCAGAGCGGTAAATTCCTCGGCTTCATGCTCACTAGCCGAGGTATCGAGGCAAACCCGGAAAAATGCCGAGCTATTTTAGACATGACCAGCCCACGAACCCTCAAAGAAGTCCAACGGTTGACAGGGAGACTTGCTGCACTTTCTAGATTCTTACCTTGCCTAGCATCTAAATCCTCATGTTTTTTCCAAACTTTAAAAACAAAAAAAGCTTTCCAATGGACTGATGAATGTGAACAAGCATTTACAACTTTAAAAGAAACTCTTTCAAAACCACCAATTTTACACACACCCCTACAAGGGGAGCCATTATTCTTATATTTGTCTGTTACTAACTGGGCTATAAGCTCCGCTCTTGTTGCAGAAAGGGAAAAGAAACAATTCCCAATCTACTTCACAAGCAAGACCTTACAAAACGCCGAGCTTCGATACCCAAGCATCGAGAAACTGGCACTATCCCTTGTCTTCTCAGCCAGAAGACTCCGGCCATACTTCCAGAGCCATGAGATCCATGTCAGAACAGATCAACCTTTGCGACAAGTGCTGCAGAAGCCTGAGCTAGCTGGCCGACTAGTAAAATGGTCGGTGGAGCTCTCAGAATTCGATATCAAATACGAGGGCCGAGCATCCATCAAATCACAATTTTTGGCCGACTTTATCGCCGAGTTCTTAACACCCAATACAACTGAAGATTACATCGAATGGTCTTTATACGTCAACGGATCATCCAACCCACACGGGTGTGGGGCAGGTATTATACTTGATGATGGCCACGGCAACGCCATCGAACATTCCCTCAACTTCTCATTTAAAGCAAGCAACAATCAATGCGAGTATGAAGCATTAATTGCCGGCCTTAGACTCGCAGCCGACCTTAACATCACCAAACTTAAGGTATATTGCGACTCTTTACTTGTCGTCCAACAGGTAAATAATCTATACCAGGTAAAAGACCCTTTGCTCTCAAAATATCTGGATGTTGTACACCATCTATTTTCAAATTTCTCCAAATATGAACTACACCACATCCCAAGGGAGAGTAATGGCCGAGCCGACATTCTGTCTAAACTCGCCAGCACTCAACCAAACAAATCCTCACTTCATCAATCAACACTACTTAAGCCGAGCATTGAACTAAGCCATGTCTTAAGTGTGACACAGGAAGCAGACTGGAGATCTCCATACATACAGTATCTCCAAACAGGAATCTTGCCAGGTGATGTCGGAAATACCCGACAATTCCGTCGACAGGCCTCCTTTTTCACAATTTATAATAACTGCCTATACAAACGAGGATTCTCTCGTCCACTACTTAGATGTCTTTGCAGAACAGAAGCAGAGCTTGCGCTCGCTGAGGCACATGAAGGGATCTGTGGAACACACCTCGGAGCCCGCAGTCTGTATTCAAAAATCCTCAGAGCTGGATTATACTGGCCAACTATCAAGAAAGATTGTCACACAAAAGTAAAAAGCTGTGACCATTGCCAAAAACACAGCCCGATAACACATCTCCCGGCCGAACTCTTACACTGTTCCGAGGTTAGCTGGCCGTTCAACCGATGGGGGATAGATATCCTCGGACCTTTCCCCACAGCCGCAAGACAGAACTTAAAGATCAAACAGCACTTCTCATCAGTAGAGCACCCACAAACAAATGGGTTAGCCGAAGCCGCAAATAAAGTCATATTACATGCTTTAAGGAAGAAACTGGATGATGCAAAAGGTCTATGGGAAGAGCTTATCCCAGAGATCATCTGGGGGTACAATACAACAACTCACTCAACTACAAAGGAGACACCTTTCCGCTTGGTCTATGGCTCAGACGCAATGATCCCTGTGGAGATCTCCCAATCCTCACTACGCACAGACTTGGCCGACCTAACTACCCAAGACTTAGCTCGGCAAACAGAACTTGATCTCATTGAAGAAATCCGATCATCCGCAGCAATAAAACATTTAGCAATGCAACAACGCATTGCCCGTAGATATAACCAAAAACTACAACCAAGATCTTTCCAAGTTCACGACCTTGTGCTCAGGAAGACATAACAAGCCAGGAAACCAACAGCACATGGCAAACTGGCAGCTAATTGGGAGGGCCCTTACAGAATCACAGAAGTCATCGGCAATGGAGCATATCGCCTACAAACATTAGAGGGTAAAGATCTCCCTAACACTTGGAATGTATCTTCCTTAAAGTTATACTACAGCTAATACCAGGGACAGGCAAGTACTCTTTTTCCTACTACCAAGATTTTTCCCACACGGGTTTTGCTTGGAGAGGTTTTAACGAGGCTAGCCTACCTGGGCCTTTAAATTCAAAGGTCTTATATTAATAAATTACTTTATTCAGTCAACGTTACTTGCATCCTATACTTTTGGATTTCACAAAAGTCAGAAACCGATTTTAACCACATCCAGATAAAATCATCAATAAAAGATTTACGTCCGACCCCCCTCGGACTCCTACCACGTATTCAAACAAAATCCGATCTAACTCGGAATCAGATCACTTCATCAGATAACAATCCGATCTAACTCGGATTCCGACCATATACTCAGACAAATCCGATCTAACTCGGTTTCAGATCATTTAATCAGACAATATCCGATACAACTCGGATTCAGATCACTCAATCAGACAAAACCCGATTTAACTCGGAATCAAATCAATTCATCAGATAACAATCCGATCTAATTCGGATCCTGACCATTAAATCTGACAAGAAACCGATTCAATTCGGAATCAGATCAAGCAACCAAATTGCAATCCGATCAAACTCGAACTCCGATCATTGAATCCTACAAGATCCACATATTACTCAGAACACATTTCAGAAGCCAGTTACGCCTAACTCAGCCAAATCAAAAACCCGATACCAGTCAGACTAACCTACCAAACAATCATTGCTAAATGACCATCACAGTTATTACTATCAGCATAACAACTTTCCATCCAGCAACAGCATTATATTATCATAAACGTTTTTCTCTACAAAAGTAGCAACATATAGGCTACAATAACAAAAAACAAACTACAAATGTCCACAATTTGACATATCAAAAGCTCAACTCAAGAGCAAAACAAGCCTACAGACAAACAATCATAATTACACATTTTCATCTCCCTGCTCTGCAGCACCATCATCCTCAATCATGACACCATCCTGTACTATCTTGCCCGGATCCATAGACGATAAATCCACATCAGGAGCTAGAAACCTTGCCTGCAGAACAGCCCTCTCAAAACCTTCGAGGAAGGAATCCAGAATCTCTCCTTGCTTATTCTTCTCCAACTCCTTCATCTGTGCAGTGACCTCAATCATACGGGCACTCAAAGAAGATAAGTCAGCTTCTTTCTTCTTTAAATCTTCAACATCCTTAGCATAGCTCTCCTTCACCTCCTTCAACTGTTTCTCAACCTCAACCAACTTCATCTCAAGTTCAGTAACCTTAGCAGCTTTTACAGCCAATTCCTCCTTCAAACTCGGATCCTCCTTCTTTTCAACCACCTTGCGATGAATCTTCTCACGACTGCGCCCCAAACTCGCAAGTCGCAAACCAACCACCTGAAAGAGTAACAGATTAATACCCCAAAACAAAACACCCGAAAAACACTTTCGTTTCAAAAACAAAACTTACTTGCATATACTGATCAATCGCCACATCCCCTACCTCTTCCGCCAAACTAACATCAGAAGGAGTCTGACATACCTCATCCACCGTACTCATAAAAGGATGATCTTTCCCCCAAAGCGATAACCCCTCACTCCGCTCAACAAAACCATGCAACCTTTCCTGATTCTCACAAAACCTATGAATATCTTCCATTGGAACATCATCCTTCTCATCACCAGAAACATCGGACAAATCCACCACATCACCTTTCCTCTTCTTAGCAATAACTTTCCTCCTCCCACGTTTTGGTTGCTCAACCTCGCCAACACCAACCTTCTCTGCTTTGGACGAAGATACCTCTTTATCCAAACCCTTGCTCTTCACACGAGACCTCAAACTCGCCGCAGATACACCTGGATACTTGCCACCTGAAAAGCACGAAACAGAAAACCTAATCAAAAACATCAGACATAATATAACATCCACAGTCCAAAATCTTACCCAAATATTCCACAACAGCAGCCTTATTCTCCTCCCATTGCAGCAGATCATAAACAGAAATCAAATCTCGCCGATCAATAAACTCGGTCAAAAACTCAATAATGCACTCATCCTTCGGACTTATACATTCAGGACCCAAAATGTTTTGAGGCTCGGAACACCACCAGAGAGGAAATCTCTCCCCCAAATGCTCGTCAACATAAAAGGGAAAGTCATCTTCACAACTACTTACCTTCAGGAACATTTCCTTAAAATTCTTAAAAGATGATTTGTATAGCTTAAACACAGCAAAATCAGGAGAGCTATTCAAATTTACCCAACCACCTTTCCAAACTCCTTTAGCCTGGAACAGTGAAAAGAACAATTCAACTGACGGATTCTCCTCCAAGAATTCCATCAGAATCTCAAACGCCCGAAGGAAAGCCCAACCATTAGGATGAAGTTGTGAAGGCGCACAGTTTAACTGCCTCAGCACCTTACACTCAAACTCACTAAAAGGGATTCTCACTCTCAATTCTTCCAAAACGGAACTATACATAAAGAAATGCTCAAAACCCTCCCCTCTATGAAAAACCCTATCATCCACACTACAGGGTAACAGTTCCAATCGAACCCCAGAATCAGCCCTAACAACCCTCCGCTTATCTATCTGACTCACAGCACCAACATCCAGAAACAAAGAAACACGATCTTTCACATCACCATTTACCCAATCATAAGACCAATCTATCTCCCCTCTTATATCTTTCTCATAACCCATTGAAAAATCAAAAGCAGAAAACACGAAGAAGAGGCAAACGGTTACACAGAAAAAACAGAAAGGAAGAAGAAGAGACACGCGGTTACACAGAGAAAGCCAAAATAGTCACAAAGTAACTCACCTCTCTTACTCATTGTTTAGATGAAACGACTTGAAGAAAATAAAGCAGCAAGCATGCAACCTTTCAGTTTTCCCCAACTTTAAATTAACCCACTTTAAACCAAATACTTTCCCTTCCCATCAAATCCAATGTCTCAGACCCTAAACACTAACCTTGGAAACAAGCAAAAATTAATACCCCACTTAATTGTTTCTCTTTCCTAATCACGCACGCTTAGCCTCAGTAACTGTTCAATAAAACATCTTGAACTGGGGGCTACCAGATTAAACCACAAACCAAAAACAAAGTTAAATCACATGCCGAACTGATCAGCAACCGATTCACACGTCATTAAAAGCTCAACCTGCTTCATTAAACACTCTCCCAGGCTAAGCTTGGGGGCTGTGGTCCGGCCATAATAAATTCAATATCATAAATCGGCTTTACTATTCATAACTCGGCATTTACCACAACATCAGCGTTACAGTTCGGCATTACAGTTATAACTCGGCACTGCAGACACTATTTGATAATCAATATCATTTATTGAAATCTGACGTTACAGATCAGCTCAACGGACTACTTCACAAATGTGAAACGTCCAACCTGACATTTACTCTTATTACTACTCTTTATTACAGACAATAAATACAGGAACGCAACCGATCTATACGCTGTCACCTATAAAAAGGTATGATCTTCTATTTTAAAGGACACATTGAATTCTCAATACTAACTTAAGATTCGGAGTGCCTTTGCAGGTACACTCCCCCTGTTTCTTACTCAAAGCTCTACGCGATTGGACACACTCTTGGAGAAAAGCTCGGATTATCACAAGACCTGAAGGTCGGCACCGAAAGCGATAGCTCGGCGCCGACTCCCAGAGACTGAGCTCTCTCTCCAGGTATCCATACAAGAACACCTTCCAATCAAAATGATAGTTGGAACAACAAGCAAAGACATGACGGCATAAAACTTAATCTATTTGAAAATTAAGTAAGTCACAAACTCACTTCATGAGATTAACCATGTATTATGTGCCACTAGGAATTTCATGCACCTCGAATACCTCATTGCACTCTTCAAATCGACTAACTTGCACTCTTTATGAAGTTCAATACAATGTGCCTTACATAAAATAGATAGAATGATATCGGAGGATTCCACTTACTATTACTACAAGTTATCGCGGACTTGATAGATGCTTGATGATTAGAAATAACCAATGTTCTGAAAACCGGTTCGAACCGGACGGTCGAACCGGTCGAACCGCGAACCGCTATCAATTACGGTTCGGACAAAAAGCAAAACCGGCAAATTTGAAAACCGCCATTGGACCGTTGAACCGGCCGAGAACCGGTCGGTCGAACCGAACCGTGACCCGGCCGGTTTTTGAATCTTAACAAAAACGCAGCGTTTTGTTGTGCAGGGATGGCAAGTTGGCAACCCTAAGCTCCCTAACCCCTCTTCCTTCTAGTCTCCAGCCTCCACAACGCGAAGCAGCAGTCCAGAGTCCAGACTCTAGCCCCAATTCGTCTCAACCTCATCGAAGCCGCCGGCGCATGTTCGTCCAGCCACCGCCGCCGTCCCAACTTCGAGCTTCGAAGGCAACGGCGCAACGTCCATCCAGCCACCGCCGTTTGAGCTTCAAAAATCGAAGCCACCGTCGCCGGTCTCGCCTCTTGCCTCCGTCGCGCAGCCACTTCCTGCCGGTGCCAGCTCTGTTTCACACCACCACGTCGGCCACTGTCTTCCCAGCCACCGTCCCCAGCCACTTCCACACCCTCACCAGCTCTGCCCTGTTCCAGCCTTCCAGGATCCAACTTCTAGTCTAGGTATTAATTTTTTTTGTAATTAATAATTGATTTTTGTTACTCTGTTGCTGCTTTTTTTAATTTCTAAATGTGAAATTGTGAAGGAAAATCAAATAATTAATTTTGTGTTGTTGAAATTATTACTAAAAATGGATTTGATACTCTGTTGCTGCTTTTTTAATTTCTGAATGTGAAATTGTAAATGGAAATCAAATAATTGATTTTGTGTTGTTGAAATTATTGCTAAAAATGAATTTGTTACTCTATAGCTGTCATTGGAGCCATTCACACAACCACTTTGGCCAAGCTCTCTGCTAAAAGGCAAGAAGTTCTTTCTCCAGCAGGCAACATTGTTGAACAGGTCAATAATACACCCAAGTATTAATCTTGGGAGCTTCTTTTAACTTTTTTTCATCTGGGGTGGTGTTGTGATTGTTTGATTGAATCATTGAATAACTGTTGCATGTCTCTGTCTCCTGATGAGTTTGATTGAGTAGCTCTTTGATTTTGTGACATGATGAACTCTGAAACTGTGAACTCTGAACTGATCCTGCTAAACTGAACTGGATTTTCTGACATGATGAAGTGATATAGTTTGTCATTTATTTTCTTTTAAATTAGTTCTTATAGTTTGGCTTTTGACATGATTAAGAAAGATCCATTTTGGTATATTAGGAAACTGGATAATATAAAGATAAAGAGTGCTATAAGATGTTTTAAGATTTTGAGTTAATATATCAATGAATTATCAACTCAATCTGCTAGAGACGCTAGGGTAGCTCTTTGGGCCTAATACAACTATCTTTTTGGCTGGCGAGCGTCAAAATGGTGAAGGATTTGTTTCTTTTAACTTCATTTTTGGACCCTAATCCTCACAAGTATTATAAGTTCTAAGATCTTTTTTTCTTTTCTGGTTTCAGATGCCATTCTTGAGTACTTCCTAGAAGCTGCAGTGAACAATTTCAGAATTAGTCGCATTGATCAAAATCTGTGGCATCCTGATTATCGCAGCAACAGAGTTGTTCTTTATGTTCTTGTGAAGAAATGAAGGTTTCAGAATTAATGAAACTATGTTACTTTATAGTTTATACTCTACTAGAGTGTGACCCTCCTATGCTAGGATTCATTGTAAAAGTTATTCTCCTTCCATGTATTATTTTTTGATATCATGCTCATTTTGAGAAGCCTAACAATTTTGTTTTGACAGATAAAAGTGGACTATGATCTGTGAACCATTTTCAGTGAATTCATTCACAACCACTGTTAAGAAGACACAATTTTGTAATGCTTGATGGAACAACTAAAGCTCCAATTCTTGCTTGGTTATCATCAAAGGATAATCTCTGAATCCAAAATATTTAATATAGAACAAAGGTTACTTAAATTCTAACATGTAAATTGTAATACAAAGTAAAGTGTTGATTAAATAATTCCTAAAGCTAGATACATATGTACTTTCTAAATTATCTATCAAAAAGATTTTAAAATTAAAAGTTAGTCACAAAAATGACTAGTTTATAGTTCAAATAATTTTCATGTGTTTATTTATATTTTATTTATTATTTTATTATAAAACGGTTTTTTCGGTTCAACTATGGTTAAACCGGTTGAACCTATGAACCAGTAAACCAGTCATTAGAGCGGTTCGATGACCGGTTCGGTTTTCAGAACCTTGGAAATAACCAATGCTATCTTGAGTAACAACATTCTTCTGCAAATTATAAAAAAAAAAAAAGCACTATGCATCAACGGTTTCATCCTCAACTATAGCAAATCCAACTAGCACAATATTTTGATTGCCATCTTATGTAACTGGAACTAACGAAGTTCCCTTGTATTTTCCATAAAGGCTGGGTTGCTATCAACCTGAACAAATGGTTTGCAGTGCTCTAATACAAGGAAAGAAAATACAAAATACTTAATGCATTATAGCAGATGTATATATGAGGATTTTTTATTGAAATAAAAAAAAGAAAATATTATCTCCCAAAATACGCACGGATAAAAAAAATAGATCCCAAAGTGTGCATCACTAATTCGCAGCGGATACCACGAAGTGAAATGATTTTGCTTGAAGTATTAAAATGAAAATGAAAAGCTTGACAAAAAATAAAAAAAATCTACAAAATATTTGAAATTCAAACTTGTTGGGAACATGAATGCTTTTATGGTTGAGGGTCCAATTTATCTTTGCTACATCTACTATTCCTTTTCCCCCTTTGGATTCACATATATAGAGTTGTCATTTATAGAGATGACAAATTCTCTCGGCAGGCGAGTATTCGTGGAGATTTACCCGCTGGAGAGTAGATTTAGGGAGTATTTTTTCTGTGGGTGGTGAGTACAAGTACCCGATTAATAAATGGGGTAGGGCAAGGGGAGTAATATCTACCCCATGGGTATCTGTATAATATCGTGAATATAAAACTACATGAATACCCAAGGAGATGAGTGAGACGAAGGAAGGTGTGTGAGAGCCTGGGAGGGAACTGGGTGGGAGCGGTTGGAGGCTTGCCAACGACGCTACTGAAGGAAACTTTGTGACTTTGAGAGGAAGAAGGAGGTGAGGTCATTAAGGTGAGGCACTGAAGGCTAGGGAAGGATTTTTAACTTAAGGGGTGTGTGTGTATATAAATGATGGATTCTAATATGTCTATGCTTATGGTGGTTATGCAAGTGTTGTTAAAATTAAAATCACATTTTATATATATATATATATATATATATATATAAATCTAGGCATTTAAAATTAACAAGTTTAATCTCAAAATTAGAGCTGGAAGTGAGTTAAGTCAGCTCATGAGCCAGCTCGAGCTCGACTTGTTAACAACTCGATAAGCTAAGCTCGTGAGCTGATGAGCCAAGCTTGAACCTAAAATTGAGCTCATAAATTAAATGAGCCGAGGTTGAGTTTGGATAAGCTCAGCTCATTATATATATATATATATATATATATATATATATATATATAACAATCTTAATTATTTAATATTTATATTTATTTTTACATATAATTTTAATATAGGACATAAATAAAAAATTTATAATTTATTGATAGATAAACAATATATAAAATTGATCTTTTCAAATATTTTTTAAAATATATAAGTTATAATTTATTCATATAGAATTATAGATTATGTATTTATATTTCTCTTATTTGAGCCAGCTCGTGAGCTTTTGGTGAGTCGAGCTTGAGTTTAAGAAATAAGCTCGATTGTTAATGAGCCGAGTCGTGAGCCAAGCTCAATTTTCGTGAGCCGAGCTTGAGCTTGGTCTAGCTCGGCTCAGCTCGGCTCACTTCCAGCCCTACTCAAAACACATAATAAATTAAAATAATACTACAATTATAACAAATACTTTAGAACACAAATTTAAATCCTTTACAAGTATGTATCTGGTTTAAGTGTTTAACATAGAACACACACAATCGAAAAAAAAAAACAATTAAATGTTCTAATAAATTAAAAGTCTAAAATTAAAATCTTCCGATATTTTCATCTTCCATCAACATCTTCATCTTCACCATCTTCTTCAGAAATGTCATTTCTTTCAGGTTCAACTGTTCAAGTGACATGATCAACAAAATCATCATCATTCACATGTTCATGTTCTTCTTCCATTAATTTTTATTTGGATCTCCAATGAACTCATACTCACCTCCCTCACCTATGTTAAGCTTATTACTATTCATACTTGAATAGTGAATTCAATAATAGGATCATCATTAGTATTGTCAAGCGTTGGTGGGTGAGAATGCTCAACACGTTCAGCAAAATTCTCATCAATCTCTTAAGTTATCCACTCATCATCAGAATGTACTGTCTCAAATTCAAGTTTCGAAATTTTTTTAATATGCTTGCTCTTTAACTTCAAATTGTACATCACATACACTAAGTCATTCATTTTCTTTTGATACAATCGACTTTTTCTCTTTGTATGAACCTCAAAACATATAATACTTGTAGTTAATATGTATACAAAAATAAAAAATAAAATAAATAAAGAATAATTTTGGAAATCACCATTTCAAATGCACTCCAGTTACGTTCACATCCAAAAAAGCTACAAGTTAAGCCACGGATAGCAAACTTTTTTAGTTATGGACAACTATCTCCATAAAAGTCCCACCACTTAGTAGGTAGCATGGTCTTTCTACTACTCTTTGTAGTTTTATTGCCAAAGAGGCCTCTAGCATGTTGAATTCAAGAAGTTGAAGACCAATCTTACTCCTTTCTTCTTGGTTAGGAACCAATTTTATCATACAACTATACCATGAAATTAGGTTCATAGTGGTAATGAGGATTAAGATAATACACAGCAGCATGCAATGGCCTACGTAGTTAGCTTTCCCACCTCTCATAAATAATTTCCCATATATGTTCATAATTAAAAATAGCAAATGCAAATGAATAAGAATAAGAAAATCAAATAAATAACTAAATAAGAAAACAACATAACATGATACATTAATAATCAAATTTTAAGAAAGTCACGTTTACCTTTTTTGTTGAGAATTGTCCTTTTTCTTTTCCTTCTCTTTCTCTGTTTGCTCAAAATAATCCTCATCATCACCAAATCTTCTCTTCTTCAATGATGCACTACAAGAAAATCAGTTATTTGTCACGCTTTTAAAATGTGCCAAAAAATACGAAAAAGCGTGACGATAGTTTTTCACCACACTTTTTGAGCTATCGGCACGCTTTTAAAAGGGTCACATCCGCAAGAGTGTCAGTAGCTCTATTGCCACACTTTTGTCGATCTCTTGGTACACTTTATTTTTTGTCACGCTTTCATCTATTGTCATGCTTAAAAACATGGTGGTATGGATAACCCTATAACCACGCTTTAAAAGCGTACCAAAAAGTGGGCATACAGCCATGTTTTTAGAAGCGTGCCCATAGGGTTGGTTTTGACTACGGTTTGAAAGCGTGCCGATAGAGAAGATATGACTACCCTTTTTATGTCAATAGGAAAAGATATAGCTACACTTAATAAGCGTGGTAGTTGATGACTACAAGATATGACTACCTTTAAAAAGCCAGCCATAGCTACATAAACCTTTCACTAGGCCACTCCACACTACTTTCAACATTGTGGAAGCTAGCATAATCATCATTAAATAATTAATCATTATGCAAAAACTAAATCATGTTATCAAAATAAACTTTATATAAAAATACAATCATAAACTGGAACAGGAAAATTGAAAAAAAAAAAAGAAAATAAATTCACTACAAAGTCATTTGCAAAATAAAATTTACAATATCTAAAACACACTACTCAGTTGAGTGTACAGCTTCATCTAAGACTTCATGATTCTATATCTAACAGAACATTTGAAGTGGTCATTATATTCACCATCTCTCAATATCACAATCCGCAAATGGCTCTCGTTGTTACCATAAAACTCAGAAAACATTCAACTAATCTACATAAAGAAATCTAAAAACAGATAAAGATACATTATTTTGGAGACTGTTGAGGAGCATCTTTTGTTCATTGTTTTGATCATTGCAGTCGTAGCTACTACTATCACAGCTGCAGTTGCTACTACTATCATTGCAGCCGTAGCTGCACCCATTTTTACACCATCTGCAGCCTTCATTGCGTCGGCTATTTTAGCGAATGCTGTGACCCTTCCACAAGTATAACTCTCAATGCAAGTGTTGGTTTTCTTGCCATATTTTACCTGCAAAAGAGCAAATCAAATTGATACCAACTTGCATACTAAGTAAGTTTATTACATATTAGCATAGGAATGATATCTTCAAACACAAAGAAACCCACGGTTTTTGACAATCAGCAACATCAATATAAATGCATACCAGCGATAAACCATGAACTTTCAAGGATTGCTATTTAACCCTCTAAAAATGAAAGGCCTTTCTCATACAAAAAATGTGTACAATAGCAGTGATAAAACCATTTTAAAGCTTAATACAAGTATTCACAAAACTTAGTAACTCGATTAATAGAGTGCCTGAAAGAAAGGGGAAACCATAAATCTGCATGTTTAAAGATAAAAGACTACCAATTAGTACACAACCTGTACAATATTATGTAGAATAACAAGAGCTTTTCTTTAATGGGGCAAACTATACTTTGGTTCTTGATGATCCAAGGTTCCCTATGAATCATAGCCATTGAAAATTTTGAACCAATGGCTGATGTTAGCACTTAGAATAGGATATTGAAATAGTATGTTTACCTTCTTAGAAGCCCCCTAATAACAGCCTCATCAAGATTAAAGGGCCTATTTGTAGCAGCGAGAACAAATACACGCTCTTTATCTTTTGTTTGAAGACCATCCCAATTCATCATGAACTCATTCTTCATTTACGCATAGTCTCATGTTTGCCAGGAGTTTCACGTCTTCCTAACATACTGTCGACCTGACACACACATAATATTAAACCAGGAAAAAATACAGAAAAAGATAACAGAAAAGGAAAACACATAAATATGATACTAACCTCATCGACAAAAATAACACTTGGGGCAATCTTGCTGGCTAGAGAAAAGACAGAAAAGATAGAAGTCCCCACCTTAGCCAACTGTCCTTTGCGAAAAAGTTCAGGTCTCCGTAGAGGAAGCATGACCAACTCCTTCAAGGTGTCCTTCACATTTTCTAAAACCCCAATATCATCAAAAGTGACCCCAATATCACTTGGAGGAATCACATCAGCAAGTAGCTCTTTCTCAAATTCATTCTCAATAACCACATCTTGAGCAAAATGGGGAGGGGAAAAAGTAAAACAACAATGTATACTGAATTGAAGAATAGTCCCCATATATTTTAGTAAAGAACCACCATCGAAACAAGTAATTGAAGTTCCATCTAAAAAATATGTTTACGAGGCTACGATGCAAAATTCAATTACAGTTGGCCATGGGTGCTGAAGATTTGATTCAAATAGTAACAAGGACAACAAAAGAGTTGAAAATCAGTGATTATATTACCTTCAGCGATTTCTTTGAATTCTTGTTTTCACCTTTAATGCCCTGCAGAATGTTCAACCCATATTTAAGGCTGACAAATAAAATGTAAAATAAGTGTTACAAGACGAATTTAAGTTCATATAAAATGTAAAAGTAGTGTTTACAGGTGAAGTTAAGTTCACATAATTCTATTTGTTTTGCTGCTTAATTTTCTTAGGTCAATAGGAGGGAGATATATAAATATTATTAGACGTCATAAAAGACTTTTCCCTTTCAGAAGTTGATGATATTAAAAACATTACTAGAATTGAGCCATTGACATCAGTTTAAAATCATATTTCATCTTCCTTCCAATGTTGGCCTTTCAAAGATCTCTAAATAGCATCTAATGGTACAGAGCCAATTTTTCTATGAATCAATATTGGTAAATGAAATTAAGGTCAAATAATGTCCACTGGATAGATTAACTAGCCCAATGCATCATACTACCACACACACACTTTTTCATTGAAACACCAAGTAGAAAAATAATTTAAAGAAAAAAATTAAAACGCATCCACTGTTTATTTTCCATGACAATAAATTCATCAGGAGCATCAAAATCAGTATGCTAAAATTCAAACAGGAGTAAAACTCCCAGGTAATGAACATTCGCTTCACTTCCATTCCACATCACCACAACATCGAGAAACAGCAAAACAGTGAGGGAACCAAAATAATGAACCTTATCACATAGGAACAAAGAAACAATGAGGGAATAAATACGTACCTTGTAGTGTTTATGGTGAGGGTTGACCACCGATTAAGGGAGAGGCAGCGACGATTGAGGGAAGAGCGAGAGAGAGAGGCAACAAAGATAGTGAGAGGGTTTGCGAGATAGAGTGATTGCCGAGGGAGGGCGCACCAATGGAGGGCGCGCTGACAGAGGGCATGCTGACGGAGGGCGCGCCGACAGAGGCAGCTTTGATGGAGGGTTGCGAGAGCGGGTGCGAGGGTTGCGAATCTGAGGAGGAAGCTTGTGATAGAGGGTGCGATAGAAGGCTGGGAGAGAGGGTTCTCAGTGATGAGTTCTTAGTGATGAAGGGTGTTCGAGGGTTCTCGCATACATCATGAGTGAAAGGGTTTTCACTTCTCAGTAGGGTTACCTTCTGAAAACAAAATTAAAGTGTTTGAAGAAAAGTTTATATGGAAAAGCTGGTACACAAATGCAGATATATTGCACACTAAGCTGATATACAAATATGTGGTGTGTTAAAAGTAATAACATTTCAATTAATACATAAGTTATATACAAAAAGGTGAAAAAAAAAACACCAGTACTCCACTACTCCTACAGACCTCCACCAATACCACCTGAATTCGAACCAGCATGCTGAGGACATCGACTAGAGCTATGACCTCTCTTTTGCATAGAGTACACTATCAAGTACCATGCATTTTTTGCGAGTCCATTTCGCTCAGGTAGGGATTGATTTAGGTTGTCCTTTTGCCACTTTCATTAGTAATGGATTACCAATTACCTTTGGACCTTTATATTTAGGCTATGTAACTGGGTCGTCTAACGGTAAAAATTTTACACTGTAAACCTTACGAATTTCAGACATCTTGTACACGTCATTTATATATACTTGCCAGTCAAGACGTTGGTTAGCACAACAAGCAAGCACGTGACGACATGGAAGTCGCTCCACTTGAAAATGACCACAATCACAAACTCGTTGCGCAAGATTAACGGTGAATATTGAACCGTTGTCCATTTCATGAACCTCAAACACTTCATTGTGCTTGTTGAATCGGTTTACCACTATGTTTCCCGCACGATGAAGATTTTCTTTAACCCGTTGAGTGGCAAACTCTGAATAAGTAAATCCATTACGAATATGCTCATGAGCCTCATCACTCTTCCGAGTAAACAACTTATTCAGCCAATAACAAGTAGCTCTAAGTATCGCATTTACAGGAAGATTGCGTGCACCCTTCAAGACCGAATTTATGCACTCTACCATATTTGTCGTCATATGACCCCAACGATAACCCTCGTCAAATGCCAATACCCAACGCTGAAGACCAATCTCATCACACCAATTAGTGTATGCCTCGCCTCGCTCCCGAAGCCTCTCATAGTTTATATTGTACTCCTGTTCTGTTCTAGAATAGCCTACAAAACACCATATTATCATAAGTAGGCACTATAAATTCATTATCAATTGGACTAAAAGTAGTTTCAAATACCTATGTTAATAACAAGCTTATGCAAGTGTGGGGCCTTGAATCTCTTTAAGAAATTAGCTCCAATGTGCCTAATGCAAAACATGTGTCGTGCTCTTGGCGGTGCCCAAGCACCGTCACTACGAGCTATTGCTGCCTGGATGGACTCATGGCAATTAGAGATAATACCCACACCATCTTGAGTAACAACATTTTTTCGCAATTGATGAAGAAAAAAGTCCCACTCCTCGGCGGTCTCACTCTCTACAATGGCAAAAGCAATCGGCACAATATTTTGGTTCCCATCTTGTGCAATCGCAACCAAAAGTGTACCTTTAAATTTTCCATAAAGTCGTGTGCTGTCAACCTGGACTAATGGCTTGCAATGTCTGAACGCTCTAATACATGGATAGAAACTCCAAAATACCCGCCGAAGTATCCTTATGCCGTTTACCTCTTCACTCCCACGATAAATAGGTAGAGTCTCTATTCGAACTCGTGAGCCTGGCATCTTGGCACACATTGCCATGCACCACCATGGTAGAGTCCGATAAGAAATTTTCCAATCACCAAAGATTTTTGCAACACACTTCTGCTTTGCCAACCAAGCCTTACGGTAACTTACAGTATAGTTGAATTTAGATTGAACTTCTGCAATTATAGATTTCACCTTTAGCGATGGGTTAACTTCAACTAATGGCCTGATAGCATCTGCAATCATATTTGAGTCTAACTTGGAATGATTTTGTGAAATCGTTCCAATGGTACACGTGTGTCTGCCATTGTAACTCCGAATCTCCCAATAGCCTTTCTTTCTATTCAAACTAGCTCGGATAAGCCAATCACAACCTTTGTCATACCTCTTACATTTTGCATATAACGTCATAGGCTCAAACGCGTACATCGTGTAAGCAACTCCTCTAGAGATAGTATAATTCTTGATTGCGGAGATCACTGACTCTTTAGAACTAAATTCCATTCTAATACTAAACTCACCATCATTGGCCGCCACAACGCCTTCACAAAACAAATGTGAACTATCATTAGTCAGTCATGGGTAAATAAACCAATGGTAACTATATTGAATAAACATACCTATATTTGCATACTCATTCTCATCTTCATCTTCGTCATTGACTTCATAGTTGGCTTCGAATTCATCTTCACTATCACTGTTATCTTCTTCCCAAACTTTATCCTTAACTTCATCCATGTCTGATTCGTGGTCAATCGCATTTATACCAAGATGTTCAAACTCAACATACAATTCTATCATTGGCAATTGAAATCGACTCTGTTGATAAATATGAAACATTTGCTGTATATTTGTGTCATCAGTGATGGACATTATATGAAACTGCATTAGCTTGCCAAATAAGATGATCGGATTCCTGTACAAAATATTGTTCACTCTCTTTGAAATATGACTTTGTATGCTTCTAGAAAGATTGTTTTGTAACTCCGCAAACGTTATGGTGCATGGAATAATAAGGGAAAACGGATGTGGTATAATCTCACCCTCGTGTGTATGTGGTATAATTTCCTATTATAATACACTCGCAAATTTGCAGTACCTTCCATTGCTTTCGAAAGTCTCAACTTTTTCTTTTCTTTAAACTCACTCTCCTAAATTTTACACCACCAATACTTACCAAAAACTCACGATGCTCGAGAAAGAATGGAGAACAGTTTTTATCGTCAAACCTCCCAATTTAAACATGTATAATAATCAAAACGCAGCTTACGTTTTGCATAAACCAACCGATTAGAAGAAAAAGTTGATCAAAATGACACCTGCATTTTGTCAAAAAAGTAAAAAAAATTAAAAAGTTGCTAAAAAAACAATCTGGATTTTGTAATAAAAATAGAATATGAAAAACGCAACTTGTGAATTACAGGAAAAAAAAAAATTAAAAAACATGGAAAACGCAACATGTAATTTCCCTAACACCATATGCAAACAATTATCCCATGCAGACTCATTTGGACATGTATCAACAAATACTATATGAAAGAAAATTAAGCCCTATTATTTGGTTTAAAGTATTATAGTTATAATAAACAGGAAAAATTGTTAATATATAGGAAATAAGTTACCAAGTTAAAATAAGATACCATAAAATTAATTATATAATCTGACAGAAAAAAAAAAGTACTTATAATATATGTTGGAGATCCACTTATGTCTCGCATGCAAACAAATATTGTGGTCAAATAACTTTCACTAACTATTGACTCGTCTGTAGAGGCTGAAAAGGATCACCATAGAGGTTGAAGATGAGGAAGTGAAGGCGATGGTAAATGGGTATGGGTGAGGGTTGGATTATGATGTTAATTTTGATTCAGGAAATGTAGGTAATTAGGGATAAAGTGAGAGGATGATAATAAAGAGTGTAGAGGATTTTTGAAAAAGAATAATATTTTAATTAAATTTTTACTATAGAAATTTTAACAAAAAGATAAATTTAAAATTTATTTTTAATATTAAAAATAAAATTAAATCGAATTAAATATTGAAAATATTTTTAAAATTTTTAACAAATTTAAAATATATATATATATATATATATATATATATATATATATTACCCCATAAATATCTAAGCTATAAATTGGTTGTGGTGAATGGCCATTAGTTTCTTAAATTTATATTGAAGGAAGATTTTAGTGGCCGTATAACGACATACACAACAGCAGATAATTAGATATGAGAAATGTTAGGGCCAGCAATTTTGATGTTTTGTAACCATCAATAGTATTTTTGATGGTGTGAGATTACATCTAATGGTATCTAATGGTGGGAGATCTATCACTTTTGTTTTGATGGTTAAGTGCTGGCCAAAAAATACAAAAGTTGCTGGCCCCTAGACTTTTCCATTAGATATTTATAAGTTTGTAGGCTGTTATTTTTATTTACAACTTAATTATAATATTATATAACATAATTATTAATGTTATCCCTAAATATTTCAAAACTTTTTGTTTGGATGTCTTTTCTTTGATAAAAAGTAGATACTAACTTAAATGTTGGATGGAAAAAATAAGGTACATGATGATAAAATAAAAATAACTAAACGGTCAAGAAAAAATATATTAATACCTAAACAACCTAGTAGTTAAGTATCTCAAATTGATTATATGTTGTAGTAGTCATACCTGTAGTAGGCACACCAATATCGTCAATGTTGTCAACTTCATCTTCTTCCTCATTTTCATCCTCATTTGCATCAACAATTTTATAATTTGCTTCAAATAAGTCTCCATTTTTACTATTGTTTTCTTCTCATTCCATGTCTCTTTCCTCATTTATATATGGATCATCCTTTTTTTTGTTACTAGTCAACTGTTCAAAATAAACATACAGCTCTAAATTAATATTTGAACTAAATTACATTCACAAAGATACTTCATACATATTGAGTTCATCAGATATCGAATTATTTGAAATTGTATTAATCCACCAATTAAACACTTATATAAAATATCAGCGACAAAATTTTTTGAAATAAAATAAATAATTTATTTATTCCCAAATTAAATTAAACAAATTTTATTTACAAATATAATTTTTTTTTTTTGGAATTATGCAATAGATCGGGGCCTCCCACCAAGTTTAGAGCAAAATGGGGATAGCTGACACCGATCTGCATGCAAATCAAGAAAGTATTTACTTGATTCGGAAAAAAATTAAATAAAAAATAAAATTATATGTTAGAATTAAACTAAAAATTAATTGTTATTGATTTTATTAAAATTTAAAATGATATGTTAATGAGTAATATGAGTCAACAAATAATCTTTTGTAGTTAAAAATAAAAAGATCAATTTCTATTCATTCAAAAAATAAATTAACAAATTGAAATAATAAAATTCAAAATGTTGTGACTTTACTAAAATTTAATATTAAATGTTATTGACGTCATTAAAATCTAAATTTATATGTTAGTGAGTAATCACAATAATGGAGTCATAAAAAAATCTTTTTGTATTTAAAAATAAAAAAACTAAAATTTGTATTAATTTAAAATAAAGATACAAATTAGAAAAAAAAAATAATGACCATGGAGTTGTCAGCTAAACTCGGCCAAAGATTGGGTCAGCAATGAGCTGGCTGAGGGGAAAATCCAGTTCCCCTCTTCGGATCTGTGTGTTTTCTACCGGATCCAGTGATATTTTTCCGATTTGCATACAGATCGGTGTCGATTATCGCGATTTTGCTCTAAAATCGGTGGGTAATAACCTGATCTACGATGACACAATAATAAAAAATTGTATATTTATAGACAAAGTTGTATTAATTTATTTCAGGAATAAATAAAATTATTTATTTTGTTTCAAAAAAAATTTCTACCACTAACCCTCGTCAGAATGAGCTACTACTATACCTTGACAAAGTCTCGCAATCAAATCTCAGATTGACAATCTCACAATTATAGTACACTTTGTAATCTAACCCTACTTTCCATTTTTCCTTCGGAGCACCCACTGTTTTTTTTAATGCTTTTATGGATAACTCAACTCAAAAATAAAGAATATAGAAGATTCGAACAAAATAAGTCTGACCAAAAAATTAAATAAATAAATAAATAAAGACTGATAAAAAAAAAGACCCAAAACAAAATCAACAAAATAAATAATAGTAAATAAATAAAGAAGACAGTGGTGTTTGAACCAACCGTGATGATATATACTCAGTGGTCACCGAAGAAATTCCTCATCGTCTTCGCCGCTGCTTCTTTCGTTCTTTCTCTCTATCTCTCTCAATTACAGATCTAGATCTATGAAGAAGTTCTCCTCCCAGCTAGTGCATTATATAATATAAAATTTCTATTAAAACCCTAAAAGCCACCGCACCTACAAACGCAACCTGCGAGAAACCCAAAAAGCGACCGTACCTGCAAAACGCAACCTGCGTTTTGCGAAAATGCATAACGTCCACGTCAGCTATTCATTTCCAAGTTACAACAGTTGTCTTCCATATTGAAAATTTTCAGACTACAATTTTGTCCTTTATTATTTACACAATTACACGTTTGTATGCGGTAGTGATACTCGCACTCTGTTTTAATTTTAAATTTTAAACAGCAGAATCAGCACGACTTAGACGTTTCTTCCTGTATCTCCATGCAACTTGAATACGAATTGCAGATAAGGATCTCCAATAAGGTGATTCATACCTACAATAACAACACCGTTAGCAAATGAACCATGGATTTGAATTCATAAATTGAAGCTTGATACAAATTTAATGGAGAAAAGAGATGTGACCTTAAGGCTCCTTGAACACGCGGACTCCGCAAGAATCTTGTGAAAAGGAATGTGACTTCTTCAAGGCCGGAGGCCATGGCTAAAATGACTCGACATTTGTTAAGCACCTCACTGTTCTGTTGCTAAGCAGCCTTTGTCCTGGAAGCCTTACTGGAAAATCATATTGATAAAACATGCTGCTAATTATTCCCATTAATATATTATTTGTTAAGTCGTCTTAATTTTCTTCTTACACTCATAAATCAAAGTACCTAGATGAAATTTGAGCTTCTTTGGATGCTGCAATTGAGTTGTTTAAAAATTTTAAATAAAAAAAATTTCTCTTTTTTAATGTGCTTAATAAATTTTTTAATTGTAAAAATAAAAATATTAATATTTTTTAAATTACAATTTACATTATTTTTACATAGATCTTTTTATTAAAAATTATTTTAAAATAATAAATAAATAATATTTTTATATTTTTATACCCAAATATATAATTGTCAGAATCAAAACAGTAATTCAATTGGTTAAGTTATTAGATCACTAGGTTACTAGTTCAACTAGGGGATCACAAGTTGAACTAATTGACTCAATCCCACTTAAATGAAAATATAATCACACAATAAAAAAAATCTTAAAATGGTGTACATGATGAAAGTCATGACACCACCTTAAAATCCTGTAAGAAAACAAAAAAATTCAATCAATTCACAAAGTCTATTATCTAATCACACTATCGCATAACCTATTAGTAGAATTGGAATTAAAACAGAAGCATTCCAACCATGGTTCTAAAAACCGGACTGGCCTGTCGAACCAAACCAATTAGAACCGGAAGCCTTTGCGGTTCAGTCCATCAGGAGAAACTACCATTTCAAAAACCATATAAAAATCGTTGAACCAGCCGGTTTACATGAAATGTCGTTTTATGCTTGGTTTAAAAAAAAAAAAAGAAAAGCAATCTGATTCCTTCCTTGTTCCAGTGACCCAGCCCCTCTCTCCTTTTCTTTCCTTCACAATTCAGAACCTTGCACTACCCTCAACCAAAAAAAAACCTAGCCTTCTAGCCTCCACCACTGCCACCGCAAGGAGTGGGACACTGCAGCCATCCATCGCACTCAGGAGCTTCCCTCTTCGTCCTGTCGGCATGCTCCAAAGCTCCAACCCCTGTTCACTCTCACCGATCACAGCTTCTTCCTCGAGGTCAGCCGGGTTCGTCATCTTCGTCTTCTTCCTTTTAATCTCTTTGATATGTTCTGCCCAAACAGAGCCTTAATTTGACTAATTTGCTTGTGTATGATTAAACCTTGTTACTTTATGAAAGAATGAACTACTTAACATTCTAGAGCCTTAATTTTCTTGTACCAGAGACAATTTTTTTATTTATACCCAATATAATTTGAAGGTAGCTTGTTAGGTTCTCTATTTTGTTTGATTGTGATGTATTTAACTTGGTGTGAGTATTTTGTGATGCTATGGAATAGAACAGAATGTGTCAGATTGAGCTAAAAGTAGGGTTATATTTGGAAGATAATTATTCATGTTTGGATGTTTGTATTAGAGGCAGCCAAAAATTAATTTTGATTTAATGATGCCACAGGTTTTGGAGTTATCATGTGCTCTGGCACTTATGTAATTTGATGATTGCCTATTACTGCTACTTTGAATGTTCATTCAGCGTGTGGCAATGGTTAGCCTTTATGTTTGTGAATTTGAACTTGATGGATGATTATATAATATACTTCTTGGTAGTAACACTTTTGTTTTATCTAAAGAAATGTCACTGTCTTTTGAACAAAATTGAACCGATCACTGATTTTCTATATTTCACTCATTAGTATATATTAGTTGAATGAATCAGATCATTTGAGAATTTAAAGGAGCTGAAATTTGATAATGATATATCACAAAATAGAATTCATTTGAGAATTTGAGATATAACAATAGCAAAATTTTATAGCAGTATCTTGTCATGAATTTTACAGAAAAATTATTGTTGTAAATTGTGTTTTATAAGAATTGTTAGGTTTACTATATGGATACTCATGGTCAGTCATGGATATCGTAGCTAGCTACCCAGAGATTTAGTAATTGCTTATTCATCATCATATCATGTTCTAATTTTCCCTCCTATAAATGTGTGTAAAAAAAAAAAAAGTGTAAAAACAGCAGCAGCAGAAGCATTAGAACATCTAGAAAATTAAAACAGATGCATTAAAAATCTAGAAGTTAGAATTCTCCCTGGCCATATTCAGCTATGAGAAAATTTAAACAGCACTACAACATCACAGCATTTCTCATATGCAACTATGAGGAAATTAAAACAGCATTCCAGCATTTTCACAGCATCAAAGAGCAGCATTTTCAATGAATGAACAGAAATTAAAACAGAAGCATTAAAACATTATAAACATTTTCAAATTTTCTATTCTAAACCTACATTAAAACAAAAACAATCAACTATTAAAAATTAATATAAAATAACTAAAAAAAAATCAAAAGCTCACCTCTACACTGCAGAAGCAGAACCCAAGTCACAGCAGAGAAGGTGGAGGCACGTCAAAGAACACTGCAGGGACAGACGAGTCACAAGGCGGGGCAATGAAGGCGACAGACGGAGGTGAGCAGAGCAGCACACACGGAGACGAGAAGATGAGCCGGCTAGAGGCGAGTACAGACCGTCGAGAGTGAGAGGCGAGCACCGGCGAGAGAGAGGCGAGCATGGACCGGTCAGAGTGAGAGGTTGAGAGCTCTGTGACTGGCCGAAAGTGTGAGAGCATGAGGTTGGGGAAGAGAAGGGGGTGCCGTCCAAATTAGAAATTAGGGTTTTACTTTTTCTTAACATGAAACGATGTCGTACCCCCCCCCCGCGCGGGGGTTTAAAAGATAAAAGCGAACCGGTCCGGGTTTTTGAAAACTGTCAGTTCCCCGGTTTTGGTGAAAACCTCCCAGCTCATTGGTGAAAACCTCCCAGCTCAAACCAGTTCGCACCGATTATGCACGTTCTCTGGTCCTGGGACCGATTTGAAGCCATTGGGTGACCTCTGACCGTCCAAATCGGTCCGGTTACAATACTATCCAAATACAATTAATAAATGAAAAAAGATATCAACTAAAAAAAATCTTATCTTAGAAACAAAATCTTTGTATTCATGTACATCAATCTATGAGTTTACTAGAAACGTTGTTAATTATTGCAATTTCTAATGAATCTACTCTTCAATAAAAATGTTCTTTTCAGGTTTGTTATTATACGATGTTCTAGATACCATGTAAAAATTTCTTTACCACAAACATCCCTTCAGATACCGAAAGTTTTGTTCCATCTTTTCCTATGCTCTTGAGCTTTTTTCGCACTGCAAATATCATCTTATCTACTAGAACCACCCATACTCAATATTCTACTTCTTTTTATGTATTTATTTTGTCTTAATCTCTCACAAACGGCATCTAGGATAGGTTCATCCATTGAAGCAACAATTTTTTTTTTTAATTTCTCACACCATCTTGGTAGGCCAATGACCGATTTTTTAGTTATTATGAATCATATTTACTAATCAATAATTACACATACAGAAATCCATCTAAAGAGTTTTTTAATTTAGATATGATGCCGTTGATGGAGTTATGCAGCGATATGGTGATTATTGGGGATTAACGGATTTGTGACGGCTGAGCAACAGAAATCGGTGGCACCGATTGGAAACAAAGAAATCGGAGGCACCGATTTCAGGTGGGACAGGGTGCACAAATCGGTGGCACCGATTTGCGTTCTTTCGCCACGTGTCACGCATGCAGTTCACCCGTGACCCCTTGCAACAAAAGAACCCCCTCATCCGCGTATCCCTTTCACTCTCTTTCACTCTCTTTCACTTTCGTTTCCCTCTCACTCTCTTTCACTCTCTTTCACTTTCCTATCCCTCTCTTTAGCACCTTCACCGGATCCCTTTCACTCTCTTTAACTTTCATCTCCCTCTCTCAACCCCACCTCAACCCCACTAAATCTTTGCTGCACACTATTGTTGGACAACAACAGGTTTTGAAAAGAATTCAAAGAAAATGCCAAGAAGACGGAAAATTAAAGAAGTAAATCAACCAGAACTTCACATTGTTAATTATCTTGGAGATCCAAATTATATAAGTTTTTATTTTTAAATAATCTGATTTAATATTAATAATAGTGATAAATATTAAATTTAATTAGAAATATATATTGTAATAGCATTAGGTAGAGATTAATTAAATCATATATGTATGTATGATTTTATTATTAGGTGGTTAGAAATAGAAATTAAAATTGAAATTAATCATGTATGTATGTACATATATATATATATATATGTATGTATGTATGTATGGATGTATGATTAGGTGGTTAGTAGTAATAGAAATTAAAATCGAAATTAATCATGTATGTATGTATGTATGTATGTATGTATGGTAAGCTGTAAATAATAATTTTTTTTTTAGTTAATGAACTAATGAAATCAGATACTGTACATGCTCCCCTAAAGTAGATTGTAGTTATTATTAGTAGTAGTAATTGAGTTTAATAATTTATTATGATTAATAATTAAAATTTAATAAATTATTTTATTTTTGATCAATAATAAATGAATTTTAAATCATTAAAATTTAGAAAATAATTTAGTAGTAACTAAATTTAGATTAGAAAATTGTAATGCTGTGTTATGAATAATAATAATAATAATAATAATATAATAATAATAATAATAATAATAATAATAATAATAATAATAATAATAATAATAATAATAATAATAAATGTGTATGCTGTTTTATGAGTAATAATAACAATAATAAAATTAGTATGCTGTTTTACGAATAAATAGTTTATCAGTCGTGAGGTTATTCTGCTTAGTTAGTTAAGGTTAAATAATTTTTGTTTTAAGGTAATGAATATGATTGAAAGATTTTTGTATAACAGATTTACTGCGTATATTTGGAATGCAATTAAGCTGGAATTAGTTATAATGGTCATGTAATGATAATTTTGTTTTTGAGAATAGTTATATTATACTGGGACTTATAGTGGAAACGTGATATTGTAGGGTTCACGGTTGTTGCTGTGTGATCATTTAAAGCCGCCGGATTCATACAACCAAATTGTTGAGTCACACTTACGCGAGACAGGATTTTATAATGTTTCACAAATTGGATTTATTCCATGTCAGTCAGCAATGATTAATGCTCTGATTGAGAGATGGCGGCCTGAAACTCACACGTTTCACTTTCCAGTTGGTGAGTGTGCCGTGACCTTGGAGGATGTGGCGATGATTCTCGGTCTGCCGACAAATGGTCTTCCGGTAACAGGACCGACCATGAGTAGTTTTGAGGCAATGGAAGCCGAGTGCTTGCACCAATTTGGAGTTGCACCGAGGAAGACGGAATGTAGAGGGAGCTTTATAAAATTAACATGGTTTAGGGGTTTGAGAGATCGTATAGTGGACCAATCGGTATAGTCACTCTTCTTGGGTGATGAAGTGGACCAATACCCACTCTTCTTGGGTGATGAAGTGGACCAATTGGTATAGTCACACTCTCTCGGATGACTTGGTGTATTTACATTATCCATTGGAAATTTACATGCATTGGTATCGAGCTGCATTTGGTGACCACTTGCAATTGTCGAACCTTGTATTCGAAGAGAATCCAGAAGGTCCTCCACCACCATCTGCGCCGGAACCGGAACCGGATCCGGTACCTCCACCACCACCGCCAGTAATACCGCCACACCAGGGGGTTGAATACTTTGCATCATATGTTCCTGAGACACATCCGTCTGATTATTTCTCAGAGCCAGTCCCGGTACAGCAACAGTATTTGGGTGGTCCACATTTTGAGTATCCAGAGCAAACTTCATTCAGTCAGCTGCTTGGTTTCATGGCATCGGGGTCGCACCACTCACATTCAGGTAATTATGTTGACATTCCCACCGACCATCAAGCACATTCGGGTGGGATTACTCAGGCTAGGAGGTCATTGGATTCGAGACCTCGGGTTCACACTTCCTCGGCTAATTCTGGTGCCAGAATGTCTGTTGACTCAAGCAGAAGTGCTGAAGGCATTGGAGGGATTATACAGAGTGAAAATACTAGACATATTCCGATGAGTCTGATTCATGAGAGTAACAGGGCAGTTGATGAGACTGATAACTACCTAGTAGACCATCCAGATGATGCGGATGAGGATGAGGATGAGGATGAGGGAGAGGATGAGGATGATGATGATGATGATGATGATGATGATGAGGATCCAGCTCCCAGTGCAGGTAAAATAAAGTTGTTTTTGTATTTAATTACTTAATTTCTATTAGTAGCTTTATGGTGAAATTGTATTTTTATTACATATTGAATACCCATTTGAGTAATAGGATCCACCATTTGTATTTGTATTAGTAGCTTTATGGTGAAAATGTATTTGTATTACATGTTGTGTTTTCGTAGGTACGGCCACAAGTGAAAGAGGAAAAGGTTACAACCTTAGAGCTGATCCTCCTCGTCGGAGTGCAAATCGGTATACACCATCTGCTTTTAACAGGATTGCCAAAAAGTGCAGAAAGTTATACACCAATATGAAGTGGGCACCAAGGAAGTGAAGTTGTATGGATGAACTAAGTTGTTAATTAAGTTGTACTATTTACTTAATAAGTATGTCAATTAGGTTGTTATCGCTATTTAAAATTTAAGTTGTACTATTTAAAATCTTCAACACAACTCTATCATCCATATCAGTATACGTACTTGTCTATTCTCACACTCATTTAAATTTTTTCTACAAGAATGATGGAAAGAATGAAGGAGAAGACTAAAAGGAGAGGAAGAAGAACATCAGCTTAGACGGAGAGCACAGACGAAGAAATGAAGCTTCTGTGATGTTTTCTTCGTTTTATTTAAGCAGTTACCGCAAATCGGACCCACCGACCGCGTTCTACACAAATCGCTCGCTCCGATTGGTGCACGGTCGTATTAAAAAAAATTTTCCCGCCCGAAATTGGTGCCACCGATTACTATGTTATAAAGTAGGACTCCTACAAATCGGTGGGTCCGATTTGGTTTCTCCATCTTACACAAATCGGTGGCACCGATTTGTGTTCTTCATCTCTCCTCCACAAATCGGTGGGACCGATTTGTGTTCCCTCTTCTCTCTCCTTGAAATCGGTCCCACTGATTTCTTCTCCCCTAAATTTCTTAAATTAACGCTGTCATAACAGTGTAATTCCCCCCAAATGATCATAATGAAGCATTACTCACACCGCTAAATCATATAAAAAAAAATCAGCCAGCACATTTGTAGAGAGAAAATAGATGCAAAAAGAAACTTTAAAATTATAATTTGCATCTCTTTAAAATCTGAAATAAGTCTTCATCTCACTTGTCATTAAATGTGCATGTAAACCACAGAAAAAGAGAAAATTTATACCTCCTTATATTTTCTGGTAAGCGTCGATGGCTCATCCATTGCTCCATGTCACAGCCACTGAGTTTGCATTTCTAGCCTCCTTAAAAGTGGATGGAAGAAAAGGATTTCAACTATGTTGCAAAAATAACATATTGGAATAAGGCTGTCAAAGTTTAATTACAACCAACTTTCAGCAATTGATAAGTTCTACCTCCGTCCAAGAGCTTGAAGAAAATTCTGTATGTGACCAATGAGAATAGCAAAAAGCAAGAGTCCAAATCCTATAATGGCCATGCTGAAAAGGACTTCCCACATAAGTGCTAGGGACCAGATTACCAGCTAAAGTACTAATTTGCTGCACAAATATCATAGGATATAATTGTTACTCTTATAGATATCAAATCAATTGCATCCAAGATTTTGGATACATATAGAATAGTTTTTAAATAAATACAGAAAACTCAACCAACTGATATTTCAAGCATATATAAATTTTTTTCATAGAATCTCTAAAAGTAATGTTAGATTAACATAATATTAGAGTTTAATTTTGGTATACTATACATCTATACTTCAATTTATATTGTTTAGAAAGTGAATGGATTATACGTTCCTTTTGTGAAATTAATTAAAATAACATTTTCACAAGAACTGCTCGTGTGAGAGAGGAAGAAAAAAGGGAAAAGAAAAAAAGTAATAGTTCACCTGGAATCCCCAAAACAAAGAATAGATGTATTTGTTGATCACATTAGTTTTTGTAACAAGAGTTTCAACATTTTGATATATCCCATAAGCAAAACTATCCTGAGATGGGGGATTTAAGCACGCAACAACATCAGTATTATTGTTCCATTGATTTGATGTCTAGTCAAGTTGAAAGATTCCATCATGACTATGTCCACAATAAATGAATAACATGTATTCAGGGATCTTCGATTTGTGGCAATTATTAAATCACTCTTCCACCTTAGCCCATGACAACAATAAAGACGTCTCACGGTCCACAAATTCAACCCAACAGAATACACAAATTCAATCATAATTTTAGTCTTTATCTTATCTTATAGTTATCTTTATCTTTATCTCTATCTTATCTTTATCTTATCTTTATTTATTTTTATCTTTCATAGGGCAATGCTCTATATATACTTAGTTTTACCTTCATAGTGAACAATTCAATCAATCAATAATCAATAAAATTTCTTCATCTTTTCTTTTCTTTCATTATTATCCTTTCACAATTTTATTATCTTTGCGTACTCTTTCCGTTTTATTATGGTATCAGAGCTCCTCTTGAGCTCTGCTGACATCCATGGATCAAGGAGAAAGGACACATCAGCAACTTCATTCGGAGCCTCTTTTGGACCTTTCGTCAGCCCAACACTTTTCCTTCACGGCACTTCCTTTCAATGAAGAAGCTCGTCCTTCAAACCAATTTGAGCTTTTGCCAAGTCCAACTACTCATTATCTTTGTTCTTTCAATACTTTTTCCACTGTTAACAATTCTTCAAATCGAGATTCATTCTTGAATACTTGGATCATTGATTCTGGTGCCACAGATCACATTGCATCAAATTTATCTTGGTTTATTTCTTACACACAAATTTCTCATATTATTTGTTCATTTACCAAATGGTTCTCAAACTACTGTTTCTTATAAAGGCATTGTTCAATTTTCACCATCCTTGGTTCTTCATGATGTTCTTTATTTACCTCATTTCAACTTTAATATTATCTCTGTTTCAAAAATTACTCCAGCACTCATATGTGAACTCACTTTTTCATCTTCTTCTTGCACTTTACAGAGCAACAATTTGGGGACGATTGATTTGGCCAGAATGAGAGAGGGATTATATGTCTTTGAACCCAATTTCGGTAAAAATTCATCCACTACACACTCCATAAATTCCATCCAATCTCCACCCATTACACCATCCAATAAATGGCATTTTCGTTTAGGACACCTTTCTAGGCAAAGACTTAATCATTTACATAAACAATTTCCTTTTATCTCTATGCATCATGATGAGGCTTGTGACATTTGTCATTTTCTAAGTAAAAAAAACTTTCATTTTCTCAAAGTTTTAACAAAGCCAATGCAAGTTTTGATTTCTTACATTTTGATATTTGGGGTCTGTTTCGACAAAATTCTATTCATAATCATAAATATTTTTTTACTATTGTTGATGATTTTAGCCGCTTTACATGGGTTACTTTATTAAAATCAAAAGCAGAAGTGCAAAATCAAATAAAAAATTTTATTACTTTAATTGAAACACAATTCAACTCCAAAGTCAAAACTATCTGTTCCGATAATGGACCAGAATTTATTTTACCTGATTTTTATGCTTCAAAGGGTATTATTCATCAACGTAGTTGTGTTGAAACTCTTCAATAAAATGGAAGGGTAGAACGCAAGCATCAACATATTTTGAATATAACTCGTGCTCTTATGTTTCAATCTAATTTACCATCATCCTTTTGGTCTTATGCTGTTAGACATGCTGTTCATTTACTTAACAGAGTTCCATCATCCGCAATTAATTTTAAAACACCATTTGAGATTTTATTTAATCATCCACCAAATTATCATGACCTTAAAATTTTTGGATGCTTATGTTTTGTTTCTACCCTAATAGCAAATAGATCAAAATTTGATCCAAGAGCCAAAAAGACTGTATTTATTGGCTTTCAAAGTGGTTTTAAAGGATATATTGTTTATGTTTTAGAAGATAAAAGAATTGAGATTTATAGAAACGTGATTTTTTATGAAATGATCTTGCCCTTTGTCACAAAATATGTCCAATTTCATACACTCAGCCCAACATTGCCAAACACACCTTCTCAAAAACAAGATTCAGTTAGTCTTCCAATTGAACCCTCACCTATACCCATTGACCCAACTCCACCTAGTTCTTTATTTTCTCCAACAATCTCTCCTTCTTCCTCACTATCGTTACCTAGTCAAGTTGAACCCATGACAACCGAATCACTTTCAACACAGACACCTATATCTCCTTCCGCACTAGACACCAGTCCACCATCACTTTCTCATCCCCCGTCACCTTCTTCACCACCTGAGCAACCCCATCCTCGTCATTCCGACCAGCCTCACCGACCTCCAGCATATCTCTCTGATTACTTGTGTAATTCCTCTCTCATCTCTACAAATCAATCTCCCTCAAAGTGCAAGTATCTTTTATCTTCAGTCATGTCTTTTTCTTCTCTTTCATCTTCACATAAAAAGTTTCTTTTATCTCTACATTCTGACGTTAAGCCAAAGTCTTTTAAGGACGCCAATCAACACTCTAATTGGCGTAGTGCTATGAAAGATAAGTTGGATGCTCTTGAGCTGAACAAAACTTGGCGTCTTGTTGATTGCCTTGCAGGGGTTAAGCCGGTTGGCTGTAAATGGGTTTATCGCATCAAACGCAAGCCTGATGGTTCAGTTGATCGATATAAAGCACGCCTTGTGGCTAAAGGGTTCACTCAAACTGAAGGTGTTGATTTCTTGGAAACTTTCTCCCCTGTTGTCAAGCCTGCCACCATCAGATTAGTTTTGGCATTGGCCTCTAAGAAGCGTTGGCCCATACATCAGTTGGATGTCAATAATGCTTTCTTACATGGGGATCTTTCTGAGGATGTTTATATGACTCTGCCACCCGAATTTACATCTCCTCAACCGAATCAATGCTGTAAGCTACTAAAGTCACTGTATGGTTTACGACAATCTAGTCGTATGTGGTATGACAAACTTTCTCATCTTTTGCTATCTCATGGATATCAGCAGACCTCATCTGATTATAGCCTATTTGTTAAATTCATTGGTGATCAAATTTCTATCCTTTTAGTCTATGTTGACGACATTGTTCTCACTGGTAATTCCATTTCTGAACTTGCTGCCATTAAGTCTATTTTGCACCAACACTTTCGAATTAAAGACTTGGGCCCATTAAAATATTTTTTGGGTATTGAAGTTGCTTAATCATAGAAGGGAATTTACTTATCTCAAAGAAAATATTGTCTTGATCTTTTGGAGGATTCTGGTTTATTAGGTGCTAAACCTGCCTCTGTTCCAATGGATAGTACCACAAGACTATATCAAGACAAAAGTCCCCTACTATCCGACCCTTTTGTATATCGCCGTTTGGTTGGCCGTCTTATCTATCTCACCACTACTCGACCGGACATCATGTATGCCACTCAACAATTAAGTCAATTCATGGCATCTCCTACTGAATCTCATCTTCAAGCTGCCAAGCATGTGTTACGATATTTGAAAACTAGTCCCGGCAAAGGACTTTTCTTTCCAAAGGAATCAGAAATTCAGCTTCTTGGCTTCAGTGACTCTGATTAGGCCGGATGTCCTGACACTCGACGATCTTTAACAGGTTCTTGTTTCTTCTTAGGCAGTTCTTTAGTCTCTTGGAAGACCAAGAAACAAACCAACGTTGCCCGCTCATCCACGGAAGCAGAATATCGTGCACTTGCCAACACAACTTGTGAACTTCAATGGATACTAAATGTGTTACAATTTTTACGCATCTCTCCTATCCGCCCACCAGTTTTATATTGTGATAATCATAGTGCTCTTCATATTGCTGCTAACCCGATTTTTCATGAACAGACCAAACATTTAGAGGTTGATTGTCACTTGGTTCGACAAAAAGCTCAAATTGGAGTAATGAAACTTCTCCCAATTCCCTCTTCTAGACAACTAGCCGACATCTTCATCAAGCCTTTGTCTCCTCAATCCTTCCATCTTAATCTGAATAAGCTTAGTATTCTTGACATCTTTCATCCTCCAGCTTGCAGGGGCGTATTAAATCACTCTTCCACCTTAGCCCATGACAACAATAAAGACGTCTCACGGCCCACAAATTCGGCCCAACAGAATACACAAATTCAATCATAATTTTAGTCTTTATCTTATCTTATAGTTATCTTTATCTTTATCTATATCTTATCTTTATCTTATCTTTCATAGGCTAATGCTCTATATATACTTAGTTTTACCTTCATAGTGAACAATTCAATCAATTAACAATCAATAAATTTTTTTCATCTTTTCTTTTCTTTCATTATTATCCTTTCACAATTTTATTATCTTTGCGTACTCTTTCCGTTTTATTAGCAAGCATCTCGCAAACATTGAATAACCCTCTCAAAGAAAGAAAAAAAAAGTAGAGAAAGAGAAAGTTAACGAATCGAACATTAATTATACTCCAATTCTAGTTTAGCCACTTATTAAATTATTGAAGGAAAACGTAATAACTGTAACGGCTTGAATTTCACTACTAATATTGTAGTCCTAATTTGAAGGATTAGATTTATGAGGACATGATATTTACATAGTCTAAAACAATAATCAGAATTATTTAATACAATTGTTCAATAAGATATGATATGAAGGACTTATCCATCGAGAATAAAAAAGTATAAAGCATTATTGGGAGAAGCATATTCAGGTGAAAATTCTAGTTTGAGCCTAAATCTCATTACATATGACAACATAACTGGCACTATGACATTACAGTTGTCTTCGAGTTGATCATACATTACTTTCATGCTTTTTTTTTCCTTCTTTCACTCTTATCATAGTTTGAGGTTAGGCATTCAGTTGGTAGCTTCTGATACTAAAACCTATAATAACATGGCAGAGATTAGTGTTTGTTCTTGGTGTATGTTAATATTTAACACGATCATAATTTTTTTTTATTTTCTAATATGTTACAGTTTGTATGGCAACCATACGAAGGATCAATCATACTCGACGAATTATATGAACACCTTAAAGTGTGTGACACAATGGTACCATTGTTGTCATTCGAGTGTGTCGAATGACACCCTACGAATTGAGTGATGCGCCAGTTTAGGTATGCACAACCTGCCCTTAAGCCTGCAAAAATCATTAGAGTGGAAGACCATTGTATTACTTTTTGCGAAGCACAACTTCATGAGTGAAGGGTGATACATGCGGGATGGATAGAGGATTGGGGCAACCGTCGCAACACTCAATTGCGAGAACAGCATCCCCTTCCAATTTGAGATTTTAGACCAGCTGCTAATTACCATGATTGATACTTGGGTTTATTCGAAGTATGACTGAGATTGTCAAAGGGAGTTTCTCAGCAACTACCTCAGCCACCGCCTTAGCAACAATAATTTCCTTAGTATGTAGTATCTCAACCATTTCCTTATTACCGTCCACAGCCACCACAACAACTACAGTACAACCACCACAACTATCACAGCTACCACAGCCACCACCACCAACATTAAACAAGAGCGCAAACTACAGTCCTCTATACTTAGAGTTCTCCCTAATCCCATTGCAAATGCCTTTTGTTGGGGATGATCATATCCAGCAATGGGTTAACACCAGTGTGGGTAGTTTTTCGGATTGGACCATATTTGAGCCACAATAGGGGTTGTCTCAACTACATCGGGTGTCTGTTGATATGGCCTCTCGTCGAGGGAGACTACTTCTGACCACACTTCAAGTTATATGTCGGTTGATTCCCGAGGGAGTGGTAGCATCGCTTCTCATATTTTATTCGATATAGCTTGTGTTGATCTACTACTAACTAGGCCGAACAATCCTGACTTGAATGTGGTACAACAAGAGGTTGTGATGAGTACAACCCTGGTGCATTTACTTTGGGAGAGGCAGTTGGGTTGGGTATGCCCAAGAGAGGGGCAGGTGGGTTGAGTATGACTAATGTTAGTGTTTCAGGTCGGGGTCATCTGTATAACCTACGGATGGAGAGAAATCCACCAGATAAGTTTACTCCATCGGGGTTTGATAAGGGGTTAATGAGCAAGGGGATGAAGTGGATCCTCGGAAAAAAGTAAGCGGGTGTTCATAAAAAAGTTGTGTAAGTTTATTATATCAGAATTTTGTGCAAGTTTATTTGTATTTTTAAGTTAATTTTTGTAAGTTTATTGTATCATATTTTAATTTTTTTTGTATAAGCTTATTGTATTAGATTTTTTATTAATAATAGAAGTACTTTGCTCATTAAAAGTTGTGTTTTGTCATATTTAGTTGTATTCAGTTGTAAAATTAACAGAAACTTTCAACTATACTAATTCAAAAAGTTAATAGATAAATTCAAATACATTAATTTATAAAATTAACTTTAAAATACAAATACAACGACCAACAAAGACCTATGAACCACCACTGCTACCAACCCCACTCGGTCCAACATGCTGAAGACATCGACTACGGCTATGACCCTGTCTACCGCAGAGATGGCATATCCGAGGACCTTTGGGATGACCTTTCGACGTTCGCCTCAAGGTAGGATTAGCGACCAACGTCGGTCCCGAGTAAGCAGGCCATGTCTCAGGATCGCCTACTGGGACAAACTCCACTCCATAGACCTTGCGAATCTCTGACATCTTGTATACATCATTAACATACACCTGCCAATTGAGTCGCTGGTTAACACAACAAGCAATAACGTGGCAACAAGGTAGTCGTTCCACCTGAAAATGCCCACAGTTACACACCCGTTGCGCAAGATCAACAACTAACACTTTTCCACTAGGCATTTCGCGCACCGTGAACACCTCATTTCTTCCATCAAACTGATGCACAACTAAATTTTTTGCACGTTGCATATTTTCTTCTATGCGTTGAGTGGCAAATTCAGAGTAGGTAAATCCAGCACGCTTGCGCTCTTGAGCCTCAGCACTCTTTTGCATAAAGAGCTGGTCTAACCGATAATATGTTGCTCGGACAAGGGCCAACACAGGAACATTTCGGACACCCTCCAACAATGAATTTAGACATTCGACTAGGTTTGTCGTCATGTGACCCCATCGATGTCCCTCGTCAAATGCCAATACCTACTGGTGAAGTTCGAGATTGTCAAACCATCGGGCATATCTCTCACCTCGCTCTTGCAACTTCTTGTAGTTGATGTTGTATTCATCCACGGTTCTTGAATAGCCTGCAAATCACACCGTACATAGTCATATTAGGCACTACCAACCATCATAAGTAGAAATAACAGTAGCGTCAAATACCTATATTGACAACAAGCTTCTACAAGTATGGATCCTTGAATGCCCTTAAAAAGTTACAACTGATGTATCTAATGCAAAACATCCACCATGTTCTTGGAGGTTTTCAATCACTGTTGCTACGATTTATTGCTGTCCGTATTGACTCATGTCGATCAGAGATTATCCCTACACCGTCTCTCCTAACAACACGCCTTCTTAAATTACTGAAAAAAAAGTACCACGTATCAGTAGTCAATCCCTCCACAATGGCAAAAGCAATCGGCACAATGTTTTGGTTCCCATCTTGTGCAACTGCAACCAAAAAGACACCTTTATATTTGCCGTAAAGGTGTGTGCCATCAACCTGAACTAAAGGCTTGCAATGCCGGAACACTTTATAGTATGGAGTGAAACTCCAGAATACCCGCTGAAGTATCCTGACACCGTCCGCCTCTTCACCCCCGTTACACAAGGGTCGTGTTTCTATTTTGAAAGTTGAGCCAGGCATCTTCTGAACCATTGCTAAGAACCACCACGGCAAAGCTTCATAAGATAATTTCCAACCACCAAAAAATCTGGTTATCGACTTCTGCTTTGCCAACCAAGCCTTTCGGTAACTGATGGTATAGTTGAACCTTAACTGGACTTCTGCAATTATAGATTTCACCTTTATGGATGGGTCGGTTTCAACCAATGGCCTTATAGCCTCAGCAACCATGTTTGAGTCTAACTTGGAATGATCTTGTGAAACCGTTCCTAAGGTGCACGTGTGCCTCCCTTTATATCTCCGTATCTCCCAACAACCTTTCTTCCGTATCAAGCTGGTTCGGATAAGCCAATCGCACCCATGGCTATACATCTTGCATTTTGCATAAAATGTCTGTGGCTCGGACTTATAAACAGTGTAATCGACTCCTCTAGAAATAGTGTAGCTCCTAATTGCCTCGACGATCGACTTTCTAGAGCTGTACTCCATTCCGATCCTAAATTTTCCTTCCTCAAGATCAACAACACCTATAGAAAAAATAAATTGTCACTCATTGATCTATCCAAAATATAAATTAAGGAAAATGTATTACTCATTCATCACATACCTATGTTTGTATATTCAGGAAATTTCGGTACATGTATGGTGTCAAGATTCAAACTACGCATAAAAGGTGAAACGTCCATCGGTTGACTGACTGCAGGTGAAACCACTACATTTTTTATTATTGCCTCACCTCTCACATCACCATTCTCATCCTTCTCATCAGCTTCGTAGGTAGCTTCAAAATCCTCTTCGCTATCACTATTCATTCCTTCATATACTTCGCCTCTATCATCTTTCATATCTGAATCATTTTGAATCTCATCTGCATCTATATTTTCAAACTCAATATACAACTCAATCTTTGTCTGTTGCACCTGAGTCTGTCGATGAATATGGAACATACGCTGCATATTTGCATCATCAATGATCGGCATGATATCAAACTGTATTAGGCTACCAAATATGATAACGAGATTCCGATATAGAATATTGCTTACTCTCTTTAAGATATCACTCTCTATGTTTTGACAGAGGCTGTACTGTAACTCTGCAAACGTCATGGTGCATGGAACCACAAGCGAAAACAAATTTTCACACTCAAAAACTCACCCCCTCTTGAGTATTTCGTATAATTTTACCGTTATGATACACTACCATTTTTGCAGTACCCTCCATCACACTACCAACACACAAACAACTTTCTTCTTCGCAATTAAGTAAAATGGAAATGAGCGTCGCCTTATATAGACAGAGCACCCAACATGCCCCTGCGTGTTGCCTTAGATGTTGCCACGTGACTAACACGTGTCTCGCGTGCTAACCAAACACGTCCCCTATGTGTTCATCCTACTCTACCTGCAACATCTATCCATCAGAAATTATGTCAAATAATTCTATTTCTAGCAAAAATACCAACATTTTTTTCATATCGAAAAAAATTAACCCCTAAAAAATTGTTTTGTATTAAAAGAAATTAAAAATTATATCAATTTAAAATAAAAATTAAAAATTAAAATTAAAAAAAAATGGCCACAGAGTTGTCATCTCAACTCAACCCAAGAAGAAGATAGAGCAAGTGACAGGCAGATTTAAAATAAAGAAAATCCAGTTCCACTTTTTTTTTCTTTTGGTCATACACTCACACACACTAAAGGTTTCATTACTACCCAGCCATAGCTGGAATTCGAACCTGGAATGTGGCTTCCATGATGCCAACATATTGACCATTGGTGCAATGCCTCTGCCACCCAGTTCCACTCTTCTGATCTGTGTTTTCTCCCGGATCAAGTGATTTTTCCCGATTTGCATACAGATCCGTGCCAGTTATCCCGATTCTGCTCTAAAATCGGTGGGTATTAAACAAAGTTATATATTAAACAAAGTTGGATTAATTTGTTTCAGAATAAATACTTTTTTATTTTATTTCAAAAAAAATTTCTACCAGTGGCCCTCCTAAGAATGAGATACTATACCTTGACAAAATCTCACAATCAAATCTCAGACTATGAATTTTGTACAATCTCACAATTGTAGTACTCTTCGTGATCTAACCCTACTTTCAATTTTTCGTTCGAGCATCCATTGTTTTTATTTTTTTTTTTCATGCTTTTATGGATAACTCAACTCAAAAATAAATAATACATTGTTCACCAAAAAAGAAAGAATACAGAAGATTCAAACAAAATAAGCCTGACCAAAAATATTTAAATAAATAAAGACCGAAAAGAAACAAAATAAATATGGCAAAATAAATAAATAAAGAAGACAGTGCTGTTTGAACCAACCGTGATGATATATACTCAGCCGTCACCGAAGAAATTCCTCATCGTATTCGCCGCTGCTTCTTTCTCTCTTCGCTCTCTCTCTCTCACAATTACAGATCTAGATCTATGAACTATGAAGAAGTTCTCCTCCCGGCTAGTGCATTCTATAATATATAAAATTTCTATCAAAACCCTAAAAGCCCCCGCACCTGCAAAACACAAACTGCGAGAAACCTAAAGCGACCGTACCTGCAACTGTTGCGAAAATGATAACGTCCGCGTCAGCGATTCACCAATCTGATTCATTTTTTGGGCATTTACTAGTTACAATAATTGTCTTATTGAAAATTTTCAGACTACAATCTTGTCCTTTATTATTTACACAATTACGCGTTTGTATATGGTAACGAATAACGATACTCGCACTATATTTCAATTTTAAATTTTAAACTGCAGAATCAGCACGACTTAGACGTTTCTTCCTGTATCTCCATGCAACTTGAATACGAATTGCAGCTAAGGATCTCCAATAAGGTGATTCATACCTACAATAGCAACACAGTTACCGAATGAATCATGGATTTGAATTCGTAGATTGAAGCTTGATACAAATTTAATGGAGAAAAGAGATGTGACCTTAAGGCTCCTTGAACACGCGGACTCCGCAAGAATCTTGTGAAAAGGATTGTGACTTCTTCAAGATCTGCGGCGCGGAGCGAAAATGACTCTACATTTGTTAAGCACCTCACTGTTCTGTTGCTAAGCAACCTTTGTCCAGGAAGCCTTACTTTTCTACCATCTGCATGGAAAATCATATTGATACGACATTCATAAGTCAAAGTGCCTAGATGAAATTTGAGCTTCTTTGGATGGCCGTTAAAAAGAATGTTAATGAATTTTTAGTAGATTTGATCAATTTTTACTACTAAAAATAAAAATATTTAAAAAATAAAAAATTTGAAAACTACAATTTACATCAAATTTAAAAAGATTCTTTTACTAAAAAAATAATATTTTTATATTATTGTATTCAAACATAATTCATAGATAAAAGAAATATTTTTTCATGATATATTTACTCTTACTTTTTCAAAAGATAATTTAAAATTATCAATTAAAAAAATTCTTATCTTAGAAACAAACCTTTTGTATTCATATACATTAATCCATGAATTTACTAGAAAAGTTGTTGATTATTGCAATTCCTAAGGAAATCTACTCTTTAATAGGGCATGGTTTTTTCAGGTTTGCTAATATACCTGTACTGACAGAAGAATGTTCTAAATACCATGTTAGAAGTTCTTCGCCACAGGCATCCCCTTCGGATAACGGAAGTCTTATTCCATCTTCTCCGACACTCTCGAGCTTTCCTCGCACCACGAATACCATCTTATCTACCAGACAACCCATACTCAATATAATACTTCCTTTTATGTATGTCCTTTGTCTTAATCTCTCACAAATGGCATCTAGGATAGGTTCATCCATCAAAGCAAAAATTCGAACCTGCAAATGTTGGGCACAAATTCCATTAAGAATGAAAGCAAAGTCTTCATCAAAGGCCACTTTTAGTATGCTTTGACAATAATTTGGCTGTTTATACATACAACTCGTGTTTAAACTTGTATTCAATTCTATCATGATAACTTGTTATAAGCATGATACCAGTGCATACTTTCTTAATAAATTTGAAGAGATGACGCCTTATGTCTCTCTGTAGATCTTCTGGTAAATTTTCCATAAGCATTTCTTCGTTCACTCCCCTTGTTGCAGCCCAAGAATAACGTTCAGCCTGTCGTACTCTCCTACAATGTAGATGTATTATCTGAGTTATACATTATGTGAGTAAAAAGTTTCATGCAACACCAAACCTAAACAAAAATGACAAATAGAGGACATTCTATTTTCTTAATATTGACTTATTGAGTAAGTTCAGGTCTATCACTAACTTCTCTTATGTGTATATTTCTATATCACAACCATTTTTAGTGCTAATAACTTAATTCAAAACGATGCCAAATAACACGATCTCAACAATTATTTCACATCCATTGCAGGATTATGTGCACTTTTAAGGTACATAGTGATAAAACATATTCATACTTATTTCTTTTGGTGACTATAAATCAGATTTACTAGTTGCACATACAGGAACATAAACATATTTGCAGGCAGCTAGAAGTAGATGCAAGGAGAAACTTCAAGTTATAATTTGCATCTCTTTAAAATCTGAAATAAGTCATCATGTCACTTGTCATTAAATGTGCATGTAAACTACAGAAAATGAGGAATTTATACCTTCTTAGATTTTCTGGTAAGCGTCGATGGCTCATCCATTGCTCCACGTCACGTCCCCTGAGTTGCATTTCTAGCCTCCTAAAAAATTGATGGAAGAAAAAGATTTCAACCATATTGCAAAAGATAATATATTAGAATAAGGCTGTCAAAGTTTAATTACAACCAACTTTCAGCATTCGGTAAGTTCTACCTCCGCCCAAGAGCTTGAAGAAAATTCTGTATGTTACCAATGAGAATAGCAAAAAGCAAGAGTCCAGATCCTATAATGGCCATAGTGAAAAGGACTTCCCACACAAAAGTGCTAGGGACTAGATTACCAGCCAAAGTACTGATTTGCTGCACAAATATCATCAAGGGTATAATTGTTACTCTTACATATATCAAAATCATTTATGTATCTTCCCTTGGCAAGTAGTCTAAAAGTTATGTTAGATTAACATAATATTAATTAGAGTTTAGTTTTGATATATTATACATCTATACTTCAATTTATATTGTTCAGGCAGTCAATGGATTATACATTCCTTTTGTGAAATTGACTAAAATCATTTTCACAACTAGCTACTGAATGTGTGCGTGTGAGAGAGAGAGAGAGAGAGAGAGAGAGAGAGAAGGGGGGGGGGGGGGGGGGGGGGGGAGGAAAAAGAAAAAGGTAACAGCTCACCTGGAATCCCCAAAACAAAGAATAGATGTATTTGTTGATCACATTAGTTTCTGTAGTAAGAGGTACAACATTTTGATATATCCCATAAGCAAAACCACCATCAGATGGGGGATTCAAGCAAGCAACAGCATCAGTATTGTTGTTCCACTGATTTGATGTTTGGCCAGGCTGAAAGACTCCATCATGACCATGCCCACAATCAATGAATGTCATGCATCCGGGGATCTTAGAATTGTGGCAGGCATCTCGCAAACATTGGTTAACCCTCTTGAAGAAAGAAAACGGTAGAAAAGGAAAAAGTTAGCAAATAAAACATCAATTATACTTCAATTCTAGTTTAGCCATCTATTAAATTATTGAAGGAAACATAATAACTGTGATAGTCTGAATTTCACTACCAGTATTGCAGTGCTAATTAGAAGGATCAGATTTATGAGGACATGATACTTACATAACCCAAAACAAATAATCAGAATTATTTAATACAATTGTTCAATAGGATATGATGTGAAGGACTTATCCATCAAGGCATCAAGAATCAACAAGTATAAAGCATTATTGGGATAAGCAAATTCAGGTGAAAATTCTAGTTCTTGAGCCTAAATCTCATTCCATATGATAATATAACTGGCATTGTGACATTAAAGTGTGTCTTCAAGTTGATCATACATTACTTTTATGCTTTTTTTTTTTTCTCTTTCACTCTTATCATAGTTTGAGGTTTAGGCATTCAGTTGGTAGCTTCTAATACTGAAACCTATAATAACAAGAGCTTGCCACCTCTTGAACAGAGGGCGACAAATCACAGCGTATCATATTTTTTTATATATTTAAAGAAAAACAAGCTTCGAATGCTGTTTTCACTCACCTGTAGACCAAAGAGGTACCAGCAAGAGCCAACAACATGTCCAGATAGCATAAAAATTAGAAGGTTTATTATAAAATTTGCCCAGGCTGACTCAAATATAAATCCTGATGGAGACTGGCCAATTAGCATAGGCAGAAATCTAAACAATCTGGGGATGTACTGCACAAGGATTGCTGCACGCAGAAGATTCTTAGCATAATTTGCTCCCCCAAGGGATTTTGGCAGGACAAACAATATCATTATCTGCACATATTTCACTATATATGTCATGGAAAGGAGTATGGTTACAAAATGACTAAATTTCAAATAAGTTGAAATACAAAATTCCAATAAAGTCAAACTAATCAATGACAATCTCAATATAATGGAAGCACCAACGAACTTTGTGTTTTCCTTTTTTTATCAAAGATGTATGGCAACTAAAATCCTAACTGTGCAAGAACATACATTATATATTAGAAAAATATACATTTTTGGATCTCATTGCCTTCATAAAAAATAAAAAATAAAGTCTGAAAGTATTCATGGTGAAAGGGAGATGGGAAGACATCATGAAAAAATGGGTATTTGTAAATTGAAAAAACATGACAAGCAAAGAAAGGGAGATGGGAAGACATCTACCTGAGGAAGAGGAAATACAACAAATAAGTCAAGAAAAAAATAACCCCGAAGGTAATGAAGTGCGATTTTCTTCGGATGGTCCTCTAAATCTCCAGTACCAACCACCCTTGACTCAGGAGAAACATAAGCCAATTTGAACTGCAAAGTGGCAATTTGGTTGCATATGTAAGCCTTTAATAACATTTGGTTGCATATGTAAGCCTTTAATAACAGAAAGTTGGACACTAGACGAGAAAACTTAACATCCATGCTTAGAATTCATAACATAATGCATAGTTATTTTTCTTCTCTATTCCCCTTGGCTTTAACCTCAAAAATAGCAAAGCAAAGAAATTGGCACAGAATGCAGCTCTACTTAGAAGTAACAAGGTTATAGTCCAGATTATTATCATCTGTTTTGGTTAACCATTTCATTTGTAATTTCTTCCCGTCTAATCTATAAAAGGTAGTTGACACTGTATGTCATATTAACTTCAGTAAATAACAAATATCCTTTAACAACGGGGAAAAAAGATAAAAACATCAATACTCTGAAGTCTAAGGTTTGTGGATTGAAACAGAAAAAACATCTATGATTCAAAGATATATGGAACAATTTCAGATGAATTGAGGCTAAGATTGTGTTGAGTGACTCAACAAGATATCAGAAAATCCTCCACTTGTATTATCAATGCAGTAATGTTCCACAAGTATATATTGATTTGTATAAATTAGAAGGAGTGCAAAGGAACCTTTTTAAAATGGTAGTTATAGAGAACATACCTGGAGAAGAATGTTAAAGAAATATACCAAATCATTCAAGCTTCGAACAATAACAAGTGTTGTTGTCATTGACCAGTCGACAACAATACAATTATGATCCTACAACCAGTGAAAAGAAAAAAGGTGCAGAGTAACCTTAGGCATAGTATCAAGGAAAAATAAGAGACTGCATGTTGCAAGATGTTGCAATTAAGTATTATCAGAAACAATCATACCTCTCGTGCATAAAATACAAAGAAAAATAATGGATCCACAAAAATAGCAACCAAGCAAAAAATGGCCAAAATCTTGTTCCATTGTTGTATGACTTTAGTGTGAGGATTTATAACTCCAGGAATGTACGAACAACAAAGGGAATAAAACTTTGTTGCAAATCCCTTGGCGTCCCCATAGAGAGCATTGTGGAACTGCAGGCATTCAGAATATGAACAAAAGTAGCTTACATTATGCAAAAGTTATAGACCGATAATACATGATAAATATCTACAATAAAATGAAGGTAAAGAATAATGATACGGTTCAGCTTTGAATAGTCTTAGAAAAATTTCTATTGACTATTGATAAACAATGAGACAGCTTGAAGTACCCATGTGACAATAACTCAAAGTGAACAGTGATAGCAACAACAAAACTAATTTCAGCAGTCAAGAGAACAAGATGCATTGGTGCAGCTTGAGTAACTAAAAGGGTTTTGGTCAAGATACATTTGGTTCCTTTTGGTTAATACCGTTTTCCTGTTATTATGAATGCATATCTAGGTAAATACCAATCGAAAGTGCTTTTCACGGAAATACCAGTCATCATCTTGATGTATAACACAAAATAAATACTAAATTATATTACGATGATACAGATTACAAGATAGATACTAAAGTATATCTATTGAAGCAACTGACAATAGAAACAATGTAAAAGGTAAAAAAAAGATATGAATAATTATGAAAATTATATAGGCTACTTGAGAATCACATAAGTCAATTTATCAAACATCTAGAAGGCTATACTTGCATCTAGAATCAAGATCTATACCATGAAAAGCTATGTACCATTAAATTTTCGACTATGATGCTACCTTGGGATCAAATATTGTCGAAGATTTTGAAACTTTATGTTGAGAAGGCTTGAAGTATGTTGGGCAAGAAGTGCAATAAGGATCATCACACATTCCAAGTTGTCCAGACCTCATTAAGTGTTCATTTTCCTTATCATGGTTATTATGCCAGTTATTCGAACCAGTGCCACGGAAAGCATCAAATTTTTCTGTCTTTCTTTCATCTTCTTTTCTTCCTGTACCAACCATCCTCTGCTGTAAATGACTGACAGTTCCGGTAGCATATAGTGGACCGCTCATTTGTGGAAAGGGGGTTTTTCTCTCACTCTTCAGTGGACCAGTGTGTCCAACAAGACTAGTTTCGCTATCATATGACTCCAGGGTGCTCATAGGAATTGCAATTGAACTTTGTGTCCTGGATAAGAATCTCTGCAATTTGGAATTCAGGGTCTCATCATATTGTTCTTCATCCTTTGATTCCTTTCTCAACAGCATTGGCAGCTCATCATTTTTAAGACTAGCCATGGTTCCTTTCCAGTTCTGTAATTTCTTCCCAAATTAACCTGCCACTGAATACATAACCTGTATCATATAAGTTATCTTAATTTTGGAAACCTGAAGAAGGAGAATATGAATAATAAAACTATAAGAAACTAGTGACTGTGTCATAAGGCTTTATTAGTCCAAACACAGAAAATAGCGGAGACAAAAACGGAGATAAAAGTGTGTTTGGTAGTAATTTCAAATTTGGAGATGAGACCGTTTAAAAATTAGTTTTTTTTTTTTAAATCCTTACACATAATATAAACCCAAATAGGATGTAGTTAACATGCGTTCAAAATTACTATTAATAGAAGTTTCTTAACATTTTGCTTTAATAAATAAATAACAAATACATTAAAAATTTAAATTCTACATAACCTTAACATGTGGCCATAGCAGCTGAATCCTATAAAATATTATAAGAAAATCTGTCTGTCCCCAAAAAGATACGATTTTCTCCATAGTTGCATGTATTAGTCATATACTCATTATTAATCTTTACCAAAACTCAAATTGGCTGCAAATTTTCTTTTCAAAGATGAAGAAACTATCACATTTTTATAACTATAAAACAGAAACATTGAGAATAAGAAGTTATTCCAAGGAGTGCTTGTTTTGAAATTAAAAAGAGTAAATCTATGATGGGTTTGAATACTTGAATGCATCCTTGTAGGTTTGGATTCCCCTCTTAATCATTAAAATGGATCACGTATTAAGAAAGAAGTAATGAACTCCCTCATAACAAATCCTATGAAAGCTTTGAGAGAAACAAAGCAAAAACAAACCCTAATCATATATCTAATTGCAATGAATACATACATAATCCAATCTCTAGTTTCTGAAACAAACACAACTCGTCTACATCACAGCAACCAAATAATAATAATAATAATAATAATAATACCAACCAAAAAGACAATGTAAACCTAGAAAGAGTAGTACTAAGACCTGTTAGGAAGAGGATTTTTGAATCAGGCAGCACGAAATTAAGTGATGAAAAAGTTCATTTTTAAGAGCTTGTTGATAACTGTAGAAGAGGTTCTCCTCTGAGAGAGTTGCTTGGAAGACAAAGAGGAATTGAAGTCTGAACTGAACACATTTATGACTTCAAAGAATACCATCAAAAATTAGAGCTGTAAAGCTTACAAAAGACTTCAAAGAATATTGAGAAATATATAAATATAACAAGTAATATTTGAAAAGTCAGTCTTATGAGTTATGAGTTTATGACATGTGAATATATCTAATGATCGATTAAGACAAAAAAGATAAATAAATAAATAATTAAAGTAGTAAAAGACTGTCGGAGTATGAATTGCCAGTTTGCCACTGGTTACGTCATGTTATGAAAATTGTATCCTAAAATTAATATAGTTGAACAAAAATAATCATAAAAATATGATAAAAATAACTAAATATTAAATATATATTTTAAAATTTAAAAATTAGATTTTAATATTATGTTTGTAATTTTTATTTAAAGTTTGTGATTTTTTATTTTTAAAATTTGATAATTTTGTATTAAGATAATATAAAATTAAATTTGTTTTAACTTTTGGCATGTATTTTTTAAATAATTATGCAAATATTTAAAAAAAAGTTGAATCAAATGCATAAGATTTACCAAATACAATTTTTTTGTCATCTATAAAAAAATTGATATTTTTTATATTTTTCATATTTTTAAATTATTACAGATTTATTTATCGTTCATATTTTTTGTATTATTTTTGTAATCATAATAAATTTTTTACTATATTTTGATGGTTTACCCTCAATATTTTTTTTTTCTTCATTTACTTTATAATACAAATAACAATAATTAGAATATATCTAAATTGATTCTGAACGAATCTCAAATTAGATATTTTAATTCTAATAAATTTTTATTATTTTAAAAAATTTAAGTATCATTTTTATCACACTGCCTGCTTTTTCTACTATTAACAATAAAGTATTTAACATACGTATAAAATAAATAAGTTTTTAATAAATTTCATTATAATTTATAAGGTAATTAGATCTTTAAAGTCTTGGTATTTTTAGTAGTTTTTTCCGTCTTTTTAAAAGTTTTTTTTATGTTTTATTAAAAATTTCACCACTAATCTATGTCATTTGGAGTTTTTTAAAAATTATGTGCTCGAGTTATTTTTGAAGAATTTAGGTAAAGATGAGCAATTAGAAAAAATACCCAGAAAGCAACAAGATTGAGTGCTTAGTAACCATAACATGGCCCTCAGCGCCCATGGAAGCACCCAAGGAATGGGAGCCCAGCGTCCTCTTTGTGGCGCCTGCAATGAAGAAGAGAATGGGCACCTAGTGCCCAATACTAGCGTCTAATGTCCAAAAATTTTCTAATTCTCAGAGTCTTGGCCCCAGCGCCTAAACTTGGCACCTAACGCTTTCGAAAAAAACATAATTCTCAGCACCCAAATTCAGAAAAACAACAAAAATTCTAACACCAAGCGCCATGCAGACCAGCATCCACAAGGTTATACACAAACTGCAAAGTTGCTCTCATTGTTTTATTTATTGTTATCAATCTTGAAGGTGCCATTACTGACTATGGTGGTGGTTGGCAGGGTGGACATGCCACTTTTTATGGTGGTGGTGATACTTCCGACACAATGGCTACATTTGTTTATAGGACATTGAGATAGGGACACAGAAATACAGAATCGTATTTGGCAGAGAAGATATAGACAGAGACAATACGTTTTATAGGACATTGAGATAGGAAGGATACGGAGATACTAACAAGATACAACTTATTTTTTATTTTTTCTCTTATTATTCCTATTAATTTTTCATGATTATATTTGTTATTATTATATTTTTCATCTCAAATTTTTTAAATGAAAAAAAATGAGAATAAATTAAATTTTTATAATTTATTTTAGTTTATCACCAAACAGAATATAAGATCACAAAAATTTATGTTTCTTTCCTTCAATGTCTTATCCTATCCTGTTCTTAATGTCTTGTTTCAATTGGTCAGTTTATTAGAGCCATTTTTTGTGCATGTTAATTATATTAACATAATAATAACATAAAGTGTTAGCTAGTGTTGTGCATTTTGTTTAGACTTAGTCATTGTTTTTTTCTGTTCTTCAACTATAAAAGATGTAAAATCTCAAAACACAATGTTCTTTAAAATTAACTACATTATTGTTAATGATGGCCATAAGACTTAATTTCATAATTTGTATGCACCTTTAGAGTTAAAATAGTTTCTATACTCAAGAGGCATGGTGGTTGTTGCACTAACCAAATCAACTTTTTCACATAAGCTAATTTGTATTGGATTATTTTTCCTCTATTATTAGAGATGCTATCTTTTTTTTCTATCTCAGATATCAACTTCTTCTGTAATTCTTCCTCAGCAAATTATGAAGAATGTCAGAAATTTGGAATATAATTATTAAGTATTTAGTTGGTTGGATTGAATTCAAGTAATACAATTAAATTATGAAAGATGTTAGATGTTCATATTACTATTGTTGAGTGGATGTTTGGTTGTTAGTATTAGATTCAACTAGATACAATTAAATTATACTAGATGTTTAGTTTAATAGGTATTCGAATGATTATTTTCATTTTCAGGTGGATGTATAGTTTTTTGTATTAATTAATTATTGTGTACCTTATGTGAATATATAAAGGCAAAATTTTTTTATATCGTTAAGTAATTTAATTTTGATACACTGATTGTGTAAAATATTTTACGTAATCGACCAATTACATCTATTTTTTTAGATAATTATTCACGCAGTTAAAGTAAAATGGTAATAACAATAGTCAGATACATGCATAAAACTAATTTATATTGACAATGTATTAAAATTAAATTAATCTTTTACTCGTTAGAAAGAGTAACTAGAAAACTTTATCGTTCTCAATATATATAAATTTTATAGATAGTGGTGTAAATTAAATTGTGACAAAGATTAAATAAGAGTGAACTCACCTTTGATTTTAATGTTTTTCTAAATTAACCTACATCTATGTATGTGGTTCACGTATTTGCATCATTCAGATGGTTCTAATCCTTTTCAACGTATAATATATTCGTGTCATCAATGCATGAAGGGTAACAACAATGAAAAAATGAAGGGTTAAGTAATTAATAGAATAATAAAATGCATTAAACAAAAAGAATAAGTTAGTTTCGTCACAAAATAGTTACCTTGCTATTGCTGGCTAACTAAAATACATGATCATTGATCACTAGTGAAATGGTCAATTTCAAATCATATTTTTAAATTAAAATATGTCGATTGTTCATTTACTAGGTATGCGGATGACTATTTTCATTTTTAAGTGGATATTTAGTTGATTGGATTGAATTTAAGTACATAAAATTAAAATATGTTGGATGTTCAATTCACTAGGTATGTAGATGGTTATTTTTATTCTTAAGTGGATGTTTATTTGATTAGAAAGTGTGCAATTTAAAAAGTATAGTTAAATACAAGGTAAAAGTTTTTAACATGATCAGGTAAGTGATAGATAGAGAAGTCTCAAATTTGCAAAATAGGAAAGATAAGAATGAGAGAGAGATCAAGCAAAAATGCCATGTAAAATGCCATTTTGTAGATTTTGCCAATTTTGGATTGAGTTTGTAATAAACGATCTAAAAAAACTATTTTAAATTTGGTCATTTCATGAACCAACTTCCTCAGCAAATAGCATCGAAAAATTGATATTATTTCTTCCTTGCAAGTTGCAACCAGCTGATACTACTATTTGATATAACTACATTGTTACTAACATTTACGTAATTCACATTCTAATAGTACCTTGTTTGTGTTACACAAGGTGATTTATATCGTTAATATGTGTATATTGTAAGGAGTGAAAATTTAACCCCTATTGATATTTCTCTTTTTATGACATAATCTCTAGTGCCTCCCTTGTCTGTCTAAGTATGTTTAACACAGTTGTTGCTATCTGAGTTGGAGCAAGGCCACTGATCAGTAGGCGATCCGTGGTCAATATAACAATATGGAAGAACCATTGGCCTCCACTGCCCAGTTTTTATGCAAAAAAATGCACGAGTTATCCGCGATTTATAATATCTTTAAAGATGTATATAACTGGCTGCGGAAACAATCCAATGGCTTGCAGAACCGTGCATCAGCAACAGTTATACGCAAGCCATGATGCTCCACTAAGCCTAGAAACTACAAAATAATAGACATGTTTGGTTTCTTATTTGGCAACATTAAACCCATAAAAATGGTCCATTCAAGTATCAAAATTTTCAGGTTTTAATACTAAAAATCTTTTACTTTTCAACCTAGTGAAAAGTCAATAGGGATGAGAAGAAAATCTTAAATTCATCAAAGCATAACTAAATGATTGCCTTCACTTTAATCAATAAAATAGAGTGAAACTCAAATCCAACACAGAATAAAATGAACATCTGCATACATAGTATATGGAACATCCACTATAGTTGATAATAAATATCTAACAAATTATTCAAATAATAAAATGGTGTACAGAAGAAGAAAAATTCAGTAACTTAACCAAAGCCGTTGAGTAAACATCTGTTTATCAAATAAATCCATAGCCATCAACTAACCTATTGAAGCAGCGATGAGGGAGGCGGTCACCGTCGGGTCCGGTGGAAGAGAGTGTGATGCCGGGTGCGAAAGTTTGGCGGCACAGCGATAGCAACCAGGAGCTTCTCTGCCTGGACAAACATAACCCAAATAAAAAAGTATATAAACGACAGTGGTTAAAAACCAATAAATTAGCACCAACCACAATAAGTTTTCTTTTAAATTAGTGCAATAAATCAAATATATACACCTTTAAGCAGATGCAACTAGGAGTGGCAAACGGGCCTAAACCCGCCGGGCCGGTCCGTGTAACCCGCCAAAAAAGGCGGGCTGGGCTCGAAAATCGGGACCGCCAAATAGCAAAAGCCCGCCTAACCCGCACCGCTTAAACCGCGGGTTTTGGCGGGCTTTGGCGGGGCGGGGCGGGCTTCCCCGCCGGGCCAAGGTTTTTATTAGTGAGGGGGTATTTTTGCAATTTTTTTGTCAATACCTAACTTCCCCCAACCTAACTTACAAGAGTATGAAGATAAAAATTGAGTGTTTTGAATTATGTTTATGTTATTTTGGAGACAATATTTATAATTATGTTTTGGATTATATTTATTTTGCTTTGGAGAGAATATTTATACTTATATTTTGAATGAAAATTTGGTTTATAATTATATTTATTAGATATTTATAATTACAAAGACTTTAATGTTTGTGAATATAAAAAATATAATTTTTTATGCCATTAGAAATTATAAATTTATTAATATGATTGTGAAATTATATATATTACTTAGTAGTTAATAGTAAAAAAAAAAAAAAAGAGGAGCTTTGGCGGGCTTAGCCCGCCAGCCCGCCAGCCCGCAGTTAGGCGGGGCGGGCTAGGATTCTAGGACCGCCTCACTAGGCGGGGCGGGGCGGGCCAGCCCGCCAAAAGGCAGGCTTCTGGCGGGGCGGGGCGGGCTTCCCCGCTTGCCACCCCTAGATGCAACACATCCATTTCAATCAACCATCAACTAAATCCTTTGCATGAACAACTATTCATGAAATAAACAACCAACAAGCAACTAACCTTTGACAGCAGCGAGCAGGAGGGAGAAACCCCGGCGTCGGGGGCATTCACGCAAAAATAGCGGGGGCGCAAAGAAGCTCCGGGGTCAGCGCTAGGTCAGGTGCAATGGAGTGCGACCCCGGATGCGTACGGTTGGCGGCGCGGCGACGGCTACCAGGAGCTTCTCGACGACATCAACTTTCGATAGTGGTGTGAGGAAGGCACGCGGGAAGAGGGGAGCAGTGCGCGACCACCGTGAATGGCCGACCTTGATTCTTGCGGGAGAAGTGTGTGGATGGCGCCGGATGTGCAGTTTGCAGTGGACTATCGTGGGAGATTCTGTTGCAGCACCGACGGTTAGGGTGTGTGCTACTGTATTTTCAAATTTGGGGGGTGTGGGTGGGTGGGGGAAGGATGGTTAAAACTTGAATAGTTAAAATTAAGGTTTGGTGGGAGAAGGGGGTGTTTTTATTCTATTGGGCCAATTCTAAAACCCACTGTAGCCATTGTAAATATATTCCATTGTTTTTCTAGCGGGATTCTTTAATTATATATTGATATCTTTTAATTGGATTGTATTAGTTTTTAATTCTGTTAAAAATCATACTAAGTCTCTCCATCAGACCCACCTCCACCTCCACCTGCACAACAAGTGACAAGGCCTGAGAAGCTGCAATCTAAGAGAAAAATAACTTTTAAGATGGACTCAATGTAAGGAGCAAGTTCTGGGATAGCTGCACGCTTGGCAGAGTTTATGAAATTCGTCCCCACCCCACGCTACAAACAACCAACAACAAAATAGAATGCGATTTCAATGTTGACTAAAAGTTGTGTAGGACATATTTTGTAGAGAGAATTTGATCAAACTATACTCTTTTGATATTTTGAGACTCTGTTATGTAGGGTAATCTGTTTTGGCTTAGGATACTCTAAAACTGTGTTATGTAGGATATTGTGGTGTGTTACAAATACTGCTATTGCTATTGCTACTTATCACTGAGGACAATGATTAATCGCTATGAATTATTAATGAATCACTATCTTTTGTTTTTTTATAACTTATTTTGTAAAATTTTATACCTCTTTCATATAATCTCAGTTTTATACAACTTTCACAGGATACATCATTACCCAAAAGAACATATAATTTCATTTCTATTTTGTCATCAATTTCTAGGTCCATGAAAAAAAAATAATCAAATACATAACAATATTTCATTCACATAATTGATATCACATTTACATATATTTCATTCCATTTAATCCATAAGCTACAATCACAAATAAAAAAATAATGACAAACACAGATAACATAATATTCCACATTCTTAAGATTCTAATTTCAGCTTCAACTGCACTAATTTTTCATCCCAAAAAAAATTTCCATGATCTTCACTAACTGGAGTTTTATTTCTCCCAATTATGGCTTCTTCTTCTTCAACATCTGCCTATTTAAAAAAGCCTCACCATCTCTTACCGGCAATTTACAATATAAAAAATCCAAAAAATTTGAGAGGAAGAGCAACTACAAAACCAAGAAGAATTTGAGAAATGAGACACACAATCAAGTTGTAACAATTTGACCAACTCACATTATAGTTAGGGCATTCATAAAATGATCTCTATGGATTAGAATCTGTCCTAGACCATCGAAGAATAGAACGCAACCCACAACCGCACCAGTACGAAACCTTTCCATCTCTGTCACGGTGTGCATTCTTTATCCCGCCACCATGCGAACGAGCTCTACTAGAACTACCTGAGCCTTGGCTGCTAATACCCAACATCCTTCTCAATTCTTGGAGAGACTACTGCGATTTAGAAAAATTGGGGCTGCTAGGTTTTATTTCAAATTATTAGGGGTTAAATTGATGCTTTCAAAAATTTGGCCACGTCATCTAACCGTTACAGTGCCTAAGTGTCAACTAAAATTATCAGGTCAGCTTTCTGGTGATGGAAAACGACAGAAGGGTCAAATTGAGGCACGTGTCAAAATTTTAGGGTACAATTAGAGTCAATTGAAACTTTGAGAACTAAATTGAGTCGCGGGTCAAATTTCAGGGACCATTTTGAGTATTAACTCTAACTTACACTTAATAAAAAATATCTTGGGAGTTACTAATGAATTATCTCAAGTGTTACAAAGGAATAATCAAGACATTATAAATGTTATACATTGGTTAAAGTGTCTAAGTAACGGTTGCAAACTATGAGAGATGATGGTTGGTCTCTTTTATTTGACGAAGTCTCATTATTTTGTGACAAACATAATATTACTGTTCCAAAAATGGATGATATATATGTGTTACAAAGAAATCAAGACGCAAATCTCAAATGATCTCAAATTTGTATCATTTTCAAGTTGAGATATTCTATCAAGTAGTTGATAGACAACTTCAAGAACTCAACAATCTATTTACATAGGTGAATAATGAATTGCTTCTTTGTATAGTTTATCTGAATCCAAGACACTCATTTTTTGCATTAGATAAGGAGAAGTTAATCCAGTTAGCTCAATTCTATCCATTAGAATTTTCTTCTACTCAACTTTTGGCACTTGATAGTCAACTTGAGAACTTCATATTAGAAGTGCGTTCTGATGATCAATTCTCAAACTTAAATGGGATTGGTGCTCTTTCTAAAAAATTGATTGAGACTCGAAAAAATATTGTTTATTCATTAGTGTTTCTTCTTTTGAAGTTAGATTTAATTTTGCTCGTAGCAATTGCATCAGTTGAAAGAACCTTTTTTACTATGAACATCATAGAGAGTCAACTTCGCAATCGTGTGGAAGATAATTTTTTACTTTTAGTGACATATATAAAAAGAGAGACATTTAATTGTATTAACAATAAAAAAATTATTTAATCTTTTTAAAATATGAAACTAAAAAAAATAAAATTTTAAATTATTTATTATTTTATTATTCTAATTTCTTAATAAAATAATTTAAAAAATAATCATATTTTATAATAATATAGTATAATTATAAAAATTATTATTATACTATATATATTTTGTCTTTACTTATAAAATTTTTTGGATTCGTTTCTGCTTCGGAGGACCCATTTTATACGGCATTCGTACACTTGATGGCGTGTCAGTGTCTCCTTTAGTCGATTGACATGCTCAATAATCACTGAATACTCTCCTTTACCTTTAACAAAAATGAGACCTGCACAATGCACGTATGGTAAATTAATGATAATATATAATAAATATTAAAAATAGTTATGTTTTATAGAATTAAATTAAATATGTATAAACTAAAGTTAAATTTAAAAAGTATTTTATTTAAAATAATTTATAATACAAAAGATTTAGATGTTGGAGTTATACAAAGTGACATTTTTATTTGATAATTTGATTTTTGCATTTGTTTTAGTTGATGGACTTAGTCTTCTTATGTAGCGCTTGTCCTCCTTTTTCTTTATTGGTTATTGTTAGAGTTGTTGCTTTCTTCTTTGTGTCGTATGTTCTCGTGAAGGCATGTTCTTTATGAATTGTTGAGTTGTATGCATTTTCTATTATGTTGTTTGTTCCATCTTTGGATGTATGTTCTTCTTTCGAAAATGTGTGTTGAATTTATATGATTTTTTTCTCCTTAATTTCTTGATGTAGTTTTCCAAAGACATTTACAATAAGAATAATTGAAATAGTATAAAGTAAAATTACATGTTAGTATTTTTCTTTAACCCACTCTGTCAGACAATGTCTCAAGTGATGCAAATTCAAAATAGTGTTGGAAAATATTCAAAATTGGATCTTTAATTTCTTTCACAACAGTTGTGAGTAAAAAATTTGCTTTCATTGTATCTTTAATTGGTCTATACAAATCATTTACATCTATTTTTAAATTTTTTATTGTATAGACTTTTTCTTCTTGTAACAAATATTTGAATTTGGTCATCATATTTTTCTTCACAATTACATGAAGATGTGTTCCATGCAGTGTTAATAAATCATAGTTAATAATTAGTTAAAAAAAACAATGAATAGCATATTAAAAGAAGTATAATTTTAACGATATTAAAATATAATTATATATAAAGTATTATAAAAAAATATAAAAAGTATAAAAAGTAAAAATAATTAAGATATTTTTTTAGTAAATTCAATTTAAAAATACAACAAATATGTTTGTTTCGTATTTTTTCATCCAATATAATCAATTTCTAAGTAAAGAGACTCTTCTTCATTTGTAGGTGTAATGTTTCCTATAGACGAACCACGCGAACTTTGATAAATCAATTGTCTGTTTGTTTGGTGATATTGTCCAAAGAATAATGCTCCATTGAGTAAGTTTGAGATGTTGTGTAGTGCGAAAATAAATTTCTTGTGCTAAATTTGATGTTATTGAAAAAAATAGCGATAAGAGACTTATATAAGTAGTTCAAATAGTATAAAATTTGAATATTTGTAACGTAAAATTTATTATGATTAATAGATTATTATGACATTTGTAATATGGATGTTTATTAAGAATAGATTGTTTATAACGATAAGATATAATAAATATATGGATATAAATTCTTGTAGGTTATAAATTTGATTAGACATTATTAATTTTTAATTAATACTTATATATTTATTTATATATTTTATTTTTTTATTAATTTAAAAATAATAGTTAATTTGACAAAAATTAAATAATTAATTTTAAAGTAATGTGAATAAACTTATTTCTCTATTTTTATATATTAAAAATAGATTCTTTTGTTTTCGGCATTACGATTTACGAGCACGCATTAAGCATATATTTTGCGGACTAACTCGTTCAGTTCACGGACTAATCGAATCTGAATCCATTAAGCATCTCATTTTATGAATCTATTTTAGGGGAAAAAGCCCTTGCGCATAAAGTGTTAAATGTACCCGCCCCCAACAAATTTATTCTATTTTGACGGCCCATATACATATATTCTGTACTCTGTTCGTAACTCCAAAAACGTATTCTATATTATTCTCAAGAACCGCTCTATTCTTACTAATCTAGAATAGGAAATCCACTCAATTTGTGATGCTTCCGGCAGTCCGGCACTGCGCATCTGTCGAGGAAATGAAGCAGTCTCTTTAGCTTTGTGGTTTAACCCATGACGTCCTGAGCCTTTATAGCCATTGATTCCATTAATTGTTCCCGGGCTTCAAAGTTAAAAAAATAGGAAGTATTTCATGTATTTTTGAAATATTGGTATTTTAGTAATTTTAGTGATTAAATTTATTATAAAAAATATATATAATACATATTAATTAAAATAAACTATTAAAATAACTGAAATACTAGTATTTTAGAACTATTTAAAAAATTTTCAAAAGAATAATCTTGTGGTATGCATATGTAGTGATTTATACTTTCTATAACGAAAAAAGAATTTGGTTTGTTATATGTGTTTAGTATTCCAAAAACGTAAAATATTATTTTGGATTTTTAAGGTTTAGGTTAAATATTTTAATTTCATTCTTAATATTTTGAGTATTTCAGTCTCAAAAATTTTAAATAAATTTAATATTGTCTCACAGTTAAATTTAACATAAACAATGACTATATTTAAAAACTAATATAACGTTTAATTTTAACGTAAGTAAAATTGACCTACTAATAATATAAAAAATTTTTTATTAATTATTTGAGTCAAATTTAACGGTAAAATAATATTAAATTTGTTTAAATTTTTTTAGAATTGATATAGAATATTTAAAATATTAGAACTAAATTAATACTTTATCCAAAACCAAAATAATTCTCTACCATATTCCAAAATTTTAATAGTTCGTTTATTAAATTCAACCGTCTATATGCAATTGTATAACATTGACTCATTGCGTAGTTTCACTTATGGTTATATGGCTTTTGGTTACAGTTGTAAGAACCGAATTAGGATTGAATCGATTAGGTTATTGGTTCATTAATTTATTGGTTTAATCAATAAATTATTGATTGAACCAATAAAATCAGTCTTACATAAATAAAAAATATAAAATAGCTAAAAATCTAAAATTAAAATTTAAAATAGATATTTTTATTAATATTTTAAAAACAATCAAATTTTAACAAATTTTAATAAGTTATAATTCAGTTATCATTAAATAAGTATATAAAATTTTAGTATTTGTCATAATAAAGATTTTTTAATTTTTATTTTCATACTAAAGTAACTATTTTTTATTGAAATAACTAACTAATTAGTTTATATTTATTATATAATTTTTATTGAAAAATAATATTTAATAATATCATATAATCATAAAAAAAAATAATGATATTGTAACTAATAAAAATATTTGATATTTTTATTTGTATATGTTTAATAACATTTATATTAATAATTATGAATAATAAAAAATATAATTAATTTAAATATAAGTGAGTATAAAATTAAAATAATATTAACAAAATTATTATATATTTTTATTATATAATTAATAGTTAGCATAAAAATAACAAAAAATAACATAGTTTAGTGGCAAAGGGCATACAATAACAAGAGGACCAGGTTGAAGCCACATTTTCAACAATTGTAGAATTTTTTATGAAGTGGTTCGATTAAACCGATTTTTTATCGATTTTTACCGATTTTGATTGGTTCTCGCTGATTCTGAACGGTTCTCACCGGTTCTAATTCTTAAATGGTCATATTACTAAACTGGACTGGTTAAAGATCTTATTCACTAATTTTTCGATCAAACCAGTCAATCAAATTTGGTTCTTACAACACTACTTATGGTTATGTCACGGTTAATTATTTCAAAACTATTATCATAAGTCTCTCCCTCTTACTTTTATTTTTAAATTAAAGTGTTTTTAAATATTAAAAGAGCATTACTTTAATTTTAATAATATTTTTTAAAAAGTATTATCACCACATAAAAAAAAGTGATGCCATATGTACAAATCTTTTTATAATCAAGTCCAACTAAATTGGTACAAAGTCTAACGAAAAAATGCGTGCATATATCAGTACTTTTTTGTATTTTTTTGCAGCACACAAATTTTTGTTGAACACAAAAATTTATTGATATAGCACATACATTTTCAAAATAGAACACACAATTTTACACATAACACAAATTTATTGATGTAGCACAAATATTTTTACACAACATTTTTACTGCAAATATCTTTTGTTAGTTGGGTGAATCAATGTCTTAGGGATGTAGTCCTCCAATAAATTTTATCCTGCACATAAATTCTATACTATACAATAAGATTTTTGTGCTAGTAACACAAATTTATGTGTTATATGTATTTTATTGATTGGGTGTCAATATTTTGGGCATATGATCCTTACAAACTTTTTGTGCTATATATCAAAATTTATGTATTGTGCATCAAAATTTTTGTGCTTTAGTTTCTGAACATTTATAAAAAAAGAAGAAGATGAAGATGATGAAAACAATGATAATGATAATAAAAGAGGGTGAGAAAAAAAATTAACAACAACATCAAAAAAAGAATAAAATAAAAGGAAATTAACAACAATAATTGTGGTGACAGCAACGATGACGATAGCGATAACAGTTGAAAAAGAAAGAAGAAATGTAAAAAGAAGAAATAGCCACAATTATTAAAGAAGAGAGAAAATAGCACTGATTTTTATTTTTAAACAATTTGATTAAATTTGGTTATAAAAAGACTTAAAATGTGAATACCTAGTATTTTTGTAAAAAAGAAATTAACTTGACTAATCAGTTACCCGTATAAAAATAAATATTTAATATCTTATAAAATTTTATTATATCACTGTAAACAAGTTTGGTATCTTATAAACTTTTATTGTTATATTACTGTAAACAAGTTCAATTATTCGTTTATTGTAAATTTGATTATTCTATCATAACATGTCTAAGTATCCGGTGACTAATTAACTATTTAGCTGAAAAAGTATATGAATTAATATATATAAATATATACAAATACATAATGATTAGTTTAGTTACTTATTTTTAAGATAAATGAAGCATTTTTGTTAAAAGTTATGTATATAATGTTTCATGTGATTGTGAAGTGTCAGCTCTACTGAGACGTTTCTTCCTATACCTCCATGCAACCTGAATACGCGTTGCTGCAAAGCATCTCCAATAAGGTGATTCATACCTAAAATTAGTGGATGAATCAAAAGTATGCCGTCAGTTAAGAATTTAAAGAAGCAAAGACAGACATCACGTGTATCTTTCCGTGAAAATTCATGTGATAGTTAAGAAATATTAAATGATTTCACTGATTTAATTAAATTATCATCTAACACTCTCAATTATTAATTGTACATGAAATTGACTGTATTTGAATTTTTATGGTATCTTTCTCTTGAATGGATAAAATGTAATCTCTCATCTTATATTTAAAAAAAAAAAGAAAAGAAAGAAAAGATAAATTGATCCTTGAATTTTTGGTCTGTAGACATTTAAGTCTTTGAGGATTTAAAAATACATTTAAGTTTCTGACCTCTTCAAAATCTGAACATATCGATCATTGAATCTAATTTGTTCACTTTTAAAAATTTCCTCACGTGTACATCCATATCAACCAAGTCAGTACAACAAGAGTCACGTTTGATTTTTCAGTTGAGTCTGACAGACCCAAGTTAATATGAAGGATCAATATATCTATGTTTTAAAAAGGTCAAGAACTTAAATGTATTTTCAAATTCTCAAAAACTTACTTAAATGTTTTCAAATTCTCAAAAACTTAAATGTCAGCGGATCAAAATGTCAAGAACCTATTTGTCCTTTTCTCTAAAAAAATATAAAAAAAATAAAAAATTAAAGATTAAACTTTACTCCCTCAATTTGAAAAAAATGAAATGATGCACCCATTATCTGAGACATGCTTTCTAGTTTCTACTGTTGAAAATACCAACACTGATTCACTAATCACTCGGTGCAGAAACAAACTAGATAGAATGGCATGCGAGAATCATATAGGATGCACTATCAGTCATTCTTTAATTTTAATATAATTTTTAACATTTTAAACGAAAACCAGTGCTCATGGATGAACTTAGAGCACACATTTAAGAAAATGGATCTTCTTAACTTTTTTTGTAAAAATTAAGAGAGTAAAGTGTAATCTCTCACCATTAATTAATTTTATAAGTGAGACAAAAAAAACACGAGAAAGAGAGCAATGAAACTCCCTCAATTTTTTTTAACAATTGAGATGATCCATAATGTTCTTTTGGACCATGAAAGAATTTTCCTTATTAAAAAACAAAAAAATAAAGTGACAAATAAACTCTGAAAATTTATATTTCGGACATATTAGTTTTTAAAGAAAAAAATACCAATAAAATTATCCAGAATAATAAACGTGAATAAGTTAGTTCAAATTAAGTCTTTTTATTTTAATCATAGGAACTAATTTAAAGATAACTACATCTATTATCTTAAAAAATTTTATTAGTCAATCTTTATTGTAAATTATTAAGAATTTATTTGTCACTTTACTTTAAAAAAAATAAGAAACAAGCATAAGAATAAAGGATAACCTAACCTAATGGCACCATGCACACGTGGACTCCTCAAGAATCGTGCATAAAGGCTTGTAACTTCTTCAAGGTCTGCCGCAGTGAGAGAAAAAGCCTCCACATTTGTTAAGCAAGTAACTGTTCTATTGCTAACTAACCTCTGTCTTGGGATTTTTACTTTTTTGCCATCTGCAAAAGAAACAAAGCTGGTATTGATAAATGATAACTATTTTTTTTAAGTACAGCATGCTATGAAAACATGAACTAGGTACTTTCCTTGTGCATCAAGTATTGCAAGGAATTGAAAAATGTTACCTCTGTTTGCTGAAGTATGCTCAAGACACCAAGTCAAAAGTTCTTCGCCGCAAACATCGCCTTCAGATAAAGATACATTTCCGTCTTCGCCTATGCTCTCCAGTTTCCCACGCACGATAAAAACTATCTTCTCTACCAAACCGCCACTGTACAAAACTATGCTTCCTTTGATGTACGTTTTTTGTCGTAGTCTTTCGCAGATGGCATCCAAGATAGGCTCGTCCATCAAGGCAAAAATTCTAACCTGCATTGTATACACCACAAGATGATAAGACATAAACATTAGGATCAAATCATCATTGCCTCCAAACTTAGTTCGTTAATCCAAAGACCTTTGATGCAATAGATTCAAACTTCATGAGCTTTGACTTCAAAATAGCCTTTAGTAACATTTTTAGTTGTACTGTCTAACTTTACGCTGCATGGGTTGAATTGTAGGGTGTACCTATGTACTCACTTGGCTTTTTTTCCAAATGTACCATTTTTTCGGAACTTATTATCAAAATGTCACGCTTTTAAAACTAATTACCCAAATGTCCACCCATTTGCTAAGGTGAGAACTGATTTGTTATTTCATTTTTGATTACGATTGATTATAGTAATATAGAAAAAGTGGAATATGGTAATTAGTTTCAGAAGAATAGCATTTTGGTAGTAAGTTTCGGAAAATGTGGCACATTGGTAAAAAGGCCTACTCACTTTCTTTACAAATTTAAAGAGATGACGTCTAATGTCCCGCTGAAGGTCTTCAGGCAAATTTTCTAGAAGCACTTCTTCATTCACTCCTCTTGTTGCAGCCCAGTTGTAACGTTCAGCTTGTCGCACTCTCCTACAACATAGGCCAGGCATGTAAGTGGATTGGATTCCTTAAAACTTGTGTTATATCATCCACAAAATCCATGATTATAATGTCTATATGAACAAAACAGATATGATAGACACATCTTCCCTTCTTTCTTTTTGTTTTTTTTTTTCAACAACCTACAATACAGTACCATGATTTGCTTCTCATATGTTTTAATTTGTCCATGAGCAATGGAATAATTTGGTTCCTTGCAAAAAATCATATCATGTAAACATTTTGTATATGTCACCAAGAACTTGTTCACAAAGTTAATACATAAATTTCCAATAAATGATGTTCTGTGAAGAATGGACAATGAACTAGTGGGCAAATTTAATCAATTTAGCTACAAATACTAAATGAAGAAAAATAGTTACCTTTTCAAGTCTTCTGCTAAGCGTCGATGACTCATCCACTGCTCCACATCACGTCGCCTAAGTGACATTTCTAGCCTCCTTTAAAAGAAAGGAAGGAAATGAGTTTACATATATGGTTACAAACACAATTATCAAAACTAAAACTAAAAAAACAAGACCAGACATATTTTTGGTATGCCATATATAAGATAGGAAAGCTGTCAAACAACATACCAGGATATAGATTATAAGAATCAGTAAGAATCATTCTAGGGAATTTTAAGCTAGGACAAGAGTTTTGCATTTATTCACATTGATCCACCATAATTATAAACATTTCAGGTGTCAAAGAATAAGACTTACAGATACAGTTCAATTACTATTCACTAAAACAAGATTTTAGCATTCATTCAAATAACTGACCTTGCTGAGTTCTGCTAAGTTGCATTTTTATTTAGTTATTTTGCTAATGTACCGCTAAGCTAGCATAATTGATAGTTAAATATGAAAACATAGATAGCCATAATTCTAAAGGTATAAAACCTTTCAGGGTTCTTTCTAATTAATATACAGCAACGAGAAGTGCAATCCTATTCCCCTGATATATCCTTCATTCTTCAAGCTCGAACATCACATAATTTTCTTAACTAATGCTTAAGGGAATCTTAAATCACTAATTAATTTAGTGAGAATGGAAATTAAAGAACACTGCTCTCAAACAGTACTTCTTAGTCACTCAACATGTTGACTTTTGAGGCATTGAATACAAGCAAGACAATCTACCTGCGTCCCAGAGCCTGAAGAAAGTTTTGTATGTTTCCAATGAGAAGAGCAAAAAGCAAGAGTCCCAATCCTATGATGGCCATGGTGAAAAGGACTTCCCAAACAAAGTAGCTTGGGGTCAAATTGCCAGCCAGAGTACTAATTTGCTGCAAAATGAAATAGATGTAGCATTCGTTGAGTTTCATTAAGAAATAAATATTGAATTGGCATGCACGTACTATCCTAAGCACAATATTGTTCCTACAGGACACTGAACAATCTTTGGGAATTTCAGGTTCTAAAATGTTTCATTTGCTCCAGATGTTTGTAACAAAGTATTACACACTTCGAATGTCATCATCTTCAAATTTAGAATTTCTGAAATTTATATCTTGCTTGTTGATCGCTCATGATATTGTAACTTGTTTTTCCTCTATTTTAGTTGTGAATTATGCACCTTAGCTTGCTTCACTCATTAGACACAATTAATATTGAGAAAAGAAATGAAAGATCTACCTGGAATCCCCAAAACGATGAATATACATATCTAGTGATCACATTATGTTCTGCAGTAAGGTTGACACCTTTAAGATAAATCCCGTAAGGAAAACCATCTTCGGTAAAACAAGCTGATGAATTAGTGTCATTCATCCAATACTTCCAATTCGTTTTATTTCGATATTTTTCAGCATGTTCATGACCACAGTCAATGAATCTGTTGCATTCAAGAATATCAGATTTCTTGCAGGCATCTCGTAAACATTGATTAACCCTCTGGAAAAGAAACAAGGGAAAAGAAAGTAAAATATATATATATAGTTCAATTATTTGACACTGCTTGGACATAACTTGAATCCATGCAAACAATAATGCATAATATCAAGGATACAAAATCAAAAGTCTGCAATCTAAGCATTACTTCTTTTCTTCTGTTGTCATAAGCATGATATGATTTTATCATGAATCCTTAATATATGCATTGCTTTGGGGGGAAAAAGAGAAAAAAATGATGTATTGTTTGTCTTCCTTTTGTTTTATTGTTTATTAAAAAATGAATTTGTAAGGTGTACATAAAAGTAAATAAATAAAAAAATAATCTGAAACCAAAACTGTAGTCATTGAAAAAGAAACTACAAGAGTTCTTTGGCGAAAGACCTACACATACCTGCAAAGCAAAGAGGTACCACCATGACCCAACAACATGACCAGAGAGCATAAAGGTGAGAAGATTTATAAAGAAATTTGCCCATGCTGACTCAAATATGAATCCGGTTGGAGAAATTAGCATTGGTAGAAACCTACACAATCTGGGAATATACTGAACAAGGATAACAGCTCGCAAAAGATTCTTTGCATAATTTGCTCCTGATGATCCCAAGTTTTGTGGTATTACAAACAATATGATTATCTGTAAATATTCCACTGAGTTATATCATAACAAGGAAGTCGAAATGCATATATAATATGAAATAGAACTACAATCAGCTTAGAAAGAAATACACAGAACCTATTATTCATCTAAATTTACTTGACATAGTAGTTTAAAATCTTGAACAATCAAATATAACAATTTACTTTATATATATACATCAAATATTGATCATTTGGAGTATGAGATACCAAAACTGAAATAAGTAAGAAAGAGGGATGGATGATGTTTACCTGAGGAAGTGGAATTACAACTAATAAGTCAAGAAAAAAATATGTTTGAAGGTAATGAAGAGCAATTTTCTTAGGATGGTCAACTAATTCCCCAGCACCAACCACCCTAGACTCCGGAGCTACATAAGCCAACCGAAACTGGGAAAAGAAAAAAAATTGAAATGTTAGTTATGCTTTGCTGCATCACAGAAGAGTAACAACCTAGCCTGCCAACCGAACAAATAAAAAATTCATTGATTCACCAAAAATATTATCATTTTTGAAGCCTAGCGTTAACAGTAAAATTTATTAAAATTTTGTATTTATACAATGAGATTACTTTCTAGTGCACACACAAATAAACACTTAGGAGCTCAAATATATGTCTCAAAGGCTGCGTTTGTTTACAGAGACAGGACACTGAGACACAAAATCGTGTTTGGCAGAGAAGACATGGACAGAGACAATGTGTTCAAAGACACTGAATTAGTGTATTTTGTATCCATCCTGATAGGAAGGATACGGAGACACTAACAAGAGACACAACTTATTTTTTATTTTTTCTTTCATTATTCTTGTTAATTTTTCATAATTATATTTTGTATTATTATATTTTTCATCTCAAATTTTTTAAATGAAAAAATGAGAATAAATTAAATTTTCATAATTTGCTCTAGTTTATCACCAAACAGAATACAAGAACACAAAATTTTGTGTCTCTGTCCATCAGTGTCTTGTCCAGTCCTGTTCTCAGTGTCTTGTCCTGTCCTGTTCTTAGAAACAAACGCAGCCTAGTGACCATCGTTAATGTATGAAAAATAGTGCACAAGGAATAAACAATCAGCTGAAATTTCTGAAAGTTACCTGAAGAATAATGTTTATGAGGTATACAAAATCGTTCATGCTTCTAAGAAAAACAAGCAAAGTTGTCATTGGTGTGTTCATAACAATACATTTATGTTCCTACACAAAACAAGCAGAAAAAAAAAATTTTAGAGTTCTGGGAATTTGATAGATTCTATAAAACAAAGTAATGCCTTGCTTTGGAACTATCCTAGCACATAAAGGTGTTTATTCGTAATGAAGTGATAAGAGCTTGTTTAAGTGAACCACAAAACATTAAAATCTTTGAATCTAAACAACAGGTGGGGAAATCATACCTTCTGCACAGAGAGCAAAAAGAAAAATAATGGATCCACAAAAATTGCCAACAAGCAACAAATTGCAAAAAACTTATTCCATTGTTGAACAAGTTTTGTATGAGGATTCATAACCCGAGGTACATAAGGAATCAAGAAAGAAGAAAGTCTTCTTGCCCAACACTTGGCATCCCCATAAAGGGAATTGTGAAACTGAAAACATCCAAAGTTCAACAAAATTAGTTCAGTAATAGGAGTTATTATTGTTTCACCTAGTGAGAAAAGGCTTATTTTTTTCTTTTTCTTTTGTGTAGTTAAACAGGTGCTAATATCGTCGAAACAATTCACAGGTTAAATTTCCACAAAAAGTAGAATAGAATATTTTAAAATTTAAAGAATATTGCCTATAATAGCACAATAAAGCTTAGTAGAATTACTAAGCCGTGCAAATTTTCATGGAATCTAGTTGTGCACAGATAAGGATCATTTTCTTATAATTATGTTGTCTGCTATGCTGCTCTATCATTAGGCCTTGCTATCTTTATCCCTATTATCCACCACAGGACAACTCCATGTTTCATAATTCTTGTTAGATTACTTAAAACACTGACAAAATACTTGATGAAAATAACCATAACAACCAAACATAGATACAACTAGAAGTGTAATAATTATTTGTTATATATATAAAACCATGGGAAAGAGAAAATAAGCATATCAAATCATAAGTTTGCTTAGAACCAGACATTACAGCACACATCTGGAATAAAATTAGCAACATATCAATAACATAAGAACCTGAGTGCATAGTGTATCTGTAATCTAATGCAACCTTAAATATATAGCTACAAGTCTACAATTAAGCCTTGTTCCATTTGGTGGGTTTGGCTATAAGGATCGAGCTAATAGTGTGCCATCATTAACATCTAAATCTCTTAACATGAAAGAAAGGATAGTCTATTTAGGAAGAAAGTACCTTCGGACTGAATATACCCGAAGCTTTTGAATTCCTTTGTTGAGTGGCCTTGAAGTAAGTCGGGCAAGTCGTGCAATATGGATCATTGCACATTCCCAGTTGACCAGACCTTGCTAAATGTTCATTTTTACCATTATAGTTGTTTTGCAAATCACTTTCAGCCATGCCGACACTAAACGAAGGAAAGTTTTCTGTCTTAGTTTCTGCTGGTTGCTTCCCTGCCCGGAAGAGAGCTCCAGATTTATTGGAAACATACAATGGACCACTCATCTGATCAAGTGGGATTTTTCTCTGACTCCGTAGGGGACCTGTGTGTCCCCTAATATCACTTACTCTTTCGCGTGGTTCCATCGAGAACATGGGAATAGAAATTGATATGCTACGTGTCCTAGGTGCAGGATTTCGGAATTTAGAATTAACAGGTTCATTTGATTGCTTTAGATGAGTGTCTGACAGCATTGGTTCCTCATCTTTTCCGGAACTAGCCATGTCTCTTGACAACTCTGCAGTATAAGTATTAACAAAATAACAAGTATTCCTAAGTCAAAGTTAATTTAATAGCCATTCACAAAACAATGAATAAATAACAGGAAACAAGATGTCCAAGGCGGCAAGACAGGAATCCAGAGATCATATGTGAGAAAGCTATGCTTATACAGTTATACTCCTGATAATTATTAGACTGATTGGAATTTTCAGGCCCGTTATACAAAAACATAACACAGCGGTTTATTTAAACAAAAGAAAAAGGAAAAGAAAAAGAGCATCAGCTGATCTTAGGCAACTGTTCATTATTCATTGGTTAAGGTATTTTCTTCTAATTCTTTTGAAATATACAGTCTGCAATATCTTAAAATGAATTATATATTGCTGAGATCAACATCTTTTATTCAGATTCATCTCAATGCAATGCAGCCAATGGAAAACATTAAAGGAGGTGGTAATAGCACTATACTTAATTTCTCTCCAACCAAGAATAAACCATAACAAGGAACTTAAACCGTTAAACACATGTTAATTTTCACTACTCCTTGAAAATGGTAATTGCCGTAATGAAAAAGAGTCCAAGCATAATTTACTAAGATTGACTAAAAGCAAGAAAAAGATAACCAGCAAATCAATAAAAGAAAGCACACCAAATTAAGAAAACAAACAAACAAAAGTGGAATAAGAGAGAGTAAACACCTGTTTGTCAAAAGAACTGAAAGAAAAAAACTCCACTATCTATTCTAACCCTGATACCAATCAACCATTTCCTCTTCAAGATAAATATATAGAGGAGAATTGTGAATGAATGTGCTGACTGGGTAAAAAGTAAGGACTTTGAAGAAACGGCAGTGTGAAAGGGAAACATAGAGAGAGAAAGATTGGAGCTTAGAGTCATTGTTTTGTGATCTATGTGTGTTATGTGTTGTGGGTGTGTTTCCCATGCAATTTCCTGTTTGCCCCATTCCACAAGTTTGCACCTTTGCACACGTTGTTATGTTATGCTGACAAGTGACAACCTCTAGTTTGGTTTGGAATTAAAAGAAGTTGAGTTCTGTTTGTCCTAAGCTACGTAGAAATAATGTAGGGCTTTGACTTCAAATGTTACAATATGTGAAAATTAGTCAATATGTCAATAACATGCTTCAATCACAGGAAATTCTTACTGAATTTCATTACTGTGAGAGTTGACACGGCCACCGCTATTGTCTTAGTATCATTTTCCTTACTGGCAAATAAGTCCTAACAAAGAAAATTTGTTATATATGTTATAGACTTATAGCATACTTTTATTTATAATAATCCACTTTGACTATTTGCATATTAAGATATCAAAAATTAAATTTACATTTGTTTTGTATTTTTATTTTCTGTTTTTATTTTTAGTATTTTTATTTTTAAAATTATGAAAAAAATAAGAGATAAAAATGAAAATAAAATTTTACTGTTTTTACTACTTTTTTTCCCTACAAAATTCTAAAAACAAATAAAATTGAAAATAAAAATACAAATCAAACCCACCGATTGATTAGAAATGTATTTTTCAAAATACTCTTACTTTAAAAGTATAACTGTTTGTAATAATATTTTATTATTAATTAGGCTTAAAATTGTTTGAAAAATAAAATAAAAAATGGTCTAATTCGGTTTTCTAAGGTTCCTCTTTAGCACTTTCCACTTCTATTTGGTCAGGTATAATTTGATTTGATTTAGTTTAGTCTAATTTGAGTTTGGCGTAGTTCAGTTTGGTTTGGTGTAGTGTGGGCCGATTCGGTCCAGTTTGGTTACTTCCAATCCGGTCAGGTTTGCTTGGTCGCTCCAGTTTACCTTGGTCTGGTTCAACTGTTGATAAACTGTTGTTGCTCATTCAAGGTATCAGCCATTTATACAGACATAAACCACAATAATGTTTGATGCTCCTTCAATAATGTTTATCTGCACCAATCATGCAATAGACAATGGCATTAAGTTCTTTTTCACGAGACATTACTCACATTTACTTAAGAGTTCTTGCAGGAGTCCAAGAAGCCCTCCAAACCACAACAAATATTGACAGAAGTTTTATACTTACCTGAGTACAACAAATCATTAGAACAAATCACAATTTCAAGCCATTGGCTGAAAATAGATTGATCAAGATAGTATTATATCAAGCTGCGCAAATACAGTTTCACTATCAAGATCACCAAGGATAACATTAAAATAAGAAATAAATGAATGTTGTATTAAATATCATAGATACCTTATATATTAATTTGATGTTTAAACCATACAATCATGCGGTTAGGGGACTTTATAGCTTGAGCGGGGCTGAGTATCACGAACTTGTGCAATGAAATGCCTTCTAAAGACAAGCAGAAAACAGCATTCCCATGCCCAGAATACACAATTTCATTCAGCAGAAACAAAAAAGATGCTGTTGACTTCATAAAATATAGATATCAGAATGCAGTGTCATCATCATAACCCAGATGAATTCAAAAATAAAAGTAGGATTTATAGTAATAAAATTCTATCCCAAGTTGACACTAATGTTATTTATAACAGATGAAACACATGGTCAGCTCCACAAAAAATACTGGAGGCTGTGAAGGCTAGCTTGTGAGGAACAATATCTCGAATTTATGTCTTTAAATTTCCTAATTGATGCTAAATCATGCATCTGCCAACAACATGGACAGAACTAAAAAGGAAAATCTGCTGATATGGACCACCATCGCCTTTCAGTATAATCTAGATCATGCGGCTGACAGAAGATCTCCGTTAAAGGAAACAAGGGACTGAACAGAAATGTTTATTTGTCAAACTGAGACCCACTGGGGACAGCTAACTATAATCTAACTGCCAATTGCTAAAATGACAATGCACATCCATTGCTCTCAACTTGACAACTCCATTGCATCAAATGTATACAAATAATCTTGATTAGTGTATTCTGTGTTTGGCAGAAACCAGATGTCTCTAGAAATGAAGTTCATGAGAAATTACCAATAATCTCCACAAGAGCAAACACCATCCTTGAAATGGTGAAAACGATTTGTGTCTCTCACAAAAATTTCTCTCCCTTCCAAACTGCTAATAAATTTTATAGCGGCATGGCAGTCACTGCAGATTCTCAGGTTCTTAATCACTTGAAGAGGCTGCCCCGGACTCGTGTTGAGTAGTCCTAATACTACTGCCAACTTCTCACTGTGCCCACACAATATCTGCTCCTTCTCTTGTTCCTCCACATCGTGCAGCACAAGTCCAGTCTTAGGAAGGTGACCACATTTCTTCATCTCAACACTCAACTTTTCCAATTTCTCCAATATCTCTTGCATTTGTGGATGCGACTTGTCACCAGCAACAAGCATGTGTACTTTGTTTCCAATCTCAATCCAACTGTAGCCAGGATTTTTCCTCAAACCCTTACTCTTCATCACATCACGAATTCTGTCTACTTCATCCCACATGCCCTTTGAAGCATAGATGTTGGACAGAAGAATGTAGTTCCCCGGGTTATCGGGTTCTAACAGGAAAAGCTTTTCTGCAGCAATCTCGCCTAAACTCAAATTATGGTGAACTCTACAGGAACTTAGTAAGGCTCCCCAGATGCAAGCATCAGGTTCTAATGGCATTTCCTTGATGAGAGAATAAGCTTCTTCAAGTTTCCCTACACGACTAAGAAGTGTCACCATGCAAGCATAGTGTTCTGTTTTAGTTTCAATGGCATGTTCTTTTGACAGGCTATTGAAATATTGCCACCCTTCTTCAGTTAAGCCATTTTGGGCGCATGCGTATAACACACACGTGTAGGAAATCTCATCAGGCTCCATGCCACTCTCTTGCATCATTCGAAACATCTCTATTGTTTCCTTAGCCTTCCCATGCATTGCATATCCTTTCATTACTGCATTCCAAGAAACCAAATTTGGATCCAACATTTTATCAAAACAAAGCCGAGATAACTGGATTCTTCCACACTTCGCATACATATCTATCAATGCACTACCTACATAAACATCATCAAATATCCCCTTCCTGAGAGAAAAGCAATGGGTTTGCTTCCCATGCTTCAATGCTGAAATATTTCCACATGCAGGAATCAAGCTTGGTATCGTTACAGCATTAGGCTCCACTCCATGAGCCTGCATCTCTCTAAAAAGCTCCAAAGCTTCCATGTCCTTCCCATTCTGCGCACAGCTAGATATCATAGAGGTCCAAGTCACAACATTCAATTCAACTCCTTCATCAAGGAACTTCCTGAACACCTCCAATGCAGTGTCAATCAAACCATTTCGCGACAACCCATTTAGAAAAGCATTCAAAGAACCAACTTCCCTCTGATCGACCTCATCAAACAACTGCAACATCTCATGTGTGCATCCGCACTTCCCATATATATCAAGCAGCGCACTTACCACAAACCTATCCAATCCCAATCCCTGTTTGATCACATAACCATGAACCTGTTTCGCAGCCACTCCATCCTCCAACTGCCCCAAAGCAGGAAGCACACATGATACGGTTGACCCATCAGGCAAAAAACCTTCGCTCAGCACTGTCTTGAACAACTCCACAGCCTCAACATGCCACCCTGCATTGCTGAACCCAGCAAGCATCCCATTCCACGATACCAAATTGGGCTCCACCCCCTCACTCCTCATCTCACTAAACATCTCCTTGGCCCTCTCAACCATCCCACGTCGCGAGTAACCCGCGATCATCGCGCTCCAAACGACAACATCCCTCTCAGGCATTTCATCAAACAGTCGATGCGCATCCCCAATACTATCACACTTCAGATACATATGCACCAGAGAAGACGCCAAAATTGAATCCAAGGCATAACCAGACGCAAAAGCATACCCATGAAACTGCAGCCCGGGCTTCAAGGCTTGCAACGCAGCACAGGCTTTGATTGCACTCGGGAGAAGGAACCCATCAGGGGCAAGACCCTTATGACCCATGAGGGAGAAGAGGCGGAGAACGGCGTCGTATTGGTGGGACCTGGCGAAGGCATTGATGATGGTGGTGAAGGAAGGGAGGGTTGGATTGGGGAAGAAATGGAGTACGAGGTTTGTGACTTGTGAAAAGCAGAGATTATTGGCGTAGTGAGAGAGAAGCCTTGTGGCGATGTAGGTGTCGCCGTAGAGGTCGAGCTTGAGAATGTGCGCGTGGGCTTGACGCGCGTGGGAAAGGGTAATGGTGCTGGAACTCAGGCATTGCGATATTATGTTGTAGATTCCGTTGAACATGGGAGGGCATAAAAAAATCTCTTTGTTGGGGTTATGTTTAACTGTTGTTGTTAGTGTTGCGATGGGTGGGAAGGAGGAAGACTAAGTGGGATTGGGGTTTTTGGTGCAGACATGATTGAAGGTTTATTGTTGCTATTGCATAGCTTGTTTAGCGTACTCTGCTATAAGATGCGAAGAGGTTTGAGCAAAGTTCTGAGAACCGAACCGGTCATCGAACTATTCTAGTCACTGATTTACTAGTTCATTGATCCAACCAGTCTAACTGTAATTCAACCGAAAAAATCGTTTTAGAATAAAATAATAAATAAATTATAAATATACATCCTAAAATATAATTAATTAATTATAGCTTTTGATGAAGATTTTTCTACCAATCTGGCTAAGTCAACAAGCACCAAACTAATAAGATGTAAAACTGATTTCACTCCGAAATGGCTTCTGCTTCTAAAATAACATCAAGTACCAAACTAACATAAAGTGAAATAGCTTCTGCTTCGCGTTTGCCCAATCCAAAAAGTGATAAATGGATATCACAAGAAGAACATCTCACGAAACATGATTCTCGAATACTATATGGATCAAATTAAATTACAGCTATCTTTCTGATTTTAAGAGACAAAGCGACGAATTCCAATTATGATATATGTATTCTCTACTTCACATGTGAATTATTTGGGGAAAAACCACAATAATTCTTGACCTAAGGAGTGCAGCAGCAATAACAATTATAATATAGTTTATACAAGCAACATTGCAAAATTTCAGTAGCAGCAACAATACACGTATATAGCAACAATACCACCGCCACCACATTGATCAACAATCAAAATTAACAACTAAGTGCGAAAAAACAAAAGATTCAGAGGCAGTTCGCAGAGAAGAGAGGCGGAACACACCAGTGAAGCAGAGTATAGCGGCGCAGGTAGCGGAACAGAGCAGCAAAGATGACTGGAGAGGCAGTTCGCAGTGAAGAGAGGCGTCGGCGACGACGACAGCAGGAGCAGCGGAAGCAAAACCAGAATTAAAGAAATAAATCAGCTACAGAATAAATAAATTTAAAAAAAATCATTGAAGAAGTCAAAAGCATAGAATCAATCCTAAACCAGAATTAATAAAAAAAACAGAACAAAAAATTCAAATTAAAAAAAATAGAATTAACAATCCAACCAAAGAATCAAGAACAACCCAACCAAAGAACAAATCAGAATCAACAATGGAGAGGATGACGGAAGAATAAAAATAAATCAGAATCAAACCAACAATCAGAATAAAAAAGTTCAGAAGAAAAACAAATCAGAATCAGAATCAAATTGAGGCTCCATTACAGTTTCAAATGCAAAGAAGGATGATGGCGCTGGAAACGGAGAGCTGGCGACGGAGGCAGGAACAGAGATGGCGCCGGCGACGGTGGAACAGAGCTTCGCGACGGAGACAGGAGGCGAGCCCGGCGACTATGCTTCCACTGCTGAGAGTCTGAGACGTTAGCTGAGTGAGGGACCGAGTGAGCTTCGAAGCTCTAACCGGCGACGGCGTCAGGAGCAGTCCGGCGGCTGAACGAGAGGGAGGGACTGAGCTCGCCGGCGATGAGAGGAACGGCCAGCTCGAGGGTGATGGGAGGGACGAGGGAGGGTGTGCTGCGCCCCTTGGAGAGTTGGAGCGAGTGAGGGTTGGTAACTGGTAAGGGTTGGGGCTTGGTGCTGGGGTGGGATTACTGAATGCTAAACGGCTGTGTTTTGAGCGTTTTTAGGCAAAGTAAAAAACCGGCCGGGTCCCGGTTCGGTTCGACTGACCGGTTACCGGCCGGTTTACCGGTTCAACAACGGTTTTCACTTCTTTTGGTTTTGGGATATAATTAAACCGTAATTCTCATCAGTTCGCAATTTAATCGGTTCGATCGATCGGTTTAAGTCGGTTTTCAAAACATTGGGTTTGAGAGACAGTTGCAAAGAGCATCGTCTACCACGACGGATCGAAGGATCAAAGCTTCGCAAGTTGCTCTTCTTTAAGTATTAAGAAAGAAATTTAATTCAAGAGTAATCATTATTGGAAAACTAATTCATTCTCTTACCATTTTAGGAAAGTATTGTTTTTCTATACAAGTCTATACAAGTCATTTATATTAATGCGTGCATATTTTTTTCATGTAGCTATTGTACGTTCTTTTTTTTCTTGTTGCACGTTCTTCTTCTATTTCGTTATTTTTCTCTTGTTACGAAAAAAAGAAAAAAATACAGTATTAAAGGAAAATTTTTTTTTATATTTATAACAAATTTAGGTATAATATGAAGACATTTGAGTATATTATTTAAGAATTTTCGGTATATGTATACTGATAAATTCTGCATAATTCAAAACTCTTCTTCTTCATTCTCATCTTTTGCTGTTTCTTCTTCTTCTCCATCTTCTTATTTCATATTCTCACAATTCTTCTTGGGAGAAAAAAATCAAACAAAGAAAAAAGATACATAATATTGCAAAATTAATAGAAAGAGAAGAAGGAAAAAAATGTACTAACAACAACAGTAATAAAAAAAATAACGATGAAGATCAAACTCCAAGTTTAATAATATTCCATGGAGTCAAACTTCAAGCTCAAGTATAATATGTATGCCCATGGAAGAATCCGGGGAGTTAAAATTCCTGATCACATCTTGCGACAGATGGTCAACAAATAGCCTCAAATACACGAGCCATATAATAATATTTTTCTTTTCAAAATCACACTTCAAATCAAAACTCCAATTCTTATAGAAATTTCGACAGTATCTCTTCTAAAACTCGAATTCCTGCCACCCTTCAAGGGTCCCAACCACTAAACCGAACACCTCTCGACCATTCAAATAATTTTTAATATCAAATTATTTCAAAACCAAACTAATTTCAATATTAAATTTTTTCTAAAAAAAATCAAGCAACTCCAATAACAAACCGTTCACAAATTCAAATCACACGTCATATACCTTTTACACAATCCATCAACAAATCATTCAGTTCATTCCTCACTTAAAGTCTTCTAGTCTAAATTTTCATGTGACATTAAACATTAATTACGAGAAACCAAAATCATACTTTGGTCGATTCCTCCCTAAGCTTAGAACACTTCAAAAACCTCTCATTTCACAAGCTCCAAGCTTCCAAACGTCAATTTCTCAAACTTAATCACCCAGATTTCGTCTCAAACTGCCTAATTGAACTCCAAATCAACAAGAATATAATCTAATTCATACAATATCACTATAATTATCATAGGGTTCACTAATTCAATATTTCACAAGGGTTCAATAGTTTCTTACCTTACCCATGAATCAATTGGACAAAATCCAGTGATTATTCGCTACTAGAATTCACCTAAACTATCAAAATTATTCAATTCCTTAATATCCAAACCCTAAAATTACGAAATTGAGGAGAGAAAGAACTGGGAGAGAAATGTAATTTCTTACCACTTTATTTGGATAGAATTTATGAGAATTTCGAGACGAACACGTGGCCGCTGATGCCTTGTCAATCAGAACTTTGGATAGAAAGTTACGGATGATTGAATTTCGGTGGGAGGATTGAGGTTTTCGGCGTCGATTTCCTCTCTTTTGCGTGCTTGCAACGAGACAATGGGGAAAAAGGGTTGGAGGTAAATTTATATAAATGGCCTTAGGTCCGGTTTGGATCCGGTTTGACCGATTCGATCCGTTAGTCCAGTTTTGCACCAAAATCTTTTAAATTAGTGCTAAAATTTGTATTTTTAATATTTCTACTCTTTTAAATTATAAAATTTAATTTTCTTAATTTTTTGAATAATAATTAATTTATTGACTAATTATTTATTAATTTTTCGGTGTTTACACAGCACCAAAATTAATTCTACCTTATACCAAATTATGTTTTAAACAACACTGAAATTATCGTTAAATGTAACAAAAAATAAATTGATTAAAAAAATAATTCAAAACTCCTAGATTCAAATTTAAATCCAAATCCTTAATTATCAACACTAATGTTTACAAAGAAAAATGAAATTATTTGACTCGTATACCAAACTAGTATACAAGCATCAACTATTTAAGAACTACATTAATCAAAGGAATAAATCGAATCTCGTCAAGTTGATTGGATTCAGAACTATGATCCAATTCACCCTGATTTAACTGATCTGAACATACATCATATATTATTTTCGAAAACGAAACTATTATACGTATAAGAAGAAGACAACGATAATGATGATGATGATGATGGAGGAGGAAGAAGAGGAGGAGAAGGAAGACGAGGAAAACGAAGGAGTAGAATAAAGAAACTTCTTAGTTATTAAACATTGATGACACAATGGACAACACGTGGATAAATACTATTGTGACACGTGACACAATTAGACATGTGGTCAAATAGCATTGTGACACGTGGCACAACTATCTATATCAGCATGCCACGTATCACTGGTTACCACATCATCGTACTATTTACGTGACCAAACTATAGAGTGACATGTGTCACTAACAGCCCACGTCATAAGTCATGTCATCACGTCGTTAATAGAAAATTAGTCAGAGACTATCATGATGCACTTTTGTCAATTTCAGAGACATAATTGGTGTAATTGAAATCTCAAGAACAATTTGAGTGCATGATGTCAATCTCAAAGACCATTTTGTGGTTTATGTCGCCTTTGAACACCTCAAGCGTGGGACTTGCCCCAATTTCAATCCGCTGCCAAACTAAATTCCTCTGTTTCTCCCACTGCTGCCGCCATGGCCTCTTCTCCTTCTCCTATGGCCAACCACAACCATGGAAAGAGGAGCTCCACTTCATCAGTCGCAGCCACAACGAAACCTGCTACATCGTACCATGTGACGCTATTGGCAACGGTGGACCCATTGCGGTTCCGTAGGAAGATCACATACATATCGTTAGGCTCCACGACGGTTATACCAGTGGATTTGCTGGCGCAGTTGACGCAGCAGGCGCATTTGATGCTGCTGGAAGGGAAAGACGATTTGGGAGCTCTTACTATGTTGGAAGACAGTGTCAAGAAGTTCAAGAGTCCAAAAACATTAAAGGATGAAGTAATTTATAAATTTGATTAAAAAACTAAAAAAAAATAAGATTTAGATATTTTTGTTATACAAAATTTAGTTTTTAAAAATATAATATTAATTTTTTTATTTGATAAAATTTTTTGTCCACATTTATAAAATGTATAGCCACAAATGATTGTTTTTCTATTTTGTTCTTTAGAATAATAGGTAAAGATGAGATTTTGGATAAGTTGCTTGCATTCATTGTTGGGTTTTTTACTTAAATAAAATAAACCAATATTAAAATTATTGGATTTCCTGAATCAAATTTTAAAACGTAAATATCCTCTTTCTACTATTATATAAATCGATTCAGGGATATGAAAATTATATAATATGTTAACCATGCTACTTAGTAACGATTTATACATGGATGGTTTAGGAAAATAAGAAGTAAATCGTTGTAGAGCACGTAAGGTTATAGGTAACGCATAAATCGTCCCACACTAAGGATTCACGTGATTTTGAACTAAAATACAAAAGCTTGGCACGATTAACGTGTTAAAGCAAACCCTCTCAAACCTGGCATGATTTATATATAATATGGTACTTTTATTTATAATATTTTAATTTAAACTATATCTATTTAAATTTTAACTTAAAAAATAAAAGTATATTTTTTATAATTTTAATTATTAATTTTATTAATAAGATTAAATTAAATTAAAAAAAAGGAATACTAACAAATTATAATAAAAAGAGTACGAAAATTTAATACATAATAAATAATTTTTTTCTTAAAAAAATGTCAAAGGTGTTAAAAAATATTAATTTTACATAATATAAATTCATGTTATTTTAAGTAACATAAATTTTAAGTTTTTACGAAATTTTTAGTATTCGTTGTTCATATATTTTTTTTAATCATTTTTATTGATGCATATCTTTTATAGATTTTTTTTTTTACTTTTTTTCTATTTGGCTTTGTATGAATTTTAATTATTTATTTATAATTTTAATTATTAATTCTATTAAAAAAATTAAATTAAATAAAAAATACTAAAAAGTTATAATAAAAAGAGTACTAAATTTTAATACATAAATTTAAATTTTTTTTAAAATGTCTAAGGATGTTAAAAAATATAATTTTGCATAATATAATTTATGTAGTTTTAAATAGCATAAATTTAAGTTTTTAAAAATTGTTAGTATTCATTATTCATGTAATTTTTTTTAATAATTTTTATCCATGCATATTTTTTATAGAATTTTTCCTTGCCATTTTATAATATATAAATTATAAAAAATATGAATCGATAAAAATTAATAAAAAAATTACATGAGCAAGAAATACTAAATTTTATAAAAAAATATGTATGGATAAAAATTATTAAAAAAAATTACATGAATAACGAATACTACAAATTTTATAAAAACTTAAATTTATGTTACTTAAAACCACATATTATATTATGTAAAAGTATATTTTTTAGCACTGTTTGACTTTTTTTTTAAATAAAAAACTTAAAGTTATGTATTAAAATTTAGAATCTTTTTTATTATAATTTGTCCGTATTTTTTTATTTAATTTGTTTTTTTAATGGAATTAGTAATTAAAATTATAAAAAATAATTAAAATTTATACAAAGTCAAATAAAAAATGGCAAAAAAAATTCTATCAAAAATATGCATCTATAAAAATGATTAAAAAATCATATGAACAATAAATACTAAAAATTTTATAAAAACTTAAATTTATGTTATTCAAGATAACATGAATTTATATTATTCAATATTATATTTTTTAACACCTTTTGATATTTTTTCAAATAAAAAACTTAAATTTATGTATTAAAATTTAGTACTCTTTTTATTATAATTTGTTAGTATTTTTTTTAATTTAATTTAATCTTATTAATAAAATTAATAACTGAAATTATAAAAAATATATTTTTATTTTTTAAGTTAAAATTTAAATATATATAATTTAAATTAAAATATTATAAATAAAAGTATCCTGTTATACATAAATTGTGCCAGATTTGAGAGGGTTTGCTTTAACACGTTAATCGTGCCAAATTTTTCTGTTTTAGTTTAAAATCACGTGAATTCTTATAGAGTGGGACAATTTTCTATAACGTTGTGTGCCCTGCAACGATTTACTCTCTATTTCCTTAAGTCATCCATGTATAAATCGTTTCTGGGGTAGTATGATTAACATATTATATAATCTTTATGTCAATGGAACGATTTATATAATAGTAAAAAAAAGATATTTACGTTTGAAAATTTAATTTAGGAGAATTCAATAATTTTAATATTAATTTATTTTATTTAAGTAAAAAACCCTTCATTATTAGCTAGGCCGTCAGGGACTGAACAATGGATGAGTAATTAGGATGGCGGTTTGACCTTTTGACTATTTTTTGGTGCATTCAATTTCAAGGTTCATTCTAGATTATTTGTGCAATGAACTCAAGGAATCAACTATTGGTTACAATTTTCTTTTTGTGACAACTGTTGGTTACAATTTAATAATGGATAAACTCATTATTTGGTTGGATTATATAAGTGTATATGATAATGACAAAAGAAAAAGTAGAAGAGCAACAAATAAAATACTGGTGGTTCATAGTGTCGGCATTGTAACTTTGAGCCAAGTGTATGTGCAATTGTGCATCCCTAGTAAAAAAAGTCGAGAGGAAAATTTTATTTTTATCATCCTCAAAAATAGTAAATAAAGTTTTATTCGATCATAGAATAAATATTCCGTATATTGAGTAATGATTAAAAAGTTTAGTTTATCTCTCTTTTTTTCTTTTTAACATTTAAATAAATAAAAGTTTCAAATGATTTAAAACTTAAAAATTCTCTTTATTTAAATATTAAAATAATTAAAAAATAAAACTATAATTTTCAATCATTTTTCTTTCTGATACCTACACCCTCTCTCTCTTTTTTTTAATTTCTTTCTCATTTAATTTTCACATTACATTACATACGTTAAAAATATCCACTGATGATAATATTACTTAAACTTTCATGCAAAGAGAAATTTTCAGACTTACAAATATCTAACTATCTAGTCGTAAAATAGGTAGGTTTTTTTTTTTTTTTTTTTATAAAGTTGAACTTCCAACCAAATAATTAAAAACGAGGTAAACTAGATCATCACATCAAACCTCATATTTTCAATATGAATTACTTTTGATACTACTTTTAATTCATTTGAAAAGGAAATAATAATCCGATAGGCGATAGTTAGATACTACTACTAACTAGACTAACTAGTAATTTCTCATATTAATACAGAGCATAAACTTTATTCTCTACATGGGATTGATTTCTTTTGATACTAATTTTAAATCATTTGAAAAGATAACAATAATCTGATAGGTACAAGTAACTAGACATTTCGCATATTAGTATATAGCATAAACTTTATTCTCTCTATATGGTGATATCTAAGAAGGGATGAAAATAATTCTTTTCTGTTCATTTCCATTTCCACAGAATATAGTTCCACAAGGATTTTATGGAAATTATTTATTTTAGTAAAAATTATGTTAATTTTAATATAATTAAAATAAAATAAGTTTAATATTTTTAACTATATCATATAATAAAAATAATAAATGTTAGATTTTCAAATATTATAGTAATATAAATAATAAAAATAGTAAAAATAATAAATAGTAATAAAGTCTTAGCTTATATAGCTTATACAATATCCTTATATGAACAAATTCAATTATATATAGTTATATATACACACGAGACATTCTATTATACAGATTGAAGTGATATAAAAAGAAAAAATAAATTTTTTTATAATTATTTTTTATTATTTTATTATTATTTAAAATGTAGATCTTATCTTTTTTAATTTCTCTTCTTATTCCATAAAAAAAAAAAATCTGTAAACTTACATCTTTATGGTATAATTCACCAATTTAAAATTTCCCATAGATTTAAGGTTAATCTAACGAAAACTGAAAGTTCCCAGAAGTGACAAATCACATGTCTACGTGTTGAGAGTTGAGAGATCCCTCAACCTGATTCTTCATGCACACATTACCAACCACTTTTCTTTCCATTTCTTTATCCGTTCATCTCTAACTCTTCCTCTCGTTACCTGTCATTCTACACTTTAATACACCCTTACTTTCGCTTTCTTAGGACTTCACACTTCAGTGTTTTTGTCTTCTTCTTTTTCTTCTTCTTTGTTGGTTCACAAAGAAAACAACCCAAAATGGTGATCACCTCCGCTGTCACAGATCCTGAAGAACAAACACAAAGCTTGCACTCTACTTTTGCTTCCAGATATGTTCGTGACCCTATTCCCAGGTCTCTATATATATCTTAATATCTCCCTTTTATTTTTGCAGTAGTCACAACTTCACACTCATTTCTTCACCAAATTCAACACTCATACGCTTAGTTTTATATAATCTTTGTCATGATATCACTTCTCCACAAGTACATGAATGGAATAATCTCTAGAACGCTTCTCAAGCAATAATTTTTTTTAGAATTGCTTATAGGCCTTCTAATAATATCTAATAATCTTAATTTCACAAATGATCAATATTAAAGTAATTTGATGAAGGTTCAAGATGCCAGAGAAGTGTATACCAAAGGATGCAGCATATCAGATCATAAACGATGAGTTGATGTTGGATGGAACACCAAGGCTTAACTTGGCATCTTTTGTGACCACTTGGATGGAGCCTGAGTGTGATAAGCTCATCATGGCTTCGCTTAACAAGAACTATGTTGACATGGATGAGTATCCTGTCACCACTGAGCTCCAGGTTTCTCTGTTTCTTTCTTTCCTTCTTTATTTATTTCTCACTTCACTTGATCATAAAAAACTAATTGGGGGTCATGTGTGATCTCTTCAATCATGAACAAGATTGTTTGATTCATGGCTTAAATAGGTTTTTTGGCCTTATAGATTTTTTCTGTTGGTGGTTTTGGTAAAAAAAAAAAGTATTCAGAAGTGAAATCCGTCCCTTCTGTCATCCAAAATTAAATAAATTTGGATATGGTTACTTATCTTTGAATCATAGGAACCATAGGTTTAGTTTACCATTAAATTGCTAAATTTTACATGGATCATAACCTTATTTAAACCCTTAAGTTCGTTGTGTTGGAGAAAAGGGGTTTTTATTTTTATTTTTATTTTTTTATGTCAAAGCATAGACTAGAATAAAAAAGTAGCTTACATATGATAGATAGATTTTGGTTTTTACGATGTTTGCCCTCAAAATTCGGTGTTTCTGTTGGTAACTTTTTAGATCTCGTGTTTTCTGATCAGAAAATGGAGTGAATTGCTATAACTGAAATAGCCACTGAATTCTGAATCTTATGTGAAGTAGTAACATTGAACTATTGAAAGCTGTAATATTATATATGTAAATAATTTATTAGCTGGTAGTTACAATTTAAACATGAGACATTGACAAGTATAATTTGTTCAACTGTGCAGAATAGGTGCGTTAATATGATAGCGCACCTATACCATGCTCCTATCGGTGATGATGAGGCTGCAGTCGGTGTCGGAACTGTCGGATCATCAGAGGCAATAATGTTGGCAGGTCTAGCTTTTAAAAGGAAATGGCAGGCAAAGAGAAAAGCAGAAGGCAAACCTTATGATAAGCCTAACATAGTTACCGGCGCTAATGTGCAGGTCGATCTCAACTTCTATTTAGTTTTCGTGGCATGCTCCTATCATCGGATAGGAGATACATAGTCTGTGAATTAATTTTGAGATGTGGTAGAAAGGAAGTGATTTAATTGATTTGTGGCAGGTTTTGGAAGCTTTGTCCCTTTAGATATTGACATCTAATACTCTTTGAAATGTGCTACACAGGTTTGTTGGGAGAAGTTTGCACGGTATTTCGAGGTTGAGCTTAAGGAAGTGAAACTCACAGAAGGATACTATGTGATGGACCCTGTGAAAGCAGTTGAAATGGTTGATGAGAACACCATCTGTGTGGCGGCGATTTTGGGGTCGACTCTGACCGGTGAGTTTGAGGATGTGAAACTTCTTAATGAGCTTCTTACTAAAAAGAATAAGGAGACAGGATGGAATACCCCGATTCATGTTGATGCTGCCAGCGGAGGGTTCATTGCCCCATTTCTCTACCCTGATCTTGAGTGGGATTTTCGCTTACCATTAGTGAAGAGCATCAATGTTAGTGGTCATAAGTATGGTCTTGTCTATCCCGGTGTCGGTTGGGTTGTTTGGAGGAGTAAAGATGACTTGCCAGAGGAACTTGTTTTTCACATAAACTATCTCGGATCGGATCAGCCAACATTTACCCTCAATTTCTCCAAAGGTAATGGATGAGTTGCCAAATTTTTGCAATTGCTATCTTTTTATCTTTAAGTAGTTGGCTGTTCATATGAAAATATCTTCACAAAGATACTAGCTAAGATGTGAATACGTGTTTATGTTAAACAGTTTAATTAAATATGTCAAAATATTTAACAGTTCTCGACTATCATCTTCATATAGTAGTCACCCTTTTAAGCGTTCAGCTCGAGGAGCTATCAAAATCCAAGAGTTGTTTTCAGTATCTCTCTGCATATGTTTGTCTAGAGACTAGAATCCATCAAATTTGAAGTGAGCTGAAACAATCTTGTCCCCACCTAGAATGTGAAGCTATGTCTCATTGAATGGTGTCCTTTTTTTGTGTAGCAATTATCTTTTTTAACAACACAACCCTCCTTTTGTTTGTTCTTCATTTTCTTTTGGCAGGCTCTAGTCAAATTATTGCTCAATATTACCAATTTATACGGCTTGGCACAGAGGTAACTATAGTATTGTGTTTATTCTAAATTTTAATTATAAGCATGATAATTCCTTGTATTTTAGGTTAATCCAGATAGAGAGGATACTACATGAAAGGTTTAAGATTACTCATAAGTTTCCCTGTGTTTACGTAAATTGTTTTAAATGGAACCAACTTACTAATATTGCTCAAGTATTTGAAGAGATTTAGCTTCCAATTTGTATTAATATGATAAAAGGGCAAGGTTAAAGGCAAAATATAATAGGAAAATAATTGACTACTTTAAAAATTCATTGAACAGTTGCCACCATTCAACCACTAAACCAAAGTTTAAAAATTATAACTACATAGAGAATCACATAATCAACATACTAGACAGAACTTCCCACATATTAGCCCTATTTCTTTACATATCTGCTTCATTGTGCAATATCTGTCTTACTTATACACATGGTTCTTTTTCTTGCTCTTGTAAAACAAAAGGGCTACAAAAATATCATGGAGAACTGCAGGGAGAATGCAAGAATTCTGAGGGAGGGAATCGAGGAAACGGGCCGGTTCAACATCGTCTCCAAGGACGTTGGCGTGCCGCTTGTCGCCTTTTCTTTGAAAGACAGCAGCCAACACACAGTGTTTGAGGTGTCAGACCATCTGAGAAAATTTGGCTGGATAGTTCCGGCCTACACAATGCCGCCAGACGCGCAGCACGTTGCGGTCCTCCGGGTGGTGATCAGGGAGGATTTCAGCCGGGGATTGGCGGAGAGACTCGTGTCCGACATAGTGAAAGTTGTGGATCTCTTGGACACACTTCCAAGCCCTCTATCAACAAAAAAGGCACATGTGGTAGCTGTTGCTAATAACGAGACAAGTGAGAAGGCTAAGAAGAGTGCATTAGAGACTCAGAAAGAGATTGCCTTGTATTGGAAGAGGCTTGTAGATGGCAAAAGAGTTGGAGCATGTTAGGCATCTCATGAAATCTTTGATTTTTGGGGTGCCTTTGTGTGATGAGTTGTTTTTGTATATTTGCTTTCACCAGAACATTATGTATGTGTGTGCATGTTGCTACGAGGTTGACAGGTTGTGCCCTTCGGTATGTATATATGGGTAGTGCTATAAAGCAATAAGCAATGCCAGTGCATGATGGATCCTAATAACTATTGTTTTCCCCATAATGAATTGATGTAGAACATTTGCTTATTAATTAGTTGTGAAGCTTTCGTGGCTGAGGCTTGTGTATTAGGGGTAAGGTTAGTTATCTTTTGGATAGTTATACCTATGATGAATAGATACCGACATGAAATACGCGGATATATGAATTTAAAATTTGTATAAGACACAAGATATTATATATATAAAATATAAAATATTTTTTAAATAAATTATAATATTTTAATATTTTATTAATATTAAATATAAATTTATTTTTAATTATTTTTTATATTTTTAATTATATAAAATATTTAAAATATTTTTATTTTAATATTAATAATATATTATTTATAAATTTATTTTAAAAGTACATATTAAGAATAAGGTTGGATACACTGATATATAATGGTATTTAAATATATCTAAATGTGAATAAATTATTCTTTATTAAGACATAATTAGACATAGAAAATATGCGTATCGGATGAATATAAAAAAATGTGTTCAAAATGTATTTGACATGTGAATATGGTAAATTAAAAAAGTGTTCGCAGCTATACCAGATTTGAATCCCACCAACAGCTGAGCTGGGTTATGGTGAAGAGTCTTCAAGTGTGTGAATGGATGAATGTGTATGAAAAAAAAAGATTTGAATCCCACCAATAGCTGAGCTGGGTTATGGTGAAGAGTCTTCAAGTGTGCGAATGGATGAATGTGTATGAAAAAAAAAAAAGAGAAAATAATAAATAGGTTATTGATTTTTGGCTTGCGAACATTTAAGTAGTGTTATTAAAATTGGATTAGACTGACCGGTTCAACCAAAACATCGGTAAACCTGACCCTCTATCAATCCGGCCTGATATTTAAATTGCATACAGTTAAAAACCGATCAATCCGGCCTGATATTTAAATCGCATACAATTAAAAACCGATACAAATTGGTGAAAATCGGTCGAACTCCCCTCCCCTCTTCAAAATGTAACATTATGCACAACCACCAGGCTATAATAACTTTCATCAATAATAATGCAAATTATAATATATATACATATCTTCTATCAAATAATTTTTTTTATCTAATTTATTTTAAATTTAGTTATAAATTCACTTATTCTTAAATTAATTATATTTTTATTTAACAATAATTATAAATTTATTTATTTTTTATAATTATATAATATCTATTAGTATTATTTTTTAATAAATATTTGTAGTATATAATAATATAATAAACATAAACTAATTAATAAATTATTAAAATTTAAAAATAATAATTATTTTAATATAAAAACAAAATAAAAATATTTATGAAAGAGTAAAAATAACAAAATACTTATTGTTTTTGGTCCATATTATTTTAAAATAGTTTGATATTCTTAAAATATTAGTAAAAATATGTATTTTAAATTATAATTTTAAATTTTTTACTATTTTTATTTTTTATTTGCATAGTACTAAGTCAACCGGTTCAACCAGTGACCCAGTAACTTGATCGGTTCGATTATCGGTTCGGTTTTAATAACTACATTTAAGTCTTCAAAGATTTGAAAATACGTTTAAGTCCTCGATTTTTTAAAAACCTGGACATATCGATCTTTGAGTCTAATTTGTCTCATTTTAAAATTTTTTCATGTATGCATTCGTATATCAACCACGTCATTACAACGAAAGTCATATTTAATTTTTTCGTTGAGTTTGACAAATCCAAGTAAATAGAAGTATCGATATGTTCAAATTTTAAAAAATTCATGAACTTAAATATATTTTTAAATTTTCAAAAAATTAAATGTCCGTAAGTCAAAAGTTCTGGTCCTTTTCTCAAAAAAAAAAAAATATTGTGAAGTAATGAAGTCTTCACAGCGAAAAAGTGTTTTGCTAGGTGTTTTTGGCTCTTGTACGATGAAACTATATGACAATGAACATTGATACGTGGATTATATAATTTACATTAATAAATATTTTTATTTTTATTTTAAAAATATATATATTTTTTAATATTAATATATTCTTCAAATTAATTATATAAAATAAAATATTTTTTAATTAACTTTTTTGAAAGGATTAAATAATTTTTAATATTCTGAAAAATAATATTTAAGAATTAATAAAAATGATTAAAATGTTTTTGTTTAAATTTTCTTAATTAAATTATAAAATAAAATTTAAATTTAAATTTAAAAATTAAGACATAATCATAATAATTACCGTAATATAATTATCCTAAAATAACCTTTTATCATATACATCAATATATAATAGAAAGTAATTTACCTTCTAATTTTTTTGTGGATATCGGAGTAGTGGCCATAAAATTATTATTATAAATCATTTAGGATCACAAAATTATTTTACCAATATTGGTCAGCTATTAAAATCTGTAAAATAAAAAACATGAGACTATGACCAAAGAAAAATACGGACGCTAAAAAGTAAAAAATTCTAATAAATGGTGAATAATATAGAAGTAAAAATTAATTTTTTTAATACAAAAAGACAGAACCAATAGCTTCGTCAGGAAGATAAATAAAATTTAAACATATACATAGATGAAGTAAAAGATAAGAGAAATTTATAGAGGCTAGTAATTTTTAGTACTTTTTATTATTATGTGACTAACATAAATATTAAATTTTTTTAATAAATAAATTTTATTAACTTATGTGTATATATTCTAAAAAATGTGGATGCAAAATATAGTAATTCATATATAAAATTTCGATAAATGTAAGTTCATATAAAACTCTGGTAAATATAGGTGTAAATTATATGTATTTTGTGTACAAAATATTTGTAAATATGGGTACAAATTTTTGTTAGTCAAGTACTGATAAAAAAAATATAGGTTTAATTATTCTGCTGGTCCGTATAGTTTTGTAATATTTTTAATTAGATTTCTATACTTTTTTTCTTTAGTTCGAGTCCTTGCATCAATTTTTTTTAATTGGATTTTCTATACTTTTTTATTTTTTATTTGAGTCCTTGCACAAATTTTTTTTAGTTGGGTCTCTATACAATTAAACCAATTACTGTCAAGAGAGACCTAATTGAAAAAAAATTATGCAGAAACCAAATTAAAAGGAAAAAAAAGTATAAGAACCTAATTGAAAATTTTATAAAATTATAGAAACCAACAGAATAATTAAATAAAAAATATAATATTTACTGACCATGTAACATTGTTCAAAAATAAATGTGTATAGCAAATACGACGGAAAAAAGTGTTTAATTAAAAAAAAAGATAAATTCATGATAGATCAAAAAGTATTTAATAAATTTAAATATAATTTAATAATTTTATTAATATACTCACTAACGTTTATTTAAGTATGTCGATCGATAAATTAAGAAATTTTTGTAAATACCATATTTTTTTTTGGTGACTAAACAAAAAGAAACAAAGAAAAAAAAGAGATTATCCTAAATCAACAAGCATAAGATGCTGAAGCTCATCACAAGGTTCCGACCAAATAACATGAGTTGGATTGGTCTTGACCGCATATCTCGCCAGCCAATCTGCCACAGCGTTAGCATCACGGGTAATCCATTCAAAATCCACAACCCAAGATCTTTATAGAAGCTCCTGTATCTTCTGAAGAATATCAACCACATCACAATTTAGCCCATTTGCCGGATTTTTTTAAAATGTGCAAAATGTCAAGAGAATCTGTTTCGCACACAATATCTCTCAAGCCATAATCCCAAGCTAAAATCAAACCCCTCCAAACAGCAAAAAGTTCACATCTGACGATAGGCCCTGGAGGATAGCTACTAGAACAACCCGAAATCCAACGCCCATTAGAATCTCTAATAACACAACCAATTCCTGATAGGTTCCAATCAGAAAACAGACTCGCATCACAATTAACCTTAAAAGTGTCACCTGTTGGAGGTTTCCACCTCCTTCGATCCTTGAAAGTTATACACTTGGTACTGGCAGACTTTCTTAAATCATTAGCAGTAATCCGAGCCATAGCAACAACCTTATAGTTTGACCATTGATCTCCATTATTGAAAATATCATTGCAACGATGCCTCCACACCCACCAAAGACCCGCCCCTACAATTGCCTCATTGCCCGGCATGACCTTCCGAATCCAAAATTCCAAGGGAGTACCTTCAAATGAATCAATAAGCAAAGGATCCAACATTTGCCAAATGCATCTTGATTTCTCACAATCCCTAAGACAATGCTCCATTGTTTCCAGATCTGCATTGCATCTCGAACATCTGTCCAAATCAGTTAAATGACGCTTGAACCGGAAGGCATTTGTCGGAAGCGCATTTTGTAGACCCAACCACATCATCATCTTTATCTTCTCTGGCAAATTAAGACACCAAATCCACCCACAGTTGCTATTTTCGATCGAATTCACTTTCTTTGTCAGGAGCCAACGATAACCTTCTCGAGAGCTATAGGCTTTTAGTGATGCGGGCCACCAAATCCATCCGGGCTCCGATTCTGACATTAAAGGAGGCCCAAGACTGTGAAGAAACTGTTTGACCTCATGAGAAATTGGCGTTACAAGCTTATCCCCCTCCCAAGTACCATTGCTCCACAAATCAGCAAGAGAAAAATTTGTTTCAGATATGTGAACATAAGACGTAAGCTCACAAAGTTTGTCAAGAGGACTCCACTCATCATACCAAATCGATTGTTGCATATTTCCCACATTCCATCGAAATCCTTCTTTTAAGATATCATAAGCCTTTAGAATATTCCTCCAAGTAGTTGAGGCATTGTGACAATGACTGCTGCCCAAGTCCTTGGAGTTCTGGAGGTATTTGTGAGTTAGAACCTGCACCCACAACTTGTTCTTATTATTCAGACAATCCCAAACCAACTTGCCAAGTAGAGCCATGTTCGCACAGAGAGTATCTCTAACACCCAAGCCACCTGCCTTCTTAGAAGTTATAGCAATGTCCCACTTGACCAACGGCAACCCTCTCCCATTCGCTTGACCTTTCCATAAGAACTGACGCATCAAAGAATCAATATTGTCGCACGCATACTTCGGAAGAAGGGAAACTTGCATATTGTAAACCGGAATAGAAGCCATCACCGCATTCACAAGACAAAGTCTGCCTGCCTTGTTAAGCAAGCACCCTTTCCAACTAGCAAGTTTTCTCTGTATCTTGTCAATGACCTCCTGCGCCATCTTCCTAGAAGCCCTATCATGACCAATATTAACTCCCAAATATCTTCCCAGATCTTGACAAAATCGGATACTAGAGATCCCTGAAAGCACCTCTTTTCTTCTCGCTGAAACATTCTTGGAACATTGAGCCTTAGATTTATGGATATTCACCTTCAGTCCCGACGCTTGAGTAAACATATCCAGTGTCTTCATAACCTCTGTCACCTGAGTTTTTGTTGCTTTACAGAATAGTAAGAGATCATCAGCAAACATCAAGTGAGAGATTTTTGGGCCATGTCTAGAAACAGATACGGGGATCCAGGATCCTTGAGAGACTTTATGCGATATAAGACAAGAAAGATTCTCCATACAGAGCACAAAAAGGTAAGGGGACATGGGATCCCCCTGTCTCAGCCCCCTCATGGGTTTAAAGATTTGAAGCCTATTACCATTCCACAGAATAGACAAAGAGGACGAAGTCACACAAGCCATGATAAGATTAATAGTAGCTACAGGAAAACCAAATTTGATCAAAGAAGTTTCAAGGAATCTCCAGTCTACTCTGTCATAGGCTTTTTCAAGATCAATCTTAAATGCCATAGAACCCTTCTTCGACTTGGTTTTCCTCATGAAATGCATTATTTCTTGCGCAATTATTATATTCTCCGTTGTTCCTCTCCCTGGAATAAAACCACCCTGAAGCGGTCCAATGATCTCAGAAAGGAAAGGACGAAACCTATTAACAAGGACTTTTGTAATAATTTTGTAAATCACATTACATAAACTAATAGGACGAAAATCTTTCAGGTAAGACGGAGCTTCAACTTTGGGGATCAGAACAATGAATGTGTCAAACACAGCCGCACTGATGTTCTCACTTGCAAAGGCTTTCTTCACTAAGCCCCACACATCACTGCTAAGAGATTCCCAAAATTCTTTATAAAAGAGAGCTTGAAATCCATCTGGACTCGGAGCCTTGAAAGAATTCATGCCGAACACAGCTCTTTGGTGGACGAAATTGTGATCACATTATATGTTTCTTGGATTTTGAATGAAAGCTTATTTATGGCACTGCCATGTTCTAATTATTTTGAGATGAAGGCTTCTAAGGAGCAGCACCTGTGTGAGGTTTCTTTATTGGAATTCACAACTCCGTTCAACTAACCAGCAAGTGTACTGGGTCGTCCAAGTAATAACCTTACGTGAGTAAGGGTCGAATCCACAGAGATTGTTGGTATGAAGCAAGCTATGGTCACCTTGCAAATCTCAGTTAGGCAGATTAAACATGTAATAGTGATTATTTGATTGTTAAATAAAAAGGAATAATAAAAAGGATAGAATACTTATGTAGATTCATTGGTAGGAATTTCAGATAAGCGGAATGGAGATGCTGTAGAGCTCTCGGACGCCTGCTCTCCCACTGCTTCTACTCAATCCTTCTTACTCCTTTCCATGGCAAGCTTTGTATAGGGGTTCACTATCAGCTGTGGCTACTTTCATTCCTCTCGGGGAAATAACCTGTGCGGCTGTCACTCGCACAGCTAACCAGTCTGGAGGCATCACCCATGGTTGATAGCTACATCCCATCCTCGCAGTGAAAGCTAATGCACGCACTCTGTCACAGTACGGCCAATCACCGGTTGGTTCCCGCTCCTACTGGAATAGAATCCCTCTTTTGCGTTTGTCACTAACGCCCAGCAGGTTAAAGTTTGAAGCACGTCACAGTCATTCATGAACGGAATCCTACTCGGAATACCACAGACAAGGTGAGACTTTCCGGATTCCCAGGATCCTACTCGGAACACCACAGACAAGGTTGGACTTTCCGGATCCAGATAAATGCCGCCATCCATCTAGCTTATACCACGAAGATTCTGTTGGGGAATCTAAGAGATACACATTCAAGCTTCTTTGCATGTAGAACGAAAGTGGTTGTCAATCACGCGCGTTCATGAGTGAGAATAATAATGAGGGTTATTAACTCATCACATTCATCATGTTCTTGGGTACGAATGAATATTTTGGAATAAGAATAAAAGAGGAATTGGATAAAAGAAAATAGAACTTCATTAATCTTTGAGGTACAGCAGAGCTCCACACCCTTAATCTATGGTGTGCAGAAACTCCACTGTTGAAAATACATAAGCAAGAGGTCCAGGCATGGCCGAATGGCCAGCCCCCTAAACGTGATCACAGGATAGAAAATACAATCCAGGATGTCTAATACAATAGTAAAAGGTCCTATATATACTAGACTAGCTACTAGGGTTTACATGAGTAAGTAATTGATGCATAAATCCACTTCCGGGGCCCACTTGGTGTGTGTTTGGGCTGAGCTTGATCAATCCACGAGCTAAGGTATTTCTTGGCGTTAAACTCCAGGTTATGACGTGTTTTGGGCGTTTAACTCCGGATCATGACGTTTTTCTGGCGTTTAACTCCAGACAGCAGCATGTACTTGGCGTTTAACGCCAAGTTACGTCATCATTCTTCGAATAAAGCATGGACTATTATATATTGCTGGAAAGCCCTGGATGTCTACTTTCCAACGCCGTTGAGAGCGCGCCATTTGGAGTTCTGTAGCTCCAGAAAATCCATTTCGAGTGCAGGGAGGTCAGAATCCAACAGCATCAGCAGTCCTTTTTCAGAGTTTTGCTCAAATCCCTCAATTTCAGTCAGAATTTACCTGAAATCACAGAAAAACACACAAACTCATAGTAAAGTCCAGAAATGTGAATTTAGCATAAAAACTAATGAAAACATCCCTAAAAGTAGCTTAAACTTATTAAAAACTATGTAAAAACAATGCCAAAAAGCGTATAAATTATCCGCTCATCACAACACCAAACTTAAATTGTTGCTTGTCCCCAAGCAACTGAAAATCAAATAGGATAAAAAGAAGAGAATATACTATAAAGTCCAAAATATCAATGAATATTAATTTAATTACATGAGCGGGACTTGTAGCTTTTTGCTTCTGAACAGTTTTGGCATCTCACTTTTTCCTTTGGAGTTTATGAATGATTGGCTTCTCTAGGAACTTAGAATTTCGGATAGTGTTATTGACTTTCCTAGTTAAGCATGTTGATTCTTGAACACAGCTACTTATGAGTCTTGGCTGTGGCCCTAAGCACTTTGTCTTCCAGTATTACCACCGGATACACAAATGCCACAGACACATAACTGGGTGAACCTTTTCAGATTGTGACTCAGCTTTGCTGAAGTCCCCAGTTAGTGGTGTCCAGAGCTCTTAAGCACACTCTTTTGCTTTGGATCACGACTTTAACCACTCAGTCTCAAGCTTTTCACTTGGACCTTCATGACACAAGCACATGGTTAGGGACAGCTTGATTTAGCCGCTTAGGCCTGGATTTAATTTCCTTGGGCCCTCCTATCCATTGATGCTCAAAGCCTTGGATCCTTTTTACCCTTGCCTTTTGGTTTTAAGGGCTATTGGCTTTTTCTACTGCTCCTTCTTTTTTTTTTTTCTATTTTTTTTTTTCGCCATTTTTTTTCTTCTTTTTTTTTTCGCAAGCTTTCTTTTTCACTGCTTTTTCTTGCTTCAAGAATCAATTTCATGATTTTTCAGATCCTCAATAACATTTCTCTTTGTTCATCATTCTTTCAAGAGCCAACAATTTTAACATTCATAAACAACAAGATCCAAAGACATATGCACTGTTCAATCATTCATTCAGAAAGCAAAAATATTGTCACCACATCAGAATAATTAAACTAAATTCAAGAGCTATTTTCGAAATTTATGTACTTCTTGTTCTTTTGAATTAAAACATTTTTCTTTTAAGAGAGGTGAAGGATTAATGGATTTTATTCATAGCTTTAAGGCATGGTTACATACTAATGATCATGAAAGAAAGACAAAACATAGATAAACATAATACTTAAAAACAGAAAACAGAAAGAAATTAAGAACAAGGAATGAATCCACCTTAGTGGCGTCTTCTTCTTGAAGGACCAATGATGTTCTTCAACTCTTCTATGTCCCTTCCTTGCCTTTGTTGCTCCTCCCTCATTGCTCTTTGATCTTTTCTTATTTCTTGGAGAGTGAGGGTGTGTTCATGGTGTTCCACCCTTAATTGTTCAACATTATGACTCAAATCTTCCAAGGAGGTGCTAAGTTGCTCCCAATAGTTGTTGGGAGGAAAGTGCATTCCATGAGGCATTTGTTGATGATGCACTTCCTCATGTTCTTCTTGGAGGCCGTGAGGAGCTTCCCTTGTTTGCTCCATCTTTTTCTTGGTAATGGGCTTATCTTCTTCAATGGAGACATCTCCTTTTATGATAACTCCAGCTGAGTAACATAGATGGCATATAAGGTGGGGGAAGGCTAGCCGTGCCATGTATGAAGGCTTGTCAGCTATCTTGTAGAGTTCATTGGAGATGACTTCATGAACCTCTACTTCTTCACCAATCATGATGCTATGAACCATGATGGCCCGATCCACAGTAACTTCAGATCGGTTGCTTGTAGGGATGATGGATCTTTGAATGAACTCCAACCATCCTCTAGCTACAGGCTTGAGGTCCAGTCTTCTTAGTTGGACTGGCTTGCCTTTGGAGTCTACTCTCCATTGGGCGCCTTCCACACATATGTCCATAAGGACTTGGTCCAACCTTTGGTTAAAGTTGACCCTTCTTGTGTAGGGGCGTTCATCACCTTGCATCATAGGCAAATGAAATGCCAACCTCACATTTTCCGGACTGAAATCCAAGTATTTCCCCCTAACCATTGTGAGATAATTCTTTGGGCTTGGGTTCATACTTTGGTCATGGTTTCTAGTGATCCATGCATTGGCATAGAACTCTTGAACCATGAGAATTCCGACTTGTTGCATGGGGTTGGCTAAGACTTCCCAACCTCTTCTTTGAATTTCATGTCGGATCTCCGGATACTCATTTTTCTTGAGCTTGAAAGGGACCTCAGGGATCACTTTCTTCTTTGCCACAACATCATGGAAGTGGTCTTGATGGCTTTTGGAGATGAACCTCTCCTTCTCCCATGACTCAGAGGAAGAAGCTTTTGCTTTCCCTTTTCCTTTTCTTGAGGAAATTCCGGTCTTGGGTGCCATTGATGGTGAATGAAAATCAAAAAGCTTAGGCTTTTTACCACACCAAACTTAAAATTTGCTTGTCCCCAAGCAAAAAGAAAAGAAGAGTAGAAGAAGAAGAAGAAAAGATGGGAGAGAGGGAGAAGAGAGGGTTCGGCTATGTGGGAGAATGTGGGTTTGTGTTGTGTGAAAATGTAAAAGAAAAGAAGGGTATTTATAGGGAGAGGGGGGGAGGGATTTCGGCCATTTTGGGTGGGAAAGGGTGGGAAATTGATTTTGAATTTTATGAAGGTAGGTGGGGTTTATGGGGAAGAGTGGATTGATGTGAATGGTGAATGGGATAATTGGGAAGAGGAGTTGAGGTGATTGGTGAAGGTTTTTGGGAAGTGTGATATTGAGAATGAGATTTGGATTAAGAGAGTGTGATTAGGATTAAAAGGGAAGGTGGAAATATGGTAGGTGGGGATCCTGTGGGGTCCACAGATCCTGAGGGGAAATCCTGTGGGGTCCACAGGTCCTGAGGTGAAAAGAAATACCATTCCTTCTCCCTATAGGCGTGTAAATTGCCTTCATGCATCATTCTGGCGTTCAAACGCCCATTGATGCATGTTCTGGGCGTTAAACGCCCATGTAATGCATGTTTCTGGCGTTGAACGCCAGTTTCATGCTTGTTTCTGGCGTTCAGCGCTAGATTGTCCTCTGTGTGCGCATCCTGGCGTTTAACGCCAGGTTGTTGCTTGTTTTGGGCGTTCAGCGCCAGAATGGTGCTCTGTTCTGGCGTTGAACGCCGGCCAGATGCACCTTCTGGGCGTTGAACGCCAGCCCGTGCGTCCTCCAGGGTGAAAATTTTTTTCTTCTGTTTTTGACTCTGTTTTTAATTTTTTTTTTATTTTTTCGTGACTCCTCATGATCATGTACCTAATTAAACACAAAAATAACAAAGAAACAAAATAAAATAAAATTAGATAAATAAAATTGGGTTGCCTCCCAACAAGCGCTTCTTTAATGTCAATAGCTTGACAGTGGCTTTCATGGAGCCACAAGGTGATCAGGTCAACTTAAGTGTGGTATTCCCAACACCAAACTTAGAGTTTGGATATGGGGTTTGAACACCAAACTTAGAGTTTGGTTGTGGCCTCACAACACCAAACTTAGAGTTTGACTGTGTGGGTTCTTCTTGACCTTGAACTGAGAGAAGCTCTTCATGCTTACTCTCTTTTGTCACAGAGGGATGGCCATGTGCCTTAAACACAAGGTAGTCCCCATTCAATTGAAGGACTAACTCTCCTCTGTTGACATCTATCACAGCTCCTGCTGTGGCTAGGAAAGGTCTTCCTAGGATGATGCATTCATCATCTTCTTTCCTAGTGTCTAGGATAACGAAATCAGTAGGGATGTAAAGGCCTTCAACCTTTACTAGCACGTCCTCTACCATTCCATATGCTTGCCTCACTGACTTATCTGCCAATTGTAATGAGAACAAAGCAGGTTGTACCTCAATGATTCCCAGCTTCTCCATCACAGAGAGTGGCATAAGATTTATCCCTGACCCAAGATCACATAGAGCTTTTTCAAAGCTCATGGTGCCAATGGTGCAAGGTATTAAGAATTTGCCAGGATCTTGTTTCTTTTGAGGTAGAGTCCTTTGAATCCAAGTATCTAGTTCACTAATGAGCAAGGGAGGTTCACTTTCCCAAGTCTCATTACCAAACAGCTTGGCATTCAGCTTCATGATAGCTCCTAAGTATTGAGCAACTTGCTCTCCAGTCATATCTTCATCCCCTTCAGAGGATGAATATTCTTCAGAGCTCATGAATGGCAGAAGGAGATTTAAAGGAATCTCTATGGTCTCTAAATGAGCCTCATATTCCTCAGGATCCTTAATAGGAAATTCCTTCTTGCTTGAGGAACGTCCCAGGAGGTCTTCCTCCCTAGGATTTTCGTCCTCCTCCTCCCTATTGTATTCGGCCACTTTGATTAAATCAATGGCCTTGCATTCTCCTTTTGGATTTTCTTCTGTATTGCTTGGGAGAGTACTGGGAGGAGTTTCAATAACTTTCTTACTCAGCTGGCCCACTTGTGCCTCCAGATTTCTAATGGAGGATCTGGTTTCATTCATGAAACTGAAAGTGGCCTTTGACAGATCAGAGACTATATTAGCTAAATTAGAAGTATTTTGTTCAGAATTCTCTGTCTGTTGCTGAGAAGATGATGGATATGGCTTACTATTATTCAGCCTGTTGCGTCCACCATTGTTAAAACCTTGTTGAGGTTTTTGTTGATCCTTCCATGAGAAATTTGGATGATTTCTCTATGATGAGTTATAGGTGTTTCCATAAGGTTCACCTAAGTAATTAACCTCTGCCATGGCAGGGTTTTCAGGATCATAAGCTTCTTCAGAAGCTGCCTCTCTAGTACTGTTGGATGCATGTTGCAATCCATTCAGATTTTGAGAGATCATGTTGACCTGTTGAGTCAACACTTTGTTCTGAGCCAATATGGCATTCAGAGCATCAATTTCAAGAACTCCTTTCTTCTGAGGTACCCCATTGTTCACGGAATTCCTCTCAGAGGTGTACATAAACTGGTTGTTTGCAACCATGTCAATGAGTTCTTGAGCCTCTTCAGGCGTTTTCTTCAGGTGAATAGATCCACCTGCAGAGTGGTCCAATGACATTTTCGAAAATTCAGAGAGACCATAATAGAATATATCTAATATTGTCCATTCTGAAAACATGTCAGATGGACATCTTTTGGTCAGCTGCTTGTATCTTTCCCAAGTTTCATAGAGGGATTCACCATCTTTTTGTTTGAAAGTTTGAACATCCACTCTCAGCTTGCTCAGCTTTTGAGGAGGAAAGAACTTATCTAAGAATGCAGTGACAAGCTTATCCCATGAGTCCAGGCTATCCTTGGGTTGTGAATCCAACCATATTCTAGCTCTGTCTCTTACAGCAAAAGGGAAAAGCATGAGTCTGTAGACTTCAGGATCAACCCCATTCGTCTTTACAGTCTCACAGATCTGCAAGAACTCAGTTAAGAACTGATAAGGATCTTCAGATGGAAGTCCATAAAACTTGCAGTTTTGTTGCATTAAAGCAACTAGCTGAGGTTTCAGCTCAAAGTTATTGGCTCCAATGGCAGGAATGGAGATGCTTCTTCCATCAAATTTGGACGTTGGCTTTGTGAAGTCACCAAGCATTCTCCTTGCATTATTATCATTATTATTTGCGGCTGCCATGTCCTTCTCTTGTTCGAAAATTTCTGAAAGGTTATTTCTGGATTGTTGCAATTTAGCTTCTCTTAATTTTCTCTTCAGAGTCCTTTCAGGTTCTGGATCAACTTCAACAAGAGTGCCCTTTTCCCTGTTCCTGCTCATATGAGAGAGAAGAAAACAAGAAAAGAAAAAGGAATCCTCTATGTCACAGTATAGAGATTCCTTTATGTTAGTAGAAAAAGAAAGGGGTAGAAGGATGAAGAAGAATGGAAAAAAAGAAACACAACTGTGAGGATGGCAGAGATGTGAGATGAGATGTTAGGATATGAATGAAGAGAGGTGAAGAGAAGTGTTAGTAATTAAATAATTAAATAGAAGAAGAGAAGAGGAGAGAAATTCGAAATTAATTTTTGAAAAAGAGTTAGTGATTTTCGAAAATTAAAGATAAGGTAAGTTTAAAATTAAAATTTAAAACAAAAAGAATTTTTGAAAAAGAGAGGGATAATTTTCGAAAAATTAGAGAGGGAAAAGTAGTTAGGTGGTTTTGAAAAAGATAAGAAACAAACAAAAAGTTAGTTAGTTGATTGAAAAAGATTTGAAATCAAAATTTGAAAAAGATAAGAAGATAAGAAGTTAGATAAGATATTTTGAGATCAAATTTTGAAAAAGATAAAATTTTTGAAAAAGATAAGATAAAAGATAAAAAGATATATTTGAAAAAGATATTTTGAAAAAGATTTAATTTTAAAGAATTTACTTAACTAACAAGAAACTACAAGATAAGATTCTAGAATTTAAAGATTGAACCTTTCTTAACAAGAAAGTAACAAACTTCAAATTTTTGAACCAATCACATTAATTGTTAGTTTGATTTTCGAAAATTTGATAAAAAGATAAGAAAAAGATTTTGAAAATATTTTGAAAAATAATTTTTGAAATTTTCGAAAATTATAAAAGAATGAAAAAGATATGATTTTTGAAAAAGATTTTGAAAAGAAAAGATTTTTAAAATTGAAATTTTGACTTGACTTGTAAGAAACAACTAATTTTGACAATTTTTTACCAAGTCAACCCAAAATTTCGAAATTTTGGAGGGAAATAAGGAAAAGATATTTTTTTATTTTTGAATTTTTAATTATGAGAGAGAAAAACAACAAAAATGCTCAATGCATGAAATTTTTAGATCAAAACAATGAATGCATGCAAGAATGCTATGAATGTCAAGATGAACACCAAGAACACTTTGAAGATCATGATGAACATCAAGAACATAATTTTGAAAAATTTTTTATGCAAAGAAAATATGCAAGACACCAAACTTAGAAATCTTTAATGCATGGAAAATATGAATGCAAAAATGCACATGAAAAACAACAAACAACACAAAACAAGAAATCATCAAGATCAAACAAGAAGACTTGTCAAGAACAACTTGAAGATCATGAAGAACACTATGAATGCATGGAGTTTTCGAAAAAATGCAAGAAAAATTCTAAAAGCATGCAATTGACACCAAACTTAAAAATTGACTCAAGACTCAAACAAGAAGCACAAAATATTTTTGATTTTTTATGTTTTTCTAATTTTTTTGTATTTTTATTATTATTTTTCGAAAATAAAGTTTAAAAACACGAAAAATAAAAGAAAAAATTTTTTTTGAAAAAGATTTTTGAAAAGAAAAGTACCTAATCTGAGCAACAAGATGAACCGTCAGTTGTCCATACTCGAACAATCCCCGGCAACGGCGCCAAAAACTTGGTGGACGAAATTGTGATCACATTATATGTTTCTTGGATTTTGAATGAAAGCTTATTTATGGCACTGCCATGTTCTAATTATTTTGAGATGAAGGCTTCTAAGGAGCAGCACCTGTGTGAGGTTTCTTTATTGGAATTCACAACTCCGTTCAACTAACCAGCAAGTGTACTGGGTCGTCCAAGTAATAACCTTACGTGAGTAAGGGTCGAATCCACAGAGATTGTTGGTATGAAGCAAGCTATGGTCACCTTGCAAATCTCAGTTAGGCAGATTAAACATGTAATAGTGATTATTTGATTGTTAAATAAAAAGGAATAATAAAAAGGATAGAATACTTATGTAGATTCATTGGTAGGAATTTCAGATAAGCGGAATGGAGATGCTGTAGAGCTCTCGGACGCCTGCTCTCCCACTGCTTCTACTCAATCCTTCTTACTCCTTTCCATGGCAAGCTTTGTATAGGGGTTCACTATCAGCTGTGGCTACTTTCATTCCTCTCGGGGAAATAACCTGTGTGGCTGTCACTCGCACAGCTAACCAGTCTGGAGGCATCACCCATGGTTGATAGCTACATCCCATCCTCGCAGTGAAAGCTAATGCACGCACTCTGTCACAGTACGGCCAATCACCGGTTGGTTCCCGCTCCTACTGGAATAGAATCCCTCTTTTGCGTTTGTCACTAACGCCCAGCAGGTTAAAGTTTGAAGCACGTCACAGTCATTCATGAACGGAATCCTACTCGGAATACCACAGACAAGGTGAGACTTTTCGGATTCCCAGGATCCTACTCGGAACACCACAGACAAGGTTGGACTTTCCGGATCCAGATAAATGCCGCCATCCATCTAGCTTATACCACGAAGATTCTGTTGGGGAATCTAAGAGATACACATTCAAGCTTCTTTGCATGTAGAACGAAAGTGGTTGTCAATCACGCGCGTTCATGAGTGAGAATAATAATGAGGGTTATTAACTCATCACATTCATCATGTTCTTGGGTACGAATGAATATTTTGGAATAAGAATAAAAGAGGAATTGGATAAAAGAAAATAGAACTTCATTAATCTTTGAGGTACAGCAGAGCTCCACACCCTTAATCTATGGTGTGCAGAAACTCCACTGTTGAAAATACATAAGCAAGAGGTCCAGGCATGGCCGAATGGCCAGCCCCCTAAACGTGATCACAGGATAGAAAATACAATCCAGGATGTCTAATACAATAGTAAAAGGTCCTATATATACTAGACTAGCTACTAGGGTTTACATGAGTAAGTAATTGATGCATAAATCCACTTCCGGGGCCCACTTGGTGTGTGTTTAGGCTGAGCTTGATCAATCCACGAGCTAAGGTATTTCTTGGCGTTAAACTCCAGGTTATGACGTGTTTTGGGCGTTTAACTCCGGATCATGACGTTTTTCTGGCGTTTAACTCTAGACAGCAGCATGTACTTGGCGTTTAACGCCAAGTTACGTCGTCATTCTTCGAATAAAGCATGGACTATTATATATTGCTGGAAAGCCCTGGATGTCTACTTTCCAACGCCGTTGAGAGCGCGCCATTTGGAGTTCTGTAGCTCCAGAAAATCCATTTCGAGTGCAGGGAGGTCAGAATCCAACAGCATCAGCAGTCCTTTTTCAGAGTTTTGCTCAAATCCCTCAATTTCAGTCAGAATTTACCTGAAATCACAGAAAAACACACAAACTCATAGTAAAGTCCAGAAATGTGAATTTAGCATAAAAACTAATGAAAACATCCCTAAAATTAGCTTAAACTTATTAAAAACTATGTAAAAACAATGCCAAAAAGCGTATAAATTATCCGCTCATCACTCTTTTCACCTCTTCGAGAGCTACTGGTTCAACAAGCTTTTGGCAGGCCTCTCTACTAAGAGAAGGACAAGGGAAATCCCCCATGGCATCCAAATTAACTGCCTCCCTTGTAGAGAAAAGTTTTTGAAAGAAAGAGTTTGTTTCCGATTCCAAAATCGTCGCCTCAGAAGACCAAGTGCCATCTTCAAGAAACAATCCATGAATCTTGTTCCTTTTTCGCCTGATTATCGTTTGAAGATGAAAAAATTTAGTATTTCGGTCTCCACATCTAATCCACTTTTCTCTAGATTTTTGGTACCACATTAGCTCTTCTTGGAGGAGGATAGAGTTCAGCTCCTCATGCAAACCTTGCTCTTTAATCCGCTGCTCCGGGTCTTCCCATCTTTCCAGAGACACTTGAATATCATTTAGTTGTCTTTCAAGCTCCCTCTTTTTAACAAACACATTTCCAAAAATCTCTTTATTGAAATTAAGCGCATCTTCTTGGACTTCAAGCAAACTCTTAATAACATCTGGGGCTCCTTTACTCCAAGCTGTATGAACAACATCCCGAAAGAGGGGGTGGATTAACCAAGCAGCCTGGAATCGAAAAGGACGGTTACCTTTCTTAGCAGTCTCCTCCTTCTTGCATCTAATGAGCAAGGGGCAATGATCAGAATGAAGACGCGCTAACACCTCATTATATGCCTCCGGGAATAAAAGGCACCACTCTTGATTGATCACCGCTCTATCCAATTTTTTTGCTACCTGCAGCCCACCTTTCACCTTTCGAAACCAAGTAAAATTTCTCCCAATAGCCCCCATATCAAACAAATTACATTCAGCCAAGGTTTCAGCAAACTTCTCCGATCTTGCATTATAAAAGGAACCTCCTCTCACCTCGTTCTTCATCAGAATATCATTAAAATCACCTAGCACAATCCAAGGGCCTTGAATCATATTAGAGACCCTGATCAAATCATTCCACAACCTCATACGCCGATGAACATGAGGATTAGCATACACAACACTACAAAAACTAGAAAAAGCACCCATCTGAATCTCAAGGCTAATACACTGATCAATTGCATCTAAAACTCTCACTGATATTGAAGGATTAGAACATAAAATCCAAATTCCTCCACTATGACCACTTGCCTCTAAAACACCAACATCCCGATAACCAAGCTTGCTCCATAAATATTTCAAACGCTCAAAGGGTACATGAGTTTCCAGAATAATAAAAAAAGTTGGATGATATTTACTAACTAACTCTTTGCAGTGAACTCGGGCCAATTTGTTAGAAGCCCCTCTAATATTCCAGGAAAGAAAATTGATATCTATATTATCCATAAAACTAAATTATCAAAAAAGGCACCAACCTCAGGCGAGGACCTTTATGAAGAAGTAGACGGGCCGCCAGGATTTTTTTGAGAGTCCTGCTTCTCCATTCCCAACACTTGTTCTGGAGCACTCCCCATCGCATTAGGTGACGTAGAAGGTGAAATCCGTTGCTGCTGACCCACTCCACCATCATTGCTCAGCGGCACCGGCGAGCTTTGGAGAGATGCCGGTCTCAGCCTCTTATGGCCGTTCTTGATTATAGGAGTGAAGGTCGCTACAACGGGTATGAGATTGGCACCCTGATTTTTTCCTTTGCCAAGCATTGGAGCATGGTGCTTCCTGAACTTGGAAGACCCAATACTTGCCCCATGACCCATCAAAGCCTTCTATCCTTTCTTTATGACTGGGCCTTTACCTAAACTTAGCCCAATCTTCTTTGTAGAAACCAAGTGCTTCTTTTCCAATGAACCATTTTGGGCTACTTTTGAAAAGACCAATTTTTCTTTTCCCTTAGCTATTACTTTAGTCCACCCTTCCTCCTCCATCACGTGCCCATTTTTAGCCTCCTTGCCATGCAATGTAACCTCATCTTTCTCCACATAATCCGTAACTGACGCGGACAAATTGGGATTGTTACCAAATTCAAAATCTTTCTCCATTTGGTTTTCTAAGCGTTGGCCACTCAGATCCGTTGCCTTCCTCACCGCTCCATTACTGTGAGTCTCATCCCCGGACTTAACATCTACTGCCTCTCCCTTGCATGTGACTGCGGTATGGCCGAAACAGTTGCACTTCTCACATAACAACTGCAGGCATTCGTACTCCACATCATATTCATAGCCATCAACAATAATCTTCCGAACAACCGGTAATCCAAGATTTACTTGAACGCAGGCACGAGCAAATTTGCCTCTTTCTGCCGATTTAGTCGCTAAATCAATCTTTATGGGTTTACCAATAGTAGAAGCAATTCGCATCATAGCTCTCTCATGATAGTACCATATGCTTAATCCAGCAATTCTTACCCAGACCATCGTATCCCCAAAAGAGTCTTCGCATGGTCTAAAATCTGACGACCACGGCTTAACCGCGATGTAGTGGCCTAATATCAACCATGGACCTCCTAACAGGACCTTCTCTCTGTCCTCGTTGTGATCAAACTTGACTAGGAAATAACCAAAGCCCACGTCGAAAACCTCGTAGCCACCCTTGAGTCTCCAAATCCCCTTCAGTTTATAAACCAAGGCCATATAACTGAAGTGTTTTTCCAGAACTTTAATCACAATAGCTTCGTTGTAAGGCTCTGAAAGAGAAATTCTGGCTTCGTCAGTGAAAGTTACTGTTGGCGGCTTGGGGTCACCTTGCTTCCCCGTTACCATTGCTAAGGCGTCCCCTTCTAACCCATCTACTCTGCGTTGTCCTGCTGCTTGTGAAGAACCAATAACCTTATCGCGAAAAGATATCCTCTGAATTCCACTATGACTATCCTTACGCGAATCCTCCATAGCACCTGGCGCAACCCTCCCCATGCTCTCCCCCTTATTCTCCTTGAAATGCTCATTCTCACCGTGTGCTGTCCTCGGACCTTCTCCCCTGCTCTCACCGGACTCTCCTCCCTCACCCATTATTCTCTCACACGGTACTCCCGGTAGAAGAGTAGTTTAATAATATTAAAAGTCATTTATTTGTAAATACCATATGAACTTGAGTAAGTCAAATATTAAATAAAAATCAACCTCAAAAAATAAGTTGAGTAATCTAACTATTTCGAAGTTGAGTAGTTATTTCAAAAACAAATTTACACAAATCTGATTACATTAGAAGTCGACTAAACGAGATTATAAATTTTTAGAATACTAAACTACTCTATCACCTTAATTTATAATAACAGTAAAGAAGTTTTATGATTCATAAATTCAATCTAATAGAATACATAAATTTAGTTACAATTTTCGTTTTTATTATTTTAACTTATTTTATCTTTATCTTATAATTATTTGTTCTTATCTTATCTTATTTTTATTTGCTTTTATCTTTCATAGGTCAACACTCTAAATATATTTAGTTTTACTTTCATAATTTACAATACAATTAAATTCGATTCAATCAATCAAAAAATACAAAGTACAATATTTTTCATCTTTTCTTATCTCATTTTTTCATAGTTTTATCATGGTATCAGAGTTACTGTCCACAAACAATTTAATTCCACATTCGAAGATGAAGAAGTTCTTCACCAAATTAAAATCGTGCTACTGTTCACGCCTAACTACTAATAAGAAGAAGTTATCGAAGTCTCTGCCATCCAGTGGCCGCATCACGAAGGATCGTCATGACAGCAGCGTCGACCACAACGAGGTTGTTGTTACCCAACCACAAAAGAAACCCAATGTGGTCTTACCCTCCGAGGATTACAAGAACAACAGGGAGTGGTGGAAGTCAATGCCGATCGTGGCTTTAGGGTTCGCTTTTTTCATGTCTTGAGCTCCAAATTCGTATAATGTTTAAGTGTTGTGATGTGTTCGGATCTGTGTTGATAACTAATAGTTAAATTTTTATTCTACTGGAATTGCAATTGTATATAATAGAACAATTAGTTCGACTTTTATGTTTATACCATTCTATTTCGGGTGGATTTTTTCTTTTAAAAAAATACAATTTAAAAAAAAATAAAATTATAACTAAATTTATGTATTCTGTTGGGTTGAATTTGTGGGTCACGAGACTTCTTTATTGTTGTCAAACGCATCTTCTTCAACAATTTCATCAAAACTTATCCAATTGTGGATTACATCTTCATTCACATCTTCCATTCACGGGCGTATTAAACCACTCTTCTACCTTAGTCCATGACAACAATAAAAAAGTCTCGTGGTCTATAAATTCAGCCTAACAGAATACATAAATTCAGTTATAATTTTAGTTTTTATTATTTTATCTTATCTTTATCTTATATTTATTTGTTCTTATCTTATTTTTATTTGTTTTTATCTTTCATAGCACAATGTTCCATATATATTTAATTTAATAAAAATTAAAAGTATAAGTGAATTTATGTATTCTATCGAGCTAAATTTGTGGGTCACGAGACTTATTTATTGTTGTTTTGAACTAAAATGGAAGAGTAGTTTAATATAGAAAGTTAATTGTTCCACTTTTATTTGTGAAACAATTGAAATCGAAAAATTATTAACTCCAAAAAATTTGTGTTTGATTCTAATTTTTAAATTTAAAGCGTACCAAATAAGCAAGAGAAAAACCCAAATCAGCCCCTCACAATTATCTCGAAAGACAACGAGGCTCCTGACAAAAAAAACCCCAACCCGGCCCCTGACAAAAAAAAAAATCCAACCCGGCCTCTAACAATTACCTCGAAAGGACAACGAGGCCCCTGTGCCAAAAAAAAAAAAATCAATGTTATTTTTTTTTTGCACAGGGGCTAATCAGTCCCAAAAAAATTATCAGAAGTCGGATTGAGTGTTTTTTTTTTCTTAGAGCCTCGTTGTCCTTTCGAGATAAGAAGAGTGCATTTGAGACTCCGAAAGAGATTGCCTTGTATTGGAAGAGGCTTGTGGATGGCAAAAGAGTTGAAGCATGTTAGGCATCTCATAACATTATGTACGTGTGTGCATGTTGCTACGAGGTTGTATGATATCCTTCGGTATGTATATATAATAGCGCTGTAGAGCAATAAGCAATGTCAGTGCACGATGGATCCTAATAACTATTGTTTTCGCCATAATGAATTGATGGAGAGAATATTTGCTTATCAAATATTTGTGAAGCCTTTGTGGCCGAGACTTGTGTACTAGTAGCAAAGTTACTTCCCTTTTAAATAGCTACACCAGGTTTAAACCTCAATAATAGTTGGATTGTGGCTGAAGAGTTTTTCAATGTGTGTGAATGGGTGAATGTGTGTCTATGCCAAAAAAATAAAAATAAAAATTTGTGAAGACTTCAAGGTTAAAACGAGTTAATTTGTAGAAAGTGTTTTGACTGTTTCATAGAAGGGGTCTACTCTAGTACAATGAAACTATAAGATAAAGAATATGTGGTTGATTGAAGATTTTTGAAATGTGGATTATATAATTTTACATTCATAATATTTTACTTTATATCAAAAATATATTATATATGTTTTAATATTAATATATATTTCAAACTAATTATAAAAAGATTAAATAACTTTTCTAAACATTCTGAAAAATAATATTTTAGGATTAATAAAAATGATTAAAATATTTTATGTTTAAATTTGTTTAACTATATTATAAATTAAAATTTGAATTTAGTTTTAAAAGGATTAAAATATTTACATAATTTATTTAAAAAACTAAAATATTTTTAGTATTAATATTAAAAAGACTAAAATATTCTTTAAGTAATAATTTTAAAATTATTAAAATATTCTTATAAGATTAATTAAGATTGTTTGTTTGTATTAGCAATTAGAATTTTTAATTTGACGTTAAAAAGACTAAAATATCTATAGTGAATTTTTAAAATATCAAAATATTTTTTTAAGATTAATCTTAAAAAGACTACAATAACCTTTTGGGATAAATGTTGATTAATTATATTAAAAATTGTAAATTTGACCTTTAAAACAACTAAAATACTTTTATAATTAATTTTCAAAAGAATAAAATCTTTTTAGGATGAATATATCTATGGAATTTGTTTGTAGATTGTGTGGATATGGAATTGTGGATAAAGAAAGGGTGAATGCTATGGTGCTTAAAATGTGGTGCCTATTTACTAAAAAGAGTTAAAAATCAATATTTAATTTAAAAAATATAAAAATAAATAATTTTTAAAAATTCAAAACTTACTACAAAAAGAAAGTTAGGTAAAATTTAGACACCAAATCATAAACACTATAGAATTGACCTAAAGAAAAATGAAGTAGCGTCTGTTTTGAGGAATTGTCTATGCCTCTATAGTGAGAAAATCTGGTCTTGTAAGTAGGGATGTTCGTGGTGCGGTTTGGTTCGGTTTTTGAGGAAAAAGCCATCCGATCCGATCGTCTAATTAAAATGCGGTTCGGTTTTTTTGTCAAAGTCATTCGAACCAAACCAAACCAATTAAAATCGGTTTGGTTTGGTTTGGTTTGTTCGGTTTTTTCAATTAAATAAAAAAAAATTATACCATACTATTATGCAAAGAATGCGAGTTAGGAAAACAACATAAAGCATCCATGTTCTGTATATTAAAATTATGTTCAAATAGATACATAACAAACTTCATATACTCAATATGTGGGATACATATCCCTAACTTAGCTTCTACCTAATCATGCATAATCAAGCTATATAGTTTGGACGGTTTAGCATTGGATTTTAGCAAGCCAGCAACAAAACCAACAATAAAATAATTCATCAAATCAACAATGCACCCACCAGTAAATAGCAATTAGCAACAAATCAACCCAAAAAGCAGTTACATAATAAGAACAACAACAAATATAAGACTAGTAGAAAAACATTCTAATCTAGTTATATATTCTAATAATAAAGAGAACAATAGAGTTCAAGCAAAAAAATACTCTAAACATGAAATGAAATAAAACATGGGGCAATCTGATTGAAAAATTCCCAAAGTCCAATAGAGTTCAAATCAACCCAAAAAGACATATGAACAAGAAGAAGGCTACTATCCTCCTCGAGATTGATCGAGTCCTTGAACTTCCCATACAAAATCTTCTTCAGTTTAGCTGTCTGAGCAACCACAGATTGTTTCTCCTCGTCAAGCTTTGTCAGTTTCTGGCTTGTCACCTCTTTCATGTTTTCTATCCTATTCTCAACTTCATCCTTTGGCACATGTGCAAAGACCTCACTATTTGAAATCGAACCACATCTTGGTGGAGTAAAAAACTATTCTGTTTACAAAAATGCATAAAGCCATAAATAAATACATGCAACAAAAAAATTAAATTTAGCGCCAATTTACAAAATCAAGATTCTGTTTACAAAATCAAACAATTTACCAAATCAATATCACGTTTACGAAATCAAGCAATTTACAAATTCATTAAACAACCAGTAACAATACCAACAAAAGTAATTCATACCATACAAAATCAAGATCCTGTTCTCATTATTCAAATTTAGCTTACCATATTGATTTCAATCTAACCCTATAATTTATCCAGAAGCTCCAAAACATACTAAATCACTTCAAAAGTAATTCAACAGAGGCAATTTCAGTAACTCAACAGCATAAAACAAACCAGAAATAACATTGAAATTAAAACAACAATATAATTGGCAACAAATTTTTAAAACTCACCAGGGTGGAACCACTAAGCACAGGTGAAAGAGGCAAACAATCAAATGGTTCTAAGTTAATTGAGATCTGCAAAACAAACAAATATACAGTTTGAAATTGAATTAAAATTTTAGAGAGATACTGAGTCAACAATAATGAATCAACAACAACAAGTCAGCAATAGTGAATCAACAACAACAATACCAACAATAAAGTAAACAATGCCAACAAACTGCAACAATGAATCAATGATTATTGAACAAAAATTAGTTAAATTACATACCTGACTGGGTGCTGTGTTGAATCGGTGACTGGGTGGGAGACTTGAATCGGTGATTGGTGGGTGCTGTGTTGTGGGTGGCGCTGGCGAGGGTGGCGCTCTACTACTCCTGGGTGCGAGACTGCGAGGGTCGTGCTCTGCTACTGCTGCGTGCGAGGGACGAGGGTCGTGCTCTGCTACTGCTGGCGCTGGGTGTGAGGGATGAGGGTCGTGCTCTGCTAGACTGCTACTGCTGGCTGGGGCTTCGTGGTTCTGCTGTCCGCGAAGAACGTGGTGGGAGACTGGAAGGAACGTGGGTTCGCCGCCGTGAGAGGAGAGCGCGACCGTGAGAGGAGAGCGCGACTGTGAGACAGTGAGAGGCTGTCAGGCTGAGAGTTTTGGATTAGGGTGGGAGGCGTGGGATTAGGGCTCACTGCCTCAGGACTCGCGGCGCGCTCAAGAGAATTGGGGTTTGGGGGTGGGATGGGGGAATGGGGTTGGTTTTTAGGGTTTTTTACTGAACCGGTTCGGTTTGGTTCGGTTAGGATTTTCTTGGTCAGAACCGAAAACCGAACCGAACCGCAAACAAACTGCAAAACACTTTTTTTTTGGTTTTATCAGTTTTTGGTTTGTTTCGATTTTCGGTTTTTTCGGTTCGGTTGGTCGGTTTAGTTCGGTCCGGATCGATTTTGAACACCCTTACCTGTAAGGACCTTCGGAGAATATGTTTTTTTTTTTGTCAAGGAGAATATGTTAAATTGGTGGTTCTACTGTGATTCGTACATAGCAGTTGTGTACAGGCAATTTCGCCCAGCTATTTTTTCATAATTATAATTGAAGCCCATTAGATTAAATAAAACAGTGATGATTTGGCCCTTGTTAGTTGCAAACCGTTGGGATAATAGTGTCTTTGTTGGGCTTCCATAAAAATATTGGACTGGGCTGACGGCTAATTTCAGAAGTCTTTTCAGTTATTTTTACTTAGTTTTCATGTATTTTTTGTACAATAAATAAGTAATTAGAGTAAAATTTCATGTTTATCTTGATTCAATTAAACATTGTTAATTTTATACAAAATTATGAGATTTGTGCAAGAATTAAGTGATTATTATGAAATATGCAAAACCTTATGATTTTGATTAGGCTTTGATTGCATGTTTGATTGATGACAGGTGAAAAGATGATAGGAAGAAACAAAAAAGGAAGAAGTGCAAGAGAACGCTATGTTCATTTGATGAACGCTACGTTCACAAGCGACGCACACGAGTACAAGACGCTTACGCGTAGGGAAGCATTTTGGGAGATCCACGCGTACGCATGCATGGCGCGCACGTGTAGAAGGAAGATCAGTGTTCATCAGCAATGAACGCTACGTTCACTTCGAATGAGTTTGACATTTTGCAATCCACGCGTACGCGTGGGTGACGCGTACGCGTGGAAGGAGCGTTCATTTCGCGAACGCTACGCTCTCAAAGGCTGCGTTTGGTTTATGTGTAGTTTGAGACATAGACATTGAAGACATAGACACAGTGATACACGTATTTTTTTAATTTGTTTGATAAGTAAGCACAAGACACAACAATAAATTAACTCTTTATAAAATGTCAATATTGACCTTACCACAAAATATCACTACCACCATCACCATTTTTTCTCTGCTACTATTTAAACAACCACTTCCACTTTTCTACTACCATTAACAACTCTTGAACTAATAAAAGAAATTAATCAAATAAAATAACCTAAGATATTTAACAAATGGTCCTAACCAACCTCCAATAAAATACAATTTGTTTTTAAAAAAGCAAAGAATACTCCATCAACAAATAATCTTAACCATTTACCTCCAACAACACCAAGGTCTATCTTCCATCTTCAGTTTAAAGATCTACCAACAAAATCAGTAGCCATTGTTGTAACCTTGATTTCAAAAATAATGAAAATAATGAAACTCTTGAATAAGAGAGAGAAAGGCGGAAACAAATTGAGAAAAGGAGAAAAAGAATTGCAGATCTGGAAGTTAACAACATTAAAAATGATTATAGATGCGATATAGAACAGTAACAATGGCAAATTTGGGCGTAAACAAAGGTAAATACAACAAAAAGTAGAAGAGACAGAGAAATAAGTGAAGAAGAAGAATAATAAAAAAAAGAGATTAGGGGAATAGACAAAAATGAAGAGGAGGAAGAGAAAAATATGTAGCTATATTAGAAGAGAAATAGACTATTATGAAGAAAAAAAAGAAAGATGGAGGTGAGGAGATGGAGGAGTTCAGGTTCACTGAAAAAGATGAAGTGGGAGGAGATGAAGTAGGAAGGAGGGTAGTGTTAAGAATTTTATAAAATTAATAAGGGTGAAATTGTCCAAAAAAATGATATAATTTGTGTCCACCCTTAAAAATCTGTGTCTCACCATTTGGAAGAGACACAAAATACACGTATTCCATGTACTCTTGTGTGTAACCGTGTCTCTCACTTTTTTGTGTCTCATACAACAAACACTGGACGTGTGTCACCGTGTCCATGTCTCTGATGGACATGGACATCAACCAAGCGGGCCGTAAATGAACGCTACGCTCACCTGGAAGTGCATTTCTGCTCAAATTTGCTTTATTCCAAGCCCATTTGAACTACAAGCAAGCAAGCCCACTCTGATCACTCAATGAAGACCACAAGGATTATCTAGAATAGGAATTTCATTTAATTGTAATTTGTTTTGAATTTCATTTCAATTTGTAGTTTAGGAAAGCTTATATACAGGCATCAGTCTCAGTAGGTCCCGAAAGCTCTGACAGACAGTAGGAGTAGTAGTAGTAGTAGTAGGAGTAGGAGTAGGAGTATAATAGAAGGCTCTTGTAAACACTTTTACCTTTCTGCACTTTTACATTTCATTATTGAATTCAATTTAGCTTATGCACTTTCAATCTCTGCAATTATCTCTTGCAATTTCCCTTTCTGAAATTTTACTTTCATGCAATTTAATTTTCCTGCAATTGTTCTAAGAGATATGATCCATTGAACCCCAATCATTAGGGGGAGGAGCTTTGTTATGATTCACATGATTTAGTGAATTTCTTCTTCTTCTCAATTCAATTGAATAGCTACTGAATATCCTCTGTTTTGATTGACGATTCATTCACTTCGGAAGGGGATTGAATCTGTGAAAGCTTGTGTGAGCCTCGAAAGGGGAATCATGAGTATTAGAACTGAGGATCTATCCTTCACCACTCTCTTAATCAATACCATTCGGGAGGAATTCAGATCCTAAGAGTTAGTGTGGCTTATGGATGAGAGACATGCACTTAACCTCTTCTCATGACAATTATATCAATGAATTGGCAAGATTGATTGTGATTATAGAGATTGGATTGCCAAGGAATTGGGATCCAATCAATTTCAATCCGCCATAGATCTACTCATATGATTGAGAAAGGAGTTGGGACCTATTTGATTCATTGTGGATTATGATATCTCCAATCCCTGATGAGTCTTCTTTTCTATTACTTATACTTTGATTCACTGCTTCCTTTAATTTTCCAACACCCAATCCCTTTATATTTGATGCGATTTACATTCTACACTTTACATTTCTTGCAATTTACATTCTGGTAGTTCAATCTCACTCAATTCACCACTGTTAGTTTAACTAAATTTATCACCTAACTAAAGTTGCTTGATCCATCAATTCTCGTGAGATCGACCTCACTCACGTGAGTTTTACTACTTGATGCGACTCGGTACACTTGCCGGTGAGTTTGTGTAGAATTATTTTTCCCTCATCACCATGTAGCAGTCCCATGAGGTCGGTAGAATGAGGTTGCCCCTCTTTCCCGGGTCGATAAACCTTAGAAGAGATTTTCTTTGTTCCCTGGGTATTCGAGGGGCCTTCTCCACGCAGCTTTTCCGCTTCTTGTAGGGATATTATCGCTTGGTCATTATTGACCACGTCCTGATGCTCTTGATCGGACTCAGATACAGTGTGTCCGTCTTCATACTGGTTGTCTGCCATTATGCGATGATCTTCGAGTCTTCGGCAACAGCGTCAATGTTCCGGGGTTACCTAAAACCGGATGATTGGGCTCGAATGGAAGGCCCAAACATTGAAGGAAGGTGGTCTCTGACTTGTTCCTGCCTGGGAGCCGCCGTCCGAGTTGTGTATTTTGAAGAATGGCGGGGTACCTGTGAAGACATTATGATGCTTAAGTTAGCAAGGGGTTAAGCAGGTTTAGAGCATTAGAACTTAAGTTTACCTGAGAGTGTCAGTGTATTTATAGGGAAGGAACCAATAACCACCGCAGAAGTAGTTCCACTTCTGATGGTGGATAACCGTCCTTTTATCTTAGGGTTGTTGGGATCTCTCTTCTAGAAGAGGGTGAGAGATTTAAGGAGGCAGTTATTCACTTGAATAAGTGCTGACTGCTCTTTGGTATCGACCCCGACTTCTTAGAAGAGATCGGATAGTCGGTGAAGACCAATCTTTTTGGATTGGGCCTCTTAGCCTGATTGGACCTGGCTTATGTTTTGGGCCAGAATATGAATAGTTATTATTGTTGATATCATATTATTAATTAAGAATTTGGTAATCAAAGAGCTTGCAGATTGAAATAGTTTTGGTCGAATTTACAAAAATGTTAATTTAAAGAAAAGGATGACAAAAAAAAACAGAGAAATTTTGATCCTTTTATATCTTGTCAAAGTTCTGCGGACAATGTATCATGATTGACAACATATCACACAAGAATAGTTATCTGATTCTGTACATAGGGAGCCTCGAACCCGTTGGCATATATTGGAGTATTATCATACATAATGAAGTGTGAAATATTATCAATTATGATGTCTTATCATAATAGAGTATGCAATATTTAATATTATCAATTAATGAGACATGAATTTTCATAATGTGATTTCGCTAATTTGTAAGTGAATTAAGTAAATAATATCTCACTATTATTTATTTTAAAATCTTCAACTATAAATATATATTAAAGAAAATGTTTCAACATGTAACAAGTTTACATTATCTTAACTCTTGTGTATCGTTTTTCTGTAAGAGAAAATCTATTCTCATAAATTATCAAGTCTTATATTGTAAAAATATTGTCAAGATATAACTCTTTTATTTTTAGTGACTCGATATAACTCTTTTATATTCTCATATATATATATATATATATTCCTATTATCTACTTTTGTCGTAGTTGTAAAAATTGAATTGGACTTACCAGTTCAATAAAAAACTAGTGATATTTTTTGAATTAAGTAAATAATATCTTACTATTATTTGTTTTAAAACATTCATCTATAAATATATCCTAAAGAAAAAATTTCAATACACTTCAAATTTACATTATCTTAACTCTTGTGTTTCGTTTTTTTGTAAAAGAAAATTTATTCTCATACATTACTAAGTGTTATATTATGAGAATACCATCAAAATATAACTTTTTTATATTCTCATATATATTCTTATTTATCTACTTTCATCGAAGTTATAAAAATCAAATTAGACCGGCCATTACAACTGAAAAACCGGTGATATTTTCCAAATAATGCAACAGCAAAAATTCAAACCTTGAACATGAGCCTTATTAGGCATGCCACTCTACCACTAAGCCAGTTGTCTCTTTACTACATTTTGTCATTTTGTGTTTATAATATTATATATTGAAACCTAGGGGCAATTTACCATTTTAAAATAATTGGGAGAAACTTTTACTAGATTAAAATAATTGGAAAGTTCATACATTTATGTCTTGTTTCATTTTATATAGAAATCGTGGGAGTTTAGCACGGTTTCTAAATGAACATAAACCGTGCCTACTAGCCAGGTTTTATGTTAAAGAGCATTTGAATGTAAACCGTGGGAGGCAGCCACAGTTTACCCTCGGTGAATACAACACATAAACCGTGGGAGGCAACCACGGTTTATGAAGAAGATTTTGTGTGCATAAAATTTTGGAGGCAGTCACGGTTTATGCATGAGCGGCTATGTGAAGTAGGGTGGCTGAGAGAGAATTTGAAGAGCTTTGTGGTTTATGGAGTCAGCAAACTTATTTACGTTTTAATACGATTTGAATTGTATTAATATATTTTTATTTTTTAATCAATTTAATTTTATATAAATAATTAGAATTTTAAATTATAAAATTTGTATTTGTTTGTAATTTAAAATTTAAATAGACATAATTTAAATTAATAATTTATAAAATTGTATGTATTCGTATTATTGTATTCATATGAATATTTGTAACTAACTATAACTAACTATAAGTTTACAAATATGATACTATAAATTTACAAATATGATACTATATAAATCAATGATATGTGTAAACTTATAGTTAGTTAAAGTAATTGTGTAAAGTAAAGTATAAGGATATTTATTGAAACTAATATGTTAATTATTTATATACTTAATCTAGACACTATAATTTCGCATTAAGATAAAAAAACTATTAAAATTATCATGTCTTATTATAATCAACTACTATTAATATTATTGCACATCATTCAGCCACTATATTTATAATTCAATGATTATAATGTAATTTGAAGTATTCTAAAGTCAACATACATGATATAAGACCTTCAACACAATTACATTGTGAACTTTACACATATATGTACTAATATCTCAAAAACTCAGTCAAAGATCAATAGACATATTTAACGAGTGTCACTGAAGTTATTACATATAATTTAAAAATTAAATTATACCACTCAATGGTATTATCATATGATAATTTAAAATGTTGAGGATAAATAAAAATAAAAGATAAAATTAGATGATAATTAAATACATTCATATTATTTTCAAATTAAAAGAATATACTTATTTAAAATTATATGATTACGTTTATTTAAATTTAAAAAATTATAATAAGAATATGTTTATTTAAAATATTAAAATTTTAAATTTTAAATAAACCTACTTATATTAATTTTAAATTTTATTTAAAATAATACGAATATATTTATTTAAATTAAAAATTTAAAATAATAAGAGTACATTTATTTAAAAAAATTTAATTTAAAAATAATATAAGTGTATTTATTTGTTAGTTAAAAATTAGCAACCGTTATTTTTTTTAAATCGAATACAATAGTAAAAATAAATCATATGAGTACAATAATACGAATATATATAATTTTATAAATTATTAATTTAAATTATGTCTATTTAAAATTTAAATTACAAACTAATACAAATTTTATAATTTAAAATTATAATTATTTATATAAAATTAAATTGATTAAAAAATAAAAATATACTAATACAATTCAAATCGTATTAAAACGTAAATAAGCTTGCTGACTCCATAAACCACAGAACTCCTCGAATTCTCTCTCAGTCACCCTACTTCATATAGCCGCTCATGCATAAACCGTGGCTGCCTCCAAAATTTTATGCACACAAAATCTTCTTCATAAACCGTGGCTGCCTCCCACGGTTTATGTGTTGCATTCACCGAGGGTAAACCGTGGCTGCCTCCCATGGTTTACATTCAAATGCTCTTCAACATAAAACCTGGGGTAGCAGGCACGGTTTATGTTCATTTAGAAACCGTGCTAAGCTCCCACGGTTTCTGTATAAAATGAAACAAGACATAAAGGTATGAACTTTCGAATTGTTGTAATTTGATAAAGTTTTCTCCCAATTATTTTAAAATGGTAAATTGCCCGAAACCTAGTGTAACTTAAAAAAAAAATTATTAGTTATATAAATTTGTACATATAAAATATATATGTTATATAAAAGTTCATATTACATTATAATTATATATAATTTAATTAAGTTAAACTTAAGTTATATGAAATATTAATTTTATATTTTAATAATAATATTATATTTTTTTAATTTTATTATTAACATTTTTATTGTATTATAATTTTATATGTTTATTTTATTAAAAAGGTTAAGTATGATTTTGGTTTTTAAGGTATAGACAAATTTTTTTTTTTCGTTTCTAACCTTTTTTTTACATAGAAAATCGTCTATAAATTTTAATTTAGTTTTAAAATATCTTCAGCAACAACAATGAAGCATAAAATAATGTAATAAAAAAAAACAAAAACAAAAACAGAAATAGAAACAGAAACATAAATAGAATTGGAAACAAAAATAGAAGCAAAAATATAAGTAAAATCAGAAGCAGAAGAAACAGATGCAGAAGAACAATAGGTTAACAAAATAAGATATAGAATTAGAATTAAAAACAATGTGATTAACAATGGATTAACAAAATCAGAATCAGAATTGGTGGGTTTAACAATCTTATTAACAAAATTGGAAATAGAAGCAAAATTGGAACCCTAAGGAGGATAGATTTTCCAATCTGATTAACCAAGTTCCATTGTAGCTTCAGCACGGTCCTTCAGCAATTGGAGGGAGAGTGAAGTTGGTACCTTTGCAATCAAAGATGCTGAGGATCTAGAGCAAGTCCCCTTTAGAAGACTCTAGAAGGTTCCAAACCTTGCGAAAATCATCAGTGGTGGTAATGGAGAAGACTTGGCAGAAGACGCCGTCATTACGGCAGCAACAACATAGGAGGGCGAAAAGCGGTCGAGGATGACTTCGGCGACAACGCGAATGACGGAGCGGAGGTTGTTACAGAAGAGCTGAGTTTGGTGCAGTCGCAGTGGCTCTCTCTCCCTCTGGTTCTGATTCCTGACGGCGACGGCGGCTCCAAGCTTCGCCGGGCGTCGTCCCCCATTTTCCCCCTCTTCCTTTCTTTCCCTTCTTCCATTCTCCCTTCTTCTTCTTTCCTCCCCCTTCGCGTGATTCCCTTTCTCCTTCATCCGTTTTCTTTATCTTTTTTTATTTTATAAATTTTTTGAATAGGAGTAATTTGGTAATAAAATTTAAAATTTAAGTAAAAATAACAATTTTAAAACTAAGTTAAATTTTAGAGACGATTTTTTATGTAAAAAAGGTTGGAGACGAAAAAAAATTCGACCAATACCTTAAGGACTAAGATCGTACTTAACCCTTATTAGAATTTATACCATTACTAAAATAAATATTAAATATTTTAAATATTTACATAATAAAATATTAGTGAACATATGTATTTCAAATTTTAGTTTTAAGTTTTTTATTTTTTTATTTTTTATTTATATAGGATCGGTTTTATTAGTTCAACCAATAATTCGTTGATTGAACTAATAAACTAATAAACCAGTAACTTGACTAGTTCAACTATCAATTCGGTTCTCACAATTTTCATTATATTTTCACAAAAAAAAGTTACTTTTATCCTTTTTTTCGTTCAAGTTAATTAAAAGGAGTGATTTGTTTTTCTTTTAGAAAAAGGGAGAAGGCTCATTGCTTTGTTTTTTCCTTATGTCATAGTTGAAAAAACTGGACCGATTTGGACAGTGAGATTGAAAAATGGGTGACCCGATTTCCTGGTTTGTTTGGACTAAATTTTAAACCGTACAGGCATACAAGAAACGAAACTGATGAGAATCAGTATGAATTTGTTGAAATGGAGACTTTAATTTGTTGAATGGGAAGCTTGCTAATTGACTAAATCCCCATTTTAGTCTTTGAGATTCACAGGATTACTAATTTTGGTTCCTGAAATTCAAAATTACCTATATTGGTCTTCCCGATTCAAGTTTGGGCACCAATGTGGTCCCTCGACTATTTTCGACGATGATAAGGCAAACAAAGTGCTAAGATGACACCCTCCCTACCATGTTGGTCGCTGCAATGACTAGCTGACGTGACGAGAGTTGTATTTGTATCCAATTTAGTTCTTGAAATCCTAATTATCTTATTATTTATCTGAGTTATAATGACAAAGTTTTAACAAGGGAGGACTAAATTGGATACAAATACAACCCTCGCCACATCAACTAGCCGTTACAGCGTCCAACGTGACAGGAAGGGTGTCATCTCAACACTCCATTCGCCTAATCATCACCGGAAAGTGTCGAGGGACCATATTGGTGCCCAAACTTGAATATGAAGGATCAGTATAGGTAATTTTGAATTTTGGGGACCAAAATGAGTAATCGCATGAATCTCAGGGACCAAAATGAGGATTTAGTCTTTGCTAATTACTGTAAGGTTTTGGAAATCAGACCGGACTGACCGGTTCAACTTGATTAACCGAAAATCAATCATCTAGGCGGTCCGATTGATCTTCAGAACCAATATTTTGAAAATTAGACCGAACCGACCAATCAGACCGGTTTAACCGCGAATCGGCAGCATTAACGGTCCGGTCAGACATATAAAACCGCTAATCAGAAAAGTGGCAAAAAACCGTTGAACCGGACAAGAACCGATCGGTCAGACCGAACTGGAACCCGGCCGGTTTACACAAAAGAGGGTAGCCGTAGCTCCTTCGTTTCTTTCTCCCGTTCTCCCTTTCTTTCTTTCAGTCAGAGAAATCACACAAACGCAACCACAAAACCCTAGCACTGTAAGCCTACACCACCGCCACAAGGAGTGGCATACTGCCGCCGTCCGTCGCACTCAAAGTTCGCCATCCGTCATCTAGCTTCCCTCGTGCTCCAAGTCTTCAACCCCTGTTCGCTGTCACCGATCGCGGTTGCTTCCTCGAGCTCAGCGTCCGTCGTCTTTGGCTGCTCAGCCGCGCTTCCGTCGCCGTTTGTTCGCCGTTCACGTTCGCGTTCGCTCGGCGTTCACCGTTCGCGTTCGTCTGGAAGCCACGTTGCTCTGCTTCAAACTCTGCGACCAACCCGCGCCTCCACTCAGCCGTCGAACTACTCTCTGTTGTCCCCGCCGTGAGTTTCCTAACCCGCCACCAGACAATACACTCACATAACACCAATACTCTTCTTCAAACTCTGCAACTTCTGATTTCTATTACAATAAGTAATTATTTGATTTGGTAGTGGTTTGGATTTTTTTCATAGACTAAATTAAAGTTACAATAGTTATGTTCTCTTCTCTATTACATTGAAATTAAGCATTGAATTCTCTTATTTCGTTTTAATTTTACCGCACTCAACATTCTTGATGAAATGCTTTAACCATATTTCTGGTTGGTTTTATAATTTCTAGCTTTTAGAAACTTACTAAGTTGATTGCATGTGAAATTAGAATAATTGGATCATAGTAATTAGGAAATTTTAGCTGTACAAATAGCATCTTTGCAGAAAACATATTAGCATGATGATTCCACTTGCATTAGTGTTCTTCTGGTAAAATTTTTAACTGTTATTGTGAACTTGTTAATTTTCTAATTGTTCTTGTGTTCTTCTGTTACTTTTACTTTTTTTTTGTTTTGTTGTGATTTTCTGTTCTTGAATTTGTTAAGTTGATAATTTGGTAAATTGTTGGGCTGCTGTTGTTTTAATTTGTCAAATTGTTAGGTTGCTGCGACTTAATTTGTTGGATTTTCTATTTAGGTCTTGTTCTTGTTTATTTGCTAAATTGTTGTTGTGTATTTATTGTTTATTTGCTGGATATTGGTGATCATTGTCTTTGAGATTATTTACTATGCAGGTTTAGTGTCATCACTGTTTTGGAATGTTTTATAATGTACTCATGTTTGTTGCTGTTTTGTAATTGCTGGTTGCAGGTTTAGTGTGATTATTGGTTAATGTTTTGTAATGTTTGGTGCTGAATGCTGATTGTTGAGTTCAGATATGATTGTTTATTTTGACTTAGGTAAAGGGACTTATGGTAATTTTTTCCTGCCTTATACCGATTCAGATGATTATTTTCAGAGGATGAGCACTTATTTATGTATCTTGAGAAACTGTCTTTCTGTGTGTTATGAGCATTTGGTGAAGCCTGTATTGTACCTATTCAAAGCTTAGTTTTACCAAATGGTCTTCAAAACAACTCATCCAAAATGCTACTGCACAAATCCAAGTATATTGTCTCTAAAAGCCTGTATGCACCTTCATTTGGTGAAACCTTTCTAGCACTTGTCCATTACCAACTTTGTTATTAATAATGTTATCAAATTTATTTATCCGAGTACTATGTTTACTTTTTAGTTGGATTTATGATAATTCATTTGATATTCTTCCTATTCTTGTCAGATATTTCTTTTAACATTTTGTGTACTGATGAGGAATTGTGTACTTGCTTGGTATCATGCTTTCATCTGGCAATTTTGTATTTAAATATAAAAAAAGGAAAATCCTAAGAGAGTAATTCACCACTCCATTAGAAAAACTTCATACTACCTTATACCCTCAACTTAATACTTGCATATTTATAATTTATTTATTATTCTATTTTAAAACAGTTTTTCCGGTTGAACCACTGGTTAGACCAGTAAACCAGTAAACCAGTAACTAAAGCGGTTTGATTACCAGTTCGGTTCTCAGAACCTTGTTCAGAACCATCCTGAAAAAATTGGCCGAACCGGGTGGGTTTTCTAAAGGTCTGGTTTTGTCATATACCCCCAGAAACGGCGTCGTTTCGATGCCCAGGAAAAAAAAAAACACCACTAACCTAAGCTAACCCACCCCCCTCAGTTACGAACGCCTCCTCCGCCCCCCCCTCCCCTCTCCCTTCTCTCTCACAAAATGAAAAATCCAACCCTAAGATTGTAACCCTATCAGAGCACAGGTCTCCACCCGTTAGCCTCCACCACTATTAGCGCTTGCGGTGACAACCAGCGGTGGACATTCTCGCCACTCGAAGATCTGCTCTTCTCCTCGCGTCGCAGAAGGTCGGTTCGGAGCAGCTGTTGTCGTCAAGCTCGCCTCTGCCCTCGTTGTCAAGCTAGCTCTGTCCTCGTCGTCAAGCTCGCTCTGTCCTCGTCGTCGTCGTCAACCGCAGATTAAAATAATTGATACAAGTCCGTGCACTGCACACATAAAAATTCAAGGACAAACTCAAATAACCGTTCAGCAACAGCACCGATGGTTGGAAGAACTGAATGAGGTGGTGTAATTGGTATTCCCCCAAAAAATGTCTGCTTCACATTAGCACTGCCTATATCCTGACCATTCGTTGCAAAGTGATTCTTCAGGTATGGATTCCCCACAGAAAACTGAAATTGCTTGATTGGAAACTGAAAACATTTTCACATCATGAGGACGATTCATAGAATTCACATCATATTGTATAGGATACGAAGTCATGAAAAAATGAAAGCCACCCTGTGATTTTTGCTTATGTGATTCTTGTGTGAGGAAAACTTGTTGAATATTGCTTCTGTGATGGGTTCCTAAGAGTACCCCTGTTCGTTGTTGCTTTAGGGATTCTTGATGTTTTGCTGTGATTTCTGAACATTTTTGGTGGTGTTGCTTTTTTGTAATTCTGGAGTTTTGTTTTCGAAGGATTTTTTTTTTCAAAATTTTTGGGGGTGTTGCTCTCTTGGTGTTGAAGTCTTCTTGTTTCGAAGTTTTTTCTTCACCATTTTATCTGATTTTTAGAGTATATAGAACATAATTGTTTTTAGAATTGTGACGTGCATGTAATTGATTTATAAGTTGGGTCAAGAAGTGGGAGAATTATTTTTTTTTGTTCAATTTGCATGAATTATCTGGAGTCATTGAAGATAAAATCAGATTTTATATCTCTTTGAATGGAGAATTGTTGCTCTGGCTGGTGCATTTGCTGTGTTTTCATTATCTGCTGCATTGTTCAAGGTTTTTCGTTTGGTGGTAGAACATTGTGCTGTGTTTGTCATTGAGGTAGAATTTTTTTTTATAATTTTATTGTATATTTAATTAAACCGGTTCAGCCACGGTTTAACCACGGTTGGACCATTGAACCACTGAAACTGTCACCGGACCGGTTCAATAACCGGTTCGGTTCTCGCAACTATTACTAATTTAGTTATCCTGCTGATTTTGTGTTGGTTTGCTAATTTTGAATTTCGAAAGAAAATGTATTGGTATTTAGTTATTTAGTTTTACTTCGTGGTTTATGATATTATTTTCAATTTTAATTTTGAGGGCCCTGAAATTACCATGGTTAGAATTGATTGTTAATTGCCTAATTGATTATTAATCGTTAATAGGCTTCGTTGCTACAATGTGATTGTTAATTGCCTAATTGGAATCGATTGCTAATTGCCTAATTGATTGTTAATGTGATAGTGTGATTATAATTAGATAATAGGGTATGTTAGAATTGATTGTTAATTGCCTAATTGATTAATTGTTAATAGGCTCTGTTGCTGCAGTGTGATTGTTAATTTCTTAATTGGAATTGATAGCTAATTGCCTAATTGATTCTCACTATTATTGTGTCAAGTTAAGACATTATTGTAGTATTGACTAATATGTCTATTTTCGTATTAGTTATTTTAAAAATTGAGACTTGATTGTTGTTAAAGTGTAGGTGAAGATATATATATTTCAAATTTAATTTTAAGTTTTTGACTATTTCATATTTTTATTTAAGTTGGATCGGGTCAGTCGGTTCAACCTGTAATCCACCGGTTGAACTAGTGACCTGATAGTCTCGATCACCGGTTTGGTTCTGACAACTATGCCTTATGCTACTCTTTGGCCCCTCCGGTCTTCCCTCTCAAAAAGACGCCGAATTTGGAATGAAGCTGCATCATCAGTCACTGTAAGGTCTTCCCTCCCATTCCTCTGTATCTAAGTACTTCGCATAAAACCTACACATACCCACAATCCAAATTTGTATTGCTATAATCTATTTCATCAATGCCTTCGATTTCAAGAAGCAAAACGATGGTCGGTATGTTTCATAGGTACCTAAACTATCTGAAAAGTCCTTCCTTTTCTCCATTAACCCTTCAAGCTCCACCTCAAACTGAAACCACACTTCAATTGCCAGTTTTTTCTTCTTTTCAGCACTCCCCTTGCCATATTTCAAGATCACATGCTTCTTGTGTTTACTTAATTCAGTCTTCATCACTGCATATTCACTCTTTTGGTAAACATGTTGTTCCAATGCGGAATTATTGTTCAGAAACTGTCTCAGTGATCCAAAATTCTAGCTTTAGTGTGAATGTTGAAGAAGTTAATGGTTTAGAGAGCTATGTTGATGAGGTTTACAACTCTGTGATGGATAGTTCACTAGGTTTTAACAATTTGGAAAATGCCCTTGATCAATTGGGTGTTCCATTGTCTACCCCATTGGTCACTGGGGTGTTGCATAGGCTTCGTTATGACGAAAAGATTGCATTTCGGTTCTTCACTTGGGCTGGCTGTCAACAGAATTATTCACATGAGCCTGGTGCTTATAATGATATGATGGACATCTTATCTTGTACTAAGTACAAGACTAAGCAGTTCCGGATAGTTTGCGACATGCTGGAGTATATGAAGAGGCATAACAAGAACACGGTGCCAGTTGAAGTCCTCTTGACGATTTTGAGGAGGTATACAGAGAAGTATCTGACTCGTGTGCAGAAGTTTGCGAAGAAGAAGAGGATAAGAGTGAAGACGCAGCCAGAAATAAATGCATTTAACTTGCTCTTGGATGCCCTGTGCAAGTGTTGCTTAGTTGAGGATGCTGAAGGTCTGTATAAGAAAGTTAGGAAAAAGATCAAGCCGAATGCAGATACACACAATATATTGGTTTTTGGCTGGTGTAGGGTTAGAAACCCGACTAGGGCAATGAAATTCCTGGAAGAGATGATTGAATTGGGTCATAAGCCTGACAATTTCACTTACAACACCGCCCTTGATACCTTTTTCAAGGCAGGGATGATAACCGAGGCACTAAATCTTTTCGAATTTATGAGAACGAAAGGTTCAACCATATCTTCTCCCACTGCAAAGACTTATGCAATTGTAATTGTGGCGCTTGTGCAAAATGATAGAATGGAGGAGTGTTTTGAACTTATGGGGCATATGATTAGCAATGGTTGCCTTCCTGATGTTTCAACATACAAGGATATAATTGAAGGGATGTGTTTGAATGGAAAGATAGATGAAGCTTACAAGTTCTTGGATGAGATGGGAAATAAAGGTTACCCTCCAGATATTGTTACTTATAATTGTTTCCTCAAGGTCCTTTGTGACAATAAGAAGTCTGAGGAAGCCCTTAAACTATATGGAAGAATGATCGAATTCGGTTGCCTTCCTAGTGTTCAGACTTATAATATGCTGATTTCAATGTTTTTTGATATGGATGATCCTGATGGGGCATTTGAGACTTGGCACGAAATGGAGGAGCGAGGTTGCAGACCGACACACACACTTACTGTGGTTGAGGGGGCTATTTCGCTGCAATAGAATTGACGACGCTTTATTCTTTTGGAAGAAGTGATAAACAAGGGAATAAAGTTGCCATATAGGAAGTTCGATTCCTTTTTGATGCAACTCTCGACAATTGGTGATCTCCATGCCATTCACAGGCTTTCAGATCACATGAGGAAGTTCTATAATCATGCTATGGCAAGACGTTATGCACTAAGCCAGAAGCGTAAGAGCATGAGTTTGAGAGGAAAGTAATAAGTTCTTGATTGGTTTGTGCTACTAGTTGTCATCGGACCCTGGAGGAGGCGAAGACACAAAGTTAGGACAGCTCTTTTGATGATAGGTTCAATGAATATTACCTGCAACCATGGCAGGTTTTTCATGATTTCATACGCCTTAAAGTTCATCACTGCACCATTTATCGGACTATTTCATGACAACAACTAGTTGCGCATCTAATGTGCTTGACTTGTTATGCTATAAAGTGCGAAAATTTTCATCACTGGATCTTATTTTTGCTCACTTTTAGCTCGTCCATTGAAATTCTGGAAGCTTCGATGATGCAGTTTGATTGTGCATTGCTGCTTAGTTGATGCAACCTGCTGATCTAGAGATTTGAAGATCCATGCCTGGATTTTATGGCCTCATGCATTGTGGTTGTGAACTTTTAATAGTTCCATTTGTGAGATTCTGTTTGGCATTTTGATGAGGCTACAGTATGCTGTGCCTTCGGAATTATCTCATTGTATAACAATAATAACAAGTGGGCCTTCATTTCAATAAGATCATTATACTTTTCCTTTCTAAACTTTTGGGCACATTGTATTTTCCTATTTCCATTTCCTCATTTCTTCATTCACTTTGTTAAAGAGGGTAGTTTGTTTTGCTGGAGAGTTTAGATCAGGTAACTAGGCAAGCGACTTAATGCGAGATCTTTACTTTGATTGCTTTCTGTATCTATCTATTAATATATGATAAGAATGTAGTAGGTGGTTGGTTGCTCAACAAGTGGAGCTTCAAATGGTCGACAAGAGTGTGAGTGTGTGTGTGTGTGTGTGCGTTCGACAACACCTATCACAGATCCATTTCAACTCTTCAATGTCAGTATTTGATTTGATCGCTTCCTGTTCAATGCGTTGATTTCCTGATTAATCAAATCATATATTAGATTTAGTTATTTTTCTCCCTCTTCTTTGAGTAGCAGTAATAAACCCTAAATGAATTCATTTTTGGGAGATTTCTGTGATTATTTGTTTCTGGCTTTGAGTATTTTGTACAATTGGAAGCTTTGAGATTTGGGTATGGAGGGTGTTGGTTCAGAAGAAGATAAGAGGAAGGAGAAGCCAGTGGAGGATGAGAACAAGATCAGGTGCAAAATGAAGACTGTGAATTAAGTGAGTTCTGGAGAAAACTTATGCTGGTAAGTGAAAGCTTTCTAGCCATTTTTGAACAATTTTGCAGTATCCCTTTTGTTTTTTGGTTTTTCCCACGGTTTAGGTGGATTGTGAAGTGAATTTTGTGTAGAAAATTGATATGTGAAACTTTGTGTCATGGTGTTGTGCACTTCTTTGGTTCAAGGGAGGCTTACCCTTCAGAAGCAGTGCAAGGGAGTTATTCTGAGCATACTTTCGAGTATTGGTAAGTTGTAACTAAGAGCTTTATTCCTATCTTCTACTTTAGTAACAAAAAATTAAGAGAAAAAAAAAAAAACAGAGAAGGCTCTATTTTGAGCATTCTTTCTTGATTTACTACCATACCTATTATTCATTTGTTCACTTTCAAGTCTTTCATGTTTGATAAATATGTGATGCAATGATTTAGGACTTATTCTTATGGGAAAAAGGAGAAGTGAATGGACCATGAAAAAAGCGGCTGAACATTTCATTGAAACAGCCAAATTAAACCCTAAGAATGGAGAAACTTTAAAATATCTGGGTCATTATATTGGCTGCATTTCCATTGATACTAACAGCGCCCTTAAGTGTTATCAATGAGCTGTTGCTCTCAATCATGGTGATTCTGGGGTGAGGTTAGTTGTTTCACATTTGTTCCTTTTTAGTGATACAAAAAGTAATAATTTAGCTTTTGAATTGCATAACAATGACGGCATTTTGTAATTTTGTTTATGCTTTAGGAAGCTCTTTGTAATTTTGTTTATGGTTCAGGAAGTACAGAGGCATTTTGGACAGTTCTAAGAAAGTTTGGACATGATAATGATTTTAAACTCTGAGATGACTTCCTTCCAGTTCCACCTTAGAAGGCTCTTGATCAGATCATATTTTCAATTTTTTGTTTTTTTTACTATCTTGAAGTTCTAATTTTTCTTCTATGTGGTATTTTCATTTAATGATTTAATTGTTATTTGGTTCATACAATTCCATAACAAAAAATGTGTAATTGCTAAAGTAGAATAGTAAACGTTAGACATATAAATTGTACTAACAAATTCAGCTGTAAACTACCAATTTGAGCTACAGACATTACATGTAGTGGAGTTTTGTTGGCAATGCATGATGAAGTAGCTTTGACAAATAGGTAGTCTTGCTTTCCATTAATTTTTTGTGATAGTGTGATATTATTGTTATTTTAATTTCTTTTGTCCTCTGTTAGCAAAATCAAAATTTATCTTCTATTCTAATATAATTTCTTCTTATAGAGGCAATATGTCATCACTTTATGGTTAGTTGGTTGTTCTATTTCAATTTGTGCCGAACTAATAATCATAGACCTATAAATATATTTAAACTCATCTTTTTGTTTTTTTCTTTGTTTTGTTTTGAGTTATTAACCCTTCATTCAGTTGACATTTTGTAGTCACAATATTATGATGATCATTTTTCTCATAAGCTTTATATGTCATTGAGAATGTGATATGTAGGTCTTCAACATTTTTTTTCTTTTTTCTTTTGAAATTTAGCTGAAATGCAGATTATTGCTGTATAATTTACATGTCCACTATGTATTCTATTCACATGATGTTTCCAATTATCCATGCAATTGAGTTTGTGGCAGTCAAATATGGTGGCTGCCCCAACTGAATATTGCTTTTGTCAAGCATTTGGACTTTTGTTAACTTTTTCTTTTCTCAAGTACTCTAAGTTTTGTCATGCTTTTATATATGGAGTTCTTTTGACATTTGATTGGTTAATTTTTACTGCAGAAATCCAGTGACAATCTTGATAGTGTTCCCATGCCAATAGTACTGATAGATCAAGACTCGGATACTGAAGCAACAATTGTAGCTTTGGTGATCGCCATGGTGCTCTTATTGACATGGTGACATGGCTCTTTGAACTTTATTTGTGCTCAAACTCTCAAACTTTGCAATCCATTTGAATGTATTAGTGTATTCTTAGTTAGATATTGTTGAAGTATGATAGCGTTGCTTTTTAGAGTTAGAAAAGATTTATTACTCCTCTTACCTCTGCTCTGTTGTCAGTCTTTACATATTCCTCATGCCATGTCACTGTAAGTGAGAAGGTTGTGTTCAACGTAATTTTTTCTCCTCCAAATCTTTATAAGTCAGTGATATTGCAATGTTTGATGGTTGAAATGAACTTGTCTGAGAAGTGATATTGTACACTCATATAAGAATAATACAAGTTTCCTTTAGTTTTTCTTGTAATTTCTGATCAGTACTAACTTTTAACCTTTAGTTTTTAAAGGTTCATTTAGTTCCTAAGAACTTAATTGAAAATTAAGTGAAACTATATGAGTGAGAGTAATTTAACCTTTTTTTAAAGTAACATTTGGTGCAGATATGTTTAAATTGTATTCAGAATCCTAATTATTATAGTTGGCGACTCTGACTCATGTATAATGGTGTTTTGTTGGTCATGAACTGATAAAGAAAAATACTCACCTTTTAATGTTTAATGTATTCAATATACAGATACAATTTACAAAAGCCATTTGGGCCAGTTGTTAACCATAATATGACGGTGTTGTAATGTTTTTCTTTTTTTTATATTATTTGTCAGAATTAGTAGTGATAACTTTCTCAAGAGTCCTAATTTTGTCACTTTTACAAACTACTAGACAATCAGCCTTTTTGTTGGGATTTTACTATTAGAATGATTTATGATTTACAAATATCATTAACTTTTGGATAAAAAAAATGGTTATCACCACTAATAAGATGTTGAACTCTGTTCTATCTATTTCCCCCCTACAAAAGCTGTTTGATCTTGCCTAGTTTAAACTTAGTTGCATACTAGTATCGTTGGGCTAATCAAGTACTCGTCATTGTCAAGCAGACTTTAATTGAGCTTACATAACCTTGTTCAACTTTAAAAATAGTTAGGAAAACAAATCAAAATTTAGTTCACCAATCACCAAACATCTTTTGTAGTAGTTATTTAGTTACCAATTTCCTTAATTATCACATATAATCAAAATAACTTTCTTCACCACTCATCTCCTAAATCACCATATGTAAAAGAATAAGTTGTTTAATGAAACAAGCGGATTTTTATTAAATAAACAAATTAAATTAATATTTACCGTTATATGTAATTTAAATATTATTTATATTTTTATGTTGTATTACATATCTTTACAAACAAAATAAATTCATAAAAAAAATTTGCACGTATTTGATTTGTCAACAAAATAAATAATGCAATATTGTGTTATTATTTTTAATTAAGAATCTATGTGTAATGCATTTAGGTCATTTTTTGGGAGGTGTGAGAGCAATAACCAGATGGGCCGGGCCCAGGCCCAGGCCCAGGCGCCCAGGTCATTACTAGGGTTATGGGCAGTTCTACTCAATTACAGTACAGTTCCTATTATGGGCATTCTAGTAATTCTACTCACTCACAATTTTCCCGCCGTTTCTTCCAAATAATCAGAGGTTTTTCCCGCCGACCCGTCCCTACCAGCTACCAACAACACTCAGACTGTGTGAATGTGAGTGAGAAAGAAATCCAGAGAGAGAAACCTTGAGAGAGAGAGAGAGAGCGAGATGAGTGCTTCGACGAGGAAGAAGGTGCAGAGGAAGTGCAAGATCAGAGGGCGCGTCCTCAAAGTCGAAGCTCTTGACGAGATCCTCTCCTTCGTCTCTCGATTCGAAGGCCCCGATGAGGACGAAGCCATCGATCTCCTCCTCGACGAACTCGAACTCGAACTCGAATCTCGTAACCTCATTTCTTCACTCTCCTTTCATTTAACATTTCTTCCAATTTCAATTGGAATATAGTTTTCTGAATTCTGATGGAAAAAAAAAATTGCAGAGAAATCCACTATAATCGAGAAAGAGCCGGTGCACCGTGTGGTGAGCCGGCTGTTGGAAGCTGATGCGGCTGTCGAGGAGAGCTCCGATCCATGCTCTGCCGGCGGTTCTGCCATTCGCGTCGTCGATGCGTTCCTGGTCCCCAAGTTCAGATACGACCCTATTAGAAAGCAGTTCTACGAGTAGGCTACTTTTTCTTCCTTTTATTTCGCCCTCTTTTCTTTATCCCTCAAAGTTTTCTCTTGTTTAATTTTCATTCTGGTGGTGAAGACTGAACAATGACTAGAAGTTCTGGCAAATGAAACAAAAGAATGTGTTTAATTGATAAAAAAAAAATAAAGACAATTTTGGGTAAATTACCAAAATTGGAACTTCTGATAAAATATTTACAATGAAACAATAAGGTCTCATTTTGTTTGCTATGTGTTTGTGCAATGAGCAAATTTTATCTATCTTGCCTGGTTGTAGGCTTTCATATCGATGTTATTAAAAATAAGACGGAGCTCTATTAACATAGGAAGTTTCAGTGCACAAAAGCTGAGGAGCTTTGCTATATTAGTGGAAATCTGTTGATGAGTTATAGTTTGAATATATATATTTTTTTAATGTTTGTTGTCCTGCACTTGGATTTGTTTATCATATGCTGCAAAAATAGGTTTGTGTTTTTCATTTCAGGTACACAGGCAGCTTGCCTATTCATGGTGACGCATCAGCAAAAGCGGCCTTGTATAGGGATAGGTTTTTGTTGTTGTTCCAGAGGCTCTCTCGAGATCAGAATTTTTCGAAACCTGCTTTTGAATCAGAATTTTCACATTTTGGGAGCTGTGAGGTATTGGCGGATGCTGCAACAAGCCTATGAACTTTTAATCTCTTAGTTTGTTTGATATAATGCGGAGAATCCGAAGAAAATAATCGTGTAGTATGCTATGTTGTCTTTGTCAGATATCTCCTATCCAATCTCTGGTTGGACAAACGGGTAGAAAATGGGTAATGGGAGTAATATCTCAGCTGGAGGATGGACATTTTTATTTAGAAGATCTAACCGCTTCAGTTGAAATTAATTTGTCTAATGCTATATCCTTTTGACAATCATTACTTATTATTATTGCTATTGTGACTTTTGTTGATGGTGGTGGTGGTGATATATGCTATAAATCGTGCAAGCCACAACATGTATTTCTTATAGGCACGCATATAATGTTATCAGTTTCTTTGACTATCAATACAAGATAACTACAGGATTCTTTTCTGAGAACACCATAGTTGTTGCTGAAGGCGAGATGCTGGCATCGGGAATATTTCAGGTTCTTCTTAGCATACTCTGCTCTATCTCAAAATCCGTTATCTTATGCACTTTTTTACACCTAAATGAACACAGTTTTTTCTTAGGTGTAAATTGAATCATATAAAAGTTCTTTGTTCCTTCTATTAAGGGTTTATCTTATAAAGAAATTTAGCATGAAGAAATATTAAGGTTACCTGTGTCTTGCTTTTAAGTTTTAATCTTGCTGTTTAATCTGTTTTTATTTTTACTTGAGATGGTTTGATAATTGATGCATCTGTCTTCAGGTTTTAACGTGTGGATTTCCCCCACTGGAGGATAGGGATAAGTCACTTAGACAAATTGCAGGGCATGATTTTTTCGGTAGTGGTACTTTAACGAAAGAGGAAACTGTATCCTTACTATCTCCTTTTTATTCGTAGCATGTTAATTTTTATGAGATTTAAGTGTGTCAGGAATGTACTCAAGTGAGATTTATTGTCCTTTACTATTACAATAGATCAGACTGGCAGACATGGAGAAAAAAGCAGTCAATGATATGTTTGTTATTCTGTCTGATATTTGGCTAGACAATGAAGAGGTATTTTGAGTTGTCATTTTCTTTATTTTTTGTTCTCTTTTCTCTAGCTCCTTTATTTTCAAGCTAGATTGTTATAATCTTGATGCTGTTTCTCCGTAGAGAAGGCTATGGGAAAGCTGGAGACTGTGCTTGATGGTTTTGAGAGTGTGGAAGTTGTTCCTTCCTTATTTGTCTTCATGGGGAACTTCTCTTCTCATCCATGTAACCTTGCGTTTCATGCTTATTCAATCCTCAGGTGAGTTTCACTTAAGATGTTATTACTTCTCTCATGGATTCTGAAGTGATTTGTCGTTATCATTATAACAGCACTAATAAACACCATTGTTATTACTTATTGCTTTGAAAAGGACAATAATTGAAAAGCCTCTTTATGCAGGTCACAGTTTGGAAAGCTAGGGCAACTAATTGCTGCCCATCCACGGCTAACAGAGCACAGTAAATTCCTGTTTATTCCAGGTCCTGATGATGCAGGTAGTTGATTCTTGATAATCACTTACAATTTCTATTTTTATTTTCTGCAATACTTGTGACAACACTTTCGGAAAAAATTTTTCCTAGGCCCTTCAACAGTTCTGCCTAGGCGTGCTCTACCGAAATATTTGACAGAGGAGCTCCAAAATCACATACCAAATGCCATATTCTCAAGCAACCCCTGCAGGTTAATGGTCAATTTGAATAGGATTGCATGGGACATCTTCAGCTGTATATTTATGTGCTTCCTAGTTGCTGTGACAGCTGATGTCTTTCTGATTGTTCTTACAAAAAATAACTTTTTGGTTGCAGGGTCAAGTTCTATACTCAAGAAATTGTATTTTTCCGCCAGGATATGCTGTATAGAATGCGTCGATCATGTTTAATGCCACCTTCTATGGAAGAAACTGATGATCCTTTTCAGCATGTAATATTTCCTTTTTCCGCGCGATTTCTGTTATTAACATGTCAATTTTGGTTTTAAAAATCTGAGAAAATTCTAATGGAAATGGTTTAAATTTCAGCTTGTGGCTACCATGACCCATCAGTCTCATCTCTGTCCACTCCCTCTAACTGTACAACCGATCATCTGGAACTATGACCACTGCCTTTATCTTTATCCAACTCCGCACACGGTACTGCTTATATTTTAATCATGTTATTATCCTCATAATGTGAATAATGGGAATGTAAATGAGAATTAAGCAATGGCATTGTTAAATGCCCTGGGCTAACCATGGTGGAGTGCAAGTAATCTGATTCTGGTTTTCATGCTGTGATCTATCTATCGTTGCAGATTGTCTTGGGAGACAGAAGTCAGCAGAAGGCATTCAAGTACACAGGAATCACTTGCTTCAACACTGGTTCCTTTTCAATTGACAGCACTTTTGTGGCATACCGGCCTTGCTCTCAGGAAGTTGAATTGTCAGCCTTGTAACAGGATAGTTCTCTTGGTTTTGTCATTCTCTAACCATTCTTTAATCAGATATCCAGGAGAGATGAGTCTGGTATCGGTGCATTGCTGTTCTTTCGTGTCACAGCTGTTAATGTATAATATAGCTTAATTACCTTGGCCAACCAGAGAAAATTGTTGTATAGTAGGAATGTTAGCCCTAGTTGAGACAGTTTAATTTTATTTGGATAATTATTGTTAGTGCATACTTCAGGAAATTTGCTCTTTAAATAGTTCTATAACAATAAATAATTGAGATATCAACCAAGGCTTCAAGATTCATCAAGGAGGAAACTTACTGGGGATAGGGATGGCCACGTTAACACATACAACAAGTTCAGCCCTGTTAATAGAGGTTTTGCTAGATAATGTAATAATTCGTAATTGTCTAGCCTGAGGCTGCCTGAAGCCTTATTTGTACCTTTTGATCCTAACCATCAAAGGGTTTAACTACAGATAATCTAAACCTCAATTACTGTTTTTCACCCTTCTCTCCAAATAAGTTTGCAACCAATAGGATGGTTTTCGCCTTGGATTTTAAAAATGGATTTGTAATGAACTTATATTTCTTTGTTCGTAAGAAAATATGTATGGTTTCTATGTACTTTTTTATTGCGTTTCCCTCGTATGGTTTGTACGTATTTATTTAAGAAATAATTCACAACTTTTTTTTAGGAAATAAGGATGTTTTAAGAAACGTGCGGTTGCTCTCGATAAAACCTTAAGCATGTTTATTGAGTTTTGATAGGAATATTAAGTTTACAGTTTAAGTCTAAGTGAGGAATAAAATTCGACCATCTTTATATTTTAGCATTGTTCACACAAACTACAATGTTGTGACGTAATTTCTCTGATTTGTAAGCATTTTCAAGTTACAAATGAAAGTTTACATAAGTGCTAGGTTGAATCCAACTACATTGCCAATGGCAGAAACTTGTACAAAAAAACGAAGATCCTAGTTAAATAGTAGCTAAATTTTATTGGTTTGAACATGCCTGAGCAATTGAGCATTATTTAATGCACCCGAGGAATGTGTCCACTGGCAAAATTTGTAGGCTTGCTAGATGCCCATCGATCTCTGATCTAGACCATGATACTAATCTTGGTCACCTAAGCCAACCTTATTTTCAGATGTTCCATACAAGCACAGCTGTATACAATGAAGGCATAGCCAATTAGACGTGTTGAAAACAATATGAAGCATGGCTCAAATCTTCTCAATAGAAACAATTCAAACATTCTTGATTAGCATGGATCACTGTGAAGATATAGTTCAGCTCATCAAATTGGCTAGTCTTTTCAATTAATGAAGGGAACCCCAGACCCCACTTTTTTGGCATATTCCTTGTAGTCACGTCCGAAAAACCGCCTCAGGAAATACTCTTCATAGGGTATTCGCTTAGCGAAAAAGCGCCAGACAACAACTGCAAATGCAACAACTGATATGGGGTTGCAAAGCATTATTTGAGTACCAACAGACCAAATGAAGAAACCAGAGTACCCTGGATGGCGCATAAATCCATATATACCGTGAGTAACCAGGCGGTGATCATCATGACGGTGAGTCCTTATAAGATGAGTAAAGGCGTGCCCTGCTGTTAAAATAGCCAACTTCCTTATAACTTCCCCAATCACAACTATTGCCAGGCCCACATTACTAATAACCCAATATTCCTTTAACTCTGGAAAGAAAACAATCTCAAAAATGTATTCTGCCAATGAAAAGATCATTGCCAAAATATAGTGTGCACTAATTAGAAGGGAACTCAGGGTTACATTTGATCTCCCATGAATAACGATTGCTAGAATGAATTCAGAAGTGTGAAAGAAAAGTATTGCAAGGAACATCTGAGATAACTGTCTGCAAGCTGTGTAGCTGAAGATTTCTGTCATTTTTGCCAAATAAAGTGAATAAGTTTCTGCTGTTTTGCAGTGTGATTAGTTCTAATGTAATTTGCTATGCCACAGAAAGACTTTGCTGGTGAAAAATATCTGAGGTACAATTTGAACCTGAAAAAGATGCCGAGTAATGTAAAATTAGAGCTCGATATTGTATTATGTCACCAAGAATAAGCTTCCAGTAGTAGGACATCTGCAAAAGTATGGATACGGGGTATATCAAAAACAATTGAGCTTATTTCTCAAGCAAGCAAAAACTACACGGCTTGTTCATGCTAAGATAATCGGTTCCGATAAGTTGTTCAATGCAAAAATAAAACAAGGCTCAAGGATCGGAAGTCCAACATGCCATTAACTTTGTGGAGGAAAAATACTTAAATTATCCATAGGTAGACAAGATAGATAAATTACAACTTTGTAAACAATTGAATAGTTGGTTTCCCATTGGATTGAAACGAAAACCAAAATTTCAACAAACCAATTTACAACAAAGAATCCATTTAATAAGCTAAATAAATTTAAACTCTATTTCAAATTCTAGTGTTCTGGTCCATGAATTCAATATCCGTCCAAATTATATGATCAAACATATACTTTCAAAGTTTTATATACATATTGATATGCAAAAATAGAAGTGTTAGAAGTTACCAATTAAATGGGACATGCATTGGGACATGAACGGAACAAGATAATCACCACAAAAATGAACAGAAGCAAACGATGCCTTTTCATTTCAACCCTTCACAAAATTTTATCAGTTCCATTACAAAAAGATAGATCCCAACCCAAAGTAATAATAATAAAAAAAAAACTCTAGGAAAATAATAAATACGCAAACTTATCTAGCATCGTAAAACAAAAGCATAAAAAAAAAACTTTTGAAATGGTAAATGAACCATCCGGTAGAAAACAAAGAAGCGAAGATCACTGTGTCCAGAAATGAATTTACCTTGAAACGCAAATTCTTAGCGTCCAGCTCTCCACTTTCCCAAATTTTTGTCAACCCAAGCGCGCCGTGGATTCCTATCTGGTAACAGAAAAAAATCGAAAGGATGAGGGCATCGAAATGAGAAAGGTGCGATTCGTTGTGAGAGGATTTGATTTGAAGAAGGACGCACAAAATGAGATTGAGATTGTGCGTCAAAAGAGGGATCAGAGTTGCAGTGTGACAACGAGAAGAATGAAAATGTGAAACCTACGTTTTTTTGGTTTGAATATTTGTTGAGAAAATTTTTGGATCATGAAGAGTTTCCCAAAAGTCTTAGGCCCAATATTTTTCGGCCCTCGGCCCAATTATTTTCTTGAAAAAATAAATCCGATGGCTACCAAAAATAATGGGAAACAAATAAACCGTTTGAGTTCGTCTAAGGTGACTAATGATAAATTTTTAAATGGAATTTTAACCTGCAACGAATTATTAAAAACATTAGTTAATGACTTTAGAAAATTGCATTGAAGATTCTAATTAGCTTAATTAAACCAAATTTGTATCACTTTATTATTGTTGTTGTTAGTGTTATTATTGTTGTTATTGTTATTGTTTTAGGCCATTTGTAATTTAGTTCACTTTGTCTTAGTAAATTTATGAGTTAGGATATTGAAACTAAAAAGTATAAAATCTCTATATTTTGTACATATTTTTTAATCTTTTTTGAATAAAATTTCTTTGAATTTTTGAAAAAATTGGGTATAAAATAAAAAAGATACAGTAATTTATTTAACTATTATATCAGAAAATTAAATTGAAACAGAATGTTTTTTATTTGATTTTTATCTTATTTTGGTTTTATTTTGTATCATGTCATCCTTTTTTTTTTAAGTGGCTCGAAAATAAATATATATATAGAGAGAGTAAGTATAGGTCTCAGCTTAATAGTCACCACTTACAGCTACAGGACATAGAATGGAAATACAAATAACAAACACACTAAAAGGTTCCTTGGCTCCTTAGTAGTTAATACAAACACGGTTAATTTTATTGGATGGTAATAGATAACAATAAATAGGGCCATTAAACAGCATTATTATCAGTTTTTAGTCAAAGATAGAGTGATTAATTTGGTGTTTGTGTGGGTCACAATGTGACAGGAATTAGGAAAAGGTCCCATTAGAAAAAAAAAGTAACTATATATAAAATTTCTATTACTGCTGTACACTCTCATTTGTATTTTTAGCATAATTAAAAATTTGACGGCTACAACCATATGAGCCACAATAATAAGAAAATGCCACATCAAAAATTCAAAATAATGGTAAACTCATGAGTAACATTCCTTCATTTGCGCTTTGCGCTCCAACGCGGCATTTACACATAAGAGTTCAATTCCAAATTCCTAACTTGGAAAATTATATGTTTGTAGAATTGAGTGGAATAATAATATCTTTGTGATTATTGTACCACTAGTATCACAAATACTAGTCAATTAGTCATTGAGTGATGTAGAAGATTGTATAATCTTTTTTCAGAATGGTCATCTTAGATGGAGTTGTTACAAAGGAATATAAGGCTTTCATGTGTCCAAATCAATATATATGTGACAAAAATGTTGCAATTGCAATCATCCTAGGGAGGCTAATTAATCATCTTGGGGATCATTACATCGCTACAACACTTAAGTCGAAAGTTATGGGTCATATTGGAAGTTTATTAATTATGATCCACATGCTATTGACAAATAAATTATTTCACTACTTTTATAACAAAAAGATTTTTTGTTAAGTGCATTATCCATTATCCATATGGAAGCTTGTGATCAAGAAGATATTAAAAAATTTAAAATATTATTCGTACACCAAAATCAGCACCAATATATATATATATATATGGTTTAATTTATTTTCAATCTATATTTATATTTTAATATATATTTTATCTTAATAGTTGATTTTAGTGATTAATTTTAGTATACATATAATATAATCGTTAAAAAATATATATTTCTTGGTGATGCTTACAGTTCTCTCACTAAATTTAAATTTTTTATATTATTAATTTAAGAGTTTAATTTTGATATATTAATAATATAAAATATTTTATACATTCGTTAGTTATATAATTACATTTGTTTTTTTTTAATGACCATTCATGTATTAATATAAAAAAATATTACTTTTATTAATGTAATATTATATAATTGAATGCATATGTAAAAATATTTTTTACCGACATTATTATATCAAGATTAAATTCTTATTTTAAAACTCACTTTATATAGAAATTTTATCTCAATGATTTGAGGATGAAGAAAGAGCACAAAAAAAAATAATAATAAAAACTCAAGAAAACAAAAAACAAGAACAGAATGACAGTAATAATAACTTGTAATTCAAGTAATGATGAACAAGAGCTCTTTCTAATTCTGTGATTGAATGTGAATGATCTTACTAGCTATTGATCACTCATCTAATACTAAGGTTGCTTTGTGTAATACCCTACCACATATAATTTTATGTTTAAGTTCGTAAATCAGAGGTGGTGAAGTATTACAATCTCTAATAATAAAAATGTGTACATAGATATATATGAAAAGAAATTTAACTAGGAATCTTAAAAAAAAAGTTAAGCAAAACAGAACTCGAAAGATGCATCACACTCGAAACGATTAAGCATAGAAGGAGTAGATAACAGCGCACAGAAAATATAATATACATGTGAATATAGAGTTCCAAAAAAACATATAACTAGCTCCAGACACGACCTGTGAAACAAAGGCTGACCAGAGTATATATATATATATAACCCCAAGTACAGATCTTGATTCTCCAAAGTCAACCTCTAACAGGGCCAAAATACAAATTTATACAAAGGTAGAGAGTCCTACATATATAAATATATATACAAGATACAAAACATAATGTCGCAAAGTAGATATTCGCTTCAACAGAGCCTCCAGCACGCTCAACGAGATGTCTTACGTCCTGCATCTAAAAAATAATAGAATATGTATGGAATAAGAACTGAGGGTTCTCAATATGGTAAAGGTGTTCGTATAGATAATAAATAATATCTCGAAAAGCCAGAGGTATTCTAAAACTCCAATAATCCGTATTCATATCCTAAAGTTTCCACTAAAGCAGAAATATGGTGACTTTGTCGATGATTCCTAATCTAACTCTTTGTTTTCAGTTCTCTGCAAACTTCCAATTCATCAAGTGAAACAACCCTCAGCGCCTCCTTCTCTCGCCAAAGGAGTCTCTCAAAAACAAACACAAGCAAGACAAATAAGAAAAGCACAAATATGGAGACAGATACAATAATTAGATCAAGAAGCAACTAATTACAGTTAAGCAAATAAGCAATCCAAAACAAATGCATACTCAAACAAAACATACAAGTGCATATGATGCATGTTTGCCCTATGGTCGATGAGCCTCATCTGTTGGTTATACAGCCAAGCCGGATATTTCTGGTAGTAAACCTTGGACAAGAACACCACAATACGGAGTAAGTGGGACGAAACTGTAACCCTTGCATCTTAGCTGCGTAACCCAGAGCAAGGGGAACAACCCCACCCTTACCTCTTACCCAGGCGGTATTATAATTCTCAATCCGGAGAAAGAGTGACAAAACTCAACCCTTCTATCTTACCCGGTGTCTCAAACCTTTATCCGGAACAAGTGGACAATGCCACTACATCTTACCCGGTATCTCAACGTATAACCAGAGAGAGTGCACAATGCCACTGCATCTTATCTGGTGATATATCTCAAGCAGATTCAATTTCAATATCAAGTTCATCCTCCAACTTACTCCACTTCATTGATAGTATTAATTATCATTAATCATTATCTTCTCTCAATATCATAATCATATCCATCATCCCTCAATTCATAATCAATCATCATCATTCCTCTTATTACCCTTAATACATCTCTCCTCAACCTCAAACTAACTTTCTCAATAGATTTGTTCTCATTCTGAAACCTAAAAACTAGCTATCAGACCTTAAATAGGAATTACAGAGGTTTAAAAAGTTAGAGGAATTAGCAAAAACACAAATTTCATTTAAGGCAAATCAGGGTGTCGCGTATGCGAGCTACTTTCGCGTACGCGAGCATGTCAAAAAGCCCAAAGTCGCGTATGTATAGAACCTTTGGCGTGCGCATGCATGACAACACTTTAAAAAGCTGATAAGTCCAAAAAATTATTTTTTCACACCAAATTTTAAACGCACATAACTTGTTCGTTAAAAATCATTTTTAGTTCGTTCTTTGAACGTTATAAACTTCACAGACCCAACTTTTATTCAAAATAACTTTACTAAGATTTTCAGATCTGGAAACCAAGTTATGACCCGTTGAAGTTGGTCAAAAATTTAATTTTTACCAAAAGTTCTAATCTTCTAGTTTTTCAAAATTCTCAATCCAAAACCAACCAAATCACAACCAAATCAATACCAAATACTCCTACACACTATCACATATTCTTTATTCACTTCACAATCACTTCAAAACCTAAATTTATCAATTCATTCAAACCATTTTTACACATAATTCTACCAATTTCACCAATCAATATCAACATCACATTTATACATATTTAATCCACAACCAAACCAAATTCCACTTCATTCTTCATATTCATTATCAATATTCAATATCCAATATATCATCAACTTAATTTCACAATTTTACCACCACTTAAATCATACATTCATATGCATATATTCACTTACTAACCACATCAATCAACCAATTCACATGATATAAACTTATCCTAAGGCAACTAGTCCAAGTTTTCACGCAACATTGTATATTAACTATAAGAAATCGAACTTATACATTGGTCGATTTTTTCCAGTTCACAACACCTCAAAAGCTCCTCTTTCACAAGCTTCCAAGCCAATCCAACAAGTTTTCAGCCACCAGAGTTCTAATTCAAGCACTCCACTTCACCAATATGACATCAATTAACATAAATTTAATCTAATTCCATACAATTTTATTTATAACCATAATTTCAATACCTAAACTTCACAAAATTGAAAAGTTCATTGGAGATAAGAGTTTTTCACCTTTACCCATTAAGTAATTGGATGAAACCCAGCTATATCTCACACTAGAGTACCCATATACCATCAAAATTAAACAATTCCTCAATTCTTAAATCCAAAATCACAAAAATGAAGAGAGGTAAGGGTTGGGTAAGAAATTTTGAATTTTTTACCACTTTGTTTGGATGGATTTGAAGAGTTCGACAAGACGGTCGCGTGGCCACAAACGGTACGGCGATCGAAACTCCGAATTGAGAGATATGAGTGATTGAAGATTGAATGAGACTGGGAGTTAGGTTTTGTTCCCTTTCCCTTTTTTCAGCGTGAATGGCACAATTGAAGGGAAGGTGTGCCTGAGTTAATGTTATATATGTTGGGTCATATATAACATTAATCTGTAACTACTTTATCTCCCTCTGAGTTATCCTCTGTTTTAATACCTCCCTTAAGCTCAAGTTGGATTTGAAGAATAATTTTGAGCTTGAGTTTGAGACTCAAAAATTGCTGATGAAAAGGCTTTAGTTAAGATATCAGTCATTTGTTCTACTCCAGGAATATGAACTACATGAAGAGTCTTGTTCCGAACCTTCTCCCTTACTACTTTAATGTCTAATTGGAAGTGCTTGATTTTATTAGGGGTAAATATTGTTTTGGTCCCTAACGTTTAGGGTCGGAATTAAATTCATCTTCAACATTATTTTGGATTTAAAATCGTCCCCAATATTTTAAAACAGTATTAAAATCGTCCTTTCTAATAATTTTTTTTTCTAAATGACAAAAATGCCCCTTTTCCACCAATTCACTATTCCTTCTCTTCTTCTTTAACAAAATTCAAACTACAAAACCTTCTTCTTCCATTAACAAAATTTAAAATTACAAATCCTTAAATACAATTAACAAAACTCAAGATTGTGATGAACAAAAACAAGAAAAAAAATAGAAAATTAAAGATTGTGATGAACAACATCAAATTCTCAAATCCAACAACAAATTCAGATTTAAAAACAAAAACAAAAAGAATGAAACACACAACAGCATCCAGAAGTAATTCAGAAACAATAGAACAAAAACAAGAACAAAAATTATTCTTCAAATTCAACAACAACAACATCATCAACAACAACATATTCAGATAAAAAAAAAAAAATGAAAAAGGCAACAGCAATCCAAAAATAAGAACATAACAAAAACAAGAAGAAAGATTAGAGAAGGTGGTTACAATAGCAGCAGCGACATAGGGAGGGGAGCAGCTCGGGACGACCTCCTTCAACCTTGCGATGAATTTGAAAATTAGGGATTGTGATGAATAAGAACAGGAATTAGGAACTTAACTTACCTGTGATGGCAGTGATGGTGGAGCTACATGGTGGTGGAGGCAGTGAATCTGGATAGCAGAGATTAGGGAGGGAAGGGGAAGGGAGGTGTAGCGGTGATGCTGGAAATGTGAGGAACATGACCACCACCACCACCACCTCCCTGACGACGACGAGGAACAAGAGGCGAGGGCGAGGGCTAGATGCGGTGAGGCAAGGCGAGGTGAGGGCAAGGCGAGGTCGAGGGGGAGGGCATCGGCGACCCCGACGGCGACGGTGAGACTTTCTTCTCTCCTTTTCTCTCTCCGAGTCTCTGCTTTAAGTTTCTGCTTCTCTCTTCTTTGGATGTGAGGGAGAAGAAGTGAAGAACGAATAATAGCCTTGCTTCGCTCTCTCTATCTTGTGATATACCCAAGGGTAAAATCGTTAAAAGGACGATTTTAATATCAAATAAAACGTTTAGGACGATTTTAAATCCAAAATAACTATGAGAAAGAATTTGATTCTGACCCTAAACGTTAGGGACCAAAACAACTCTTATCCCATTTTATCATGAAGAACTGGATTTGTAGTTAGTAGAATTGTGCTCATATTATCACAAAAATAGTAGGAGTAGTTGTGGCCAAATCAATCTTCAACTCATTCAACAGATTCTTCACCCAAGTAATTTATATTTTACATGCAGCTAAATTGAAATTCTACTTCTGTAGATGACCTGGAGATGGTTGCTTGCTTCCTAAAAGACCAAGAGATTAAGTTAACTCTTAAGAAGACACAATATCTAGAAACTGACATTCGATCCTCCAAAGTCTATAACCCAGTCCGAATATGCAAAACCATACAATCTTGTGTCTAAGCATCTATGCATAACCAATGCATGATCTTTTGTTCCTTGTAAATACCTCAAGATTCCTTTTACAAATTTTTAGTGAGCCAGCGAAGAATTACGTATGAACTGGCTCACCTTTTGAACTGCAAAACTCAAATCTAGTCTAGTAATTATTACATATCGAAGTGTATTAATCATTAAATTAAACAACTTTACATCTTCAATTTTTTCTGAACCAGAAGATAAAAATTGTAGATAAGATATTATGGGAGTAGGCATTGTACTTGTTTCTATCATACCTAACTTAGAAAGATCTTTTATATATTTTGTCTGAGAAAGGTGTAATTGGCTAGTTTTAGACATGTGAATTTCAATTCCAAGAAAATTTGATAATGTTCCAAGGTCTTTAAGAATTAAAATTCTATGCAATTTTTGAATCACGATGTTAATTTCACGAGAAAGTAGAAATTTCATGAGAAAGTATAGGAGGTTAATTAGACCATTATCCAACTTGAACAACTTATTAAAAATTAGAATTTTGAATTATCAAAAAATAAGATTTTAAATAATTAGGATTAGCAACACCAAATTAGGATTACTGAAATATAATCCTCCACTGACTGTCATCGCATAACCGCTTCGTCAACATGAACCTCCTCTGATCGCGTAGCTGGTACCTTGTCTTCAACCATCCATCGCGTTACTGTGCCTTCCGCCACTACTCTTTTGTGCGTCGCACTGGGTCTACCTGCATCGAACAAAAGAAATATCACAAGTTTAACAAAAAACACTCCATGTTTAACAAAAAAATCCCAATTTTAACAAAAGAAACATCTCATACTTAAACATCCCAAGTATAATAAAAGAAACATCCGAATTTAACAAAAAATATCCCACAGTTACCTTCTTTGGGCATCCATTGCAATCGGCGGTGAGAGAATTTTTTGTCCACCTTTCATGGCAAACAAAATGCGTGGATAGGGCCGGATGTGGGATGGACGACGGCGTGATTGTGTGTGGCACAGTGGGTGCTATATAGAGATCCCTTCGTGGCGTTGTGGACGTCGTCTTCAGCGGTTCTTTGCTGAGATGGATGACGCCGGTTCGACTGGGGTGGTGTCGTGGTCGGCACGATGTCGTGGTCGGCACGAGAAGATTGGGGTCGTTGCTGCAGCGAGTGGATGACTGGCATTGATTGTGAGAGTGGCGTGACAACGTGACTGAAGCAGGAGAGGAAGATGGCAGAGTGAATGGTATGAGTGGGAGGAAAAGGTGGAGTGTGTAGTTTTTTTTTTTTTTTTTTTATACAGTGAATAATAGTGAAAAATTAAGATAGGGTTAAGATTAGATAATATTGTGGAGTTTTTTTTTGTGTGTTATTAGATTTTTTTATTGAAATCTACATTGTAATTGGGAGAATTAACTGATAACCTAGTTAGTTATTTAATAAAGTTGTAATTTCATTAGTATCATCTGTCATAATAATATTATCAACAGAACAAAGAATATACAACACATAATTGGGATCATGTTTAACAAAAAGGAAAGTATCTTAGTGTTATTAAAATCAAAAGCATGTAAAGTACTATTTAATTAGTTTCAAGAATCATTCTCTAGGGTCCAGTTTGAGGCCATAAAAGAATTTATTTAATTTGCAAACAAGAGTTTCAGGTTCTTTAACAAAACTAACAGGTTGATTCATGTCAATGATTTTATATAAGTTCTCATTTAAAAAGACATTATTAAAATCTAGTTGCCTTATGACCCAAGTTTAGATAAAGTTATATTAAGAATGATTCGAGTGGTTGTAAATTTAATCACAGGTGAAAACACTTGTTCAAAATTAAAACTCTTAGATTGGTGGAAGTTTTGTGCCATCAATCTAACTTTATATTTTTGAATCTGACCATCAAATAATCTTTTGATTGTAAAAATTCATTTAAACCTTATAATTTTTGCATTTTGAGGCTTTGTTACAAGAGTAGGTCTTAGTTCTAGTTAGAACATTGAATTCCTCTGACATGATCTCTTTCCAATGAGAAAGGGCTAAGGCAACATCAACAGTTTTGGAAATTTGTTCTTCTTCTTGTTGGTTAACAACATTAGTAGATAGTAAAAGTTTGTAAGAAAAATGTTATAGTTAACATTTTTTATTAATATTAGCTAGCCAATACTTTGGACTAATACTTTATTATTAAATTATTAAATTATTAAATTATTAAAATAAGATCTATAATTTAGAATTTAAAATTTAGAATTAAAATTTAGAATATTGACCAAATATTATATAAAATTGATCATTTTATTAGTTATGTAATATTGTTCATTGAATAATTGGTCCTATCTTGAATAATATACCAAATTTTTATTTTCTAAAATTACATGCAAAAAGTTGCTTAGCTTCAGTATCTTCACAAGTAACTTTGAGTAATAATTCTTGTGATGTATGAGAAATTTATTGAAGGTGTAATATTCCATCAAGTGTCAAGTGACCTAATGAACATGTAAACCTGATGCCCTATAAGTACAATTACATCTATGTCCTGTACCTAATGCCCATAAGCTTATGATGAGTTGCACGCACTTGCACTCAAAGTAGTAAAGCATACAATATCAATTGTATATTTGTATTCACCTACGCATATAGTGATTAATTAACAAGTCTGAAAAAATATATAGGCCATCAGACATTGCAGGATCAAGTAACCTCAAAATTGGAATAATTTGAAACCAAGGAGGGGTTTAAAGTAAGATAAGAGGGTGTACCATTATTATTTTGGGGTGGAGGGGTCATGATCATAAAATAGTGATTTCCATGGAAAATTAATTTTTGGTGTTGGGGGGAGTTAGTTTTCAACAGATTATACATAAGTTGACTGGTGGATATTATTACTTACCAAAAAAGAAACCCTTCCAATTACTGGTGAGTGGTGACTGTATCAATCATATATAACATCTGAATCAAGCTCAGGAAAACATTAACTTAGAAAGTTAGTGCTTTTTTCTCCCTTCACTTAACTTAATCCGGTAAAAAAAAAAAAAAAACTTATTTAACTTGTATTAGAGTAGAGACATTATATCAAACATTTAAGGACAGTAAAAATAATAAATTTCTACATGTGTACGATAATTTAAATGTTAAAATTATTTAATTTCTACTGATAAGAACTTTTAATTATTCAAAACTAATAAGAACTATCTCCAAGCTAAGTGTATATATAATATTATTGTGTCAAATTCTTAAGTAGTTGAAGTAGTCCTTAAAATTCTTTCCTAAAGAATTCACCAAATGGTCATTAAAGAGTACTTAGTTGATCAACTATATATATATATTTCAGTTGAAGCTTCAACTCTCAAGCATAACCATCTAATTTTATTTTGACCATGATTTGCAATTTGTTAGTTAATTATTAGTTGGAATAGAAATAAAGGGGTATGTAACCATATAATTAAGGATGAAGGGTGTGCTATCCCATTTGGTAGTTATGTTAAATTGTTGATGAGTTATCTGCCTTATTATGTTAGGAGAGACTAACACAATTGAAATAATTATTAATTCCCATATACTAATAATTAAAAAATATAATAATGTTTTGCAAGCATATGCAAGTACATGAATATTCTATGGTACTACCAAAACTCTCTCTCTCTCTCTCTCTCTCTCTGTGTATATATAGAGATATAACAGTAAGATTAATAATTGCTAATATTGTTTCTAATTAATTAGAAAAAGTTGGTGAAATTGGTGAACAGTCAAGGGTGCACACATGAAAGTTGAGAAATTCGTATCTATCTACGACTGCTATATATATATATGGTTCTACCACGTATTAGAAGCTAGCCAGCTTACCTGAAAAGACTATTATCTTCCGCTATAATATTATTATAGCGTTACTATATTACTATTACTATTATTGGATTACCATTCTCTCAACTTAATTATATATATGTTAATACACTTTTTATTAATTACTAATTGGATTAGACCTATGTGACAACTGCCACCTATATATATATATATATAAAGACAATGACAGTATACGACACCATTAGCTCTATATGAGGAATCTAATCGATTACTTTAGGTAGCCACTCAGATAAAGACGTCTAAAACGTTTTTTTTTTTAAAATGTTTTTTAATAATTAAAATTTAATACATATAATCGATTAAATTATGTTATTTTTGTCAAAATTAAACCAGACAAATTAATTTAATCAAAAAAATAGTAAATCAAATCTTAAATTAGTCTAAATTAATATTATTTTTTATAAAAAATGACTATAATATCCTTATTATAAAAAATGACTAAAATACTCTTATTATATATATTAGTTTTGAGAATCCTAATATAAATTCTAGTCCTTTACTTTTCTGCTATTAAAGGGTTAGGATTTAAAGTTTTCAAAATTAATATATATATATATGATAGGAGTATTTTAGTTATTTTTTATAATAAAGGTATTGTAGTCATTTTTTATAAAAAATAATATTAATTTAAACTGGTTCAAGAATTGATTCACTATTTTTTCGGTTAAATTAATTTGTCTAACCTAATTTTGACAAAAATAACACGACTTAATCAATCATATGTGTTAAATTTTAATTAATAAAAAATATTTTTAAAAAAAGACATTTTAGACGTCTTTATCTGAATGACTCTCTTACTTTATACAATTCAATAACGAAAGGGGAAACAATAAAATTAAAAGGACATATATATGTATATGTATGTTGCTTCACAGTTCATAAAACCAAAAGTTTGATCATATAAGCCCTCAGACCAGGGTAAAAAAAAAAAAAAAAACGCACGCAAATAGCATCAATGGTAACATAAAAATTTCCATTTTTTTCTTTTTAAATCCTTCATATAAATAAGACCTATATCAGTATCATCTACATTAATTGTGTGCTCTTAATTAATAGTTAATTTAAAAAATTGTCTAAGAGACAATACAAAAATAATCTAAAGTTATTATCATATTTTACCTTTTTTAATTTATTATTTAACTTATTTGTATTTTTTAATTCGACAATATTATATGTACAAGTATTTTTTTAATTAAATCCAATCAAATTGATATAAGTAAAATCTATCAAAATTCACTGTGCACATGCATCACATGTTTTTTTGTTATTAATATAGTACATAAATTTTTGTTAAAAAGTACAAAATTTTATTCATATAGCACATAAATTTTGTACTTAGCAAAAAAATTTTTGTACATAATATAAATTTATCGATATATATAGTATAAAAAATTTTGCACATAGCACATAAATTTATTGATTTAGTATAAAAAAATTTTGTACATAGTTCAAAAAATTTTGCTGAATAACTCAAAAATTACTTCTATTATCACTGTTCTGAATTCTATGCTGAATTGTTTTGCTGCACAACTCAAAAATTATTTTTACTGTTGTTATTATGGGTTGTTGTTATTATGGGTTCTGTATACTAAAATTTTTATATTGTGCACTAATATTTTTGTGCTCAATAACTTTACTAAACATATATATAATGAAGGAGAAGAAGTAAAAAGAAAGAGTAAAAAAAATCAAATAAAAGAAAAAGGAAAAAGAAAAAAAAGAAGACAATAGAATAGACAAAGAAAGTATCAGAAAGAGATACTTAAAATGGGTTTTTATTTCTCAGCTTAGTTAGACTTGGTTGTATAAACTATAAAGTATTTGGCTGTCAAATATTTTTAATTTTAAGATTTAGCTGTACTATATTTTAAGAACACATTTTAAGAGAGAATAATAACAATAACTTTTTTTTAAAGAATTCAATGCATTAAAAATTAAAAATTTAGTTTTTAAAAAATTTTTAATAAACATATTTTTTTAATGATATTTTAAAGGATTTTACTAACTTGTATTTCCTAAGGACATAGGTTAAACATATTATAAAAAATATTTTATAAAAGTTATTATAAACATTAATTTTTTTACATTTTTAATGTATTGAATAAATTAAAAATATTAAAAATTTTCTATTATTATATTTTAAAATATACCATTAAGACATAAATTAATTAAATCCTATTTTAAACACATATTAACAAGACCTTTATTTTTAATTACCATTGAGATAATTAAATAATATTAATATAATAAATATGTAATTATAAATATTATATATATAATATTATAAATATTAAATTAAATAAAATTATTTTATATTATTGTCTCCTTAATATATATTACCTATTGATTTATATTTTATATATGTTTGTTGCATTTGAAATTTATACGAAGGCCACAAAAAGAAGCAAAAGGAATGTTATGAGAGGATGGGATGTTATGTTATGTTGGGTTTGAGTTTTCAAATAGAGATTTTGTTAACAATTGAAGAAAGCGGCTGAGGTAGCAATAACACTTACCATTACCATTCTTTGGAGAAGAGTGAGTGGTGGGTGGGTGAAACATAGATTTGGCTCACTTTTTGAACAAGCTAAGCAATCCCTTTGCAACTATGTTAGGCCAACGGTCAATGCCATCATATATTCCAACCTCATTAAATATTTATAACGGAATGTTTACCAACACTTCAACTCCTTTTATATCATCACTTAAGGGTAAAATCGACTTTTTACACCACTATTACCGTTATGCCAAATTAGCCTCCATTCTTTTTCTTCTGAGATTTATGAAATTCAACGCGATTATTTTTAAAAACATGAAAAACTAGTCATTTATGAATTATTAAGGATTTTTGTTTCCTATCATTTAATTTTTATAGAAATTATTCAAAAATAATTATTCTCTCAATTTTCTCATTTATTATTATTCTCATTTTTAAATATATAAATATATTTATATGAATTTAATTTTAATATACTAATGGTCTAAAAAAATACACACATATATACTACAGTCTACATTAACAAAAATAACTATTTATAATTATCTGCAAATGGACAAATGACATTTTGTTACACCATGATCGAAATATTTACAATATCAAATTTTTGTATTAACACTAAGTAATTGGTTATTCGAAGCAATAATTGGTTAATATATAGATAAATTTCTCGACTCTGGTCATTTCAAAGTCATTGATATTGGGAGGTTAAAAATAAGGTGGAGTTCATAGTAATTAATTAGCATAGTGATTATCTTAATTATATAACTTTAACAATACTTAAATACTTAAATAATATTGTTAAAGTTAAGGTATATTTTTTTTTAATTTTTATATAAAAATTTTTAATTTTATTTTTTAAATTAAATAATATTTAAAAGGGTTAAATACCATTTTGGTCTATAAGGTATAGGCCAAAAAAATTTTTCATTCCCTACCTTTTTTTTTGCATACAAAATCGTTCCTAATTAATGTTTAACTTGATTTTAAAATCGTCTTTATATGGAGGTGGGAACGAAAGTGGAGGCAGAGGTAGATCGTGGACAACTTCTTCTTCTTCCTATTTCCCTTCTTCTTCTTTCTTTGCCTCTTTACAGGAGAAAAACACTCTTTTTCTTATTTATTTTTTTATTTATAATTTTTTGCTATGAGTAATTTAGTCCAAAATTTTAATATTTAAGTAAAAAATATGATTTTAAAACTTGATTTTAAACTTTAGAAACGATTTTGTATGCAAAAAATATTAGAAACAAAAAAATTTTGTAGCTTATACCTTAGAGATCAAAATGATACTTAACTCTATTTTAAAATTTTAAAAATATTAATTTTAGCAACAATTCTTTTTAAATATTATAAAAATTTAAAAATATTATTTATATACTAAAATTACTTATTAAAATTAACTATAAATATATTTATATATAAATAAATATATAATTTAATTTAATTTTAATATATATTTATATTTTAATATATATTTTATATTAATAATTGACTTTAATGATTGAGTTTATTATACATGTAATACATACAGTCAATAAAAATTATATAGCCATTCTAACCATCGTAGTAATGATAGTTATCATACATTGTACCTAAAAATAATGGCAAAACGACAGATAAACATTACGAGAGAAATTAATTATTATTGTTTAAAATTGTTAAGAGAAAATAATTAAAATTAAATTAGATGAATTAGTATAATTTGTATTTATATTATATTTATATATTAATAATAAAATTTTATATTTTTATTATTTTAATTCTTTTAACAATTGTATATATATATATATATATATTCTTTGTATATTATACTTTTTCTCATTAATATATATGTAATAATTAAACATTTTGGCTATCATATCTTGGGTACTTATTTACCAGGATAAACCTAAGTAATTAAATAATAATGTACAAATAAAATAAGAGAAAATGGTGAAAGATTATTGAAAGAACATAGTTGAAGTTTTTAGGAAGAAGAAAAAGAAAAGAGAGGAGAGAACGAAGAAATTAGATTTGTGAGTAATTCTGTTTTTACAAGTTACTTGTTGACGTCCTATGGCATGGCTTATATAATAGGAAAGCCTTTTCTACCTAAATCAAAACTCCACAACCGCCCGTGCGATCTCTTCTCATCACACAGCAACAACCTCTGGCTTTTACACGTTAATGATTCTGCTTCACTCTCTCATCTCAAACCCTATCCTTGGTGGTGGTTTGAATGAGATGTCGAAGGTGAAGGAGAGAATGAAGAAGATGAAATAGGAAAAAACTTGGCTGCAAAGAGGTGGTAATAATAATGGTTTCATAGTGGTGGCGTTAGTTATTGTTGAAAGAGTTGAGAACATACGGAAAAAGGAGTAAGTCACAAAATTGAAATTCTTAATAATTTAACAATTTGGATAAAACGGGTAAAAAATTGAATGTACTAGAAATTTTACCAATAAGGTTCATACAAACTAGATATTAAGGATATTTTATAAACATTAAGAATAAAAAAATATTTTATCCACCATAAATAAAAAATTATAATATAGTTTATACATAAAACAACTTTTAGATATGTATAAAGAGTATACCATTTAAACTATAATTCGTTCTCTTATACTGTTTAACTAAAGAATTATATTAATAGTTATTTTTATAATTTGATCAAGTGATCTCGAGTTCACACTAAAAAAAATAGTTCATATTATCATATATGAAATTAGAATAAAATATGATAAGCAGATAGAATTGCTATTCGCTAATAACTTTGTATAATAAGGATTTCATTAAGCTATTAGCCCAGACATCGCTTTCATTTTGTAATTGCCTAGTGTAACACTTCAGCTGTCTTTTTCCGTTGTCCTTTTAACTTCATTTGCTTCCATATATCCTCAACTATCTGCAACTACATTAGCCAATTTGATTTCTAATTAGTTTGCAAAATTGACATAGATTTAATTTATTTACAAGAAACTACACTTCAATTCCATATCTGCACAAGATGGTTATTATATACAGTGACAAGAGCTATACTTCATATCTGTATATATAAATGGAAAGAGAGGGTAATAATCAGACTTCAAGTTGTACTAACTAGTTCATATGAAGTTGGTATTTATTTGTGAATTATTTGAACTTGTTAGCTTCCTAAATAATACGTTATTATTGGACATATATATATTTGTAAAAAAGTTAATTAAGTGCATATATATATATGCTTTACATTTCTTACAGAATATTCTATGTAAATATTCAATTGTATTATTCTTATACAAGTAAATGAATTAAAAGTATAAATAATAATAATAGTTTACTCACACGAAAACAAAGAAATTAAATAATAATAGTTCATATGTTACTGGATTATCGTATATACCTAATTAACTCAATTTTCTAAGAAGGATTTCTATCTCATCTACTTCAATGCAAATAACTTAGAGCAGAGTCCTCTCTGTCAATAGTAACCACTTAAAGACAAAACTTGGAACAAATTAAAGAATATCGATTAAAAAAAAAAGTATAAATGACAAATTACATGTGCACCCAATTTAAACAATTTTTTAAAATTTTTTTAAAAATATAATTTTAAAAACTTTTAACATTTAAATTTGTGTTAAAAAAATTTCTTTCATAGGAAAAAATGCATCATCATTTCTCTCCTCCCCTGATTTTCTTGTATGTTATGATTCGTCTCCTCTATATCGCACTACTCCGCTGTTTTCGACGGTCAGCACGTGATGTCGCTGAGCCGGACCACCCTCACCCATATCATCTCACGTTGCCATGGTGCTGCCGCGGGAGTTTGATTGCTGCAAAGACGACGCAGAATGCACGGCACGACCACCCCTTTCATCGCGCAAGAACGTCGCGGCCTCTCCCTCCATCTTGTTGCACAAGATCTTGATTTTGGATGATTTTTTTTATTAATTTTGAATTTTTTTCTTAAATTTTAAATTTTTTCTTATATTTTAGATGTCTTTTTTTTTTAATTTTGAATGATTTTTTAATATTTTTAGAAATTTCATATTTCGGATGGTTTTTTACTAGTTGAAAACTCAACTGAAGTCGATTTCACGTGAAGTTAATATGTCAGAGCTGTTAGATGAAAATTTAATCATATCAGTAATATAACTTCATGTAAAGTCGACTGCACTTGAGTTCCACCTTTTTACTAACATCAATTTCCGTTTTTAAGAGTTACCCCATTTCTTTGTCAATAAACTGAACAAGAACTCAGTATTAGTTTTGATTTTATTTCTAATGCATAAAGATTTCATAATTCATATATATCACCTAACGAGACTTGTATGGAGTTTTATTATTATTATTATTATTACTATTATTATTATTATTATTAAACTGAGAAGTTGTTTAATAATTTCTAACATGTATAAATAAAAAATCATGCATTTATATGATCAATCAATTTTTGCTCACCCAAACATCATGAACCTCCAGCAATACTGCTTTAAGATTTAATTCTCAAGCATGTATTATGCATGAATGTATATGTGTTATCTAATTCATAATTAATCTGTAATAAGACAAGGTAATGCATGATCAAACCTAAAAAAATAAAAAAGAAATAAAGAAATAAAAAATAAGTAATGAATGAATATACAACTATATATAAAGATAGCTGGTTGACTTATAAATAAAGTGCATGCGTTTGTCTAACCCAATCTCTAATAGAAACGCTAACGCTTACTACTAATAATAATACTGTAATATTATGGTAAATGTTATCCTACTCTTTCTAAAATAACATGTAAGTTATCCTTTTTGATATGTCATATTTTAATTAAGTATTTATTTTAACCTGAGTTACTTTAATCTCATGAGAGTTAATAATATTTTGAAAGACGGCGAGACAGAAGAAGAAAATGAAACACCCAATAAGATGATGATACTTAGGAGACACAATGACGATGACAAAGGAGTGGGGAGGAGTAAACGTAATTAGAGAGAGTTGGAATATCTTTTCTAAAAGAATGATTTGGGAAGAGAAAACGAAACACCAATGAGACAGTGATGCTTGGGAGGCGCAACAACGACAAAAGAGTGGAAAAGGCAACTCAGATTAAAATAAACACCCAATTAAAATGTGACACATCAGAGAGGATAACTTACATGTTATTTTAGAGAGTGTAAGATAGCATTCATCTAATATTATTTATCCTAAAAGTTTAAATTAATAAAAAATAATATAAATAATTATATTTTTAATATTTTTTTAACTAATAATTTTTTTTAATTTTTTTATTTTATGTAAATATTCTTTTCTTCTTTTATTTATCTTATCTTATTTTTTTATTTTTAGAACTTATAAAAATCAAACTTTAAATTTTTTAGACACAAAATTCTAACATCATATCATAAAATTACTTTTTTTTTAAATTTAAACTTATAAAAAAATAACATAAATAAGTGTACCTCTCATATATAACCCAAAACCTTTAGCTTCTTGTTTTATGTTGTATTCTATATATATATATATATATATATATATATATATATATATATATATATATATATATATATATATATATATATATATATATATATATATATATATGATAACTTTAGATAACTTTCATTGTCTTTTCCAATTGCCAGTTGAGTGCGACGAAATTTACGTTGTGATGATTACTATACACACAATCCTTAATCGATATATGATTGATTTTATATATCTTTTATATGATATATTAGTTTGTGTTTATTTTTCAGGACAAGACATTAACATAGAAATACAAAGATACAAAATCGTATTTGACAGATGAAATATAGAAAGAGATATTATATTCAAAGACATTGAATTAGTGTATTTTATGTCAATCTTGACAGAAAAAATACAGAAATACTAACAAGAGACACAATTTATTTTTTATTTTTTTATTATTCTTGTTAATTTTTTATTATTATATTTTTTGTTATTATATTTTTCTTCTTAAATTTTTTAAATAAAAAATAAAATAAATTAAATTTTTATAATTTGTTCTAATTTATCACCAAACAGAATATAAGAACAAAAAATTTTGTATATCTGAATTTTGTATCTCTGCCTTATTTTGTCCTCTTATTAGAAACAAAGGCAACCTTAAATATAAGGTTTTGTTAATATGTGATTTTAAAATACATTTTAAAAAAGTGATTGATAAAAAATTATTGAAAAAATAAGCGCTTTACATTTTTAATACACTGAACATACTAAAAGTTTTAAAAATGTTATCATTATATTACTAAAATATATTTTTAAAATAAATTTTAATTAAATATTATAAGATATATATACACCTATATCTAAAAATCCAGTTTGAAAAATAATGGCAGAATATGTCACAAGATACTAATATGTGAAAAGAAAATTATATATTTATAAATTTTAGGAGCCAACTTTGTACAATCAATATTATAATCAGTATTAATATAAGAAAAAAATTTATAAAATTCTTAAAAAATAAAAGTATTTAAAATTCAATTAAAAATATATCTAAAATCTAAATTTAACAAAAAAAAATTTTATATGCTTTGTTCATCTATTTATATATATAAACACTACTGTATACATAGATAAACGCTTTTCTTTAAAAGTTGTCCTTTATTTGTTAATTAACAAAAAGGTAAAATTAGAAAGCAACTGCTTAATTAATGTTTAATCAGCTAACAGATATATCGTACCCATCTAGATCGAAAACATTTACAAAGGAATAATTGTGCAATTTCCTTTTTGTACTATTGCATTTTGTTTGTTCATCAATCATTAATTAACACAGTAGTAATTAGGAGTTTGGAGAGAGAGTAGACCAGATGTTTGACTCAAAACTCAAAAGACATAGTTTCTTTTGTTGTTTTTATTAATTATTTAATTAATTAAAAAAAAGAACTAAGAAGATAGAATTAGTCTACACGTGCAGTTGTAAGGATTCTAAGCTAAATAAAGTTAGTTAGTTACGCCTGAACAACAGCTGATCAAATCAAAACCTAAAACATAACTATCCATACAACTTCCTTATATAGTCTAACAAGAATACCAAACTCTCCCCAAACCATTCTTTTTTCTAATCTACATATACTAATTAATTATTAAATCTTTTAATTTGTTAATTAATTAACTTAATTTACATGTAGCACAAACTAAAACATATATTACATATATAGATGCATGGTACATCTTATTATATATTTGATCTTATTAAAAAGGTTGGTTAAAATTACATAGACTTTCTCACGTTTCGGCTAGCAAAGTGTTATACGTTTTTATCTATGGTTTATGTGATGTCACACTTGTATATAAAAAAATAAGAACAAATATACATATATATATATATACATTCTCCATCTGGCAAAAGAATGATATATTGTTTCAATGTAATCCGATTAGTAAATTAATATATAAAATATGGATTGGAAAAAGAATGAAATGAGCACGCTTGGTGGGTTATAAGTAGACGTTGTAGGTTAGAAATTAAACTTAGAAAGACGTTGAAAGCAGAACCAAACTCGCTCCACTAAGCAACCTCTTTTCTTTCCCCCTTAATGTATAGACACAACAATAATAACATATATATTAATATTATATGGTGTGTGTATATATGTGTGTGTGTTACTTATAAGAGGGTTTGTTAGCCAAAACGTTTGCATCAATCGCAGGTGCAAGGTCCTCCCACTCTCTAACGGAAAACACTTTCCCATCTTCCCATCACACACACCATATATTCTCTTTCTCTCTCTCTCTCTCTTTCTTCTTCCTCTCTTCATTTATATATATCTATCTATATATTCTTTACTATATACTTTATCTCTTAATTATATATCTTTCTTCATTCCTTCTTTGCTTTATTAACATTCTTTCATATATAGCAAATTAAGGGAAAGGAAGAAGATTTAGAGAAGGGGATTAATAGGGGAGGGGGAGATTACTGAATATATATAATTAAATCAAATCAAAATTAAACCCCCACCACTTAGCCTATCTTTATTATTTTATATTATTGAAGAATTAGGGCTTTTTGTATTCTTTGTTTTTGTTAATTGTGGAATTAGGGTTACAAAAAAATGTGTACTAGAGGACATTGGAGACCAGCTGAAGATGAGAAGCTTAGGGAGCTGGTGGAACGCTATGGACCTCATAATTGGAATGCCATAGCTGAGAAGCTTCGTGGAAGATCAGGTTTAATTTTTTTTATATATTATTATATGTCAAACTAGCTAGCTAACAAGCCAATTAATCTCTATAATAATTAATAATTCATCTTCTGTTCTTTTGAAATACAACTTTTATTCATGATGATTCATTCAACTGGTTACATAACACTTTGATCATCAGTTCATATAGATATTCGTACAGTAAAATATTTCTTCAATATTTATATATCTCTCATTTTTTTTTAATCAAATCTATAAAAGATAATTAATTAGTACAATATATATTTGATTCAATCTAATTTAAAACTCTACATACATATAGCTAATATATGAGTTTCACATAATTATAGTTTCTTGTGTGTGTCTTTAAACTGTTTGATGAGGAACATCAGACTGCTAATCAAGTAATAAGTTAATTATAATTTGCTATTTTGAAATATCATTGAATTAAAACTGTTGTATAAATAAATATAAATTAAATTTAAAATTACATAAAAATAATTCAATAAGAATTATCATAAATTTAATAAAAAGAATACTATGTTGATATATGTTTTTATAATATATATAGTGATTAATTTTTTGTAACCACTTAGTATAATTGAAATTTAATTATAATTGGTTCGTATAATTAATTAAGAATAACAGGATGTTATGATTTCTTTTTAAAATTTTACAGGGAAAAGTTGTAGGTTAAGATGGTTCAATCAATTGGACCCAAGAATAAATAGAAACCCGTTCACAGAGGAAGAAGAAGAACGGCTTTTAGCATCTCATAGTATTCATGGAAATAGATGGTCAGTGATTGCAAGACACTTCCCTGGAAGAACTGATAATGCTGTGAAGAATCATTGGCATGTGATGATGGCAAGAATACGCAGAGAAAGATCAAAAGTTTATGCAAAACGACCACTTCATCATAGAACATTTTTTTCTCCAAACCTTCAACAACAACAACAACAAGAGGATCATGATGATGAGACAACAAACTTTGACACAAAAAATAATATATCATACTGTCTTGTTGACAAGTTTCATGGAAAATATAGCTACCCTGCTTGTCTCACTTATGCTACTTTCCAACTTCCTAACAAGTTTCACTTTCAAGGTCCAACTTCTTGTGCTACATTGCTTCAAGGTACATCCAAAATTTTGATGCCTCATTGCTAACTTCTATAACTAACTATTTTATGAGAAATGATTTTTCTACCGATTTATTTACACATCTTTTATGTATTTTAATTATATAAAATAAATTTTTTAATTATTTTTAATATTAAAAAATTAAATTATTATGTTAGTTTTTATAATTTTATCAAATCTATAATAATTTTTTATATCTCAGAATAAAGTTCTTAATTGAATTCTTACACCAATTTTAAATTTATATGTTACAAAATTATTTAATTTAATAAAATATGCAGAGACATAATATTAGTGATGTGAAATAGATAAAAATATTTTTCTAATATTTATTATTAAAAAAATTAATTATAAATTTAAAACTGTATAAAAATTTAATTAAAAACTTTAAAATATAAAAATTTAATTATAAATTTAACAAAATTATAAGAACTAAACAGTTAAATTTGACTTGTTAAAACATTTACAAAAATACTATAGGCAAAAAATTGCATATCAGATTCGCTTAATTTATATAGTCACTCCTAATCAATGTTATGTTAGTTTAAGTAGTAAAACGGTTGCCACTATGAAATTTAGTTAATGTATATCTGTATAATCAACTTTTAAAATATGCAATTTGACATGCTAAAATTATTAAATACTATAAAAGGTAATTTTCTATTAATAACTTTTTTTAAGGTTATCTTTACATGAAGTGGTTTAATAAAAGTTAATTCTGGAATGAATTTAGCAGGAGAATATTTTGTATTATTTGACAACTTTTTTTTGTGTGACTATTTGACAACTTTAAAGAGTCAAATTTTATATTTTAAATTATAAAAATAAAATGCACATGAAAAATTGAAAGAGATGATAAATCACAAATCAAAATTGAAGTTGTGACTAATGTTGTTGTGGCACTGCAACTACATTGCAAATGTAACATTTTATATGCACACATTAGTTTTTGTAAATTTCTTTTCCCTTGTAACTGAATCACATTCCATACCCTAATTATAGAGTGAATATCTAAATTGATTTTCAAAGAATTTTGGATTGGATGCTTTGGCTTCTCAATCAAAATTTATTTTTTAGAGGTTCTCAAAAATTGTTCTCGTTGGACAGATTGATTCTTCCATTGGTTTTAATCAATTTTTAATATGTAATTGGCCAAATAACTCATTAATAAATTTTGTTATTAAATAACTAAATTCTCAAAGAATATACTTTAAGATAAATTAGTCCTTCTTCAAAACAATGTAAAGACCAATCTATTCGATAAAAATAATTTTCAAAGACTTTTAGATAATACAAATTTGTTAAAAATCAAAGTATCTAAATCGAAATTTTTTAGATATTAATTTGGAGTTTTATTTCTAATTGTAATATAAAAGCATATATAACATTATTATTGGCTTCAATTTTCATTAAACTACTTATTAAAAATTTTAAATTAGCTATTAGATATAGACACATAATAAATTAATAAAATTATATTGTTATATATCTAACACATTCTCTTCATGCAAATTCATATTTTAAACTTAAAGCATGAATTATGTTAAAATTAAATTATACATTTATTTAGAAGAATAAAGGCAACAAAACAAAATTATAGTTTGTTTTCTATCATTAAAGCTGATCTAATATTTTAAATTACTTATCTAAAAACGTTAAACTGTTAGACATACATAAATAGTTATATATCAAACATACTTCATACATAAAAAATATCAATTGTGGTCTTAGTGAGAACATCCATTTTTCATCATAGCCAAATTGACAATTGTAACATCAATTTAAAATATACCTTAAATTGTACTCATTATTCCTTTAGTAGTATCTAGCTAATAACTTTTTTTTTTTTTGTTAAATTTGATGATATTATTGCAGAAAGAAGTCAATCAATTGAGTTCTATGACTTTCTTCGAGTAAACACAGATTCCAACAAGAGTGAAGTGAGTAACAGCAATGGCAAAAAGGAAGATGAAGAAGTGAATCAAGATCCTGTGGGGCATCACAGCAAGGATGGAATTCCATTTATTGATTTTTTGTCTACTCAAAGTTCCTAACACCATTGCAACTAATAAGACATAAGAGTACCACTTTGTATCAATTATAAACCCTAACTAGAACACAATCAAGACCTTTAAATCCTTTCATGCATGCATGTAACTGCTGCAATCACAGGAATTGATGTATTTAATATACTACACTAGTACACTCACATTACAACGTGTAAAAAGTATGTTGTGATCTTAAGAACTTCATTCTATATACGATATGGCAACATTATCATTCAAACTGAAGAAAATTAGAAATTCTATAGAACATTATCATTCTGAACACTGGCATGGTTTGAACATGAGCTGACATAGCTTATTGACAGATAAAAGCTGGAGATTAGGACATAAACACAGTTTTATGTAAATTTTCATTAAAAAATGCATTATAAAAGTTATATTATAATATCCTCCAACTTTTAGATAGAGCGGCAAAAGTCAAGATGATTTAATTTTAATTGTAACATGTTTGATTATAGGTGAAAAAACTTGATCAAAATCAACTTCTACAGTTTAAATAAAATTCATAGCAACTAGTCTTGTTTTATGTCTTATAATTTCACCTTTTGCATTTGTCTTGACAATAAAAATTCGTTTACAAATTACTTTTTTCATTTTCTGGTAATTCAATTAAGGTCCAGGAATTATGATATAGTAAAGCCTTATATTAACTACAATTTGAAGGAGCTTGTAGGAATTAATTAAGGGGGAGGACTATGTTAAAACTCAATAGAATCCACCCTCAATGTCATTATTATATTTTCCTCTTAGTATAACATATTTATCTCACTAGAACAAAATTTAAGCATGGTTGAAGATCATTAGTATAGAAAAAAATTAAGAATAATTATTTAAATTAGTCCCAAAAATTTTAAAAGCATATATTTTAGTCTTCAAAAAATAATTAATACATATATTGATCTTTATAGTTTTTTTTTTTGCTGGCTAAAATAGTCCCCAAACTAATTTTCGATATGATTCACTAACAAAAAATAATGAATTAGTACGTTAACTTGCACATGTGGCTGTTAAGTGCTCACGTGTGCAACGTCAACTTGTGCGAGGGGACAAAACAAGCCTTGGCTTTTTTCTTCACCTTCTTAGACATGTTTTTCATCTATTGCACTATCCTCTTCTTATTCTTCCTCTTTTTTTCCTTCTCCACCATCTCTCTCTCTTACCTTTTTTTTTCTCTCGACAACTACCTCCTTGATTACAGTTCTGCCGACCACCGCTTCTTCTCTGACAATTTCGCTCGAATACCCAACACTCCCTTCCACTATCCTTCTCCTTCACGATTGAATTCATACCAAGCATAAAAGCCAAGAGAACTCATAGCCAAAATCAAATTTTCACGAAATCAAAATTCGAAGAAATGCAACATGAAATACAAGTTCAAAAAAGATAGAATTTCTGTACAAATATAAGTAATTGTAACATTTTTTTATTGAGGCTAATGTTCATTTTGAAGGGAACTAAAAGCGAGAGTTGGGTGTTCAGTGGAGAGAAAGGAAGTGGCAACGGTGGTGAGTGGGGCGGTGTAAAACCCGGTTAATTAACGGCTAATTAACCCATAAATGAGAATTTATTATAGAAAGCCTAAAATGTGATTTTTATGGCTAAATGTGATAGAGGAGATTGAGACGAGAATTTTGGTACCAATTTTATAGAATTCGGACCAAGATTGGACCGAACGGGCCAAACCGGGCCAACCGGATCCAAAGTGGGCCCTTGAACCAACATAACTAAACCAAAACCCTAGTTTTCAGCATTCTCTCTCCTCACTAAACACACTCACATGCTGAAAATGGAGGCCATGGAGGGAAGAACACTCTCTCAAGTTCTTTCTCTCACTTGATCTTCAAACTACCATAACTTTTGATCTAGAGCTCCAATTACCGCACCGTTTGCGGCCACGCGTTCACCGCGGAGAGCTCTACAAAACCCATACAATTAATCTTGAGGTAAGCCAAGTTTTACTCTTCGAAATTCCAGCCTTGTTTTCGAGTTTTATGAGCAAAAATGTTGAGATTTTGGGCTCTTTGATGTTATAGGACCCAACTCTCTTGAAGGAGAAGGTTAATCTTGTCTCCTTGGACCTTTGGTGTGGTAAGATTCTCAACCCTAGTGTGATTTTGTTGTTCTATGATGTTTGGGTTTTGAGATGTTGTGTGTGGGTATGATGATTGTGGCTTAGGTTGTGTATGTGTGGATATTGGAGCTTGATTAGTAATTTTGGAAAGCCTAAGAAGGGATTTGGTGGTGAAAAATCTGTTCTTGGAGGTTTTGAGGCCTTGAGAGCTTGTGGATAAGTGGTTTGGAAGTGCTCCGGTTGAGCTTGGGAGATCGACTAAGGTATGGTTTCGGTTTCCCGTATCTAATATGTAATGTGGTAGGAAATACCTAGGCTAGAGGCCCTAAGATAGGCATTGAATTGTTGATGTTATTGAATGATTGAGATATATGATGTGGTCATATATGTGATGATGATATTTGATGCCTTGGTGGTATGATGTATGAGAAATATGCATGTTGTGATATATGCTTGATGATTGGTTATGGTTGAATGGTGGGTTGAACCATGTTGATGGTGAATATGATGTTGATTGTGTACAATAATAATTTATTGGAATTGGTGTTGTTGAGAATTGGCATGAGGAATAGTATATGATATGTCAATATGTTTGAGTTTGAGCCACTTGGGTGAAGTGGGTTAAAATGATGAGATAGTGATTTTGTAAATTGTGGTAAAGTGTCAATGTGTGAGTTGAGGAGGCTTGATTTTGAATTTGATACATTTTGATTGATTTTCAAAGAAAAGGGATGAAATTGGCATGTTTTGATAGCTTTTGAAAAGAGTTGGAAATGACTTGTTTTGAAAATGGCACTTTGTGGTTTTGTATGAAAAATATGGTTTTTGGGCATACTTTGACGGGACATAACTTGGACTATGGATCTCTGTTTTGTGCCAAATCTGTTTAGAAATGAAATTAGATTCGAGATGTCCATGCCGTTCGAAGAACGGGTGAAAAACGATCTAAAATGAGGAAGTTATGTCCGTCGGAAGATTGGGGGTTGAAGTTGTGAATTCTGCAGTTTTAACTTAGAAATTTTTTTAGCAGAAATACCCCTCGCGCGTAGGCGCACATGGCGCGTACGCGCCGATCTTCCAGAAAGCGCCATCCACGCGTGCGCGCCGATCGTGCTGCACCCAATGCCCAGCCATTTTCCAGAGAGTTATGCCAGAACTGTGCCGGTGTTGTGCCTGGGCACGAGAACACCCACGCGTACGCGTGGTTGACGCGTGCGCGTCAATTGGCAAATTTTTAATCCACGCGTTAGCGTGCATGACGCTTGCGCGTCGATGAGTTTTTGAGGCCATCCACGCGTGCACGTGGAGTGCGCGTACGCGTGGCCCTGTTTTCATCCCAAAGTTGATTTTTGAGTTTTAAAAGCCAAATCTCATACTTTTAAGTCTCCGATCTCACCACTTATGTCTTAAATCACTATGATATGCCTAGCTATTAGAAAATGAGCTAGTGAATGTGGTAACTTGCGAGTGAAGCAAGAGAAAAATGAATGATCATTGAGGATCAAGCATGATTATGTGAGATGCGGAGGATGGTGGTGGAAGTGCTTGTTATGCCATGGGCCGAAAGGCCGTATTTGTTAATGAGATGGCTGGTTATGGATTTAACCGTGATGCCAATGGGCTGGTTATGGATTTAACCGTGAGCCGGAAGGCTAGATTATTGCCGTGTTACGGCGGAGCCATGATTATGGCCATGTACAAATGCATATATGCTGTTAAATGAATTGTGAATGTTGCACTTCCATTGTTGGAGATGAGAGTTTCCCTGGGAGGAAGCAGTGGCTAGCCACCACGTGCTCCAGGTTGAGACTCGAAGCTCTTTTGACCCTATGTCATAAGTGTGGCCGGGCACTGTGAAAGACCCGGATGAGCTCGCCCCCGTAAATATTCACCAGTGAGGGTGATGGATATAGATCATGATTATGATCAAGTTTATAACGAGTATAACTCGAGTTGGGGATGCGTGACAGAGGGATAGTCCAATGGTTAGCTACCAGGACTTGTCGGGTTGGCTCTATAACCGACAGATGATATCATCAGCCACTAGGGACAGGCATTCACCATATGCATACTATATGAATTGTTTGAGATTGCCTATTTGACTGCATATTACTTGCTAATTGTCTAAATGCCTTACTTGTTCCTAATTGTATATTTCTTGCTTGATATAACTGTGTTTGCTACATTATACTCCTGCTGGTGGTTGGGAGGTCTGAAGGAATTGGAAAGGGAAGTATTAGTTAGACTGAAGAATCTTTAGTCAGATGCCCTTTATGGTTTAGCTTGTTTATAAGCTTTGAATTATCTGGAGGAAGTTTTAGGATTGCCTTTGGCTTTCCTCTATTATTATGTATTATATATGTGGAAGCTGTTACCATGCTGGGGACCTCTGATTCTCACCCATGCGGATTTTGTGGTTTTTAGATGCAGGACGTGAGGTTTCCCGCTGAGGCATGCTGGAGACTTCTATTATTGCGAAGATCCTTTGTTCTCGGGACTATGTTTTGGTTTATATGTTTTTCTTAGATACTTTTATCTCCATTAAATAATACAAACTGTGATGACTCCTATTATGGGAGAATTTTGGAGAATAGGTTTTATGTATTTGTGTCCCTTTGGGTTTCCTTTGGGGTTTTCCTTATTTTATCATATGTATATATTGTTATGCTCGGACCGGTTATCTTCGCAGTCGGATTTTGAGTCTTGATATTCTTGTTTTTGACACTCCTTTGTATATATATAATCTCGCATTGGTTTATCCTTGTTCGTTACGTTATCGATCGGAGTGTTGCGCTTTCGAGTTGCGATTTTTTTTGTTTACCCCTTTTTCTACAAAGGCTCCTAGTTATAATCAATCATTCATACTACTATACGTACTAAATTTTTATTTTTAGAGGTCGTAATACCTTGCCATATCTGAATTATGACTTAAGCATAAGACTCTGTATGGTAGGGTGTTACATTATGGTATCAGAGCAGTTCGTTCCTGTAGAGCCTGAGGGATGGACTGACTATGCTTTTGTGCATTCTCTGTGTGTGTGTTATGTGCTATTAGTATATCTGCTTGATATAATTGGCATAAACGTTCATGAGCATGCATTTGGGACCTTGAAGTACTAGACTTCCGATATTGAGACTGATCAACTTAATATCGATTGTTTGGTGTGTATAGGAACCAGATGGCGCCTCGTGGACGCGGTAGAGGTAGTGCGAGAGGTCGTTCGAATGCTCGTGCACCAGAGAATAACCCTAATGACCCAGTGAACTTTATGACTGCGTTGGAGCACATGGCTGCTGCTATGCAAGCCACTGCTGAGGCTCTTGGTCAACAGATGAACAACCATGGTAATGATGGAGGTGGAGTTCAGGGCCCGATGACACTGGCAAACTTTTTGAAGGTTAATCCGCCTAAGTTCAAGGGGACTACTAGCCCGACTGAGGCCGATACATGGTTTCAGGCTATAGAGCGAGTGCTGCAAGCGCAAGTGGTGCCTGAAGGATAGCGTGTCGAGTTTGCTACCTATATGCTTGTCGGTGAAGCATCGCATTGGTGGCAAGGTATCCGACGTCTTCTGCAGCAGGGTGATGATTATATCACCTGGAATGTCTTCCGAGAGGAGTTTTATAAGAAGTACTTTCCGACTTCTGCTAGGACGGCTAAGGAACTTGAGTTACTGCAGCTGAAGCAGGGTACCATGTCCATATCAAAGTATACTGACAAGTTTGAGGAGCTGTTCAGGTTCTCTCGTATGTGCCAAGGGACTCCGGTGGAATATGAGGAATGGAAGTGTGTTAAGTATGAAGGAGGACTTCGGAGTGATATCTTCAGTTCAGTGGGACCAATGGAGATCAGGACTTTCTCCGAATTGGTGAACAAGTGTAGAGTTGCTGAAGAGTGTGTGAAGAGGGCAACCGCCGAGAAAGGGATTCACAAAGGTTCATTCCCACAGAACCGAGGGAAGAGCTTTGCACCTAGAGGTCCGTCTTTCAAGAGGGGAAGCTCTTTCAGGAGGCCCAACAACAACAACAATTTCCAAGGGAAGAAGTTTGGGAAGCAACCTCAGAATGATCAAGCTTGTACTAGGTGTGGAAGTCACCATCCGGGAGCACCATGCAAGGCCGGATGGGGTTTGTGCTACAATTGTGGAAAGGCGGGGCATAAAGCCGCAAATTGTCCGGAGAGGCAGAGACAAGGTGCTGGGAAGGCACAACAGACTGGTCGGGTGTTCACCACTTCAGCTATAGGTGCCGAGGGATCCGAGACACTTATTCGAGGTAACTGTGAAATGGCTGGTCAAACTTTAAATGCTTTATTTGATTCGGGAGCATCACATTCATTCATTGCATTTGAGAAAGCCCATGAGTTAGGATTGAAGATTGTAACCTTAGGTTATGACCTAAAAGTATATAATGCTACCCATGAAGCCACGGTAACTAGGCTAGGATGCCCGGAAGTTTCCTTTAGGTTCAAGCAGCGTGATTTTGTTCATAATTTAGTCTGCTTGCCGATGATCGGTCTTGATCTTATCTTGGGATTGGACTGGTTATCTAAGAACCATGTTCTGCTAGATTGTTCTACAAAGTCGGTGTACTTTATGCCGGAAGATACAGAAGGGCCGGTCGTGGTGAATAATTATTACTTGAATTCGATGATGGTGAACTGTTCCGGAATCGAATGTCAGGGTATCCTGTTGTTAACCGCGGGCGTTTCGGGTGATGATCAAAGGTTGGAGTAGATTCCGGTTATGTATGAGTTTCCGGAAGTGTTTCCCGATGATATTGATGAGTTTCCACCCAACCGAGAGGTTGAGTTTGCTATTGAATTGGTGCCCGGGGCGGGACCAATCTCAAGTGCTCCTTATAGGATGTCACTGTTAGAGATGAACGAGCTAAAGTCTCAGTTAGAGGACTTGTTGGGAAAGAATTTTATACGACCAAGTGTTTCTCCGTGGGGTGCTCCAGTGTTACTGGTGAAGAAGAAGGATGGGAGTATGCGGCTCTGTGTGGATTACAAGCAGCTGAACAAGGTTACAATAAAGAATAAGTACCCATTGCCGAGAATTGATGATCTCATGGATCAGTTGCAAGGAGCTGGAGTTTTCTCCAAGATTGATTTGCGATCCGGTTATCACCAGATAAGGGTGAGGGGTGAGGATATTGATAAACGAAATTTAGCATGCCGAATTAGAATCCAAAGATGAATATGATCGTGAGTATAGTCCAATCGACACTTAAATTTCGTACCAAACAATCCTACAATCTATATCCGAGAGTACAAGTCTCCCGAGTCGTCCTCCCTTGGAATTGCCAAAGTGTGCATCTTATTGATTGGAAAGTTTTGTTGTGATTCCTTGAAGGTTTTAGCAAGGTAATATGAAACAAATAATCAATCATTAAAAAACTTGGCTTAGGGTTGGCATTTAGAATTTCTATCCTTATAGTTTATTCAATGATGATGACAATTAGGCCTTGCCTCATTTAGTTATCCCCTAAGTATAGAGGAAAGTCAAATGAAGATAATCAACTTGAGTCACAAGTCCTAGCTTCACCTTATGAGAATCTAGCTTTAGTGCTCTCTAAGTCAATTAGCAATTCCTAATTTCAAATCAACAATTGACACAACTATTCAACTTCTTCTAATGGTTTAACCCTATGCCAAGTGAGATATTTCTACTCCATAACTAGTGTTGACATTTCATCAAACATGTAATGAGCAAGAAGGAAAGTCATAGTGAAATGATAAGAAAAGTGGAATTAAAAGTATTGCAACACAAGGATCTAACAACAAGTATCAAAGAGCAACAATGAAAATCAAATTCTCAAAGTATTGATGAAATCCAAAATTACAAAGTTGAATTCTAGATCTATGAGAATTGATCAATCACAACTACTACTTGAGATTGGAGAAGAAGACCTATGACATGAACAAAGTAGAGTGAGAATTGTAATGGATCTCACCAAAAAGTGATTGAAATTTCAGAAATTGGATGAAGATGAACCCTAGTGAAAAGCTTGAAAATCTCCCTCTTCTTCTTCCCAAAGTGTAACTAACTATCCTCCCAAAAATATCTCCAATCTAGAAAAATGAACTAAGTGTGTCCTTAGCCCTTGCTCCTTTGGTCTTCTTAAGCTTTTCCCGCCAAGGCATTTCCCCCAAAAGTGGGATTCTTAACTACCTCCCCGCCTAAGTCACGTGACTTCTAAAAACTCATATTCGCAAATCGGCGCGCACGTGCAAGGTACACGCACGCGCCATCGAGGCGTCTTGTAATGTGCGCGGAGGCGTGATGTACGCGTGCGCGCCCATGAAGATCATGGCTTAGCTGCTACTCAAGCCGGCTCGTGACTTGGCTCTTGGCTTTGGCTTCACGTTGCTCTATCCGCGTGGGCGCGCCAGGTGCGCGCACGCGCCCATGCGAAAATTTCCAAAGCTCAATTCTCATGCTTCCTTCCTTTGCACCCGTCTTCCTTCTCTCTTCCGGTCCATTCCTACTCTATATCCTGAAACTACTTGACACACAAGTCACGGCATCGAATGGCATCAAGAGAAGATTAGAAATGTATCTATTTTAGTGCAAAATAAGCATGTTTTCATTCATGAGGCAAAACTAGGAAAGGAATGCAAACTCTTGTATTTTCATATAGAAAGTGTGTGGAATCATTGATAAAACCCCTGAAATCAGCACAAGATAAACCCTCAAAATGGGGTTTGTCAACCTCCCCACACTTAGATTCTAGCATGTCCTCATACTTAGGGAAATGCAAAGAAACACAGACGACCGCGGGGTCGCAAAAGCATACGACTCATGAAATGCAACCTACTTATATGCATGCAACTATGACTAGTGTTACTATCCACTTGGTTAGGAAGAAATCAGCCTTCTTATGACATATGCGAGCACATGGGGCACGATGGTGGTCAAAGCATAGGACTTGCCAATTTCTAAGCATCAAATGCAATATATGCAACTTTGCATGAGGAATGCTCGCGAGAGCCGGGAATCAAAGGATTGAGCGTCGAACCCTCACCGGAAGTGTTTGCACTCTAGTCGCTCGGTGCTTGGGGTTGATTCACTCAATTCGCCCCTAATCATGCTTTCTAAGATTTGTTTTTCTTCTAACAATCGACATATATTTCATGCATGCATACAAATATCATGAGGTCTTTTCTTTAGGTTGTAATGGGGCTAGGGTCAAGGTAGGATGCATATTTGGTTAAGTGAGTTTGAAATTTGAATCTTTGATAAGCTTAAACTTCCCACCTAACCTATGACATCCTATACAATTAAATTCCAACCTAACTACCCATTTCTCACTTTTTCACATACTCATGTATCCCTTTTCATTTCACAACACTTGTGCATTGATCTTTATAGGACTTTACTCTGGGGCATTTTGTCCCTTTTTTTTTCTTCTTCTTTCTGTTGCTATATATTTTTTTCTTTTCCATATTATTTTTTTCTTTTTCTTTTGTTTTTCTCATTCTTTTTTTTTCTATATACAAGAATCTCAATGCATAAGGTTTTTACATTTGATCAATACATGAGTATGTACCCAATTCCCAATATTGTCAATAATACAAAATTACCCTTTTATTCACCCAATGTCCCAAGGTTTCCACACTTGAATGATACTCACACACTCTAGCTTAAGCTAACCAAAGATCCAAATAAGGGCATTTATTGTTTTTCGCTTTAAGGCTTGTAATGTGCTAAAATTAAGAACAAGTGGGTTAATCGCAGGCTCAAATTGGCTAACAAAGGAATATAAAAGGGTTGGCTATTTGGATAAGTGAGCTAATGAAATGATGGCCTCAATCATATAAATGCATGTATACACAAAATAATGGACATAAAGAATCAAACAAATCAAAGATTACAATCATAGGAAGAGAATAATGCACACAAGAAGGGAAATAAATGGTTATAAGATGTAACCACACCATTAGGCTCAAATCTCACAAGCTTGTGTTCTTAACTCAAACCCATGTTCCAAAATATACTTCTTCATGCAATTTTGGCATCAAAGCATTTTAAAATTTGCAATGCCCCACGGTTGCCCCAAAGTATTGGTTTCCTAAGAAAGAATTTCATTGTTCCAACCAAGTAAACTTATCATGCGAATGGTGCCAACTAAAACCTAATCATGCAACCTATCCTAATTTATTCAGATTTATTCAGATGTTACCTATGGAGATCGGTCGGCCGACCTCCCCACACTTAAAACTTAGCACGGTCCTCCGTGCTAAGGGTTAGGCGCAGTGGGTGGGTGAGCTCCGAGTGTCCCACATCTCCAATGTCATCGCTATCTCTGCTTGAAGTTGCGGTGGATGTGGAGATATCGGGTTCCTCCATAGGTGGGGTGACTATGCTTAGAAGTCTCTTCATATGAGCATAACGGCGTTGGTTACGCCTCTCATAACGGTTCAGTTTATTGTGAAGGTCCTCAAGGAGTTGGGTGGCCGATTTTTGTGATGTAGATGAAGTGGTAGTGTTGCGAGTTGGTGTGGGTAGACCAATGTCCTTGGTGAATTCTGGAGGCTTGAGGCATCTCTTGGTCGGAATAACATCACCATCGACCGGAATTGAGGTTCTCCTATCTTTAGCCTCTCGGTTGACGCCGGCTTTTGCAACCAATTCGGTCACCAAAGCGGGGAATGGTAGATTTCCTTTGGCATGAATGCGCCCCATGGATTGGCGGATGGCATGCGAAATGTTGACTGGTTTCTCGGTTAGGATGCACCATATCAATAAGGCAAGCTCGGCGGTAATGGATGACCCATGGGTGCTTGGGAGCACGTAGTGGGCTAGGATTTGGGCCCATGCCGTGGCTTCTTGAGTGAGGTGACGGACATCCAAACCCTTTGGTCTTTGCTTTATGGTTCCCCGAATCCAATATACGTCGGGTAAAGCAATGACGCGGAGGATCGCGCCCCAATCGAATGCACGGTCATCGCATGTAGCTAAGACCTCTTGGTAGGCGTCATATCCATCCGACGATTGCCCAATCCCAAGGACTTCCCGGATGGTTTCCACTGTGACTGACACTTGCTTTCGGCGCATAAATATTGATGTGAGAAGGGGTGAGTGGTAGTTGGAGTAGAATTCCACCACCCATGAGAGATTGGCCTCCTTTGGTTGCCTCAAGAGGAACCTCCATTGCCTCCGGTCAATGTGTGGCATCACAATCGGATTGAGGTGAGCCGGGAGGACTAGAAGGGGCTCCGGGTGATAATTCCTTTCAATCATTCTTGAGTAAACAAGTTCGCAGTAGCGGTTGGGAAACTTGTTTGAATCCTTTGGAGGGTTGTCCTTCTCTAGAACATCAACGGGGCCCTTAGTCTTCTTTAAGAGTGGCTTGGTCGTTAGGTCTTGGTGCGCTTTATTGGAAGTTGTCTTCTTGGGGGCTTTCCCTTTGTTCTTTTTGATGACCATCCTATGAGAACAAAGAAAGGGAAAACATCAAACCCAAATAAGTGGAAGTAAATGCGATTATGCAGTGAAAAGTTATGCCATAGAACATGGGTATCATTGTCACATGACAGCTGCAACATGTAACTAAGATAACATGAGAAGAGCAAGGCAAATCATTTTCATATGGTGCAAGGGTAATATAAGCACGCAAGTAAGAAGCATGAGAAGCATATACCCTTAAGGACCACAAATGGAAAGCAAGTTAAGAAAATGTGAGTGAATGGATTGGAGAAAATGGGGATGCGCCCAAAAGTGATAAGTTGAGAGGCAATTTAGTCAAAGTGGGCTCAAAACTCAAGTATGCCTTTCGTCGAACACTTGGCGTGCATCCTTGTGTAGTGTGTGATTAAAAGATGGTGGAAGCAATGTAGCAATTCGCAATCCAATATTAATGATTACAGTGCACAGTGATTATAAGAAAAGCAAGCAACACAACTCATCTACTAATGCAAGTGAAGTTGAGACCCAAATGCCCATGAAGGGTTAATTTGAAAGAGAGGAAAAAAAAAACAAAAACATTCTAAAGAAGTAACTAAAATAAAAGAAGAAAAAGAAAAGAAGCTGACTAAAAGAAGGGGAAACTAAATGAATAAGAATCAAAAGAGATGGTTGGAGTAAGAGGGTAGCTTAGTATAGTACCTTGTGAGATGAGGAAGAATATGGAAGAAGAGGTTGTAGAGTGGGTTGATGGAGAGTGGAGAGTTAATATGGGGCCATTGGTGGTAAGTGGTAGAAGGTAGTGGAGAAGAGGGAATGGTGGAATGAGGATGAAGGGGTAAGTGTGCCCCTTTTCAAGTTGGATGTGTAGCAGAAGGTATGAGAAGAGGAGGGAAATGTGAGAGTGAAGGGGTGAGTGTGCCCCTTTTTACATTGGCGCTGATCATCCGCGCGTGCGCGCACAGTGCGCGCTCGCGCAGGGAGGCGAGGTGGAATGGCGCGCGAGCGCGCACATTGCGCGTGCGCGCCCATGCGCTTGGGCTGGCGGCACAGGAGAGGCACAGGGGTGGCATAACTCTCTGGACGAAGTACCAGAGGTTGCTTCAGGGATCTTGGTGCGCGCGCGCAGAGTGCGCGCACGCGTCAACGCGGCTGTGCCCCAGGCATGAGAAGGGCCTGGGGTGGGCTCAACTCTCTGTAAAGTGGCTCAGAGAGGAGTGCATAATCGATGGGCGCGTGCGCGGCTGAGGCGCGCGCGCGCATTTCGTGCTCGCAGTGTATGGACGCGTGCGCGCCAGGTGCGCGCACGCGGCAGAGGTTCTGGGCCTGTGGCTTAGTATAGGCCTAAGAGTGGCTTAACTCTCTAGAATATGTACCAGGAGTGCAACAAGGCAATCGGCGCGGACGCGTAAAGTACGCTTGCGCGTCGATTGGCAGATTTCGCCTATGTGCGCGGACGCGCCATGTGCGCGCGCGCGCGAGCTTCCTGTGCTTCAGGCACGGTCTTGGCATGGTGTGGGCGCAACTCTCGGGTAAATGTGTGGAGGGGTGGTTTTCTCAGTCCACGCGTCCGCGCACGGTGTGCGTCCGCGTGGATGATTGTCGAGTTCCTCAAGGACGCGTACGCGCCAGGTGCGCGCGCGCGCCGAAAGGTGCCTTCTCCGAATTTGCATGTTTTTGCACCACCTATAACATTTCAACCCCCCCATACAGCCACTTAAGCACTATAGCATGGTATTTTACTTGATAAACTATCAATGTACTCAACAAATGAAGGAGAATCGAAATTGAAATCTAACTACCAAACATGAAGTCAAGTGGTTATGTACAAAGGAAGATCTTACCATGGTGGGGTGTCTCCCACCTAGCACTTTTGTTTAACGTCCTTAAGTTGGGCTTTCAGTAGTTCAAAGTTCTTGTTCAAGAGTTGCATCCCTCAAGAGGAACACTTCAAATTCCTTGGAGTTCTTTCTTTGCACACCATGATACAATTTGAGACGGTGCCCGTTTACCTTGAAAATGTCCGGGCTTGATGGGTGGCGCAAGTGGTAGACTCCATAAGGTTCTACCTTTTCTACTTGGTAGGGTCCATCCCACCTTGATCTAAGCTTTCCGGGTAGTAGTCTCAACCTTGAATTGTAGAGAAGGACTAGTTCACCGGGTTGGAATTCTCTTCTTCTAATGTTCTTGTCATGAATGGCTTTCAACTTTTCCTTGTAAAGTCTAGAGTTCTCATAAGCTTCTAATCTCAAACATTCCAATTCCGCCAATTGAAGCTTTCTCTCTACTCCGGCCCTACCCAAGCTCATATTACATTCCTTTACGGCCCAATAAGCTTTGTGTTCAATCTCTACCGGTAAGTGACATGCTTTACCATATACAAGCCGAAAGGGGCTCATGCCAATAGGTGTCTTGTAAGCCGTTCGATAGGCCCACAGCGCATCGGAGAGTTTAGTGCTCCAATCTTTCCTATTTGGCTTCACAATCCTTTCCAACACATGTTTGATTTCCCGGTTAGAAACTTCGGCTTGGCCGTTTGTCTGAGGGTGGTAAGCCGTGGCGACTTTGTGTATGATGCCATATTTTCTCATGAGGCCGTCCATTTTTTTGTTGCAAAAGTGGGATCCTTGGTCACTTATGATTGCTCTTGGGGAGCCAAAGCGGCAAATGATATTGTTCCTCACAAAAGAATAAACAACATTAGCGTCATCCGTTCGGGTGGGGATTGCCTCCACCCATTTTGATACATAGTCGACTGCTAACAAGATGTAGAGAAAGCCATTGGAATTTGGAAATGGTCCCATGAAGTCGATTCCCCATACGTCAAAGATTTCACAAAAAAGCATATTTTGTTGGGGGATTTCGTCCTTCTTGGAAATATCTCCAAATCGAATGCATTGGGGACAAGATTTGCAATAGAGAGAAGCATCTTTGAGAAGAGTTGGCCACCAAAATCCGCAATCAAGGACCTTTCTTGCCGTTCTTTGGGGGCCGTAATGGCCACCTCCTTCGGACGCATGGCAAGCGCCCAAGATTGCTTGGAATTCGGTTTGAGGTACGCACCGTCGCACTATTTGGTCCGCTCCACACCTCCACAAATAGGGGTCATCCCAAATATAGTATTTGGATTCGCTTTTCAGCTTATCCTTTTTGTGTTTGTTGAGATTGGGAGGGAAAGTGCGTGAAACCAAATAGTTTGCTATTGGGGCATACCAAGGAACTACTTCCGAGATTGCGTGTAAGGTATCTAAGGGGAAAGAGTCATTGATAGGAGTGGTGTCGCCTTTTGTGTGTTCGAGGCCACTTAAATGGTCCGCCACTAGGTTTTGAGAACCACTCCTATCTTTGATCTCCAAGTCAAATTCTTGTAACAAAAGCACCCAACGAATTAATCTCGGTTTCGATTCCTTTTTGGCCAACAAGTACTTTAGTGCCGCGTGATCCGAGTACACTACAACCTTGGAACCAAGAAGATAGGCTCGGAACTTGTCCAAAGCAAAAACAATAGCTAGGAGTTCCTTTTCGGTGGTAGTGTAGTTGGATTGGGCACCGTCTAGTGTTTTGGAAGCGTAAGCTATGACATAGGGAATCTTACCTTCGCGTTGTGCTAACGCGGCTCCTATCGCGTAATTCGAAGCATCACACATGATTTCAAATGGTTGAGTCCAATTTGGTCCTCGCACAATAGGGGCTTGTGTCAATGCTACTTTAAGTTTGTCATATGCTTCCATACATTTCTTGCTTAGCTCAAATTCCGTGTCCTTTTGTAGTAGGCGAGAAAGAGGTAGGGCCACCTTGCTAAAGTCTTTGATGAATCTCCGGTAGAATCCTGCATGTCCAAGAAAAGAACGGACTTCCCTCTCGGAGGAGGGGTAAGGTAAACTAGATATGACATTTATTTTTGCCGGATCTACGGAGATGCCCTCTTTTGAGACTATGTGTCCCAAAACAATACGTTGTTTGACCATGAAATGACATTTTTCAAAATTTAAGACAAGGTTTGTTTTGGTGCATCTCTCTAAGACTTTTTCAAGGTTACCTAGGCAATGCTCAAATGAGTCGCCATACACACTAAAGTCGTCCATGAAAACTTCCATGGATTGCTCTAGAAAATCTGCAAATAAACTCATCATGCATCTTTGAAACGTTGTCGGTGCATTGCATAGGCCAAACGGCATACGCTTGTAAGCATACGTTCCAAAGGGGCAAGTAAATGTGGTTTTTTCTTGGTCCTCTAGAGCAATATGGATTTGGAAGTATCCGGAGTACCCATCAAGAAAACAATAATATGATTTACCGGCTAACCGATCAAGCATTTGATCAATAAATGGTAGTGGAAAGTGATCTTTTCTTGTGGCCGCATTCAATCTTCGGTAGTCTATGCATACTCTCCAAGAATTTTGCACTCTTGTTGCTATAAGTTCACCACTTTCGTTTTTGATTGTTGTCACTCCGGACTTCTTTGGCACTACTTGGACCGAGCTTACCCATTCGCTATCCGAGATAGGATAGATGATGTCCGCTTCAAGTAGCTTAGTGACTTCTTTCTTTACTACCTCAAGAATGGTTGGATTAAGTCTCCTTTGAGGTTGTCGGACCGGTCTTGCTCCTTCTTCAAGAAATATGCGGTGCTCGCATACTTGTGGGCTTATTCCCACTAGATCCGCTAAACTCCATCCAATTGCCTTTTTGTTCTTCCTCAATACATCTAGCAATTTTTCTTCTTGTTGAGGAGTTAACTCTTGTGCAATTATCACGGGGAGCTTTTGGGCTTCATCAAGGTATGAATACCTTAAGTGAGGTGGTAGTGGCTTCAATTCCATCTTTTTGTCATTCTTTGAAGTTTGAGTTTCCGGATGGTTTGTATGATGTGTGGTGTTTAGTTCGCTTGAACTTCCCTTTACTTCTTCAACCATGTACTTCTCATTTAACCTTGCAAGGTGCACTTCGGCAACCATGTTATCAATTGGGTCACACCGGAATAGAGAGTGGTTCTCCGGTGGATGCTTCATTGCTTCTTCTAGGCTAAAACTCACAACTCTCCCATCTATTTCAAAAGAGTAGGTCCCCGAGTAGGCATCTAGCTTGAATCTAGAAGTTCTCAAAAATGGTCTTCCAAGGAGGATAGATGATGCTCTCTCGGTTTCGTTTGATGGCATTTCAAGGACATAAAAGTCAATCGGAAACACCAATCCTTTTATATTTACCAATACGTCTTCCGCAACACCCATCACGGTTATTATGCTTTTATCCGCTAGGACAAATCTTGCCGTCGACCTTTTTAGTGGTGGCAACTTCAATACCCGGTAGACGGAGAGCGGCATGATGCTAACACATGCTCCTAGGTCACACATGCAATCTATAGATTGAACTCCATTAACGGTACAAGTGACCATACAAGGGCCCGGATCATCACACTTCTCGGGCAATGCTCCCATTAAAGCGGAAATAGAACTCCCCAATGGGATGGTTTCCAGTTCAAGAATCCTATCCTTGTTTATGCATAGATCTTTGAGAAATTTTGCATATTTAGGAACTTGATGGATAGCATCAAAGAGGGGGATGGTTACCTCAACTTTCTTGAACATTTCTACCATTTTGGGGTCGAGTTCCATGCGCTTTCTAGCTTTCTTTGCAAGTGTTGGAAATGGGAGTGGTTGAGTAATTTCTTCCTCCAATGTTCTCTTGGCCTTGTGGTTGAGTAATTTCATCCTCAACTATGACTTGTGGTGTCTCCTCTTCCAGTATCTCTTCTATATCTATTTCCTCTTCCTCTTGGGTGGTTATGATAGGATTTGAGTCCTTTTCTTCCTTCTCTTTTAGTTGTGTTCCGGATCTAAGGGTGATGGCATTGATGCCCCCCTTTGGATTTGGTTGAGGTTGAGAGGGAATGACACTTTGGATTGGGGGTTGAGGAGTGGGAGTTGATGGTGTATCCATGCGTGCAAGAAGAGCTTGTAATATAGAGGTGAGGCCGATGAGACCGGAAGCAAGTGTGTTTTGTAGTTCCTTTTGGCCTTGGATAATAGTTCGGAGTGTTTCATCTTGGTTGGAGGGGGTAGTTGCATATGTGAGTTGGGGAGTTTGTGATTGGTTGGGTGGTGGTCTTTGATGTGGTGGTTGGTATGTTTGGTAGTTTCTTTGTGGGTTTTGTTGGTTGTATGGTTGGTTTTGTGAGTTGTATGGCCAGTTTTGTGAGAAGTTTTGTGAGTTGTTGCCCCATCTTTGACCTCCTCCATTGTTGTTGTTGTTATCCCTATTCCCTTGTTGATGATTTTCTCTCCAATTTTGATTATGGTATCCACTCCATTGGTTGTAGCCTCCTCCTTGATAAGGGTGCCCTTGGTTTTGATTAGCGCCTTGGTAGTACCCTTGATTTGGGCGGTCATAGAAATTATGGGTGGCCGCCAGGGTGTTATCTTCTTGAAGGCTTGGGCACTCATCCGTGTAGTGAGAGTAGCAAGAACAAATGCCACATACTTTTTAAGGGACCAATTGTTGGTTGTGTTGTTGAGGTGGTGGAGGGTGTTGTTGGTATGATTGAGGTTGTTGTGGTTGTTGTTGGTTCAATTGGAGTTGCCTCAAGATAGATGTCATCTCGCTCAAGGATTGAGTTAGAGCGGTGGTTTCACTACTAGTTGATACCTCATTCACGGTTCTTGGACGGTTGACTCTTCGCCTCATATGTTGATTGGATTCGGCTAAGTCAATGATAAGTTGCCATGCCTCCTCTGCTGTTTTATATTTGGACAAAGAACCATTGCTAGAGGTGTCCAAGAGAGTTCTATCTTGCTCTCGCATCCCTTGACATATGTATCCAAGCAATACTTGAGTATCGATCATGTGATTAGGGCATGCGTCTAGTAGCTTGCGAAACCGTTCCCAGTACTCATAGAGTGGTTCCGTCTCACCTTGCACAATACAAGACATTTCCTTCCTTAGCCTATCCATCTTCTCCGGGGGCAAGAATTTATCCAAGAATCCTCTTCTAAGTAGGTCCCAATCGGAGGTGACTTCACTAGAGAGAGTGTAGAACCATTCTTTAGCCTTGTCCTCAAGAGAGAAAGGGAAAGCAAACAACCATATAGCAACTTCATCGGATCCTTCCCGTCTAGTAGTTGAGCATATGCGATGGAAGTCCTTGAGATGTCGGATAGGGTCTTGTGCGGGAAGTCCGTGAAACTTAGGTAAGAGGTTGATCAAAGCGGTTTTCAATTCAAAGTTTGCATTCAAGTTGGGGTGAGTTACATGAAGGGGTTGAAGGACATAATCCGGTGCACCCGCTTCCTTGATGGTAACTCTCCTCGGAGCATCCATGGTATTAGTACCTAAAACAAAAGAAGAATTGTTAGTGAGATTGATGGGAGTATGACTAACGCCTTCTTTGAGTGATGGTTCAATGTTCACTTTTAGTAAGGTGGTTGGGGTGGTGAAAACCTCTTCACCTTTCCCAAACTTTAGCCGCCTCCGAGCTTGTCTAATATGAAACAAAGTTCGTTCTATTTCCGGGTCAAAAGGGACTAAGCTCGGATTCGGTTGTGAACGCGTCATGCAATGAAGGGGAAATGAAATTCATGGTAACGATGAGGGGTTAGTCACTTGAACAATTTACAATGAAATGCAACTATATACACTTATTCCAAACAATAACATGGCACACTAAGCAAGTCCCCGGCAACGGCGCCATTTTGATAAACGAAATTTAGCATGCCGAATTAGAATCCAAAGATGAATATGATCGTGAGTATAGTCCAATCGACACTTAAATTTCGTACCAAACAATCCTACAATCTATATCCGAGAGTACAAGTCTCCCGAGTCGTCCTCCCTTGGAATTGCCAAAGTGTGCATCTTATTGATTGGAAAGTTTTGTTGTGATTCCTTGAAGGTTTTAGCAAGGTAATATGAAACAAACAATCAATCATTAAAAGACTTGGCTTAGGGTTGGCATTTAGAATTTCTATCCTTATAGTTTATTCAATGATGATGACAATTAGGCCTTGCCTCATTTAGTTATCCCCTAAGTATAGAGGAAAGTCAAATGAAGATAATCAACTTGAGTCACAAGTCCTAGCTTCACCTTATGAGAATCTAGCTTTAGTGCTCTCTAAGTCAATTAGCAATTCCTAATTTCAAATCAACAATTGACACAACTATTCAACTTCTTCTAATGGTTCAACCCTATGCCAAGTGAGATATTTCTACTCCATAACTAGTGTTGACATTTCATCAAACATGTAATGAGCAAGAAGGAAAGTCATAGTGAAATGATAAGAAAAGTGGAATTAAAAGTATTGCAACACAAGGATCTAACAACAAGTATCAAAGAGCAACAATGAAAATCAAATTCTCAAAGTATTGATGAAATCCAAAATTACAAAGTTGAATTCTAGATCTATGAGAATTGATCAATCACAACTACTACTTGAGATTGGAGAAGAAGACCTATGACATGAACAAAGTAGAGTGAGAATTGTAATGGATCTCACCAAAAAGTGATTGAAATTTCAGAAATTGGATGAAGATGAACCCTAGTGAAAAGCTTGAAAATCTCCCTCTTCTTCTTCCCAAAGTGTAACTAACTATCCTCCCAAAAATATCTCCAATCTAGAAAAATGAACTAAGTGTGTCCTTAACCCTTGCTCCTTTGGTCTTCTTAAGCTTTTCCCGCCAAGGCATTTCCCCCAAAAGTGGGATTCTTAACTACCTCCCCGCCTAAGTCACGTGACTTCTAAAAACTCATATTCGCAAATCGGCGCGCACGCGCCATCGAGGCGTCTTGTAATGTGCGCGGAAACGTGATGTACGCGTGCGTGCCCATGAAGATCATGGCTTAGCTGCTACTCAAGCCGGCTCGTGACTTGGCTCTTGGCTTTGGCTTCACGTTGCTCTATCCGCGCGGGCGCGCCAGGTGCGCGCACGCGCCCATGCGGAAATTTCCAAAGCTCAATTCTCATGCTTCCTTCCTTTGCACCCGTTTTCCTTCTCTCTTCCGGTCCATTCCTACTCTATATCCTGAAACCACTTGACACACAAGTCACGGCATCGAATGGCATCAAGAGAAGATTAGAAATGTATCTATTTTAGTGCAAAATAAGCATGTTTTCATTCATGAGGCAAAACTAGGAAAGGAATGCAAACTCTTGTATTTTCATATAGAAAGTGTGTGGAATCATTGATAAAACCCCTGAAATCAGCACAAGATAAACCCTCAAAATGGGGTTTGTCAGATATCCCTAAGGCCGCTTTCAGGACTCGTTATGGTCATTACGAGTACACTGTGATATCTTTTGGGTTGACAAACGCTCCAGCAGTGTTCATGGATTACATGAGTAGAGTTTTCCGTCCGTTTCTGGATAAATTCGTTGTTGTCTTCATTGATGACATACTGATTTATTCCAAGACTGAAGAAGAGCATGCAGAACACTTGAGGACCGTGTTGCAGATTCCAAGGGAGAAGAAACTCTATGCAAAACTGTCTAAGTGTGAGTTTTGGAAGAGTGAGGTGAAGTTTTTGGGTCATGTGGTGAGTAAGAAGGGAATAGCCGTAGATCCAACTAAGGTGGAGGCTGTGATGGATTGGAAGCAACCAACCACCGTAACAGAGATAAGGAGTTTTCTGGGCTTAGCTGGCTATTACCGAAGGTTTATCAAGGGCTTTTCACAGATAGCTATGCCAATGACAAAGTTAACCCGCAAAGACACTCCGTTTGTTTGGACTCCTGAGTGCGAGGAGAGCTTTCAGACATTGAAGAAAAAGTTGACCACTGCACCTGTGTTAGCGTTACCCGAGCCGAATGAGCCGTTTGAAGTGTATTGTGATGCCTCATTGAAGGGTCTAGGGTGCGTGCTGATGCAGCACCATAATGTGGTGGCGTATGCCTCACGACAGTTGAGACCTCATGAAGTTAGTTACCCTACGCACGATTTGAAACTTGCTGCGGTTGTGTTTGCCTTGAAGGTGTGGAGGCATTATCTCTATGGGGTTAAGTTCCAAGTTTTCTCTGATCACAAGAGTTTGAAATATCTCTTTGATCAGAAAGAGCTTAATATGAGGCAGAGGAGGTGGATGGAATTATTAAAGGACTACGACTTTGAGTTGCATTACCATCCAGGAAAGACGAACGTAGTGGCGGATGCGTTAAGTCGGAAGTCGTTATATGCGGCTTGGATGATGCTTCAAGAGAAGAAGTTGCTCAAGGGATTCGAGAGTCTGAAAATTGGTGCTCGAGAAGTATCCGAGACTTTGTGTTTGAGCCGATTAGAAATCTCAAGTGACTTTAAGTCCGAACTCCTAAAGGCTCACCAAAATGATGAAGCGTTATGGAAGGTGTTACCGGCTATTGAGCAAGGAAAACAGTGGAGAGTGTCGGAAGAGAAAGATGGGTTATGGAGATTCAAGGGTAGAATCATTGTGCCGGATGTTGGCACTTTGAGGCAAGATATTTTAAAAGAGGCACACAAAAGTGGATTCTCCATTCACCCGGGAAGCACTAAGATGTACCATGATTTAAAGGCGATGTTTTGGTGGCCGGGTATGAAGAATGATGTGGCGGAATATGTTTCAAAGTGCTTAACTTGTCAAAAGGTAAAGATTGAACATCAAAGACCTTCCGGGATGTTGCAACCGTTAGAGATTCCACAATGGAAGTGGGAAAGTATTGCAATGGACTTTGTGTCAGGATTGCCTAGGTCTAGGGCTGGTTTTGATGCTATCTGGGTGATTGTGGACCGACTGACGAAGTCAGCTCACTTTTTACCCATTCGTATGACTTACACCCTAGAGGAGCTAGCACGGTTATACATAAAGGAAATTGTGAGACTTCATGGTGTACCTGCTACTATAATCTCTGATATAGATCCTCGTTTCACTTCAAGATTTTGGGGTGCATTTCAGAAAGCTTTTGGAACCCGATTAAGCTTGAGCACGGCTTACCATCCTCAAACAGATGGTCAATCTGAGAGGACGATCCAAACACTAGAAGATATGTTGAGAGCTTGTGTTTTGGACCAACCGGTGAGTTGGGATCGGCATATGCCATTAGTGGAGTTTGCATACAATAATAGTTATCATGCGAGCATCGGAATGGCTCCGTATGAGGCCTTGTATGGGAGGAAATGTCAATCTCCGCTATGTTGGTATGAAGCTGGAGAGAAAGGGTTGTTGGGGCCAGAAATGATAGCTGAGACTATTGAGCAAGTCAAGAAAATCCGAGATAGGATGCTTACGGCGCAGAGTCATCAAAAGAGTTACGCCGATCTGAGGCGAAGGCCCTTCGAATTTGAGGAAGGAGACCATGTTTTCCTCAAGGTTACTCCGACCACGGGAGTAGGTAGGGCGATTAAGGCAAAGAAGTTGAATCCTCGATACATTGGTCCATTTCAAATCCTGGAGAGGATTGGACCGGTGGCGTATCGAATGGCTCTACCACCTCATCTTTCGAATTTGCACGACGTGTTTCACGTGTCACAGCTTAGGAAGTACACTCCTGATGCTAGCCATGTGTTAGAACCTGAGTCGGTTCAGTTAAGGGAAGATTTGACGCTTCCAGTGGCTCCAGTCAGAATTGATGATACTAGTATCAAACGGTTGCGTGGAAAAGAGGTTTCATTAGTCAAAGTGGCTTGGAGTCGAGGCGGTGTTGAGGAACACACTTGGGAACTCGAGTCGGAGATGCGAACGGATTATCCGCATTTATTCTTAGGTAATTGCATTTGAATTTTGTAGGCAAAATTCCCAATTAGGTGGGTAGAATTTAAAACCCGGTTAATTAACGACTAATTAACCCATAAATGAGAATTTATTCTAGAAAGCCTAAAATGTGATTTTTATGGATAAATGTGATAGAGGAGATTGAGATGAGAATTTTGGTACCAATTTTATAGAATTCGGACCAAGATTGGACCGAACGGGCCAAACCGGGCCCAAAGTGGGCCCTTGGCCCAACATAACTAAACCAAAACCCTAGTTTTCAGCATTCTCTCTCCTCACTAAACACACTCACATGCTGAAAATGGAGGCCATGGAGGGAGAACACTCTCTCAAGTTCTTTCTCTCACTTGATCTTCAAACCACCATAACTTTTGATCTAGAGCTCCGATTGCCGCACCATTTGCGGCCACGCGTTCACCGCGGAGAGCTCTACAAAACCATACACTTAATCTTGTGGTAAGATACGTTTTGCTCTTCGAAATTCCAGCCTTGTTTTCGAGTTTTATGAGCAAAAATATTGAGATTTTGGGCTCTTTGATGTTATAGGACCCAACTCTCTTGAAGGAGAAGGTTAATCTTGTCTCCTTGGACCTTGGGTGTGGTAAGATTCTCAACCCTAGTGTGATTTTGTTGTTCTATGATGTTTGGGTTTTGAGATGTTGTGTGTGGGTATGATGATTGTGGCTTAGGTTGTGTATGTGTGGATATTGGAGCTTGATTGGTAATTTTGGAAAGCTTAAGAAGGGATTTGGTGGTGAAAAATCTGTTCTTGGAGGTTTTGAGGCCTTGAGAGCTTGTGGATAAGTGGTTTGGAAGTGCTCCGGTTGAGCTTGGGAGATCGGCTAAGGTATGGTTTCGGTTTCCCGTATCTAATATGTAATGTGGTAGGAAATACCTAGGCTAGAGGCCCTAAGATAGGCATTGAATTGTTGATGTTGTTGAATGATTGAGATATATGATGTGGTCATATATGTGATGATGATATTTGATGCCTTGGTGGTATGATGTATGAGAAATATGCATGTTGTGATATATGCTTGATGATTGGTTATGGTTGAATGGTGGGTTGAACCATGTTGATGGTGAATATGATGTTGATTGTGTACAATAATGATTTATTGGAATTGGTGTTGTTGAGAATTGGCATGAGGAATAGTATATGATATGTCAATATCTTTGAGTTTGAGCCACTTGGGTGAAGTGGGTTAAAATGATGAGATAGTGATTTTGTAAATTGTGGTAAAGTGTCAATGTGTGAGTTGAGGAGGCTTGATGTTGAATTTGATACATTTTGATTGATTTTCAAAGAAAAGGGATGAAATTGGCATGTTTTGATAGATTTTGAAAAGAGTTGGAAATGGCTTGTTTTGAAAATGGCACTTTGTGGTTTTGTATGAAAAATATGGTTTTTGGGCATACTTTTATGGGACATAACTTGGACTACGGATCTCTGTTTTGTGCCAAATCTGTTTAGAAATGAAATTGGATCCGGGGTGTCCATGCCGTTCGAAGAACGGGTGAAAAACGATCTAAAATGAGGAAGTTATGTCCGTCGGAAGATTGGGGGTTGAAGATGTGAATTCTGCAGTTTTAACTTAGAAAATTTTTTAGCAGAAATACCCCTCGCGCGTAGGCGCACATGGCGCGTACGCGCCGATCTTCCAGAAAGCGCCATCCACGCGTGCGCGTGATGTGCGCGGGCGCGTTGATCGTGCTGCACCCAATGCCCAGCCATTTTCCAGAGAGTTATGCCAGAACTGTGCCGGTGTTGTGCCTGGGCACGAGAACACCCACGCGTACGCGTGGTTGACGCGTGCGCGTCAATTGGCAAATTTTTAATCCACGCGTTAGCGTGCATGACGCTTGCGCGTCGATGAGTTTTTGAGGCCATCCACGCGTGCGCGTGGAGTGCGCGTACGCGTGGCCCTGTTTTCATCCCAAAGTTGATTTTTGAGTTTTAAAAGCCAAATCTCATACTTCTAAGTCTCCGATCTCACCACTTATGTCTTAAATCACTATGATATGCCTAGCTATTAGAAAAGGAGCTAGTGAATGTGGTAACTTGCGAGTGAAGCAAGGGAAAAATGAATGATCATTGAGGATCAAGCATGATTATGTGAGATGCGGAGGATGGTGGTGGAAGTGCTTGTTATGCCATGGGCCGAAAGGCCGTATTTGTTAATGAGATGGCTGGTTATGGATTTAACCGTGATGCCAATGGGCTGGTTATGGATTTAACCGTGAGCCGGAAGGCTAGATTATTGCCGTGTTACGGCGGAGCCATGATTATGGCCATGTACAAATGCATATATGCTGTTAAATAAATTGTGAATGTTGCACTTCCACTGTTGGAGATGAGAGTTTCCCTGGGAGGAAGCAGTGGCTAGCCACCACGTGCTCCAGGTTGAGACTCGAAGCTCTTTTGACCCTATGTCATAAGTGTGGCCGGGCACTGTGAAAGACCCGGATGAGCTCGCCCCCGTAAATATTCACCAGTGAGGGTGATGGATATAGATCATGATTATGATCAAGTTTATAACGAGTATAACTCGAGTTGGGGATGCGTGACAGAGGAACAGTCCAATGGTTAGCTACCAGGACTTGTCGGGTTGGCTCTATAACCGACAGATGATATCATCAGCCACTAGGGACAGGCATTCACCATATGCATACTATATGAATTGTTTGAGATTGCCTATTTGACTGCATATTACTTGCTAATTGTCTAAATGCCTTACTTGTTCCTAATTGTATATTTCTTGCTTGATATAACTATGTTTGCTACATTATACTCCTACTGGTGGTTAGGAGGTCTGAAGGAATTGGAAAGGGAAGTATTAGTTAGACTGAAGAATCTTTAGTCAGATGCCCTTTATGATTTAGCTTGTTTATAAGCTTTGAATTATCTGGAGGAAGTTTTAGGATTGCCTTTGGCTTTCCTCTATTATTATGTATTATATATGTGGAAGCTGTTACCATGCTGGGGACCTCTGGTTCTCACCCATGCGGATTTTGTGGTTTTCAGATGCAGGACGTGAGGTTTCCCGCTGAGGCATGCTGGAGACTTCTATTATTGCGAAGATCCTTTGTTCTCGGGACTATGTTTTGGTTTATATGTTTTGCTTAGATACTTTTATCTCCATTAAATAATACAAACTGTGATGACTCCTATTATGGGAGAATTTTGGAGAATAGGTTTTATGTATTTGTGTCCCTTTGGGTTTCCTTTGGGGTTTTCCTTATTTTATCATATGTATATATTGTTATGCTCGGACCGGTTATCTTCGCAGCCGGATTTTGAGTCTTGATATTCCTATTTTTGACACTCCTTTGTATATATATAATCTCGCGTTGGTTTATCCTTGTTCGTTACGTTATCAATCGGAGTGTTGCGCTTTCGAGTTGCGATTTTTTTTGTTTACCCCTTTTTCTACAAAGGCTCCTTGTTATAATCAATCATTCATACTACTATACGTACTAAATTTTTATTTTTAGAGGTCGTAATACCTTGCCATATCTGAATTATGACTTAAGCATAAGACTCTGTATGGTAGGGTGTTACAGGCGGCAAAACCACAATTGAGAAGGTAGTACAGTTGTCGAGAGGGGAAGGGGGTGAGAAAGGGAGAGGGTGGAAAAGGAAAAGAAGAAGAAGAAAAAGAACAGGATAGCGCGATGGATGAAAAAACATGGCTGAAAAGGTGAAGAAGAAAGTTGGCACTGTCTTATCCTCTCGCATATGTGGACGTTGCATACGTCGATATTTAACGGCCATGCATGCAATGTTAACATGCTAATTCAGCGTTCTTTGTTAGTGAGTCACGCCAAAAACTGGTTTGAGAATTATTTCGGCTAACGAAAAGAAACTATAGGATCAATATTTGTATTAATTTTTTCAGAGACTAATAAAATATCAACTTTTAAAATCTTCAGGGACTACTTGGCTAATTACTCAAAAATTTGTAATGATTTCATAAGAGTATTTTTTTATAACAAAAAATTTTGTCAAAAAAATGTTCAAATATATTTTAAACTGTGTTTAGTTTTGAAAATAAGACAAGACAATATATTAAAAACAAAACAGAGATAAAAAAAAATGAAAGTTAGTGTATTTTGTTAAATTAAACTAAAATAAATTATGAAAGTCTAATTTATTTTTATTTTTTATTAAAAAAATTTAGGAAAAAATATAATTATGAAAAATAATAAGAATAATTAAAAAAATAAAAAATAAGTTGTGCCTCTTCTTAGTATCTTTATGTTTTTTCTGTCAGGATGAATACAAAATATACTAATTCAGTGTTTTTGCACACAATATCTCTATCTATGTCTCACAAAAAAATAATTTTTAAATTTGTTAACAAAAAAAATACACTTCAAATTAAATTATTTTAAAACTCAATCAAAATATCTAATCATTAAATATATATTCTTATCTCAAAACGAAATTTTAGGGATTAAATTTTGATATGTTTTCTACAAATATGATTAGAAAAATAAAATATTTTTATCCTTAAAATTTAGTGATTTTATACTAAGTAGATATTTTTTTATTATTTTTTTTATAAATTGCTTAAAATATTTTTAAAAAATGAGAAACTTTAGAGATTAATTTTGATTTTTTTGCATGCACTTTCCAAATAGCTATCGAAATAGTCTCACAAAATTTTGAATTAACTGTGATAGCAGTCTACTAAATATAAAAGTTATTTATTACTTATAAAAAATATTTTTTATTTTTATTGTATTTTAAAATATGTTAAGAATATTTTTATTGTTAACAACTATAGAAGATACTCGTATTAGTAATTTGATAGTTTGAGAGCTTTTTTATAGTTTATTCTTTTATAAATGAACCTTAGCTTGCCTTTATATGTAGAAGAAACTAATTTAGCTAAAATTAATATGTAAAGTATCAATATTGATAAATTCACCAAAAAAAATTAGTATTCACAATATTGGTGATATATCAACTCCTGGACAGTTAGATGGTGGTTAGTAAAAAATTTATTGTTGCTGTTGTTAGCAGAATCTTCAGGGTTTGAATTGCTGTTGTTGCTAGAATTTTTAAGATTTGAATTATTGTTGTTGATTTCAGGAGATAAATTATTAGATGAATATAGAGATGCATCCATAGTTGAGAAAAATCATAAGCTCTGATACTATATAAAAGCTTAAATATGGAATCTCAAAGAATAAGAAATGAACAAAAGATTCATAACAGAGAATTAAAATCCAGAAAACAATAAAACAGAAAAGAGTATATTGAATTTGAGAAGATTAATTTGAATAATAATGCACTAAATCATTAGGGTTGTACAATAGAAGATACAAAAATCAAGTCATAACTCTCTTTATATAGAGCTGCTACACTAGCTAAAATAGAAAATTACTTCTAGTCCCTTCTTGTTATTCTACTTTTCCTTTTATATCGTCAATAGTTAGGTTGTGAGTCAGATTTTATTATGATTCTATTACTATTAGTTAGTGTTAAGGATATAATACAATTCTCTATTACTTGCTTTTATTCTCACCAAAAAACTTTGCCTCTCTCAGTTTTGTTTTGATCTTTAATTTCTTCTAACTGTTCAATTGTTAGTGTTGTGCACTTTGATATAGATCTTGCAAAGATCTCATATGATATCTAAAGTCATTTTTGTTTCTCATTTCATCCTCTTCTAAACAATTTTACTCTTTCTTTTCACTATAAAAATTTCTCTTACTAATTCATTCAGCAAGAAAGCCTTTTTACCCATTGTTGATAAACTAAATGAAAATAACTATTCCACACGACGTTATCAAGCACTTCTCACCTTCAAAGCATTGACATAGATGATCATCTTTTTGCAGCTAAAATTCCATAACAATATATTACCGATGCCAATGCCAAAAAAATTTCATCTAAATCTGAATCTTTCAAAATGTGAAAACTACAATATCTCACTCTATTATCATAGATCGTTGCATCAATGACCACCACTTTTCATAATAAAGTAATTATTAGATCCACATCGTTCTATGAAATTTTAAAAAAAAGTTGAAACATACTTCACTACTGCTTCAATTCATGAATCCAATCCCTCAAATCTCAACTGAAATCACTTAAGAAAATAGGTTATGCATCAGATTATTTTGCTCAAATAAAAAAAATTGTATATTTCGACTTCTCCAGCAAGGTATGAAAGGCATTCGACAGAAGATATTTCGACTTTTTTGACGATACGCGTAGTGTTTGCCTAATTAATTTGAATAATACGCTAGGGAGCTGAGTTGATGCTTCTTGTAAACTCTGAGTAATTAGTGAATAATTAGTTAATAAATTAATTATTAATCAAGAAATTAGAAAATAGAAATTTTTTTATCTTAATGGAGTAAAGAAAATTAAAATAGAAATTTTGACACTAATTTTAAAGAGTTTGGCCTAAGATTGGGCCGAACGGACCAAATCGGTTGGACCGGACCCAATAGCCCAATATATATAAACCTCAAGATAAGCAATTCATATGTGATTCACGCTAAAATGGAAGAGAGGTGAAGAGTGAGGTTCCAATTTCAATTTTAATCTTCAATCCAACGTAACTTTTGATCCGAAGCTTCAATTGACGAGCCGTCAGCGTCCACGCGTTCGTCTTGGAATTCTCTATAAAACCCATTCAAAAATTTGGTAAGAAATTAGCTATTTCTCTCCCAGTATCTCTCTCCTTAAATTTGAAAATATTAGGTTCTTGGGCTTTGAGATTTTGTGATTTATTGATGTTAGGTGTGCTCAAGTAGTGCAGAATTACTGTGCCTTGTCCCAATTCTCCGTTGGTAAGGTGAGGAATCTTTAAACCTTGTGAAATTGTGTATATAGAAAACCCTATATTGATTTAGTGGTGTTTATATGATATTAGATGGATTTATATGTATTGGTGGCAAATTTGTTGAGTTGGAAGCTTAATTTTCTGTTTGGAGAGATTTGGAGCTTTGGGTTTTATGGAACAGTGGTCATTTGTGGCGTTTTGAGCTTAGGAGAGAAATCGCCCAAGGTATGGTTTTGGTTTTTCGTATATAATATATAATGTAACGTGAAAACTTAGGCTAGTTGACAGTAGGATTAGTTGAACTGGTGTATAGTGCATGTTAGTGGATATAGGACGTAAATATTGAAGTTAATGTGGTTGTTAATGAATTAAAATGAATTGATTGGCTGGGATGAGAAGTTGTGATATGTGTATGTATATGTATTTAAAGGAAAAAGATTGATGATTTGTGGTTGAAATTGAACTAAAATTCATGAGGAATGTGTTGAATGGTTTATATAGTTTTGAATGTTAATGATGAGATTGGGGATGACTGTGTGTGGCCAGAATGGTCGAGATATGTGTGTGGCCGGAACGATCGAGATGTGTGTGGCCGTAATGGTCGAGAGGGCAAGGTTTGGGTGTGATCCCGCTTACTTGTTAACTTGAAAATGCTTTCGACGGATGGCAAGTTGAGGACAGAAGTTCCCTCTCTTGTCGTGATGAGGGTGTGAGAAAAGTGGAAAGGCACTCTCTTTCGTATTGTTCCCCCAGATTCTTCTCTGGTTGCAAGGTGGAAAGACACACTCCTTCGATGTGAAAGGCACTCTCCTTCGTATATACTCCCGGAAAAAGTGGAAAGGCACACTCCTTCGATGTGGAAATGCACTCTCCTTCATGTTATCGGATGTGTCGGGTTTTGGTAGTTTAACCGACACATGAGCTCACGGCCAGTAGGATAGACATTCATCATGACTTATTTGGGTTTGTATTTTGTGGGTTTGCTTATTTGAATATCTATGCTTACTTGCTATATGATTTTCTTGCTGTAACTGTTCTTTAAATGTGTTTGTCTTGAATTTATTTGTGTTTGTGAGTGATTCTATTTTGGGTTGAGCTTTGATGATGAATTGATGTGATTTGGGCCAGAGGCCGAGGTAATTTAATTTGAGCCGGAGTCTTGGTTGAGTTTTATTTGGGCTGGAGATCGAGCTGGTTTGATTTGGGCCAGAGGCCGTGATTAGTTGGATCAGTGTTAAGAGTTTGTTAACAATGATTTATGAGTAAGTGATGAAATGTATAGAATGTTTTGAGGCGTAAAAGTGAATGTAAGGGTTAGAGTTTGATTAGACAGAAAGTAAACGATAGAGTTAGAGTTATATTGTGACTTTGGTACCTTAGAAAGTTTTACCAAATTTATGGCTTAGTTTATTCCTTTAGGTTTTATAATCTGAGTATCGGCGTTCTAGGGTGTTTAAAGAACAGGTCGGAGTGATTGCTTCCGACTTGGACCTTTCTCCCCTTCACCTCGATAAAGTGGTCGTCAATGGAGAGATAGTTTCTCTTCCTCATCTTGAGACCGACTCTGATTTGAAGACTCGTGGGCAGCATATTATTGAATCTCCTCCTCGTGAGGTTGATCAGATGAAAGGGTTCTTGCCGAGTTCTTCTTCTCATCCAGGCGAAACTCCGACCACCACTCCCGAAGAGATCCTTCTGACCCCTTCAACTTCTACGGCTGAAGCTCCGAATTCCTCTCCTGGTGATAATTTGAGCCCTTTTCTTGGTTCGAAATGATTTAAAAGCTATTTAGGCCCAGCCTGTGGGTCCTTTTTGCGAATTCTTTTTATTTTGCGTTGATGGTTCTTGACATTTGTTCCTCTTTTCCATAGGATCTTTTAACAACAATTTTTGTTTCTGGTCCTTCTGGATAGGGCCTTTAACAAAGTAGTTATTTTACTGTCGTTTGCGTTTTGTTGAATGATTTTAAGGTTTTTACAAGTTTCTTGAAAAAGAACCTTTGATCCTTGGAGAGAAAGCTTTTACTATGTGAAGTCTGAAAACACCCTTTGATAAGTAATCTTTTTCTACAAGATTTTTGCGAGAAAACTTTGGCCTTCTATTCCTTAAGGGGCCTTCGTATCTCTTGTTTTTCCATTACTTTTAACTTTACGTTTTCCATTTTACTTTTGCTTATTGGATCGTCATCATAACTTAGGTTATTCTTGTGATGCATTTTGGTTTTCTCGGGCTTTTTGACTTATAAGTCATCAGTAGTATTATTTCCGAGTTATTATGATCGTCTTTTATAACCTCTTTACACCGACTTGTACCTCGTCATTTTTTATCTTGCCGATCACATAGATCGATCAAAGGATTTTCACGCTTTTTCGAGCTTAAATCGATGTGTATCGTAGAATAATAATGAAATTATCAAAGAAATACTTGGTAGTTGATAAAATTAATTCCACAAAGCTATTCTGGCTATTAAGGGATAAAAAACTTCTAGCCCCCAGTCCCCGCTTTGATGCCTCGTTAAAACCTCCTTCAGGAAAATCTTATTTTGGGAAAAAACCATGAAGTCAGGAAAAAGAGTACATCAGGGAACGGGATTCGCCTCTAGCTGTAATATCTTCTGATGTTATATGCGTGCCACGACCTGGGTAGCTCGGCCCCATTCAAGTCGGATACCTTGTAATATCCTTTTCCGAGGACTTGAATTATCTTGTAGGGCCCTTTCCAGTTTGCAGCAAGCTTTCCTTTGCCTGACTTGTTTATGCTAATTCATTCCGAATGAAGACCAAGTCGTCTGAGGCGAAGCCTCTACGAATGACTTTCTTGTTTTACCTATTTGTCATCCTCTGCTTAAGTGCTACTTCCCTTATTTGAGCCTGTTCTCGAACTTTTGGGAGTAGCTCGAGTTCTTCGTTGTGTGCTTGAATATTTTCGACTTCATCATAAAATCTTACTCTTGGGCTTTGCTCACTGACTTCTATTGGGATCATGCCTTCTAAGCCACAAGCAAGCTGGAAGGGTGTCTCGCTAGTAGTTGACTGGGGGGTGGTTCGATATGCCCACAATACTTGAGGTAGCTCTTCAACCCAGGCTCCTTTTGCCTCTTGAAGCCTTTTCTTTAATCCCGCCAGTATGACTTTGTTGGCTGTATCGGTCTGCCCATTAGCTTGTGGGTGTTCTACCGAGGTGAATTGATGTTTTATTTTCATACTTGCTACCAAATTCCTGAATGTAGAGTCGGTGAATTGGGTACCATTATCCGTGGTGATGGAATAGGAGACTCCATACCTGGTGATGATATTCTTGTAGAGGAACTTCCGACTTTTCTGTGCTGTGATGGTAGCCAAAGGCTTTGCTTCAATCCACTTCGTGAAGTAGTCAACTCCCACTATAAGGTATTTTACTTGTCCAGGTGCTTGGGGAAAGGGTCCGAGTAGGTCTAATCCCCATTTTGCAAAAGGCCATGGGGAAGTTATACTGATAAGTTATTCGGGGGGAGCGACATGGAAGTTAGCATGCATCTGACATAGTTGACACTTCTTCACGAAGTCGGTGGCGACTTTTTGTAAAGTCGGCCAGTAAAAACCAGCGCGGATGACTTTTCTAGCTAAAGACCTTACTCCGAGATGATTTTCACAGATGCCACTGTGCTCTTCTTCCAAGACTTCTTCCGTCTTTGAGGTCGGGACAGACTTCAATAGTGGTGTAGATATTCCTCTTTTTTAAAGGATATTTTTCACCAATGTATAATTCTACGCCTCCCTTAGGGTTTTTTTAGCTTCTTTTTCCTCTTTAGGTAGGATGTCGAATTTTATGTATTCGATCAAAGGAGCCATCCATCCGAGATTTAAGTCGGAAACCTCTAAGACGTCTTGTTTGATGTCTATCTTTGTAACAGAGGGCTCTTGTAGAATTTCTTGGATAAGGCTTTTATTATTTTCTCCTGGTTTGATACATGCTAACTTTTAGAGGGCATCGGCTCTGTTGTTAAGCTCCCGGGCTATATGTCTGACCTCAGTTTATGAGAATCGCCTAAGATGCTCCATAGTTTTTTCTAAGTATCTTTTCATATTTGGGTCTTTAGCCTGATACTCTCCGTTAATTTGAAAAGTCACCACTTGAGAGTCACTGAGGATGGCTACTTTGGTGGCACTGACTTCTTCGGAGAGCCTCAACCCAGCAATCAGAGCTTCATATTCTGTCTAATTGTTGGAGGCCGGGAATTCAAACTTCAGGGAGACTTCTATTTGGGTCCCTTCCTGGTTGACTAGTACTATGCCTGCACCGCTTTCGATTTTGTTTGAAGAGCCATCCACGTACAACTCCTATTTTGTGGATGCCCCCCTCTTGATCTCCCGCGTACTCGGCCATGAAGTCGGTCAGGCATTGAGCTTTAATCGCTGTACGAGTTTTATATTTCAGGTCAAATTCAGACAGCTCTATAGCCCATTGAACCATTATGCCCGCAATATCCGTTTTCAGAAGAATTTGCTTCATGGCTGGTTTATTTGAACTTTTATAGTATGAGCTTGAAACAAAGGACAAAGCCTTCTAGACGCCACTATTAAGGCATACGCAAACTTCTCGAGCTTTTGATACCTTAACTTAGGGACTTGTAGAACTTTGCTGGTAAAGTAGACGGGATGTTGCCTAACCTCGTCCTCTTGTATTAATGCTGACGCCACGGCCTTCTCGGTGACAGCCAAATACAAGACCAGTTCCTCCCCTCTTTTAGGTCGGGTAAGGATGGGAGGTTGGCTTAGAAGCCTTTTGAACTCCTGAAAAGCTTTTTCGCATTCAGGAGTCTATTCGAACTGGCATCCTTTTCTTAGTAGAGAAAAAAGTGGGAAGGATCTCAATGCTGATCCTACTAGGAACTTAGATAGAGCTGCAAGTTGGCCGTTCAGCTGCTGGACTTCCTTAAGACAAGTCGGGCTTTTCATCTCTAGGATTACTCTACACTTGTCGGGGTTATCCTCTATCCCCTTTTGCGTTAGCATGAATCCTAAAAATTTTTCAGCCTCTACTGCAAAGTTGTATTTTGCAGGATTCAATCTCATCCTGTGCATTGTTATGGTGCTGAAGACTTGCGAAAGGTCGGTCAGGAGGCTGACCCCATCCTTGGTTTTTATCAACATATCGTCCACGCATACTTCCATTAGGCTCCCAAGGTAGGGTGCGAACACCTTATTCATCAATCTTTGATACATGACCCATGCATTCTTTAATTCGGAAGGCATGACCACGTAGCAGTAGTTTGCCCTGGGTGTGATGAAAGGTGTCTTCTCCTGATCCGGTCTGTACATCGGAATTTGATTATATCCCGAGTACGCGTCCATAAACGACAAATATTGATATCCCGAGCTAGAATCTACTAGGGCATCAATATTTGGAAGAGGATATGGGTCCTTTGGGAATGCCTTGTTAAGGTCAGTGTAGTCAACACACATCCTCCATTTGCCGTTTTATTTCTTGACCAACAGCACATTCGCTAGCCAGGCCGGATACTTGACTTCTCTAATAAAGCCTGCTTCCAATAGGACTTGTACTTGCTCCTTGACCACTTGAGCCCGTTTAGGTCCTAGCTTCTGTCTTCTTTGATGGACAATACAAGATATCGGGAGAACAGCCAATCTATGTGACATGAGTTCGGGATCTATCCCGGGTATGTCGGAAGCTTTCCAAGCAAAGAGATCGGAATTTTCTTGTAGGAGCTGTGTCAGCTTCTGCTTCAAATCTTCCGTTAGACTAGCTCCTATGTTGGTATTATTTCCGACCTCTTGCTCGATCTATACCTCTTCAGTTTTCCCTCTGTGCTGTGGTTGCGATTCCTCTTTAACTCGGACAACTCCGAGCTCAATAGTGTTGACTTCTTTGCCTTTACCTCTTAGGTTAAGGCTTTCATTGTAATATTTTCTCGCCAGCTTCTGATCACCTCTTATGGTGGCGATACCTTCTGGTGTTGAGAACTTCATGCAAAAATAGGGGGTAGAAACCACTGCTCCAAGCCGATTCAGGGTTGTTCTGCTTATTAAGGCATTGTCGGCAGAAGCTACATCGACGACAATGAAGTCGATGCTTAAGGTCTTGGACTTCATCCCCTTTCCAAAAGTAGTGTGTAGAGAAATGAAATCCAACGGCTTAATGGGAGTGTCCCCTAATCCGAAGAGAGTGTCGGGGTATGCCCTTAGCTCCTTCTTGTCCAATCCCAACTTGTCAAATGCTGGTTTGAACAAGATGTCTGCTGAGCTTCCTTGGTCCACCAGAGATCTGTGTAGATGAGCGTTGGCGAGAATCATCGTCATAACCACCGGGTCGTCATGGCCGGGTATGATCCATTGTCCATCCTCTTTGTTGAAAGAGATGGTCAGGAGGTTGGGTCCTTCATTCTCGACTTGATAAACTTCTTTCAAATGCCTTTTTCGGGATGACTTGGTCACCCCTCCCCCCGCAAAGCCTCCTGATATCATGTGAATATGTCGTTCGGGGGTTTGTAGTGGCAGAATTCTTCGTTCATAACCTTCGTCATCCCTTTTACTTTTCCCATCATTGTCCGACCTTTTCATGAGATATTTGTCTAACCGACCTTCCCTGGCCAGTTTTTCTATCACATTTTTTTACGTCGTAGCAATCATTGGTGGAGTGACCATACAGTTTATGGTACTCACAGTATTTATTATGGCTCCCCCTCCCTTTTTGTTCTTGATTGGTCGCGGGAGAGGGAGCTTTTCAGTGTGACAAATTTTCCTATAGACATCGATTAGGAAAACTTGTAGGGGAGTGTAGGAATGATACCTTCTGGGCCTCTCAGATCCGACTTCTTCCTTTTTCTTGGGCTCCTTCTCCTTTTTCTTTGTTTGATGGGAGTGCCCTTGTCGCCAGCTGGGTTCTCATAACCTGGCATTTTTTCTATATTGATGTACTTTTCAGCTCGTTCCTGTACATCACTCAAAGAAGTCGAGTGTCTCTTTGAGATGGACTGGGAGAAGGCTCCTTCTCGAAATCCATTAACGAGACCCATTATTACTACTTCAGTGGGTAAATCTTGGATTTCCAAGCACGCTTTGTTGAATCTTTTCATGTATCCTCTCAGGGGGTTCTCCGACCTCCTGTTTTACTCCTAGCAGGTTAGGTGCGTGCTTGACCTTGTCTCTTTGAATTAAAAATTGCATGAGAAACTTGCGCCAGAGGTCGTCGAAGCTGGTTACCGACCTAGGGGGAGGCCGTCAAACCACTTCATGGCCACCTTTGTTAGAGTCGTCGGAAAAGCCTTACAACGAATGGCGTCCGACGCGTCGGCTAAGTACATCCGACTCTTGAAATTACTGAGGTGATGCTTTGGGTCAGTCGACCCATCGTACAGATCTATGTCGGGACTTTTAAAGTTTCTGGGAACTTTAGCACTCATGATATCCTCAACAAATGGGTCCTCTTCTCCTAACAGGGTGTCTTCCCGATCTCTTCGAGAATTCTTATTTCGGAGGTTGGATTCCAGCCTCGAGAGCTTTTCTTAAAGTTTTCTTCGCCGCCCGATCTCTTTCCTTAAGCTCTGTTCCGCCTCGCGCTGTCGTTCCAACTCCTGTTCCAGTTGCTCAAGTCGACCTTGTTGACCATGCAATAGTCCCATTATGTCAGCAGAGTGAGGCTGTCCATCTTTTCCAGGCTGATGAACTTCATAGGAAATTATTTTTTATCCCTAGGTATTGGAGGGACCTTCACCATGCTGCCTCTCCATCCCTTGTAAGGATATTATTGCTTTATTATTGTTCACAATGCCTTGGTGCTCTTGTTCAGACTTCGATGCAGTGTGTCCATCTTCCTGTTGGTCGTCCGCCATTTCTGGTTGATCTTCCAAGTCCCCGACAACGGCGCCAATGTTTCGAGGCTTACCTAGAATTGGATGAGTGGGCTTGAATGTGTGGCCCAAACGTTTGAAAGGAGGTGGTCCCCGACGGGTTTGCGTCTGTGAGCCTCCTTCCGACTTGTTTGTATGTTTGTTGGTGAATGGGGGGGTGGTACCTGCAATGACACTCCGATGCCTAAGTCAGCATGGGGTTACACAGGTTCAGAGTATATTAGAACTTAGTTTTACCTGAGTGTGTTAGTGTATTTATAGGTGGGGATCTAATAACCACCGTTGGTGTCATTCCACTTTTGGTGGTGGATAACCGTCCCTTTATCTTAGGGTTGTTATGATATCTCTTCTAGAAGTGGGTGAGAGATTTATGGAGGCAGTTACTTATTTGAATAAGTGTTATCTGCTAGCTATTGTCGAGTCCGACCTCTTGGAGAAGGTCGGGTGAATAGTGAAGGTCAATCCTTTGGTTTGAGCCTTTTTGCTTTAGGTGGATCTGACCATTGTATTAGACCAAGATATGAACAGTTATATACAGTTGAGAAATGAAACAAAAGCTAAACCTTCAATAACTAATTAAATAACCACCACTTTTGAAATCCTTGAAAAAGGAGGAGCATGTTAGGCGATGAGGAGAGAAAAAATTTCTATATATTGAGATTTCATTGCTAACTGATATTTAAAAATAATAAAAACTAAATAAAGAGTAAATATTTATTTTGATCCTTAATAATTTTTTCGAAAGAGTACGATACTTAGGGGTATCAAAAATTTCCAGGAGGCGGAGATCTCCGCAGAGACCGCCCCGAATGGGGCCCTAATAGTGGAAAATTTTTTACATGGGAAGGGGATGGGGAGTGAATAAGGGCCCTAATGGGGCTTACTTAATAACCCTTACTTTATTTCTAATATAGGGATTTTTTTAGTAATTTCACTCATTGAAAAATCCTAACCCTATTGTTCAAGATTTTATTTTATGGACTATGATTTACTATGTTATATTTCTGGACTTATAATCTTGGATAAGATATGTTTGTGTGTTTGTAATAATATTTTGTAGTTTGTTTTTTGGTTTTTTTGATATTTTTTATTATAATTTCCATATAAATGTTAAATATAGGGAGATAGGGAATGGGGCCAGCGGAGAATGCGGGAACGCGAAAAACGAGGATGGGGACAATTATTCTCCCATGGCGAGAAATGGGTGGGGACGGATATTAATTCTGGGGGCGGAAACGGGGAACAGGGAGGCATCTCCCGCCCCCGCCCCAGCCCGCCCCATTGACATCCCTAACGAGACTTTTAATAGAAAAATATATTTATTTCGATCTTTGATATTTAATTTCATAAGACTAATTAGCTCTTCTATCATTGATCTCTTTACGAAACATATTTATGTGACACGTTAATCACTAATATATTATTCATTTAATTTTATAAATAAAAATAATTTAAAAATTATTTCTTTGTTCTACACGGTAAATTTAGCCAATATATTTGAAAAAAGTAACAAAAAGAAAAAACTAAACGGTCCTGATAATTATACCTAAAAAATAACGAGACTCCCAACAAAAAAGAATTTGTCAATCCTAGTTATTTTTAACGGATAAATCAATAGTTTAACATACCATGTAGGCTTATTCCGTTAATACAGATAAAAAATATTGACAAAAGGACTAACGTATTAATATTATTAAAAAATATTGTTGATTTTTTTTTTAAAAATACTTATAAAAATTGAATAAAAAATATACATATTAATAAAAATGACATTGCAAGTTGTTATCAGCCTTTTCTATTTGTTATTAGTTATTGTAAAATATTTCCTACTTGCCTCACCTAAAAAGCTTAAAAGGGTCCGTCCTGCTTACCTTTTTCATTGGCTGAGGGAGATTATAATTCTGAATGACTGGAGTTATAGCATACATTGAGCCAACAGGGAGAGTCTTCATTACTTGCATGTGTACATTAGCTTAAAAAAATTCCATGCTATACTGCCTCGAAGGGCATTAGCCAATCCCAAGGTCTAAGTCCAAACTTTTCTTAGCAGCTCCCTTCTTTTTCAAGGTCTAGCCTGCCCTCACTGTAGGAACATACTGAAGCTAAAATAGTCGTAGCAACCCTCTATCCTTTATATTAGCCTAAGGCGGATGTATGCTAACATCTCGCGATAGATTTAGCAAACTAAAAAAAGTTGAGAAGGTCAAGTAATTCTAATTGCGAAGTTTTCAGAAAAAAAAACTGAGCGTCTAATTTTCAACTAAAGATTTTTATTCTTGTGGGGACAACTTAGACAACTACTTACTTAGGGCATCTCATTACCTGAAACCAAAGTACATGAGAGATATCGTCGGGCTAAATATTCCGTCTTTTTTCTCTATCTAGGGTTAAGTATGATTTTGGTCCTTATGATTTAGGCTGAAAATTTTTTTCATCTCCAACTTTTTTTTTTCATACAAATCGTCCCTAAGATTCAATGTAGTTTTAAAATTGTCCTTTTGGACAGTTAATTTTTTAAATAACAAAAATACCCCTCTTTCTTCTCACCACCACCACCATGCACCCCACCCACTACCACTCCATCACCATCTGCACCACCCCATCCACTACCACCTCATCACCATATGTTCATGAATTCAACAAGAAAATCCAACCTTCAACAACAACCTCAAATAAATCAAAACCAAAATAGTAATTTGTCACCAAAACCATCATTCATTAACAAGAAACAAGAAAATCATCATTATCATCAAAATAAACATTAACAAAAAAATTAGACATTAACAAAAACAACAAATATCTTGTTCTTCTTTCAATTTCTTACCAAAACCAAAGAACCAATAAAAGCAACAACAATCCAAAAAATAGAAATTAGGTTTGTTCTTCCCATTATTCTTCTTCTTCTATTAACAAAACTCAAAACCATTAACAAAGCTCAGTACTAAAATTCTTCTTCTTCCATTAAAAAAATTTAGATCCAATTACAAGAATAAAAAATTTTTAAATTCACCTCTGCATCTAGATCTGTAAGGTGAACGGTTATACATATATTTTAAGAAAAAAATTATCATAAAATCAAAAGAAGGAGGAAAACAAAGATAGATAAAGCTTTTTTTTCAATTTTTGTTTGTACTTGGCATTTCTAAAAGGTTAGACTTTTTCTTGGCGGCTAATTTTGAAGGTATTGTCTGATTGCCAAAAAAAGAGACACTAACTTTTTCTCTTTACAAATCTCAGGACATTTACACATCCTTATAAAAATGTCAAAGATTTGATCAGAACCTTCAGATCCATCAAAGGCGTGGCAGCGACAGGAACATTGTTGGTGGAGGCAGAGACACTGCTGGAGGATGCGAGGAACACGACCACCACCACCACCACCTTTCTGACGACAAAGAGGAACACGAGGACGAGGGCCAGGCGCATCGTGGTGAGGCGAGGGCGAGTCGCGACGCTGCGAGGGCAAGGGCCAAGCGACAGCAAGGGCAAGGGCGAGGCAAGGTCCTTCTCTCCTCTCTCTTAGTTTTTGCTTCTTTCTCTGAGTTTCTGCTTCTCTCTCTTCTGAAGTTGTGATGGAAATGATAATATTGAGGGTATAATTGTCCAAAGAACAATTTTAAAACTATATTGAACCTTAAGGACGATTTTATATGCAAAAAGATGTTAGAGATGAAAAATATTTTCACTCTAAACCATAGAGATCAAAATTGTACTTAACCCTTATATCTACCTATTTAGTTGATATAAAGATTCTCTTTTGTTTTATGTATTTTAGATAAAATGTTGTATTAACTTTTTCATTATCTATTATAAAATAGAATATGCACTTCTTCTAATAAGTTAAATTAATATGGTTAAAATTAATAAACGAGTTTATGTGAATTATGATGTTTAATTTAAATTGAGTACACCTAAGACTTAATATAATCCTACTAATATAATATCTTAATAGTTTTTAAACAACAATGAAAAGATTAAATATATATATATACTACAAGAAAATAGAGTTTTTTTAACACTTTATTTTTTAACACCATAAGTAAATGTCAAAATTAATATATATTTTTGATAAATATCACAAATGTCAAATTTTTTATGTTTTTTTGATGAATAATTTGACCGTAGAAAATTACTCCTCAATTTTGACACTCATTTGTTTTCAATTTACTCCACGATTTTTCTTCTTCTTTGGGCTTTGTTAATTTTGATATCACACTGCTCTCAGTTTAAGATTATACTACTCATTCTTTATCTTCAAAATCTCAATTTATTCTTTAGTTTTAAGATCTCATCTCATTCTTTGTTAAGATTTTTTGTTGAGAATATTTTATAGTCAATAAGTGTCAAAATAAATAGTATTTTTGACAATTAATAAGTATCACAGAAAATATGTTCTCAAAATTTTCTAACAAATTATTTTTGACAGCCAATATTTATCAAAATAATATTTAAGTTTTTTTCACAATCACTTATATGTTAAAAATATTATTTTTGACAAAACTTTTATTAACATATTTTCATAGTTAAAATAATGTCAAAATTTATTTTTTTGACAAATTTTAATTTTCTTTTACACATTATAACCCTCAAAAATAATCTATATTGTTGTAGTGATATATATATATATATATTCTCTATTCAATTTTTATTTAAAAAATCATTAATATTTTTTAATTTTTACACAATAAATTCAACCAATATATATAAAAAATATAACAAAAATAGAGAAAACTCTTAAATGATCCCTGACCATTATCCAAACGATGGCAAGGTCCTCAATAATAAAATCTGTCAATCCTAACTAATACTTAACAGATAAATTAGCAGTTTAACGTGCTACATAAACATGTTCTATCAACTCTAAAAAAAATCATTAATAGAAGAGCTAATCAATCTCACAAAATTAAAGATCAAGAGCTAAAATAGATTTTTTTTTGTTATTTATTTTATTGTTTTTCAGAATAATTATTAAGTACTGTTTAGGATTTTTTTTTTCTCTAATCGTTTCTATAAGGAAGTACGTTAAGCCTTCTTTCTTGGTAACAAAATATGTTGGCGTATTTTTTTTATTAATGTGGGCGTATTCAATAAGAGAAATACTAAGCATCTAAATATTTTTTGAACCAAATTTTTAACTAAGTTTGCACGCTTCTTTTTTATTTTCTCCTGTTTCTTCTTTTTTTTTTCTACTTTTTTCTCCTCCTTCGTATCATCATTGTTGTCATCTTCTTCTTCTTTTACGCGCCTCTTTCTTCAACTTTATTGTCACTATCGCCACTGCCATCGTCATTGTCACCGTTGTCTTCTTCTTCTTATTGATGTTATTGTTGTTATTTAATTTTTTCTTCTCGTTTTTTTTCTCCTCATTCTCTTTTATTATCGTTATCATCGTCCTCATCATCTTCATCTTCTTCATTTTCTATAAATATTAAGAAAACTATAGCGCCGAAATTTTGATACATAGCACATAATTTTGGTGTACAACACACAAATTTTAGTATACAGCACAAAATTTTTTGAAAGATCTTATATCCAAATCATTGGCACTCAACCAATAAAATATACACATCACATAAATTTTAGTGTACAGTACAAAAATCTGGATATATAACATAAAAATTTTTATATGCAGCACATAAATTTTTTAGAGAATTATATATTCAGAACATTGACTTACCCAATAAACAGAATACATTCGCAGTAAAATCTGTGTGCTATGTACAAAAATTTATATAATATACTAATAAAATACAGCAAATAAATTTTGGTGTACAACATAAAAATCTTGATACATAACACATAAATTTTGATATGCAGCATAGAAATTTTTAAAAAACTACATGTTCATAACATTAACTTACCCAACTAACAAAATATATTTATAGCAAAAATTTATTATATATAAAAATTTATATACTATATTGATGATAAGTTTGTATTATATGCAAAATTTTATGTATTATATTTTATAAATTTGTATGCTGCAAAAAGTAGAGAAAAAAGAAATAATAAATATATCTACTGTATGCCCGTTTTTGTTTTTTTTATTGGACTTGTGCTAATTTAATTAGATTTAATTACAAAAATATTTGCACATATATATAATTTCATTCATTTAATAATATTGTGAATATTGCTGCTTATTGTATTGTAAACCCAATTTACTTAAAAGGCCAACAAAATATAGCAGGATCCAAAAATGTTAATTAACATAAAACTATAAGTGACATATGTATATTTAGCTAATAAAAAATGTTTACGTTCATAAAACAAATCAACTATTATACCAATTATTATGTATTTATGTATAATATATATATTATTTAACTCATTTTAATATATATTTATATAAATAATTAATTTAATAATTAATTTTTTATATACATGTATTATGATTGTTGACTAAAAAAATATTTTACTTTTTTTAAGGTTAATCATAAAAATTTGTTTTAGCATTTTAAAAAGTAATTATAGAATATTTTAGTCTTTTTTATTTTAAATTAAAATTGTTAATTGCTAATAGAAGCAAACAATCTTAAATAATTCTATAAAAATATTTTAAAAATAATGCTATACATCCAAATTTTTTTTTTAATCAAGTCTAATTAAATTAGTCTAATATAATAAAAATTAGTTATAACTAGTATTATTCTAAATTTTATTGTTTAATTTAGTTAGATTTAGTTCATAAAAAAATTTAAATGTTTAATATTACTCATATTTTAATAATTTTAAAATTATACTTAAAAGGTATTTTAATATTTTTAAAATTAATACCAAAAAAGGTATGTTTAATTTTTAAGTAAACTCAGTGGATATTTTAGTTTTTTTTAAAAAATCAAATTCAAATTTTAATTTGTAATATAATTAAACAACTTTAAATATAAAAAGATATTTTATTTTTTTAATATTATTCTTAAAATACTATTCTTTTAAGTATACTAAAAACAATTTTAACTCTTTCAAAATATTAATCAAAAAGATATTTTAGTCTTTTATAATTAAGTTGAAGGATATTTTAATATTAAGAATATATAATATATTTTTAAAAATAAAAAATATTTATTCATATAGATTATAGGATACACGTCAATTTTTATTAACTCGTGTATTTATTATATCCTTACGTATACCAGTAGCAGAGCAAGCACCTAATATTTTTTTAAGTAAGCGGAAATAAAACAATATTATTATGTTATTGGACCTCATGCAAAGGATTTTAAACAACACCAACAACATTCTACGTTACCCTTTTTTGCTTTTTCACATGCCACTTTGCATCCATGTGTTACCTTTTTAGTGTTTTTGATGGACAGTTAGTTTTTCAGTTTCATTTCTTTGTAGTTCGTAGTATATGCTTTAAATAAAAATACTATTTATATATTAAAATTAATTATTAATATATTTATATATAAATATATTTATAATTTAATTTATTTTTAATATATATTTATATTTTAATATATATTTTATACTTAACTAATTTTTGTAGTTAATTTTAATATTTTTTAAATTAAATATCATCTAATGACCAATATGCAATATAAGATCTTGCACAAAGGCAAATCACGTTACTATACAACAATGATTGTAATTCAAAATTTGTTGAATTCAAGAGGCAATCAAACAATAAAAATAATAAACTACGATCTAGAACAACACTTTAGTATGCTATAATGAGAATTTGATTTTGTTTATTCTGGTAAGTTTTGTGTCTCTTAGTATTAAGCAAGGAATATCCTATCTCTAGAACCATGTTAAGGAAGATTTTAAGGCTCTATAAAATCTTGTTCATCAAAAACTTGTTATCGCATGACATAAAAATAAAATAAGAGACTTATGGCTAGGAATAATGTAAAACATGTTACTGCAATGTTAATAATTGGAGTGGTCATTTGTTCAGCGATTGCTGAAATCCATACAAGTCAAGAATGGCCTTGGACTCCAGTTTATTATGTTGCATCTACATTACAGGATTGTCTTCTGCAATGTCGAATAAATTATCATTTTGATGAGAGAAGTTTCCATCAATGCGTTCTTAAATGCTATGCCACGATTGTCAAGTAATATAGTAATGGTAAGCATCTAAGTTATTGCATTATTAGTTTCTGGTATGATCATTTTTAAAAAATATTACGAGTATCGATCGAGAGATCAATGAATTACTGAGGAAGTACCAAGTTATTAGGAGCAATTCTAAATTTCTAATGTTGGTTTTGACGTTAGTATTTGTGAGATGATATATTATGATTAGTGATTTGAAATTAAATATGAGATATATTATTTCAATGTTTAAAAAGTGGTGGTTTTGTTGCGGAGGATGGCGGCAATGGCAGTGGGTGATTGGCGTTGGTGGGTGGCAGTAGTGGGGAAGAAGTGGTGGCTGTGATTGAGTCTTGTAGAGAAAGAAGGAAGAAGAGAGGTGACGCAAATGATTTAGAGTTGAGGATATAATAGTAGAAATAAAATTAAAAAAAACTAACTATTTTCTTACTAAGAAAATTGACAAAATCAGTAGAATGAAAATTTATTTTAAATATTGGAGATCAAATTAAATCAAATTAAATATAGGCATATTTTTAAAATTTTTAAAAAAATATATTTTACTCCTATATATATATAGAGATAGATTTATTTAAGAATATTTTATCCATATATATATATATATATATATATATATATATATATATATATATATACCATGTTAAGTGTATATCAAAATTAACCATTAAAATTAGTCACTAAGGTAAAATATATATTGGAATATAAAATATACACTAAAAAATGAGTTAAATTTTACATGTATTTATATATAAATATATAGTGACTGAATTTGGTGTGTAAATAGTATTTCTTTGTGTGTATATATATATATAGACAAACACACATTTGTTTAAGAATATTTTATATAATAACTAATAAGTTCTTAATTCTTGTCTAGACATGGTAGGTCAAAAATTTTGAAGTAGTTTCTCAATTATTCAACTATATGAAATGCAATACAAGTTTCAATGAGATACTTAGGCAATCATAATACTTCTTAAAGGTTTTCTTAATAACACTAATTAAGTATTTTACAAGTTTAGTTTAATTTAGCTTTGTTCTTTTCTTTTAAGAACTAGATTATATATTTTTGTTTCTGTGCCTTCATTAATTTGAACTAGTAGCAGTGTACAATTACAACCACTACTGTAAGGGGAATATTATCACAAATTTCGAATACTTGTATGTAATCTATAATAACTTCACTTGTTTTTGTAGGCCTGTTACATTGAAATTCAAGTATATCCTACAATAAATTGAAGAAGATTCGAGCTCTTTGATTATATTGGGAAGTGATTCAAGCTGCTGATTTCTGGTGTTTCATGATTTTGTTTTTGATGTCCTATGGTTCACTTATCCTTGAATTTCAATGGCTTAAAATATTATGCAATAAAATAATGGCCACTAATTTTATCATATCCCATCCTAGTTGAAATTTACACAAATATGGTATTGATATATGAAGAAACTGTTCAGGACTCTAATTAAACGAGTGTAAATTTCAGTGTTTATACTTTTTGCTTATAAAATACACTACATATTCAACCATTAGCAATAGATAATATGATTTATGATCTAGCGTGTGTTTTTTCACAAATTTAAGGGTAAATCGTAGTGACTCTTTTCTGCTTATGGTTTCCAAGTAAATCGCAGAAGCTGTTTTCTTTTTACTGTGTATTAACATTAAAGAAATGAGGTACAGGATTCGGTAGTCCCATAACCTTTGGACCACTTAATGGTCCCATTAGAAAACATATTTTTAAACTAAGTTGGGTTAGTCTAGTGGTTAGCTCACTAATCCCGCCTTGTGCATGCAGCAACCCATTGGCCAGCGGCAAACCCTTAAATGGAGCTCAGTACCGCGGCGGATTAGTTCTTGACCTGTCGGGTTGGAGAATACCGTGGGAAACCAAAAAAAAGAAAACATGTTTTTAGAGTTTTTTTAACAATTGCTACATAGTGATTGAACTAATTTTAATTACAAATCAACCCCATATATTTTATTTAATTATAAAAACTGTTTTTTATTTTATAAATTATTATTTTATCAATTATCTATTATATTTATTAACAATCAAATACAAAAACAACAACCAATTATATCATCCATTGATTCTAATAAAGTTTTTTGCCATTCCAATCGATTAAAATATTAAATTTGATCTCGTGACGTTTGTCCATGCTTCCAAATTGTGTTTCCTTGAAATTCAATTGATTGGTTTATCAAAACAATCGATTGAATTGTAACTTATTCGATTGAATTACAGTGTATCACAAAACAATCGATTGAAAGTTGTAAGTAGAATGGTTTTCGCTTAAACCAATCGATTGTTTATACTTTCCAATCGAATGAATGCCCAAAAACAATCGATTATTTTTGTTACTCAATTGATTGAATTCACGAAAACAACATGGATTTGCCAAATACAATCGATTGGAAAGTGATGACATTGAAATTTTAGCCAAATTTAATCGATTGGTAATATAATCCAATCGATTGGAAGGTGATGAAGTTAAATTTTTTGCCAACTTCAATCGATTGGTAATGCTACCCAATCGATTGAAAAGTGATGACTTTAAATTTTTTCCCAAATTTAATCGATTGGTAATGCAATCCAATCGATTGAAAAGTGATGACATTGAACTTTTTGCCAAATTCAATCGATTGGGAATGTAATCCAATCGATTAAAATTTAAAATGTGCTATGTATTAAAGCAGATAATACATTCAAAAGTGAATAAATTAATAATTAATGTAAATTTTAAAAAATTGAATAAATTTATATTTATTTTGATTATATTTAAAAGTGAATTATATGTATTCTTATAATCAAGAAATATACTTAACTTTTTTATAATAAGTAAATTTTTCAATAATTTAATTTATTAAAAAAATCTCATCTTTTTATTTATCCTACAAAATAAAAATTCATATTAATAGTTTTGAATAAAATAATTAAAATAAAATATAAAAATAAAGCTTGAATAAAAAAAATACAAAGTTTTCAATCTAAAAATATAAAATAGTTAAAAAATAAAAAATTATTTAAATATGATTTTTCAAAACACTCTATAACTTAGATGAATAAATATTATTTTTAAAATGAATCATGATATATTGATACAAAACTTATTGTGTGTAAATTTTTTTAAAAATTAATAAACCTCTCTCGTTAATAACAATATTGGAACTTAAATTTGAACGCTAATTGATATTACATATTGTGTAGGTACTTAGAGTATATTAGAAAAGTACGTTAATAATTTGAAGAGAAAAATTATTAGTGTAAATTTATTTTTTTTAAAAATTAATCCTTATTGAACTATTCTACTTTTATTCCTTCAAAACATATCTTAATAAAAATATTTGTAACAATAATTTACATCTAATAAGAATATCTTAACGAGCAGTTACATCATTCTGTCATGGGTTAATGCAAAATTTACAGAACGTGAGTACGTGATTGAGTATGTTGTTTTAGATTATAAACATAGGGGTAAAATAGGAAAAAAATAATCGACACCAAACCCTCTGTATTCCTAATATAAATTATTATAGATAAGTATAGTTTCTTAAAATTTTGGGGTGTCCAGGCCACTACTCACCCCCTCTAAGTCCGTCCCTGATTACTAGCTAATTAATTAATAATAAAAAATAATAACATCTATTTACTTTTTAGTATTTTTCAATTTTTGTGAATTAATAAAAGATAAAAAAATTATTTTTTCCTTACACAATCAATTTCATGAATAAAGTATCGAGACGAATAATTGCAAAATTAGAGATTCTATTCACTGACCTTGATTTTGTAATCAAAACGATGGTTTATTTTTTGAACACTACAATGAAAAACTTGATTGGACCATTGCTAATTACTGCAACGGTGATTAACGATGAAGAAATAGTGGATATTAAATAGACGGATAAAAAATTAAAAAAATTGGATATTGAGTAGATGGATGTTCCAAAGAAAAACAATTAAATTTTTTATAATCAAAGAAAATGATACACGATTTCAATGGTAGGATTGAATAATTAGTGATGAATTATTCACCAATTTATAATGTTAATATTAAGAAAAAGATAAGATTAGTTTATCTACATCAAAATAAAACAGCAAAAATTGAAGATAGAATTTTAAAGATAAGATAGATGAATAATAAGATAATTTCTAAAAAGATATTGGTAGCATTACCAATAGATTGAAGTTATCAAAAAATTCAACTTCATCACCTTCCAATCGATTGGATTACATTACCAATAGATTGAATTTGGCTAAAACTTCAATGTCATCACTTTCCAATCGATTGTATTTGGTAAATCCATGTTGTTTTCGTGAATTCAATCGATTGAGTAACAAAAACAATCGATTGTTTTTGGGCATTCATTCGATTGGAAAGTATAAACAATCGATTGGTTTAAGCGAAAACCATTCTACCTTAACTTTCAATCGATTGTTTTGTGATACACTATAATTCAATCGATTGAATTTCAAGGAAACATTGGAAGCCATGGACAAACGTCACGAGATCAAATTTAATATTTTAATCGATTGGAATGGCCAAAAACTTTATTAGGATTAATGGAGAATATAATTGGTTGTTGTTTTTGTATTTGATTGTTAATAAATATAATAGATAATTGATAAAATAATAATTTATAAAATAAAAACCGTTTTTATAATTAAATAAAATATATAAGGTTAATTTGTAATTAAAATTAGTTCAAGGACTATGTAACAATTGTTAAAAATACTCTAAAAACATGTTTTCTAATGGGATCACTTGTCCAAATGTTCTGGGACCACCGAATCCTGAGCCAAGAAATAAAGTGTAATCTCTCACCATTAACTTTATAAGTGAGACTAAAATTAAATATGAAAAAGAACAATAAAAGATGAAAGATCATAATTGACACCACTTCCATGTAGGCGTGTATTACATGTAAACCGCAGTAGCTTGTGGTTTTAACGAATTTACTAATATTGCAGCTACCTATTGCGATTTACTGCAAAGCACAAAGCAAAAATGTTTTACGGTTTAAATACTTAAATTGCATCGACATTTTGCTTACTTCAGTTATTTTTTGAATTTCTGGATTTACTAACATAAACTGTACATTTGTTTAAAAATAAATAAATTATAAGTTAATAATTTGGACTTCATTCTTTAATACAAAATAAAGATAGTGGAACTATCCTTAACTAAAATGGGAATCATCACACCACTAGTTGTATATCTCTGCAACTAATTTTATGTATACTTTGGTTGTTCATGGTATTCCTAACTCGACAGATTAAGAATTAATTCATCGCGATCTTAGCTCCATTAAAAAGTCTGCTGCTGGTCAATGAGTACTACATACACAAGACAGAATTCAAACAATTTTATGTATACTTTAGTGATATTATGTGAAAGCTCAATTAGTGGTAGAAAGATACACAAAATTTGCTATGCATCCAGCTAGGATACCAGTGAACTTGAGCCAACTTTTTAAATTTCAAAAAAACGCGCTTTTCATTGTCTTCTTCGTTCTCTTCTTCTTTCTATTTCTCTTCTAGCGATGTTGTGCGCTTGTTTGGAATTCCTCTTGAGCGCCCCCAATGGCAAGCTCCTGTCGCGCGCCGCCGTGTCCTCCCCCTGAAAAAAATCATGAAACTTAGGAAACAAGCATCCACTCATTTATTTACTAAAAAAACGATCCGAAGTCAAAGAAAAAAAATAAAAAAAAAAGAACGTACACAAGCGGCTTTACCTACCTTGTCTATGGAGTGCTTGTGATAAAATCTAGAGCTGAAAGGAGGTTGCACAAGTGGAAGAAGGCGTGAGAGAAGAGTGGCAGAGAGAAGGTATAGAAGTGAATGAAGTTTAATTGCTGAAAAATAATAGAGAGTCACGCTTGTAAGAGTAATACAATGCAGTATTTATACATCAGACTAACTATGCTCAATTAACTATGGCTAATTCTAACTCTCACTAACGGACATCTAACTACAGTAACTTAGTTACTTTCTAACTAACTATTTACTAGCTCACTTCCATAAATATTTAGGCTGGAGTGGCACCTATATCAGCTAACATCTCCCCTCAAACTAGGAGTGTGAGGACTGAGAATGTCCAACAATCCTAGTTTGGAAACGCATGAGTGGAATGGTCCTGGTGCCAGTATCTTTGTCAAGAGGTTAGCCGTTTGGTTACTGGAGGTTACGGGTAGCAGCTTGATTACTCCCTCATTTGCTTTGTCGCGAACTATATGGCAGTCTGCTTCTATGTGTTTTGTTCGTTCATGCAGGACCGGGTTGGCTGCCATGGCTAAAGCAGACTGGCTATCACTGTACAGAACAAGAGGCTGGGGATGACTCACACCAAGCACATGTAGCAAGCGAAGAAGCCAGAGAGATTCACAAGTGGCATTGGCCAAGGCTCGATATTCCGCTTCAGAAGACGATCTCGGCACAGTTTGCTGCTTGCTACTCTTCCAAGAGATCAGCGTTGTGCCAAGAAAGAAACAGTAACCAGAGACTGAGCGCCTGGTATCAGGGCATGTCACCCAATCCGCATCAACAAAACCAGTGAGTTTGAAGTCAGTAACAAGAGGGAAAAAGAGACCCGTGGCTGGGGCGTTCTTCAAGTAACGTAGAACTCGCAGAGCCGCTTTGTAATGGTCTTGAGTTGAAGACTCCAAATATTAACTTAATTTTCCCACTGCAAAAGCAATGTCGGGTCTGGTGTTGGTAAGATATTGGAGCTTGCCAATAAGCTTTCTATACAAAGTGGGCTCGGTGAGGGGCGCTCCTGAGGTCTTGGAGAGATGCACTGAATAGTCCATCGGTGTTGAAGCAGGTTTTGCCTCCAATAGGCCAAATTCCTCCAAGAGATCTGTTGTGTACTTCTTTTGATACAATGCCAAGCCCTTTTGTGTTATAAGCAACCTCCATCCCCAAGAAGTATTTGAGTTTTCCTAAATCTTTGATGCTAAATATGGTGTCCAGAACTGATTTGATGTTTTCAATCTCATTGGCATCATCCCCTGCCAAGACAAGATCATCAACATAAGCTAAAATTGGAGTGAAACCTGAAGCAGTTCATTTGGTGAATAAGGAATAGTCTGACTTGGACTGTGTGTAGCCAGATTCAGTGAGCACAGAGACAAGTTTTGTATTCCATTGACGGCTCGCCTGTTTGAAGCCATATAAAGACTTGTTCAGTTTGCAAACTGAGCCTGGAGGTGCTGCTAGACCTTGAGGAACTTACATGTACACTTCTTCAGGTAAGTCGCCATGAAAAAAAACAGTGTTCACATCCAATTGCTGGAGAAACCAACGCTTCGGGACAGCAACAGACAGTAGAACTCTTAATGTAGTCATGCAAACAATAGGGATGAAGGTATCAAAATAGTCAAATCCGGCCGTTTGAGTGAAGCCCTTCGCCACCAGCCTAGCTTTATACCGTTCGACAGTTCCATCCGCATTAAACTTCACTTTAAAAACCCATTTTGATCCCATAGCTTTCTTCCCATGAAGCAGACTAGTAATAGTCCATGTTTTATTTTTCTCAAGAGCTTGGCGCTCAGCATCAATTGCATCTCGCCAACAACACAATTTCACAATGTCATCATATGTTTTAGGCTCAGAGATGGCTGCCACCGCTAATGAAAAACTTTTGAAATTTTGAGACAGTTTATTATAAGAAATATGTTTCGAAAAAGGGTACTTGTTGGTGGATGAATATGCCAAAGTCGATGGAATGGTGGGACAATCATAGTCATGCATGTATGCAGGTATTTTTCTAGTCCTAGATGATTTTCTGGGGGGCTGGCTGTGGAGTTAATGATGATGATGATGCAATATGAGTGTGCAGGGGATGTATGTCACACTCATTAGAGGATGTGGGGTTATCATGTAATGCAAATGCATCATTCGAACATGAGTGAGGTGGTGAAGGTTCTACTAGTGATTCGAATGGAATAGGTGAAGTATGAGGGTAAGTAGTAGGGGTAAAAGTGTTAGGCAAATCAAAATGCAGCAAGCTGTCATAAGGATACAAATCATGAAGGCTTGAACTTGGATTAATGCCATTTGTTACCAGCTTGCTTTCAGATGTATTGGAGTTAAAGGCCTTTTGAAAAGAAAATACAGTTTCATAGAATTGTATATTTCTAGAAATAAAGATTTCTCGTGTGTTGATATCATGCAGAACAAATCCTTTAGTGTTGAATTTATATCCTAGAAAGACACATTTTCTAGCTCTTTTGTCAAATTTTCTTCTATGAGTAGCTAGTGTAGTGGCATAAGCTAGACACCCAAATATTCTCAATTCCATTAAATTTGGAGGTTTTTCAAAAATGACTTCATAAGGTGACTGATTTTTCAAGTTTGTATTTGAAATTCGGATTATAAGATGAGCAGCATGCCCAACTGCAGCTGTCCAAAAACAGGTTGGAATTAAAGAGTGATACATGAGTGCTCTAGCCATGTCTAAAAAGTGTTAGTGCTTTCTCTCAGCCATCCCATTTTATTGGGGTGTCTCTACACAAGAAGTTTGATGTATGATACCATTTTTAGCAAAAAATATTTGTAAGTTTCATTGTTTAAATTCTGAACCATTATCCGATCTAAAACACTTTACCATCTTGTTAAACTGTGTTTGGACATAAGCTAAAAATTATTTTTATCAAAACTGGAACCTCATATTTTAATTTCATGAAATAGAGCCAAGTGAATTTGCTCTTATCATCAATGATTGTCAAAAAAATATTTATGTCCAGCAGTTGATGGAGTAGCTAATGGTCCCCAAACATCAAGGTGAACCAAATCAAAAATTTCATTAGAATTTGAAGAGCTGTTTACAAAGGGTAATTTCTTTTATTTGGCATAGTGACAAAAGTCACACGGCTGTACATTATCAGTACAATCTATAAGAGGATAACTCCTCTTTATTACATGCATTCTATCTATAGGTATATGTCCTAATCTAAAATGTCACAGGGTTGCTATGTTATTCATGTCCAATGGTGCATTAAGTGGACCTGTGTGTCTAAAATGAGATGCTGATGACAATGCAATATGATGTTGTGGTTGTGATCTCAATGGAGGAATGTTCAGTATATATAGACCTCCACTTTCTTTAGCATATCCAATCATCTTCCAGGTACTCTTGTCCTATACTTCACAAACAGTATCAGATATTGAAAAATGACAACATAACTGTTTGGCAGCTTTAGAAACTGACAGCAAGTTAAATGTAAAATATGGAATGTATAATACGCCTGTGAGATAAAATTTGTTAGAAAACATTACTGTCCCTGCAATATTAGTTACGATTTCATGTCCATTTGGCAGCTTAACTAGGATTGGTTTTATGTGATGATAACTATAGAAATTTTCTAAAGAAAAATGACACATGATCGGTTGCACCACTGTCAATGACCCAGGTGTGTAGTGAAAAAGATTTTGAGAATAAAATGTGTGAAATATAAGAGCTCATGGATAAGGTGTATATTGGAATACCTGATGGTGTAGGTTGATTGGACTGAGATATTGCCTTGTTGGAGTAGTGCAATCAATGTGTCTTTTTGATCTTGAGATAGTAAAAGATGTGATGTCTTACTGTCTCCTTTCTGGGATGAAAATTGCAATTCCCCATTGAATTTTTCACTTTTCATTCCAAGTGAGGCAGCTGCACAGTTGATAGTTCTCAGAGGTTGTTTCAAGTGTGGTGGTGGTCCGTACTTCTTGTAGCAAGTATCCACCAAGTGTCCAGTTTTGTGACAATAAGAGCACAGCTTGCGAGGTCCTCTGCCTCCTCTACTATTCCTTCCTCTTCCAGTTCGTCCTCTACCTCTGTAGCCAGCAGCATTTGAGTAGTGTTCGGACCTTTCACCCTCAATAATATCAGATGAACTCATGAGAGCTCTTGCATCGCTGATTTCGGGTGAATGTAACTGTCGTTCTTGTTAAGTGAGAAGAGAAAATGCCTTGTTGACATCAGGTAGTAGTGCCATAAGCATCAACTGCGATCGAAGTATGCTATATTCGTCATTTAGGCCCCTTAACAATCTCACCAATTGTCTTTGTGTTCGATACTTCCTCACAGTTCCTAAGCCGCAAATGCATTCCGAACCACATAAGCATTTTAGAATTGGTAGGAATGTTTCAATCTCTTCCCAAATTGTTCTCAGTTTGGTGAAATAAGCAGTGATACTTAGATCCCCCTGCCTAGTGGTATACATTTTCTCTTCTAATTCAGCGACTCTGAATATGTCTCCCTGATGATACCTATGTTCCAATTCGTTCCACATATCACAGGCATTTTCGTTCCAAATCACACTCTGAGAGATCTCACTACTCAGTGGCAAATTTAGCCAAGCAATCACATAGGTATTACATTTTTCCAAGCCAAAAAACTCACATCCGATTCATCAGGTTTCGGTAAAGATCCATCAATGAACGCCAATTTATCCTTTGATTTTAGTGCTAATCTCATTGCCCTAACCCAAGAATGGTAATTGGAGGTATTCAAAGTCACATTAACTATGGAATTACCAGGATTCTCACCTGAATGCAAGTAGAAAGGACTTTCTAGATCCAAGATCGCACTTCTGCTCCTCACCGGAGATTGATCCATTCTCCTTTGAAATTCTTGAAATTTGGAAAACTGATTCATGAATCTCGTAAATTTCTGAAATTCACTGGCGGAGAACTCATTCTCCATCGGCATTGTACCTGGACTCGCTATTCGTTCCTCATTCGCCATAGTTGGGCCAAATCAGGAACCCTCAGCAACAACCTATCTTCCCCCTTGCTAACTCAAATTCTCGTCACACTCACAACCTCCACGCTCACCGCACCATGATAAAATCTAGAGCTTAGAGGAGGTTGCACAAGTGGAAGAAGGTGTGAGAGAAGAGTGGCAGAGAGAAGGTATGGAAGTGAATGAAGTTTAATTGCTGAAGAATAATAGAGAGTCATGCTTGTAAGAGTAATACAATGCAGTATTTATACATCAGACTAACTATGCTCAATTAACTATGGCTAATTCTAATTCACACTAACGGACATCTAACTACAGTAACTTAGTTACTTTCTAACTAACTATTCACTAGCTTACTTCCATAAATATTTAGGTTGGAGCGGCACCTATATCAGCTAACAGCTTGCAATTGCGACTACTTCATGCAACAACCTGGAGCGTCAACGAGACGGTGTTGACAGGAAGATTGGCGACACAAGAAGAGGTGCTCCACAGAAGGGATTGATTGTGCTGATGATACGTTGCACGGAGAGCTGCGCATCGCGGGAACGATAAATCGACGCTAGGAAGACAACGGCGAGGTCCAGCGCACTCCGCGACAATCTCAGACAACGGAGACTCACGCCAAGTGGAACTCGACGTCAAGGATCGAACGCGCCACTCACAGTGAAAGGATTTCACGCAAGCTGGCCTGACACAGCGCATAGAAGAGTGGCGGCAGAATCACAACCGCAACAGTTATGCGATGATATTCAGTAGAGAGTTATGTTACAGTAATCCTAATTTTGTAGCACTAATCCTAATTATTTATAATTTTATTTTTTAAAAATTTAAAATCCTATTTTTTAAAAAGAAGTTGAAATTAGCTGATGATATAATTCCTCTATACTTTCTCAATATACGCTTTGGTCAATTAGACTTTTCAACTGAAAAGATTCACTCTACGTATCTGACAATGAGATACTATAATTATCTCCATACAAATTTTCTCCTAATTCCGGTGGACATTTATTAACAACTGACCTAGTAACTTCACGGCCCGGCATGTAACGTATTATTTTCCCGTTGAAAGTTTAAATACAAAGATGTTCAATTGTTCACAAGTAACGTATTCTGGATTCAACATAATCAAATTTATCAAACTGAGGTGTGTTTACGCATTAAAAAACTGGGGATATGAAGCAAAAGTTCAAAAATAGAGGAAAATGAAGGTATTGCAAGTGTTTGGTTAAAGATATGGTAGTACAGACGTTTTTTCCAAAAGCACCCTTTGTGGTGATCTAACAACTGGAAGCTAGAAACAACCCCGAACCAACCCAACCCAACCCAGCTTCCCCTTATAGTACAGAAAGGAACACCAAAATTACTATAATTTTCTACAGAATGCCTATGAAATGAAGACAACAGCTCTTCTAAAGGACCTGTGATGATGATCGGTCAGGACAAAATGTCTTACTCGCACTTGATGGATCGATATATGTGGCGGACAAAGAGTAAAGCCGCGCGGAATCCGACAGTTCCAAGCATCAAGAAGAAACCATAGCATATGCATGCCATGTATCCAAAGAAAAATGACGTCTGCATGAATCCAGACATGTCCGAGCGAGCGTAGTAGTAATACAGACAGTAGGCGTATATAAATAAGCCAGTTGAACCACCACAGAGGAATGATCTGTAAGGAAACAAGAAACAAATTGGTCAAAGTTAAGTAAGGTAAAGAAGACCATAAATTTGGCATACACTCGGTCAATGAACTGCATGTATTAAATTTTGAAAGCATAGAAAGTTACAAGTGAACTACCAACTAAACCTTATCTCACTAGGTGAATATCAAATATATGCATCAAATGACACTATATGCTCTGTAATAGATCATATCCATGTTCAAATAACTTTATCTAAATCTCTTAACAAATCCGTTTTGAACGCGCATATTTACCATCACAATAAGGTCGAGATAACTAAACACAATAGAACAAGGAAAGAAGAATGCTTATCCATGAATAATCACCAATGTCATTTTAAAAACTAAACTATCAAAATAAAATTGGTAAAAGCCAATAAGGTTATGGAGTCTGCATAGTTTGTAGAAACTCATCAACAGCATTATTCCTATAATTGTCTTCAAAATTTTATGCATATTGACCATTAAAAACAGCTCACTTTCATTTGAAAAAACTGTTAATCAATTTTAAGAGTTAAAAAATAAAAAGAAAGAGGGGGGAGGGAATGAACCCATATACCTCAATTCAATAACAAAATAATACATCTACCAAGAGACAGCTAATTGAAAATTCAGTCCACACACCCCATATTCACGAGCTATCAAGAATATAATAAGCAATCAAGCCATGACCATAGAGGGAAAGTTAACAGAGAGAGAGAGAGAGGGGGGGGGGGGCGGGGGAAGGACAGTGATTTCATACCTCCACCACCACTCGTGATCCTCAGCAGCAAGCTGGAAGTACGTTAATGCCACAGTAATGAAAGCAGTAACAATCAAGAGAATGATGAAGACAATGAACAGTATACTGTAGATGGTGTAAATCCTGTGACCCCAAACACTGGCAAATATATAGTATAGTTCAATGTATATTGCACTGAAGGGCAAAAACCCGGCCATTGCCATCTGGGGAATTGTTCCCCGATACCATGGCAAAGGTGGAATCTCCCTTGGATACTTGGTTGTACGGCAGGGAGCCTGAAATTCAGCCTTGCTATTCTTCCCAGCAATCCCACCCAACACAAGCAAAGGAGATGTGACAAGTGTCCATATCAGAACTATAACCACAATTGTACCAAATGGGAGGGCCGCAGTGGCATTGTAAACAATTGCAACAGTGTTCAGGAAGCAAAATGTGAGAAACAATGGTCCACAGAAGAGGCATCCAGTCAATAGAAGATTCCTAACCTGTCATGACAAAGAAACTAGAATATAAATGGCCAGTGCCAAAAAAATGCCGGTTCAGTGGGAACTGGATCAAATAGAAGGGCAAATTCACAGATAAATACCCAGTTTGATCCTTCTAATTGACAGTAGAAAGATGTTGCTGTATAGCCAGCAATTCCTGAAGTGAGCGCATAAATGACAACAAGTGCGGTAAACAGAGCACCTCGGTTGTATGGGTAAAAGACTCCAACAAGTGCCAAGATGAATATGAATACCGTACTGCAAAGCATGCAGTAATGCGAATTATTGATATGAAAAATTAAAAATTAACTTCCCTGAAGTGAAGCTTCTAAATAGAGACATTCAGAGGGGCCAAAAGAAACTCACAGGGTAAACAATTGGGTACCAGATCCAAGGGCAGCAGCAAATAGAGACTTGTATTTTGGAAATCTAAATACATCTCCATGAATATATTTCCAACCAGTCTCTTCTTGGTCCTCAGCAGCTTCCTCATCATGGGCATACCTATTCAGAAATGAATCAAGGATAACACCTACGTATAAGTACCTTAGACAAAATCAATAAGCACGCATAAAAGATGGTGTAAAGATGCTTCATACTTGACAAAGTCATTCTTAAGGACCCGCATCAGAATTGTTGCAAGGAAACCAGTCAGCAGCAGGACCGTCACACATGAGTTGATAATCGAGAACCAGTGGATTTCCAAATGATGGGGTAGCGATGAAGATTGTGAGTACTTATCCATCCGCTTCTCGAAGGGGGTGTTAGTCTCCTTCCACTTCACAGTATACAAGAACTCCACCTCAACCTCATTATCCTCCGTGACATCCACAAGTGCATTTGGATCCGTTCGCACATTGATCTCAATGACGCGATCATTGTTATAATATATGTCAAAGTGAATGTGCTTGTACAGGTAGTACTTGTAATCACTTGGATCCTTTCCCTCCTTATCAACTTTCCCAATGAAACCCCAAATGGGCAAGTCATCATAGTACATCTGGAAGTAGTAGTCTTTGCGAACTGCTGCTCGGAACTTGGCCACATCTTCCTTCTTCAGTGTCTTCTTGCAAACTGGCACGGAGTCCTTATCCTGCTGGAACTCTAACTTGTAAGGAGCACTAACTAAACGGTCACCGTTTAAGACCTCACCAAGAGCTTCTTTCTTCTCCTTCAAATCATCTGTAACCAAATCCAAATACAAAACCAAAATTAAAGAAATCACAACCAGTGTAAAAGGAAAAACAACTGATTGAACACTTAAAGAAAGACCTGAGGGGGAAAAATGAAAAGAAAACCAACCTGGCAGGCAGAATGGTAGATCAAAATATCGATATGTCTCACTGGAAAAATTAATGGGGAAAAAATAATTATTATTAAATAAATGAATCAACTCATAAGCCACCGACAAATTCAAATACTATATAAAAAAGCACATTATTACCAAAAATCGAGGTATTGAACTAACCAAATTATAAATCTACACTAAACATATTCAAACATTCAGACATTTATAAAAGAACACACATTTACCAGAAATTAAAGACGTGCGCTTATAAATCTCCTACAAAAGTACAAATCCAAAATGAATCATAAACAAAATCTACATAGATACACATTAGAATCAAACATATATCAATACATCAGTTAAAAATCTCAGCACACAATTACATAAATCTACATTCTGCAACGAATTCAAACACTAATTTTGAATGTACAAATAGAAACGAAAAGCAAGTAGTTCACAACAGTTGAAGCTAGAAACGACAGATCCAGCGGCTACAAAGCGAGATCAAAGCTAAGCAGAGAAACAACCGAAGTTCGATAACTGAACCATAAGAGCCACACTGAAGAGCTAAGAATTTTCCAAGGCGGAGAAGAATTTACAGTGGAAGAGATCAGATCGGAGTTACCTTGGGTTGTGGAAAGGGCCAACTTTGTTTGCGTATAGAGGGACGATATTTCCTTCCTTGTATCTGTGATCTGAGGAATCGGATCTGACGGTGGAGAATGAGAGGAAGGTGAGTGAGAGCAACAGAAGAGGAAGCAGGTGATGATTCTTCCTCATTGTTGTGTTTTAGTTTCTTCTTCTTCTTTTTCTTCCACCTCTTCGATTTACGAAGAGAAGGGTCAGAGAGAGAAAGAGAGAGAAGAGAAGGTTTGAAGAGAAAAGACGAAAGGGAAGAGAAGAAGCAAAGGGGTTAATAAACACACACAAAGAAACGAAGCGAAGGAAGAAGGAACCAAAAAATAAAATTGAAGAGGGGTGAGTGAGGTGACACAGACTCACCGCCACACTCTTATGCCTGATGTTTTACCTTACCCATTTCTCCTCCTACCTTCATTTCTTAATTTTATTCCCTAATATTTTCATGAAAATTTAATTTTGATGCCGATTCGTTCAATTACATTCATCTTTTAGACGAGTATTAATGCCGTCAATATAAAATATAATTATTTTTAAAAAATATTAAATAATTATTAAAATTTATTATTTTTTATTATTAATATTTAAAATTATAAAATAAAATATATTATTAAATTAAAAAATTAAATTGATAACTAATTAATTACGTGATAAAAAAATAATAAATTTTAATAATCTTTAAATTATTTCTTATAATTTTATTGATAGGACAATATGTTATATAATTCTATATATATATAATATATAATTATTTTACACTAATAAAATATTAAAATTATATTCTTTTTATAAATATTTTGAATATAAAAAATATTCACAATAATATAATAAAAATATAAATATTGTGTTTATAAAAAAATATAATTACTGTATAAAACTTTAATTATTTTAATAATTTATTTATTTTATTAAAAAATATATACACACAAATATATTGTAATTATTTTTGTTATTAATAAAACATTTTTATTTTATTCATTTACTTTTTAATACACCAAGTTATTAGAACAATTTTATCTCTTCATTGGCATATAGGACGCTACGGAATATGGTCCTAATCTCTTTTTTTTTTTTACTGTGAATCATTTTTTTTCTTTGACTAAATCATTTTGATTTTATTAAAAGACATTTGATTCTGAAGGAAAAAAATTAACAATTTGGTTCTCAATTAACTAGTATGCCTCACCAAATTATGGTAGTTGTTGACTTAATTATTAAGTTGTTGACCGTGTATACTTTTTAAGATTTGTTAGTATTTAATTTATAAAGATATTTATTAAATAATTTTAATATCGACAAATTATTATTTAGTAACTATGTTAAGATATTAAGACAATATTAATTATTTTTAAAACAATACTCCTAATTTATTTATGATCAAATAACTATTAATTATATATCTATTTAATTAAAACTAAGTTTATCTTTTACATAGTTTTATACTAGGTTTTAACGTTGTACTTTTTGTTCAAGCTAATATTATGTTAAAACAGAGAGAGTATTACAACAATAGATCTGGATTATGGTACTTTTCTGATTTGGGTCACTTGCAAATCAAGTCTTTTTTCTGTCTTTCCTTTATAACAAAGGCATAGCATATATATATTCAGACACGTTGACGATATATGTTATGTATTGACTCGCTAAATTAAGAATAGCAAAACATGAGTAACTTTGGAATTGGATGGTATATGTAGGTAGGAATTAATAATTATATGGTATGTGTTTGGCAAAAACTAAACAAGATGAAATGGGTATGAAATCTGGAAATAATGAAGGGAGCAATTGAAGATAATAGTGATGATAAGTACAGGTATCAAAATCTACTATAATTTTTGTGCCAAACTGCATTGAATCATTGATACATGAATACGAAAATCAAGAGAGGCTAATAATGCAGAAAATTAATGCAAAAATTCCAGCAAGACAAATTTTGAGTCATTCCAGACTTGAGAGCTCTCCAAGCCTAAGGCACTAGACACTACAAAGTACAAAGTCTTCGAGCCTGGAATTTGTCACTTTGTGTTTTAAATACCTTGACGAATTTTTCAATTTCTTCAATTGCAGCCACTTGTTCTCTCGTTGTGACCTCATTTGTAGTTTCGTGATGGTTATTCATCTAAGAGTAATTATTTCATTTTTATCGTATCGACAATACATATAAATTTATTATCTGCCAAAGTAAGTGCTTATACATATAAATTAATTTGAGAGAATTCTCAGTTCAAATACCGGTATATTCTATATGCATATGTTCTATTCACGTGTACATTTATATTTTTTGAACAAAAAGTATCCTTTCCGACAACTAATTTTCATAGTTGTACCTATATATTAGCAAAAATTATTAAAAGGTTAGCTAATATATGTTTTAAGGGCATATAATAAACTTATTATTAGTAAAAAGTTTTAAATGTTGTTATTTAATGAATATAAAATAAATATATTAAAAACTTAAATTTTTTATAGTTTGAATAAAAAAAAAAATTGTTTTATAATTTTAATATGTGGGCTAAAGGCACATCATAGATAAACTTAATTATTAAATATGATTGAATTGAATGCGAGTAAACTATTCGATTCTATCTGTTAAAATTAAAATTCTAAAAATCAAATTGATTGTCGAATTAATAGAGTTAAAAGTTCATAAATTCAAATATTTAACTAGAATTTGAGTATATAATAAAATAACATTTTTTGTATAAAATATATCATTTTTAAATTTTTTTATTTATTATTAAATCGGTTAACTGCAAAAAAAATTATACCTATTTAACAATATTATCAATTTTTTAAATTTTTTTTATCAATTTACTACCAAACAATTTTTATCTTAAACCAAATCGATTTAGTGACTGATTCTCAACTAATTAAGTCAAACTGGATTATTTACTCCAATTCTAACAGTTTTCTATGATTGAAATGCTTTCATGCTTACCTTAAGAAATATTTCCAAAATGATTATAAGAGAGAATTGAATCTAATACCCTTTAAATAATGAAGACTCTTTACACACAACCCTTATATACTAAATTATAATTGATTTTATAATTCTTTATCATATAAAATATATACATCTATATTTATAGTAATAATATAGCTAAATATCTTGTTTAATGTAACCATAAGTCTACATAAAAAACTTATTTAAAAATTATAATTTTTTTCAAAGCAAAGAAATCAGCTAAATATCTTGTTTAATGTAACCATAAGTCTATATAAAAAAAAAAAAAAAAATTCCAAAACAAAGAATTCACTCGTCGTAAAAGCAGAAGATGTAGCATCTACTAAAGATTATTATCCTCACAAATTACATACCATACAGGCATCAAAAGAGTACTATAAGACATATTAAACCATATTCTAAATCATCTCAAGGTCAAATAGCCCAACGCCAACTAATAACATCACATAATTACCAAAATAAGTGATAAAAAAAAGTACTCGAAAATGACACTAAAATGTTTTTATTTCCAATTCCTTCTCTCATAGGTGCACCTAAATTGGATGATCACTATATGTTTACACACATATATATAAATAGTTAGATTTAATTGTTCTCTTAATTTTTATAATTTTATTAAATTTATAATTAGATATTTTATAGTTTTTTTAATTTAATTTTTATATTATTTTTAATTTTATAATTAATTTTTTATAAAAAATATTAAAATTAATATAATATTTTTTTTAAAAATATATGATAAAAAATCTACTTACATTATTAATTATGTGTATTTTTAATTTATAAAAAATATTCTATTAACTCTAATTTTTTTATTGATAAAGATTTAATAATAAAATTAAAAATAATATAAAAAATTTATTAAAAAAATAAAATATAAAATTATAATTATAAATTTAATAAAATTATAAAAATTAATAAAATAATTAAACTTAATTATGATATAAAAAGATAAATCATGCTCTTTATCTCCAAAAACTTAGGAGTGTTCATAGGTCGGGTGAAATCAGGTTTGATGTGATCCAGACGTAGCTCGAAATATATACCAGGCCTATTTGTTAGACCCGAACCCGACTCTAAATTCGATGAAACCTATACACTTTCGGGCCACGATTATATCGGGTGAAAACCAGGTCGTTTACATTAAATTACCTTGATATCTTCTTGTAAGCTAACATGTGAAAATATCCAAATTTCTAACACTCCAACCATTATTTGACATGGTAAAATTTACTTAGAAAAATATAGCAAGAACCAACCCTCCTCTAAAATTAAAGCATAACCATAATCAATACTAATATTACCTAATAACATCAAATATTTAAATCAATACAAATAACACAATATTATGCCATTAGTCTAAAGTCTTATGCATTTTAAATATAAAATATTAACTTATAATCTTATAATGACTAATAATACAAAATATTAATGTTTACAATACTTAAATTTCACATAAGAATAGCCATCATCCATTACTAATAACACAATATTAACTGTGCATGATGACCGGACAACCAGACCGAATTCAGATGACTCGAGCTATGATCTAAACTCGACCCGAAATAATAACCGAGTCTATTTTTTAGATCTTTACCTAGTCCTAAACCCGATAAAATCACACCAAATTAGTCTCTAAAATATTCGAAGTTAGACTAAATCTTTGAATCCGGTCGGACCATGTACACCTAGCAAAACCTACTCATTAGATAATCCAAAGAAATGAGTGATGAAGAGTATTTACAAATTAATATATTAATATTAAAAATAAACGGTTAAATAATTACCGTTTACGGTTCAATTCTTTCTCTAACGGTTGTGTACCTACATATATATTATGAAAACTTGTTAATGTATGTTAACGGTATTTTGTACCTATTCAAGAAATAATCAAAAGTCACATCTTTTCCTATGTAACTATTCAATAACCAAAGGTTACATCTATTCATAAGTTACGTGACTTTTGATTCTAATACATGCACCATGTATATATATGAATTACCCACTATTCAATGTAGAGTGCAACAAAAGGTTAATAACAAGTACTAAGTGTACATGTGATTTTAACTATTGAGAGTTTTCTTTGTTCAAGAGAGTTAAGAATTTCTTATTATTGCTAATTAAGAAATTCTTAGGTTTCATTGTATCCTGGGAGAGTATTGTCATCAACCCTATAGCAACTAAGTGTGGGGACAAATATCTCTCTAAAGAAAGCGATCTAATCGTGCCTTGAAACCACTACACAAATATAAGATTTTGTCATCCTCTCATAATAATATACCCAACAATTTTAGAGAGATATTTGTTGAAGATGGCACAAGATCAAAACACCACGTTCAAAGTCATGAATCAAGAGTTTGTCAAGTTAGATCGCTTTGATGGAACAAACTTCAACTGTTGGAAGGACAAGATGATGTTCCTTCTTTCGGTTCTCAATCTTGCATATGTGATTGATCCAAAGACTACACCAATTGCCGATGCCACTGAAAATGTCACACCAGAAGAGAAAGAAAAGATCATTCAATTGAAGAAGAAATGTGATGAAGATACTTTTGCATGTCGAGGTCATATTCTCAACACTTTATCCGACCGACTCTATGATCTCTACATGTCAATTCAATCACCATTGGAGATTTGAAAATCTTTGGAAGAAAAGTACAATACCGAACGACAAGGAACAAATAAGTTTATTATGATGAAATATTTTGAATTTATTATGAATGATACTATGCCTGTCATGGATCAAATTCATGAATTACAAATCCTTGTAAGTAGACTTCGTGATCTACAAGTGGTGATCCCTGAATCATTATAAGTTGGAGCAATTATTTCAAAATTGCCTTCATCATGGAATGGTTATAGGAAGAAACTTTTACATCTTGGCGAAGACTTCACAATTGAGAAATTACTAAGGCATATATGTATAGAGGAGGAAACTCGAAAACGTGATGCTGCGTATCTTTCTCAAAGTTCTAAAGTGAATCATATTGGTGAAAACAACACCAATAAGAAGAAAAGAAAGTTCTTTAAATATTCAAAGCAAGATAAGAAGAGACAAAGAGAGTGTTATCATTGTCATAAGAAAGGACACTATATCAAAGAATGTAGACTTCTGAAAAAGGAAGCTCCAAAGACCAACTTAGTGGAAGAGAAGGATCTAATTGCGATGATTGCAGAAAAAGTACAAAACATGCATATTGGCATGGTTACAGAAGTCAACATAGCAACACAAGGAAAATCACTTGAGTGGTGGTTAGATTCTGGGGCTACTGTTCACGTTTGCAATGATCGCAACCAATTCAAAACATATGAAGAAGTGAACAATAGAGAAGTCTTGATGGGCAATGACAACTCAGCCAAAATTTGTGGTCAAGGAATTGTGGAATTAAATTTTACATCTGGAAAGAAATTAAGTTTAATAAACGTACTTCATGTTCCAGAATTGAGAAAAAATTTAGTTTCTGTTAGTCTCTTGTGTAAGAAAGGATTCAAAGTTGTAATAGAATCCGATAAAGTGATATTACTTAAGAATGATGTATTCATAGGAAAAGGATATTGTACTGAAGGCATGTTTAAACTTAGTATTAATAAAGTGAATGTTTCCTTGTATGTTGTTGATTCTTGTGATTTATGGCATAGTAGATTAGCACACTTAAATTACAAATCAATTGAATATATGCAAAAGAATAACTATATTGATCTTAGTAACAAGGATTTTAATAAGAAATGTGATATTTGCATACAATCCAAAATTACTAAGAAACATTTTCCTAAGGTTGAAAGAAATACACATTTATTAGAATTGATTCATAGTGATATTTGTGAACTAAATGGCAATATTACTAGAGGAGAAAAAAGATATTTCATAACATTTATTGATGATTGTTCTAGATTTACTTATGTGTATTTGCTTAGAAATAAAGATGAAGCTTTTGAAATGTTTAAGAAATATAAAATGGAAGTAGAAAATATGCATGATAAGAAAATAAAAGTTCTTCGTAGTGATCGAGGTGGAGAATATTTTTCTAATGAATTTGATCACTTTTGTGAATTACATGGTATTGTGCATGAATCTTCCGCTCCATATACTCCGCAACAAAATGGTTTGGCAGAAAGGAAAAACCGTACCTTAGTGGATATGGTAAATTCAATGTTACTAAATGCAAAATTGCCTTACAATTTGTGGGGTGAAGCATTATTGACATCATGTCATATCCATAATAGAATACCATCAAGACATAGAAAGGTTTCTCCTTATGAAATTTGGAAAGGAAGAAAACCTAATTTAAATTATCTTAAAGTGTGGGGGTGTTTAGCCTTTTATCGAGTTCCTGATCAAAAGAGAACCAAATTGGGGCCAAGAGCCATAAAAGGCACTTTTATAGGATATGCTCAAAATTCTAAAGCATATAGAATATTAGACTTAGTGTCTAATGTAGTTGTTGAATCAAGAGAAGTAGAATTTATTGAAAATAAATTTATCAATGATTCAACTTCTAATTCAGAGTATCCCCAAAATGATATTGATATTTCACAAGAAATAAATAATCAAAACAATAAACGTCTAAGCGACAAAAAGTTGATTGAACCAAGGAAGAGCTTAAGAGTAAGAAAAGAAAAGGACTTGGGTCCAGATTTTATTTCTTCTCAGGCTATCACTTTTTTGGTAGAAGGAACTAGGAATTCTGTAACAAACAAGATTCCTATTGTGATGAACATAGAGGGTGATCCTCAAACGTTCAAAGAGGCTATGGCTTCAAGGGATTCTGCTTTCTGGAAAGAAGCAATAAATGATGAAATGGACTCAATATTATCTAATAATACTTGGGTCTTGGTTGATTTGCCTTCAGGATCAAAGCCTATAGGATGTAAGTGGGTATTTAGAAGAAAGTATAATACTGATGGTTCATTACAAACCTTTAAAGCAATGTTAGTGGCCAAGGGGTTTAGACAACAAGAAGGTCTAGACTATTTTGATACCTACACACCTGTGGCAAGAATGACTTCTATTAGGGCTCCTATAGCATTAGCATCTATACAAAAGCTTTATATACATCAAATGGATGTTAAAACGATTTTTCTAAATGGAGATCTTAATGAAGAAATTTATATGGAGCAACCGGAAGGCTATGTGCTACCCGAAAATGAAAAGAAAGTTTGCAAATTAATTAAGTCTTTGTATGGGCTAAAACAAGCGCCTAAACAATGACATGAGAAGTTTGATTCAGTGGTGTTATCAAATGGCTTCTCACATAATAGTGCGAATAAATGTATTTACTCAAAATTTACTAAAGATTATGGAGTAATCATTTGTTTATATGTTGATGATATGTTAATCATCAGAACAAATTTAGAAGGAATTCGTATAACGAAGGAGTATCTAACTTCTAAATTCAAGATGAAGGATTTGAATGAAGTTGATACAATATTAGGCATAAAGGTGCATAAGAATGAAGTTGGCTTTACTTTAAGTCAATCTCATTATATCAAAAAGGTATTGGAAAAGTTTGATCATCTCACAATTAAAGAATCCAATATGTCGTATGATCCTAATCTTAAATTAGAAGGAAATATGGGAAGACCTATAGCACAATTAGAATATGCTAGTGCTATAGGAAGTTTAATGTATGCAATGCATTGTACTAGACCTGATATAGCATTTGCTGTGTGCAAATTATCAAGGTTTACAGGAAAGCCTAGCAATCAACATTGGAAAGCTATAACAAGAGTTCTTGATTATCTCAAGAAAACCATAAACTTGGGATTACATTATAGTGATTATCCCGCAGTTTTAGAAGGTTATTCCGACGCAAGTTGGATTACAAATCTTAGTGACAACAAATCCACTTCAGGATGGATTTTCACCATAGGTGGTGGAGCAATAAGTTGGACCTCAAAGAAACAAACATGTATTACACATTCTACTATGGAGGCTGAGTTTGTAGCTTTATCAGCCGCAGGTAAAGAAGCGGAATGGTTAAGAAATTTGTTATATGATATAAAGCTGTGACCACAGCAGACGACAACCATTTTAATCTTCTGTGATAGTGAATCAACCATGTCTCGAGCATATAATAAGGTTTATAATGGAAAGCCTAGACATATAAGTTTGAGACATGAATTTGTGAGGCAACTAATAGATGATGGTGTAATTACCATCACTTATGTAAGATCTCAAGAAAATTTAGCAGACCCTTTGACTAAAAGTTTGTCAAGGGATAAAATCAAAGAAACTACTGCTAAAATGGGATTAAAACCTATTATTGCTAAGTGATGGGAATCCAACTTTATTCTAGTAGACCACTAGTTTCAAGGTTTAATGGGTAATAACAAGTTATTTAGCAATTGGAGCACTAAGGTATAGGATTTAGTGCTATGTACAATAAATTAGGAGGGTGAGTTTAAACTCTTAATGGAATGATAATATTATCTATCAAAAGATTCCACCTATATGAATATAAGAGTGGTGCCGCTCTAATTGAGAATTTTAGAGGTTTTATTCTCGTAAATATTTATGAAACCAGGATGAGCACAAGGCCATATAAGTGCTTAAAATTTTAAACTCTTGAACTTTGAGGGTATAAGTAATGTGTGTAATTTTTGGTACTAGCATATGGAGTATAGGTTTAATCGATTAGACACCTATTACTTCGTTAGAACTTTAAAATTTACACTAAAAGAATGTTTAATCTTAGTGACATATTCTTTATGCATATACTTATATAATATTTAAATTTTGTAAATAGTGGAGGATCGAAGAGTATTTACAAATTAATATATTAATATTAAAAATAAACGGTTAAATAATTACCATTTACGGTTCAATTCTTTCTCTAACGGTTGTGTACCTACATATATATTATGAAAACTTGTTAATATATGTTAACGGTACTTTGTACCTATTCAAGAAATAATCAAAAGTCACATCTTTTCCATTGTAACTATTCAATAACCAAAGGTTACATCTATTCATAAGTTACGTGACTTTTGATTCTAATACATGCAGCATGTATATATATGAATTACTCACTATTTAATGTAGAGTGCAACAAAAGGTTAATAACAAGTACTAAGTGTACATGTGATTTTAACTATTGAGAGTTTTCTTTGTTCAAGAGAGTTAAGAATTTCTTATTATTGCTAATTAAGAATTTCTTAGGTTTCATTGTATCCTGGGAGAGTATTGTCATCAACCCTATAGCAACTAAGTGTGGGGACAAATATCTCTATAAAAAAAGCGATCTAATCGTGCCTTGAAACCACTACACAAATATAAGATTTTGTCATCCTTTCATAATAATATACCCAACAAGTGATACAAGAAAACAAGTTATACTCCAAAAACATGGAGGGAAAAATTAAACTATCTAAAATAAAAGGATATTCATCCAAGCTTGGACATGTGTGTTCGAACAAAAATGAGGCTCCTTCCTTTAATTTCTTCAGGTCTTATTCCTGCCTTCCATCCTCTTTCTCTTCAAAATCAGAAATTATGAGTATATCGTTTCGAGAGGCAGCCATGAGAAGTGACAAGTAGGCTCACGAGAAATTCAAGTGAAGTCAAACATGTGTAAGGGTGAGCAAAATAGCAGCCAATACCTTTAAACGACTCTTTATTCGATACATATTTTTCAACTAAAATCGTTTTTAAAAAAATTAATTATTTTGTTAATCCGTATAGTTTTATTAAATTTGTAATTAAATTTTTATATATATTTTTTATTAAATTTTTATATTATTTTTAATTTTATAAATATATTATTTTTTAAAAATATGTGATTAAAGATCTAATTAAATTTTTAATTGTAAGTATATTTTTAAGTTATAAAAAAATATTCTATTAATTTTAATATTTTTTTATATTTGTAAGAATTTAATTATAAAATTAAAAATAATATATAAATTTAATTAAAAGAATAAGAATTTAATTATAAATTTAATAAAATTATAAAAACTAATAAAATAATTAAATTTAAAAAAATACGATATTATTTCTCTTTTTAAAAGTTATTTCAGAAAAAAAAAATTAGAAGTCAAATGAAAGTTTATTTAACGATATAGTTTATTCTAGACTAATTTATTTGTTTACCTGCTAGGCTCTTAGTTTTCAAAAGTTACAGCCATGGGAGATCGGTTTTTTATTATTGGTAGACCATAAAACATTTTAGGGTAAAACACCAAAATAAACCAATGGGAGTATTTTATTACCTAAATCAGCCAAAACCAAAATTTTTCTAGCAATCCACCAACGAGCAAATATATATAATTCGAATTAACTCGATTCGAATTGCAAATGCAAGTAATTCGAAACAACTTGTTTCGAATTACCATTGAAATAAAAAGCATGTAATTCGAATCAAGTAGATTTGAATTAATGGTGGCTAAATCGAATTGAGTCGTTTCGAATTAGTATGGAAACGTGACTCAATAGAGTTCGAATCATGTTGATTCGAATTATTCACAAGTTGATTCGAAAGGTAATTCGAATTAAGTTGATTCGAATTACTTGTTAGTTCCCTATATAAGGAGTTGGAACCAAGCTCATTCGAATCACTTTTACTTGTTACTTTGCTTATTTATATTAGTTCCGTTACTTTAAACAACAAACATACAAAGCGTTTGCAACTAAGAAATTTTTTAACCTTACATAACTAAAATTCAAAACATAGTACAGTAGTAAATCAAACAACGCAAAACCAACCCTACCCATCTATCACTGTCCTCCCTGGCTACCTCCGACCTGTGGGCAGCTCCAACGAGTGTGTCTGGGGAGTCGACATAAGCTGCATCTCTTAGGCCGGTTTGGATATGCCTCGTCCATGTTCGTCCGAATCCGAGTAGATCTGGGACGACCCTCCCTTGCACGCCTCTTGTTCGGGTTCGATATTACCGTCGGCCCATCATATGGTGGCCAGAAACACTCTGGGATTGGAGGTCTGAATCCCATCTGATAAACACTAAAAACGTTACTGAGTCGATAGACTGGGTGGACATAGGAGTGCCAAGTGACTCGTGAGTAAGCACAGCATGCCAGTGCGTGCGGACAAGGAAAATGCAGTGCCTGAAAGTATCTGCAATCACATGTGTGAGATCCGAGTGACACCCTGTAGCTACCAAGGGAGAAAGAACTAGTAGGAGTGGTCTCTGCGACCGTGTACTCCGAGTTGTCCTTGTCATACAAAGTAACTGTGAAGCACATTGCCGTCTTCAAGTTGGCCTCGATACATTTAACAAGGTGTTGACTGAATTGTTGTCCCGTACCCAGCTGGGCCTCCGCCTCTCTCCCCTTGCGAACAAAAAGTTCGGCCAACCGACCGTACGTTGCTTTAACCAACGAGCATATAGGAAGGTTCCTCACACCCTTGAGGATTGAATTCACACACTCAGATATATTTGTCGTCATGTGACCGAATCTTCGGCCCTCATCGCGATACTGTGTCCACAATGAATACTCAATCCGGTTTGCCCATTCACACATCGCCAGATCTTCCGAGCGAAGAATATCAAACCAGTAATGGAACTCGACCTCCGTCTTAGCATAGGCAGCGTTCACGAAAAGCCTCCTTGCGTCTTTACCCTTGAAGGTGAGGGCAAAATTTGCTGCTACGTGCCGAATGCAGAAAGCTCGGTATGCAGCCGGAGGTAGCCAGCCACCGTCGGGAGCCTCAAGAGCGGCCTTGATGCCGTTATGCCTGTCAGAGATAACGAGCAGACCTGGCTGTGGTGTAACGTGCTGACGGAGGTGGGAGAGAAAGAATGACCAAGACTCAGCATTCTCACCCTCGATTAGCGCGAATGCAACATGGAGTATGTTGGAGTTCCCGTCCTGTGCAATCGCCACAAGCAGAGTACCCCCATACTTGCCATAGAGATGGGTCCCATCAATACTAACCAACGGCTCGCAATGACGAAATCCCTTGATACATGGTGGGAAAGTCAAGAACAGTCTGTGAAAATAAGCCTGAGATTCGTCCAGCTGTCCCCCAACTCGAACAGGGCTAGTCCGAAGAACTGCAATAGAACCAGGCATTGTCAACTGCACTCCTAACACCCACCGTGGGAGCTCATTGTAAGACTCATCCCAGTCACCATAAATGAGCGCAACAGCCTTCGGCTTCGCCATCCAGACCCTCCTGTAGGTCGGCATAAATTCGTAGTGCGACGCAGTCGCATTTAGGAGCACCTTGATGCTAACAGATGGATCAGCTCTAACCATTGGCATAATGAATACCGATATCACATGATAATCCAAACTCCTGTGATCACTGAAGATAGGGCTGGCGAGACAAGTGTGCGGTCCATTGTACCGTTTGACCTTTCATATGCCCTTGCGCTGCTGGAGACTCAGCCGAATCAACCATGTGCACCCATTCCCGAACTCAGAACACTTGCCAACGTAACGGCGATAATTAAACTCCACAACCTTGTACTGTACACCTCGGCGGATGCTGTAAGTCTTCACACTTAACAGGGCATCATCCTTATCCTGAAATTGCTGACCAACCTAAAACTCTGTCATACCAACTGACCCTTCAGCATCTCTAGCGCCAAATCCTGCAGCCTCCCCAGGTACCCCCGGCTGCCTCATGGCATCCAAGTCCAAAGATAAAAAATGTGGAAGGTACTGCTGCGTGCCAGAGCTAGAGCCACCACCGGCACCGACAGGCTCACTCGCTCCGATCTCATCGCCACTATCATCAGCAATCATATCCGGCTCGACATCATCGTCCTCTACATCATCAAACAATCCATCTCCAGCCCCAGCCGGTGCAGCACAGTGTACAGAGGTAGGAACAAGTTCCGCTGTTCCAACCTCGTCGCCAACACTGCCGTTGAGATCAACAGCGAACGAAGGGGAGGCAACAGGCGGGGCGGGTGGCTCGTAAGCAGGGACTGAGGAAGATGCAACGGCAGGTCTTGAGCTAGAACCGGCAACCGTCGCTAAAGTGTTGGTATTCCGGTTCGAACTCCCGAGCTAGACACCACATCAACCAACTTTGCCAACAGCTCCGGTGTCCGAACTTCGGGAAACTGTCGGCGACAAAGAAACATGACCTGCAAGTCCTTATCATTCCCGATCGTGAAACTATCATACTTCACGCTATCTTGGAGCACCATGATTGGAATGCGATAGAAAAACTTCTTTACCCTTTTAACATCTTCTAGACCAAGTTTTTCCAGTACAGACCTAGCAAGGTCATCATAGCTCGTCGTAGAACTCACGATAATACAGAGAGGATCCTTATCGGTGAACTTGACACCTGACCGAATTTTTCTCTTAATCGATCCTTTTTGGTGAACCAACACTATAAAACTGTCCTCACCAGCCATATGACCCCTCAATGTTGAGAGCAACTCACGTTCATCACATATATATATAGGCCTGGAACACACTAATTCGAAACAACCTAATTCGAACTATATACACATAATTTGAATCAACTGAATTTGAATTAACTAATGCTTTGTTTTCCTTAGTAATTCGAGTCGACCTAATTCGAATTACGTATTGGTCCATTTTGCTACTAGTTCGAATCGACTTGATTCGATTTAATAAAGGATAATTCGAATCTACTTGATTCGAATTACATGCTTTTTATTTCAATGGTAATTCGAAACAAGTTGTTTCGAATTACTTGCATTTACAATTCGAATCGAGTTGATTCGAATTATATATATTTGCTCGTTGGTGGATTGTTGAAAAAATTTTGGTTTTGGCTAATTTGGGTAATAAAATTCTCCCATTGATTTATTTTGGTGTTTTACCCAACATTTTAAATACCGCATATCATATGTGTTGTAATTAAAACTGGTAAAGTTACATGCTCCATAACTTATTATTTTTAACTAATAGTAATCAGTAACATTTAAAAGTATAAACTAAAAATTTAATATTAAACTGTTGAATTAAAAATAAAATTTTATTAATATGTGTCTTAAGAACATTTTTTAAAATATAATAGTAATTTTTTAATATTTTTAATATATTTAATGTATTAAAAATATAAAAAAGTTTATTTTTTCAACAATTTTTATAAAATATTTATTTTATAATGTTTTTAACTTATGCTCTTGAAATACAAGTTAACAAAAGACTAAAATTTTTACATATGGATAATTTTAGTATAAAATACGAAAATATTTAATCATTTTAGTGTTTTATCCTACTATAATGATAATATAAAATATAAAAAATATTTTTAATTATTAAAAAATAAAATATCACTGATATTTTATAAAAAAATATTATTTTAAAAAAATATTAGAAACTACTAAAATTTATCATTTTTTATTATTATTTAGTTATTAATTTAATTTATTTAGTCTAAGCTTTTTAGGTTAATAATTCAACAATATATTTTATCTTATATTTTTAAATATTAATGATTAAAATGGTCAAAAATAATAAATTTTGATAATTATATTTTAATTGTTAAAAGACAAAATGTCCATAACAATATATAATACATAATTTAAGTCATATTTAAAAATTTTATTACTCATAATCTAATATATAAAAAAAGCTTCATTAACAAAACCCTTAAAATTTAAAATATTAAGTTATTGATTAAAACTTAAAAAGATGAGTTAATATAAATTAAAATGATTGATTCTTTATTGTTTTTTCCTTAAAATTTTGACCGTCCAAATGTTGGTGTTACTGTCCACGTGTTAAGATGTGATTGATGAGAGGGATGTGAGAGTGTGTGAAATATTGCAGTCAACGCAAGGGACATGGTTATTAAACGTTTCTTGAATTCAGATGAGTAGATGACTAGATCTAATTCTAGATCCACGTTGAGATAATGACACGTGGAAATAGGTTCACAGGTTGGCAGAATATAATTTAAATATTATTATTCTAATATAATAAATTTAATTATTTTAATAAATAATTATTTAATTGAAAACATATATAAATTAAATATATAAATATAATTGAGTAATTGAATCTTAGTATATATATTATAGAATTAATTTTTTAACATAAAACATTAATTGAACTACGATAAAAATTGGGTAAAACAAATATGGATTCATTTAAGGGTTTTTTACTTAAATAAATTGTATAGGAGTCAAAATTATCTGATTTCTCTGAAACGAATTTTGCAACGTGATTACGCTCTTGGTATTATTATATAAATCGTCCTAGAGTGTATAGAGTTATATAAAACGTGAATCATCTCAGCCTAGGACGATTAATGCATGAACTTGTAAGGTAAATAAAGCGTAAATCGTGCCAGGGTCTCTAGGGTTAAAAGAATACTATAAATCGTCCCAGGGTGGTAGATTTCACGTGTTCATGGGCTAAACCTCAATGGGCTGCCACGATTTATGAGTTATTGAGACCCTCTTCAGCCTGGCGCGATTTATGTGTTGGTTCGTAACACTAACTGGGTTGGGACGAATTATACCCAAGTTAGTAACCCTAAGGAGGTAAAGACGATTTATCTTTGTAGTGCAGGGTGAAGTTGCTGCGGCGTAAAGGTGAGGAGGTCTGGGAGCCACCATTTTTACCGGAGAGGAAGTTTGGAGTGAGAAGTGTTTCGGGTGTGGGGACCAGCCCGCGACGGAGGTGCAACTGGTAGTAGGCAGCGGCGGGTGAATGGCGCAGGTGGTGGTGGGAGTGGGCCGCCGGTGGCCGGCTGGTGGAGGAAGTATATCGTCCGGCGGTGATAATGGTCGGGAACGAAGGAGATATGTACCGCCTGAACGGCATAGCGCATGTTGCCGGATTTATTGATCAAGAGGTAAGTTTTTGAATTTTCTAATGTTGTTGAGTCGATGCCATGGGTATGTTAAGTACATTAATATGTTGGATGTTATAGTATGTTGGATAATATTGTATTTGCTGAATATGCATGTTAGACTATTTTTTTATTAAGACGTTGCCCGATACCATGTTTAGTGATTTAGTTAGTTTTTGGTTTAGTATAAGATGTTAGAAATCAGGGTTCTTAATAGATTATGGAATTCGCTCATGATAGATCGATGCTTCTGATGGCAGAATGCCCAAAAAATTGCTGTTGTTACTATTGTTAGCAGAACTCAACCGGACCAGACCGGTCAGTTTGAGAGGAAAACTGGGCAACCGGATCCTGAGCCGGTCTGATATGATGATCTGACCGGATGAGGCAACGAACCGGTGGGGTGCGGTAAAACCCAGAGTGAACTGGTTTAAACCAATGTCACTTGATTAAACCGGTTTGACTGAACTGCTTGAGAAGGGACCCCGTGTGATTGCTACCCGACACAGATTAGATAGGATGACTGGCGATGATGTAAGTTTGAAAGTCTATAATGCTATTTTCTGCATTTTTGTTTTCATATACTCGGTTGGTAATGTTGACTAATTTCCATGTTGCAATTCATTTGGATGCCATATAGCAGTCTTGAGGTGATCCAAGTAGTCCATCCTGACATACTCCGGCCTGACCACACGCTTTTATGGAAGTCGACCACTGCGTTGATATACTTTGCGTCAATAGAGTGGCATCAAGTTGATAGGATTTTATCCCAGCTCGGGGGAGTTCAGCACATCCCAGAGCCATCTATCAACATCGACTTCTTGTTATTGAAGGATGGTAGAGGACCCACTAGGTGGTTTCCTGAGGTATTCGCCACATGGCATCAGTGTTGGGATGAGAGACATCAGAGTGTGCTTTTGTTTCAGTTGGTTCCAGACCTCCGTCCGTCTGCTGAATATCTCGACTGGTGGTTCCGTGTAGCACGTAGGTTCCTTTCACATGATCGTCTACTCTTGGATCCTCGGGCGGGTGGAGTTCCCGTAGATGCTCCAGTTCGGGGTCATGTTGTCGCACCTGCTAGGCAGAAAGGACCCAAGTCATCACCCAAGTCATCACCCGGGACAAGCAAATCAGTAGCAAAAGACGGGGATAAAACAAGTGGAGTCGCCGGTTGCCCTGTTGGAACGGCGGTGGAAGTCCCTTCTATGACGCTAGTGGGCAGATTCGGAGCAGATCCCCCGCTGCTGCCCTCTATGTCAACCATTCTAGCAAACAACTCCAGCGCGCCTAAGTCGGGAAATCTTGCTTGACTGTGAAATATAACTCGCATGTCGTCATCACCCAACATCACGTACTTCCCAAACTTAACATAACCTTGCTTCAATGATATCGAAATACGAAAAAATAATTGCTTCACGCGTTTTTTACCACAGTTTTCAACCTTCTCTAATATACTACTGTGCAAATCCATCAACGTCGTTGACGGAGTTATAAACACACCTATCTGCTTTTTGCTCGAAAAAGTTACACCCTCACTTGTGTTTTCATCAATTTTTCCCCGGTGATGCACTAACAAGAAAATACTCTCCGCCATCTCTCACACCCTTAACAAATGTCCCGTGTGTTTCATCTGTTTGAAACTCCTTCATTTATAGAGTTTCTGCATGTGTAAATCGTCCTTACCTCCTTAGGGTTACTAACTTGGGCATAAATCGTCTCAGCCCAGTTAGTGTTACGAACCAACATATAAATCGCGTCAGGCTGAAGAGGGTCTCAATAAGGCATAAATCGTGTCAGCCCAATGAGGTTTACCCCATTATCACGTGAAACCTACCACCCTGGGACGATTTATAGTCTTCTTCTAACCCTAGAGACCCTGGCACGATTTACGCTTTATTTGCCTTACAAGTTCATACATTAATCGTCCTAGGCTAAGATGATTCACGTTTTACATAACCCTATGCACCCTAGGACGATTTATATAGTAATACAAAGAGGGTAATCATGTTGCAGAATCCATTTCAGGGGAATCAGGTAATTTTGATTCCCATACAATTTATTTAAGTAAAAAACCCTTCATTTAATTGTAACTAAGAGGCAGTTATATAAATATATAATGACTATCTAGACAAAAATTTTTCTATAAAAATGATAAATAAGAGTTATTATAAGTTTTTTTAATAATTAAATTCAATTAAATTGAATAATTGATTCAGATTTAATAAAAATTAATTTCACAAAAAAGAGTATGTACACATACGTTCGTGTCATTGTTTTAAAGCTGCACACATTAATATAAAAAATAGTTTTTTTCTCTTTTTCAAAACTGCAACAAAAAAATTTTAAACAACGTTCAAAATCTCTAAAAATCTTTGAAAAAATTCTTCAAAATCTCTAGAAAATCTTTGCAAAAACTCAATGAAATATCAGAATTACATTTGAAATCTTCAACAAGAAACACCAAAAGAGAAGAAGAAAGATTATTGAAGGCACTCAAAAACTAATCGTCCATGTTTTTCACTTTTTTCTTTCGCATTTTTTATTGCAAAATACTAAATAGTCATATTTTTGTGTATTTAGTAGATTCAGTTTGTGTTATCATGATAACTTAGATATTACTGTTCTTCTTTCTACAATTCTTCATCAACATGAACCTAAGTAATTCAGAGAAGCCTCTATAAATCCAAATTGGCAACAAACAATGCAGGAAGAAATATAGGCACTTGAAAAAGCACACACTTGGGATTTGGTAGATCCTCCTTCTAATCAGAAAGTTGTGGAAAGTAGATGGGTACACAAGATCAAGACTCGCTCTAATAGTTCTATTGATCGTTATAAGGCACGATTGGTTGCTCAGGTTTGTACGCAAGAGTATGGTATTGACTATGAAAAAACTTTTGCTCTAGCAAGCTCTTCTTGCCATTGTTGCAGTAAAAAATTAGTCTCTCAGTCAGATAGACGTGAAGAATGCATTTCTTAATAGACTTAAACAAGCTCCTCGTGAATGGTTTGACAAGTTCAGCACTACCATATACAATCTTAGTTTCACTTGCAGCCCTCATGAGAATGCTCTCTTCATTCGTAAAAGCGAATGTTGAGTTGTTCTTCTACTTTTGTATGTTGATGACATGATTATTACTGGAGATAATGTTGATGGTATCTCTGATCTCAAGGCGTCCCTTTACCGTACTTTTGAGATGAAAGATCTTGGTTTTCTCAGCTATTTTCTTGGTCTAGAAGTCATATCCACCGATGATGGAATCTATCTCTCTCAAACTAAATATGCTTCAGATCTTTTTGCTCGAGCTGGAATTGCAGATAGTCGCACTGAGTCTACTCCTCTTGAGCCTAATGTTCGATTTACTCCTATGGATGACACTGTTTTAGATAATCCTACTCTTTATCGACAGCTAGTTGGAGGACTCGTCTACTTAACTGTCACCCGACCAGATATCGCCTATCCGGTTCATATTCTTGGCCAGTTCTTGTCAGCTCCTCGTACTACTCACTATGCGGCAGTTCTTCGCATTCTTCACTACATCAAAGGCACCCTATTCTATGGCCTTTATTTTTATGCCCATTCATCTTTATTCCTTCAGGCGTACTCAGATGCTGAATGGGCTGGTGATACCACTGATCGTTGTTCCACTACTAGTTATTGTTTGTTTCTTGACGACTCTCTCATTTCCTAGCGAGCAAAGAAGCACACATTCACTGCTCTATCAAGCACAGAAGCTGAATAGCGTGCTCTAGCTGACACCACTGCTGAAATTATCTCGATTCGTTGGCTTCTCGAAAATTTGGGTGCTCCTCAGTCATCCCCAACTAATATTTTTTGTGACAACCACAGTGATATTCAGATTACACATAATGATGTGTTTCATGAACGCACCAAACACATTGAGATTGACTGTCACTTTGTTTGGCAACGTATCCTTATTGATGTTGTTCGTCCCATCGCTGTTGGAACACTGGATCAGACTGTTGATATCTTTATGAAGGCTCGTTTCCAGACTCTGTTATTCAAACTCAAGATGGTATCCTTAACTCCCACCACTTGAGTTTGAGGGGGGATGTTAAGAGAATAATTAGAATAAAATTAGATCAATTAGTATCATTTGTATTTATATAGCGTATCTGTATATTAATTATAGAATTTTATACTTTTATTACTTTGATTCCTCTGGCAGCTATATATACCCCTTGTATATTCTACTTTTTCTCAACCTGAATAATATACTAAAACACTTTCTTCAGATTCCCTTCTTGTTTATAATAGTCTCATCATTCTAATCAAATAAGGTGAAAACTCTAATATAGTTGTTTTTATGTAAAGTTGATAGATGAGAATTCTTAGATAATAATTTTATTAAATATGTTAAATTATCTAACAATTCTTAGCTAACAATTTCAAATAAAGACAATTATATGTGAGTTTCCTCCATCAAATAATGTGTACTGTAACTATTCTTATTACACTTTTTGAAAGTCATATGCAATAGGTTTTTTAAGTTCGATTTGAGATGTATTTTTCCTCTTTGTTAGGTTGCCTTCTAATAAGCTTTCATGTTTTATGAACCTAGTATATTTAAGTTATGAACCTTATAGACATTATATAACCTCTAAACTATGATTATATATACAATAATGCTAGGGAACCAAGATGATTTCAGTAAAAAATCAGCAAAACATTTTTGGGTGAATCTAAAATTTTTACGTGGATGGTGCTTATACTAGACATTAGAATGTTTATTTTCTTTGTAAATTGGATGAATCTAAATCTGTTTTCTGATTTATCATGTTTTAAGCATTTGGAGAGATAGAGAAGGATGAAGAGATGGAAGCTAATTGAATCAGTTTCCGTGATTCATGTTGCAATGATACTGAACATATCATTTAATAGCCAATATTTTAAATCATAAATAAATAAAATTAATTACTATATTTATAATTAATTAAGTTGTTCCATTTTTACCTGATTTAAAATTGGTTCCATATACTTTTCCTTGTATATATTCTTTGAAAATTTTAATTTTCGTCAAAATAGTTTTTGATTTTTAAAATAACTAAATTAGTCTTCCATTTTATAAATTATGAGTCTCTGTTATCTCTAATTCAATTACCGTTAATACAGTATTAACATTAAACATTATAGTGCCAGCATAATATTTTAGGAGTAAAATGATATAGTTAACATTTTAATATAATTAAATAGATATCCTAATTTAGTTAATTGAACTCATTTTAGTTTCTACTAATATAAAATTAATTAACTAATATGAATCCAATCAATCAATTTATAACACTTATTTGATGATATTAAAATCTTAATCATGTCACTTTATTATTAGGGATGTCTCATTGATTTTATAATACTTCATATTTTTTTTGGAAAGAAAATAGCTCAAAAATTATATAAAAAAAGAAAAGAAAAGAAACTACTTAACACAAATAATACTAAATTTAATCTTTTGTCATATCTGACATTACCATCAACAACAAAAAAGATCCACACCTAATTGCTACTTGTAATTTGTAAAGGACATTTGGATGATCTCATCAACTCCTTTTCTTTTATGCTAGAAAATCCATCTATTCCTTTCTAGCCAGAGGTTCCAAATAATTGCATAAAAATATACCATCCATCTCTTACATACCTTCTTATAAAAGGATATCTCAGTCCAGTTAAAGAAATGTTCTTTCAATGTCTCTGGGTAAGTCTATTATCTTTCAACAAATGACAGTTAAGTACATCAAACCTGTCAAAAAAAAATTACAACAAAAAAATAAATAGTGACTATATTCAACATTTTTATTACATAACATACATTCAATATCTTCCTAGTTGATAACTCCTAACCGTGTAGGTCTCTCCTTTGTATTGACCTTTTCAATCAATATAAATCAGATAAAAAGTTCAATTTTTAGCGGTACTAACCTTTTTCAAATTATCCTAATAAAACCTTTTTCAAATTGTCCTAATAAAACTATAATTTGTATAACGCTTTATATTAGCATTGTTTTAATAATAATTGGTGAGAACCGTGAATATCAGGACCAAGCACAACATTTATCCCCTTTCTTGTTCTCTTTATATGTAACATATTAAAAAAAAAATACTAAGTGAATAAATTATTTTTGTGACGTAAAAACTAAGTTTTTTTAATTCTTTTTCTTTTTTTTTTCTTCAACTAAATTTTTTTATTATTAATTATTAAACTATTAGACCAATTTAACTGAATTTGATAATAACTTATTCATATAATATCATCAAATATTAAAATACATATGATTGTAACTATAATAGGTATAAATGTTATTGGTTGATCCCTCCTCTATGTATATAATATTTAAATTGAAAATTTTAAAATATAAAAATCTAATAATAAATTTGGAGAAATTGCAAAAAAAACTTGTAATTAACTAAACCTATTTTTAACCTAAAAAAATCTTAAACTTTATCCAACAATTAGGAATTCTCATCCTAAATATATGCATTTTGGCTTCCAAATCCAAACGGGTAAAAAACATTTGAGCTTGGATTGCAACTACCTACCCAATTAGTAACCTCAGTAAAATCTATTCTTGAATGCTAAAAGAATTGAAATCAAAGAACACAATAGCTCTCCCAAAACTTATACTACATAAATAAAAATAAAAAACAAAGATTCGAATTAAACTTAATTGATACCCGTAAGAAAAAAAAGAAAAAGAAAAAAGTACATCACCAAGGAACCTAGTCTCTCACACAACACAAAAATACAAAAACCAAAATAGTGAAAACCTTTGATCCAGAGCAAACAGCATCACCACCCTCAAAATTTTCAATTCACCAGCACAAACCAAACCGCAATAGCTGCGAGGCAAAAGGAACAACAAAGGGAGGAAGCGTAGGTTGCTACCCCTCCAACACCACCACCATCTTCCACCTTCACCCATCAAAAAGCCTTTCCACGCAACAACATCAACAATAACAACACCACCATCACCAACGAATAGGCACTGCTACCAGGTCCTCTCTCTCTCTCTCTCTCTCTCTCTCTCCATTTCAAAAATTCCTTTCTTTTTGGGACCCCATATTTTTGGGGGGACCCCATTTTCGTTTTCCTTCGTATTTCACCAAAAGACGGTAAATGATTAAGGAACGTGAATGCACAGATCTTGATGGCAACTGGGTCTCGCTGAAAAATCCCAACTTCGCAAAAACCTTGCTTTTTATTTTTAATCTTTTATTTAGGCACTGGCGTAAAGATCTGTGGTACCCATTTCGTTGATTTCAGCTTTTCTTGTGTTTGCAGTGGTGCCGGATCGGCGATTGGGGTATCTATCTATCTCGAGAGCTTTGGCCGGCACCTTGTGTTGGCGGTTTTTGGTTTTTTGTTTTTTGAAGCAACAGCAAGCATCCTTTGACATAGGTTTCGTTGTTTTTAAGGAACAGAATCCAAGTTTGATAATTTTTATTTTGCTGTCCTTGTGGTTGTTGAAGGTTTTTTCCTCTCTCCCCCCTCCTATTTGTTGTGTTGGTGAAGAAACAAGGATTTAGTTTCTGGGGTATGTTTTTAGGTGCAATACGTGGGACTCATGATAGTTCTGCCACTTGGTTTTGATTGGTACAAGAGGTAGGTGAGCTTTTGAAGTGCTCTCTCTCCAAACCTTGCGAATTTTTTAAATTTTTTAATGGGTGTGTGTTCATAAGAAAATAATTGTTGCTATATGGGAATGTGCATTGACGTCTTGTTGGTTGTGGTATTTATCTGTAGATTGGAATGGAAGTTCTTTTGTGGATGTTTTTGAAGTATTTGTGTGTGTTTTTATTTGTTTAGGTTGGTAGCAGCTTAGAAATGTCAGACCCGAATTCAGTTGATGTGATTTTGGAATTTCTGAGGAGGAACCGGTTCACCCGGGCTGAGGCAGCCTTGCGTAGTGAACTCGGCAACCGTTCTGATGTGAATGGGTTCCTTCAGAAGCTTAAATTAGAGGAAAAGGAATTGTGTAATGTGTCACATGATGATAAGGGGACGACAGTGCTAGAAAGCCGTGGCTCGGATTCTCGTGATAGTGTTGATGGTTCTAAAGAGCTGATTGTGAAGGAAATAGAGTATGGAACTAGTAGAAATAATGTTGAAAGCAAACGGAAAGCTGCTGCTTCTACAGGGGAGCGTAATCAATCCAACGAAGTGGGTGGAACAAGTGACAAAAACTTCAGTTTCTCAAAGGGTTCGGAGGACAATCTTCTTGATTTGAACTCATGGAAGTTTGGCCCTGGAAATGGTCCAGCGGAGCCTTACCAAACTTATGGTGGGAGTGGGGCTAGTAATATGTTGAAGACCCCAATGTCTCAGCAATCAAAATCTCAAACAAGTGAAGCTGTTGATGCAGCCAACAGGAAAGCAAAATCTGGGGAGGAAAATGCTGTGCCTATGGAAAGAAATTCCACTTGGCTTGGAAGTAGTAGTAAAGCCACTGCTGAACCAAAGTATGAGCTCATTCAAAGCAAAGAACCTAGGGAACTGGATCGACAGCTAAAATTTAGTAGTTCTTCTCTGAAAGAGAACTTGGTCGATAATGCTTTGTCGAGAAATGATGATAATGTGAATTTGTCATTGGACCCGTGGAAAGATTGTTCCGTGAAGACTGTTTTCCCGTTCTCAACGGGAACAGGGGACGTGTCTACGAGCTATAATGGGTCAACTTATTTAGGCAGAAAAGAGGAGAAGAGAAAGGAAGAAACAAGTGATGCCAGAGCAGCAATAAAAGAGCAGGTGGATGAAGTGGGGAGGGCTTTGTACTTAGGAAAGTTGCAAGGCAGTTCCGAACAGAATAATTTCAGCAGCCTAAGTTTCCCTCTTTCACCAGAGAACCAGAAGGAAGAATTTCCTCGGCTTCCTCCTGTTAAAATCAAGTCAGAAGATAAGCAGTTGGCTATTAATTGGGAGGAGAAGTTTGAGCGCGATGGACTGTCCGCAAAACTCAGTGGTTCTACTGACAACACTTTGCTTATTGGGTCATATTTGGATGTGCCCATTGGACAAGAAATTAAAACTGCAGGTAAGCTTTTTTAACATCTTAAGAATATTATTAAATTGGTTAAAATATCATATCTTTCCATTATTCTTCGCAATTTAATTAGTTATTTCCTTTTATTTTGGGACTCAAATGTTGATATGATAGATTTACATGCTTGGTGACAATTTTCCCTTTTTCTGTCTAAGGATGTTGTTTCTTGTAGTTCTATTTCTTATGTTCCTTTGCAAACTAGACTTGATATTTCAAGTGTTAGATCTATTTAGTTGGCTTCTTTGTATTATGAAGTTTGCAGTTGTGACAGTTTGACATACTTGTTCATTTCATGCTAATTGCTGTAACTCATTTAGCTAGTCCTTGTTAGATTTTCTTTTGGTTGATCAAGTTAGGATTTATGTTTGGAATGGATTTAGTTGCCATTTTGACTTTAGAGTTCAATTGGTGATTTACTCAATTCCTGCTGTGGATTTTTTTCCTTAGTAAACTTGAATTTCGTTGAATGTTTTTGTTGTTTGAACTCTATTCGTATGATCTTTTATTTGTGAGTAAATTCATTGCCTAATGTCAAGGACTTCATTTTCTCTCATCAGTTATTAGACAAGGTATTGATCAATAGAAAATAATGTAAATTTTTTATTACGGTACATCTTTCTCTCAATTCCTTTTCTGTTTTAAAGAGTTACATTTTCCCTTTGCATTAATTGACTTTAAGGAAGGTTTGCTCTTTGCATTAATGGTGTTTTCTGACCTGTTTTGCCTCTAGAAATAACATAAGAAATTTGCACAAATTCAAAGATTGAATAAACTGTAAAATGCTTCCTGTATTTCATTATGCTTATTTTGTCCCAAAGACTGGCTTTGACTTTTTCATGGGTCTCAGGTATGAGGAGGCCTTCAGGGGGTAGTTGGCTGTCTGTGAGTCAAGGGATTGTAGAGGATACGTCTGATCTTGTATCTGGTTTTGCAACAATTGGCGATGGGTTGAGTGAATCTATTGACTATCCAAATGAATATTGGGACTCTGATGAATATGATGATGATGACGACGTTGGGTACATGAGACAACCCATTGAGGATGAGGCCTGGTTTTTGGCACATGAAGTTGATTACCCTAGTGACAATGAAAAGGGGACCACACATGGAAGTGTTCCAGATCCTCAGGAAAGAGGTCCGGCCAAAGATGACGATGATGATCAGTCTTTTGCTGAGGAGGATTCTTATTTCTCTGGAGAGCAATATCTTCATGCGAAGAATGCCGAGCCAGTCACTGTTTCGGATGATCCCATTGGTCTTACGGTTACTGAAATGTATGGAGGAACGAATGATATTGACACAATTGGTCAATACAATGGACAATTGATTGACGATGAAGAATTGAATTTGATGCGAGTGGAACCTGTATGGCAGGGGTTTGTCTCCCAGACAAATGATCGCACCATGTTAGGAAATGGGAAGCTTCTAAATGATAGTGGAAGATCACGACTTGAAGATATCTGTATGGAAGATGATCAGCATGGTTCGGTTAGGTCAATTGGAGTGGGGATTAACAGTGATGCTGCTGACTTTGGCAGTGAAGTGCATGGAAGTTTGATTGGGGGTAGTAGTGAAGGGGATTTAGAATATTTCCGTGATCGAGATGTCGGGATTGGTGGCTCCAAACACAGTCATGATTTGGATAACATTTCGAACAAATCGATAAAAAGCAAGAAAAAAAGTGACAAGAGTGAGTTGAATAAATACATCATTGGGGGTGATAAAGATGCACGCTTACAGATGAAAACGAATAATGATGTGAACTTCTCATTCCCCCAAACTTTAAATGATGGCCAGATTATTCAAGCTGGTCCCAGTAAGGCTCTATGGTCAAGTAGTTGTAATGTGGACGAAAGAGATGACCGTCTTAATGCATATGTGGGAACCGATGACATGCTTTCTTCTTGGAGACGAAAGAGCAGCGATTCTTCTCCCGTTAAAAGTTCTAGGGATGATAATAATGCTAATATGGTGAGGTCAACAAACTCTTCCCCGACCACATTATCAAATTATGGGTATACTGAAACAGATCATGCCAAGCTAGAAGAGGATGAAAAAGGTGGCACTGAAAGGGAAGATGAACTAGGCGCCTCACTAGATGATGAAGAGGCTGCTGCTGTGCAAGAGCAGGTAAGGCAAATAAAAGCCCAGGAGGAGGAGTTTGAAACCTTCAATCTGAAGATTGTGCACAGGAAAAACAGGCATGTTCACTACATACATTTGCTGATATATGTATATTAATTTTATTTTATTTCCTTTTTTAAAAGTTTGCAAAGTATTTGAGGAAAGAAATATTTTACTAGATGTTGGAAACTATTGAAAAGTTTGGTACATTAGTGAATTGATCCATTAGTTTTTTTTTGGTAGATACTTAGTATTTAATTTTTTCTTTTGATGGAAAAAGATGGGACATAAAAGATAGTACATTAGCCATGATTGCATAGATTCAAAAGGTGTAAATAGGACATAAAAGCTTTAGCTATGTAACAATGCATGCTGATCCCTTTGAATGTCAGCTAAACAGTTCTTTTTGTTGTTCATATCCTTCCTCCTTTGGCCAAGATAGTCTATCTGAACCTATGTTTGTTGCTATCAGAACTGGCTTTGAGGAAGACAAGCATTTCCATGTTGTTTTGAATTCGGTAATAGCCGGCCGTTATCATGTCACTGAGTATCTGGGATCTGCTGCATTTAGCAAAGCTATACAAGCTCATGACCTGCACACGGGCATGGATGTTTGTGTTAAAATTATAAAAAACAACAAGGACTTCTTTGACCAAAGCCTTGATGAAATCAAGCTTCTGAAGTATGTCAATAAGCATGATCCTGCTGACAAGTATCACCTTCTGCGATTATATGATTATTTCTATTATAGAGTAAGTGATCTTGGATGTGCTGTTGATCTTCAATCAATTTTTTATTTGGTCATGTTTGCATATATAAGTCTATTTATTTAATTTACTGAATTGTTATTCCCTTCTGCTGTTAAGTCTCTAGACCATACATTATGTTAAATGGTTACCGAATCTGGGCTACACATTTCCATTATATTCCAAAAACTTATGTTATTTAATAACAATTTGAGCTTTGGCAGTTTCCATAGCATTACAGGACATGGTATAAATTGTCAGCTGATTTCAAATTTTAATTAGAGTTGAATTATGTTATTATGTCTAATGAATTAAACTTCCTAACAAGAGTTCACTAAATATCTTTTGATTAGTGGTTCTATGACTGACTTTTCACATTTCATTCCTTTCCCCTTTTGTTATGCAGGAACATTTGTTAATAGTATGCGAGCTACTTAAAGCCAATTTGTACGAGTTTCATAAATTCAACAGAGAATCAGGCGGTGAAGTCTACTTCACAATGCCTAGATTACAGGTATGTTTGTTTACGTGTTTGATCTTAAGTTTTCCTTAACTGTTATCCTACTACTGTCATTATAAACTCTTCAATTGTGTGTGCAGTCAATTACCATTCAGTGTTTGGAAGCACTTCAGTTTTTGCACAGCCTTGGACTAATACATTGCGACCTAAAGCCGGAGAACATTTTGGTTAAAAGCTATAGCAGATGTGAGGTGAAGGTCATTGATCTTGGAAGTAGTTGTTTTGAGACGGATCACCTTTGCTCCTATGTTCAGTCCAGGTCCTATCGTGCACCTGAGGTCATTTTGGGACTTTCATATGACAAGAAGATTGATATTTGGTCACTTGGATGCATCTTGGCAGAACTTTGCACTGGCAATGTAAGTTTAATATATGATTAGATGGTAAATATGTATTCTCAAATCGCATTAAATTTAATATATCCTTCCAACCGATTAGTTTGTACCTAATATTCATTTCTGGTTCACACGGGAATTACTCATGTGAAATGTTTTCTTCTACGTCTATTTCTCCCTGATGATGTTCTCTAGATGTTGGAAATCTTTCTCAAGTAAGTTTGGGATTTTTTTGTAGTAACATCAAATAATAAACTTGAAGCATGTTTTAGATGTGGAAGTGAAAAATAACTATACATCCCAAAAATGGAATCATAATAACTGCATAGTGCATAATACGCCTATTTTCCCGATGCTTAATTCTCTCTTACCCATGTTTTTTTAGATAACTCTTTTGGTTGTTTTTGCTCTTGTTTAGAGGAACTGTTATCCTCTATCTTGTATCCTTCTTCGTCTTTGCCATGTGACACTCCACTAAATTTGTTGTAGGTTCTTTTCCAAAATGATTCCCCTGCAACATTACTCGCCCGGGTGATTGGGATCATTGGTCCAATTGATCAAAGTATGCTTGCAAAGGGACGAGATACATACAAGTACTTCACCAAAAATCATATGCTTTATGAACGGAATCAGGTACAAATTATATTTCTAATTTTCAGTGTATGAAACAGACTGGTCATCATTCCAGAAAAATTTTTATAATTTAGTTTTTGCCATGTTAAAAATGTAAAAGTGTTGCCATTACCTATGCCCTTACTTTCTTCAAAGAGTTTGACGGTAAAGATATATTTTTTACACAGGAATCCAACAAGTTAGAATACCTGATCCCGAAAAAGACGTCATTGAGGCATAGATTGCCGATGGGAGATCAAGGTTTCATTGACTTTGTTGCTCATTTGCTCGAGGTTAACCCAAAGAAGCGGCCCTCTGCGGCTGAGGCCTTGAAGCACCCTTGGTTATCATACCCCTATGAACCCATATCATCTTGAAGTATTCAGCAGTTTCTTTCTCTTTTGATGATGACGCTTAACCCCCTAAGTCGGTTAAAATACGACATTGAGATGGAAGGCACTGCTGCTATACATTATTGCTGCTTCTCATCATCCATTTTAAAGATGATATGGAAAGATTTATGCCCTTTCACAACCCTGCAAAAATGCGTCGCTGAAAGGTGTTTGGTTTTCTCGGGTAATGCTTGTCTCCCTCCTCCTCCCCCTCCTCCTCCTCCTCCTCCTCCTCCTCCTCCTCGTCAGTTCTTCAAATTGTATTCTAGTTAACCATGACTCAATGATGTAATATTTTTAACTCGAACGACGTAACGGTAGGTTGCGGATTTTCTTTCCTTTGTTTGCTGATATTGGGAGGGAAATCTTTGATATCTTTGGCTTGTACATGATGTTGGATAATCCTTTTTAGGCTTATTTTAGTAGTATCTTGTGAAAGTAGAATGAATACCTATAAGATTTTGAAATGGGGTTTGATTCCACTGTTGGAAGCACCAATTGGAAGCAAAGGTGGTGAAATATGATGAGAAATGGTTGACACATGCAAGTTTTTGAAGTCCCTGTTGGTTGGAATGCTATGAGCCTATGAAGAACCTTCTCCAATTTGGTTTTTAATGGTTCTAGTTAATATTGGTAGCAAAAATGGGTTCAAAGTTCAACGAAGGTTGTGGACTCTTGCATTGCATGGCATTAGATAATTGTTTAATTACATGGATGCCAAGATGAATTAGCTTGTTTATCCCCAATTATTGCACCAACTTTTGTTTTTTTGTTTCTCGTTGAAGTGTTATGGTTCATGTAAATATATTTCTTCTATTTGATACCACTTGTTTATGAAATTATGGTTTATAAACTAAGAGTAGTCATTGGTACGAATCAAAAGCAAAGATGAACCTATCGTCCTATCTTACTTGGGTTTTATATTGGATTTTTTTTTAAAGGATATGTGTGGTTGGATTAATGTTTGCATCAAATTGATTTTTCAAACTTTATTTTGATAAAAAATAAATTTGTATAACATGAATTTAAATAATATTTTTATATTATCCTATTATTTTGTTTTAGATATTTGAATGAATTTTATTAACCAATTTTATAGTAAAAATTAATATTACTTATTAAATAAAAAATAACATAAAAATTGATATTTTATATAAAAAATAGAGATAATATATGAATAAATATATAGTTTAACATGTTAGTATAAATACATATTAAATTAAAAGATAAAATATAAATAAAATACATAAAAGATAATATAATATGCTATACAAAATTAATATATAATAACACTATTATTTTTGTTGCATGTAATTAATAATTTGATCCCTAATCGAGTCTTAAATTTGGTTTAGTTTTGTAGAAGAGCTAAAAGTTAAAGTTTGATCAAAATTTTTACCAACATATCATCTTTTCCATCAAAAATGTTTGCATATTCATATTGATTGAATTCAATATCTGTCTTAGAATGGCTTCTAATAAAGTTATAAATAGCCATGGTTGTACATACTATTTGAACTTGAATTTCAATTTTGAACTTAGACATGTGTCGTAAGATAGCAAATCTATTTTTTTATGCTCCAAAAGTCCTCTTTATTGTACCTCTTAAGCTTGAGTAATAATAATTGAACACTTTGTTATGATTTGTAAATCCAGATAAACGTCTAAAATTTATAAGATGATAATGTTCACATTTATATAGACCAATATATTTTTTTGGTGTTGAATAATTGCCATCTACTAAATAATATTTACCTAATAAATAATAAAATTAGTTACATATCATATGATAACCAAGTAAATATAGCTCATTTGTAAGAATATTATAGGATGTGAAAAATTTATAGTAGAAGTTGTAATAGCATCGTCGAATATAGTGCGTCATGCGCAGTGCCTTCCTATCCAGATCCCATCCGGATCCAGATAATGCAAAAATAAAATACATATCCCAATCACTCACGGCCATTATATTGTGTTGGATATTTTTTTTTAATAAATTTGGATTATTCACTTAGGTTAACTACACATGAAATATAAGTGCCATAAATTGCTCCTATAGCATTTAAAAAAAAAATGGCCAATGTCATTAATCATTTCTTATTTTTCTATGAACATTCTAAAACTTTGGATAAGATAGCTTAATATATTTAATATACAACCTCAAGCAAACAATTAATACTTCATGAAAATATTTCATGACCAACCGTGTTTAAGAACCATCTCTTAAACTCCCCAAGGCTAACCTGAAATGGCTATGCATGCAACCACCAACAAGGCAGAACCACTGAAATGAACACAAACCACACAACTAGTTGTATTCCCCTCCTTCATTTTCCATAAAGCGAGGTTGAGAACTTGTTGATATTCTTCAGCTGCTCTCAATGGCAAACAAGTCTCACATCGGCCCGAGTTTTGAGAAACCAATAACTTATATATCAGAGGCGAATACGAAGGCTCGTCCCTTCGGGGACATCCGATAAAATTGGAACGATACAGAGAAGATTAGCATGGCCCCTGCGCAAGGATGACACGCACAAATCGAGAAATGGTCCAAATTTTTTTGGCTCCCGTGTTCCCGTTCTCCTCCTTTCTTTCGTTTTCACTTTTCATTGCGCAAAGTTTCCATGGCAGTATGTAACGAAATCTGCTTTTATTTTTAATTTTTTACCTGGCTCTACACTTTATTGTCAATGGATGGCGGAATTATTGAACGACAGTGTTTCTGCTTTGGCGAAAAGATATAAAAGAAAAAATTTTGGGTCTGTCAGAACACCGCGAGACCATCCTGACCACGGTCGTGGCAAGAACGATCCTCCACCGTTCAGCTGGCACGCATCTGAACTATTAATCCCGCACAGAGAAGTATGGTTAGGGAACAGCATTGGTAAGTTATTGTTGCCTCTTTAGCTCTTCCAAAGTGCTTCTTGTTATTAGAACTGATCTGTCATTTGTACATAGCTCAACTTGAGTAAAGGGATATATATCAATGCAAGTTTCAAATCATCAAATCCTTGTGTGAAGAACAAGTCAAAAGAGTAGTTTATGACACAGGATAAACAAGCATAAATTGTGGACAAGGAAATTGGCAGTTTTTATGAGCAAGAAGATTAAACTAGCTAAATGCTATCGAGTTGAACTTTGATTAGTTTTCAGTTTTAATTCTCATCCAGATCCACGACATTTTATTTATTCATACCCTGTGTGCATAGTTTGTTCATTGGAGCTTAAAAAACACACTCATTTTGACTCTTGTATAGCATAGTCCTTTCATAAAATGGCACTCCCTTTTCTCTGAGTCATATCTAATAATCAATATCAATAATTACATGTATTTTTGGATAATTGTGTTAATACAAGAACTAATGCTTAGCACAAATCTTAAAAAAAGGGGGGGGGGGGGGGGGGGAGGTCTGATTACAGGGGAAAAAATTTGTTCATACAATCCCTTCAATTTGATGAAAGCCTTTAACAACAAGCCTGGGTTTGTACCTCATAATATCACCTTTGCTATTTCTTTTGATAGCAAAAACCTATTTGTTGCCAATGATAGTGGCATTAGGAGGTGGAGGAACTAATGTCCATGTTTCACACTGCATTAATGCTTGATACTCAGCATTCATTGCAGCCTTCCAGTGACCAGATTTCAAAGCCTGTGGCACATTCTTTGGTAAAGTTTGTGTTAAATCATGAGTAACAGTAGCACTATGTATAATAGGTTATCTTACACCAGATTTAGACCGTGTTACCATTGGGTGATGATTTTCAGTGTTATCAGTAAGGGGATAAACAGACCTCTTTTCCACTTATTGGGATGATGTTAGTGTTGTGTAGAGGCCTGGAAGATGGGAAAGTACTATGAGAATGTTGTGTTGTACTTACACTGTCATTTGTAGTGTGTTGTTGTTGTTCAGGGCTGGGAATTAATGATACAGTCTGAATATTACTGGTATTAGGAATAGAACTTATGGACATAAGAGAAAAAGAGGGATCAGTAGTCACTGTGTCTTGGTTAGTAGCAGATGGAAGAATATTAGTCATGCATTTAAAACCATGATGACTGCTATCAGAGCCTAGGAAAATGCATTTCTCAGATCTAAGCGGCAACTTATGTTTATTATATGGTCTTAGGAAAGGAAAACAAACACAACCAAATATTTTTAATAGAGTATAGTCTGGTTTTTTATTGTACAGCTTTTCAAAGGGTGACATATAGTTAAGAATGCTAGTAGGTAACCTATTTAATAGATAAACGTCAGTTGAAAATGAATCCTCCCAAAATATCATGGGTAAAGTAGTAGTAAATAATAAGGATAGACCTATTTCAGTGATACTTCTATGTCTTCTCTCAACATTACCTTGTTAATGATGAGTATAAGGACAAGAAAACCTTTGCCTTATTCCATGTTTCTGTAAAAATGAAGTAAAAGCTATAGATTTGAATTCCATACCATGGCCAGTTTGTATAGATTTGATTTTGCAGCTTGTTTGTATCTCCATCAAATTTTTATACACTTCAAAGGCTGTTAGAGCTTGAGATTTGTTTGTTAGAAGGAACAAGTAAGAATATTTGGTATAAGCATCAACAAAGCAAACATAGAACCTATATCCATTTCGAGAAGTGATGGGAGAAGGTCCCTAAATATCTGCAAAAACAATTCTAAGGGAGTAGTATATTGTGTGTCAATGGAGTAAAAGGGAATACAGTGGATTTTTGATTTAGTACAAGTCTCACGCACTCTATTTGGCACATATTTAGGTGTTAGAGTCAAGCCACATTACTTAAGAATCTTAATAACAGTGGCTATGTCAGTGTGGCCTAAATGTTTGTGCCATAGTTCATATATGTCATATTTATTTGAGCTAGCAAGCATTGTTATTTTTTTTTTTTATTTTGATTGTTACCAAAGGTAAAACTACGATCATTAGTGGATATATTGCGAGTGGAATTCAGAAAAAATGGACTTTCATTACTGGAACTAGAAGAAAGTATAGAGTTACAAGAAGATGAATTTGAATTGAAAGGCATACTAGGTATAGCTATGTTGATATTTACTAGTGAGAGATTCTTTATTCAAAGAAAGATTTTTAGGAACAAGCAGATTGTTAAACACATATATGCGCCCTTTAGTTTGGCCCTTGAGAAGCAGATTCTTAAAAACTGATCACGTACAAGCACAGTATGAGGTACATTGTTGTCAGCAGCAAACTTAGACACACTGAGCAGATTTTGAGTGATTTGAGGGACATATAATAAATTGAGCAATTTATAACTCACATTATTCAATTTTTCAACAAGGTAAGATGAGCCAGAGTTACGAATTTTGATACCTGTACGATTACCTCCATAGAGCCTGTCAATGCTTGGTGTGGAGGATAGGAAATTTGATGGATCAGCTGTAGCATGGTGACTAGCACCAGAATCAGGAAAGCATGCAGTATTATTTGTAGAAGTAGGCACTGTGTAGTAAGCTCGCGGTTGATGAAAAGATGGAGAGGGTGGTGAAGGCATGGAATTGGAGTAGGGAACCTCTGTTGGTGATGCATTGGTACCATACCATTGTTTTGTTGGAATTGCTGGTCAAAGCGAAAATAACAATTCCAAGCTCCATGTCCTCCTCTTCCACAGATCAGGGATAGCTGATAACCATTACATAATAATTTAATTAAATCTATCAAATTATTTAATAGTTTTTAATTATTAACTTTATATAAAGATAATTGTATATAAAATCTTACCTAATTTTACTTAATTAAGAAAAAGACATACTGTATTTATCTAAATTAGTTTTCAAGATATTCCTAGACGTATTATTCTCCAACAAATTTTAATAGTTTTGTGAATTTCCAATAATTATTTACATCCGTCAAATTGGTGGGACCCGTCAAATCCTAATGACACTCAGCAATCACATAGAACAAGACATAATATCATAGAAAATGAATATAGTCAGACATATTAGTCGCACCAAATGATATTATTAGTTAGATTAATCCTTAAAAAATGATGTTTTTACGTTTGGTAAGGTATGGATCAATTTATTCTCGATCTCACATGTCCGTCTAACTCAATTGGTTAATAGGCCATGTGTGACATTGTCATTAGGATTTGACAAGTCAAGTTGATGGGAGAACCAAATTGACAAACAATAATAATTATTAGAGACTCAAAACTATTAAAATTTAGGAAGCGGTTCTCTATTCCGTTATATTTAGCGGAATATGATATTCCATCTATGTTGATCATTTAGATATAAAATAAATTATTTAAACGTTTAAGATTTTGGAAGTTTTTTTTGAGTGAACATAAAGAGAAGAAATTTATGGTAGACTTCAAATCGACTATGTAATTGAACCAGTTGCTTTAACAGTTGATTTCAATTAATATATATTATATATATTTTTTATAATTCAGATTAATAATTAAAACAATTGGAACACCGGTACTCCCGGTGCACTTGAAATGTTTCCTATATTATTTTATTTGACCATGTGCAATGAAACTTGGTGTCATAGTGTGTTTTCGGCTTTTCGCGTGATCTTGAACATACAGCCGAGTTGGCAATTTGTTAGAAATAGGCCTAATAGGCATATTTGTGTAATCATAGAAGAAAACAATTTTTGGTAATCATGGAATGAATAAGAAATGATCCTAATTGAATGGAAAGAATACTATACATGTAATTGGATAATTTGTTTTTTAAAAAATACAGCAATATTCCAAAAAAATAAGAGATGAATTAAATTATGCAAAATACAGTAATAGATAAAATAATATTTTTGATGAGAGAAAAAATTGAGTGAAATTATCATGAAATCGAACTATTTAAATGCATATGAAATTTGTATTCATTTGTTTATTGTATATTATATGGATGAATTATTTGTGGGGTAAAGTTGAAATTTTTTTTAATGTATTATAAAATGAATAATTGAAAATAATATAGAGTTCTTTAATATTATGCAATATTTTCGTATTCAAGACAAATTTAATCGATCATCAATAAGTGAAAAAAATTACTCTGAATAATTTGAATAAAAAATATATCTCTTCAAACTTTAAATTAAAGTACTATGATTTCTGTTGGTTATATTATTAAAGGAATTATTAAATTGACAAGTTCATATAAAATAATTAGCGTTGATTTATACGGTTTTGAAAACTGTATAATTAAAAGTAGTTTAATTATTTTATTAGTTTCTATAATTTTATCAAATTTATAATTAAATATTTATAATTTTTAATTTAGTCTTTATACTATTTTTAATTTTGTAATTAGATTATTTTTATGTTAAAAATATTAAAATTAATAGAATATTTTTTTAAAAAAATATATAATTAAAGATCTGATTAAGTTCTTAACTATGAATACTTTTAATTTACGAATACTTTTATAACAATCAAATTATAAATACAGAATAATTAAACTATTAAAATTCAAAAAAATATACAATAGAATAAAAGATTTGAGACAACACATACTCTCAATTTATATGGAATTTATGTTTAAAATGAAATTAAGATTTAAAATTTAAATATTTTTAGTCTAATTTAAAGATCGTAATTCAAACCATAAATTTTGTGAAACTTATAATTTAAAATTAAAAATGTAGTTAGTTTTAAATTAAAATAGGGGATATTATTAAAAAAATTTTGCCAGTATTTTCAATTATATTTTATAATGAAGATATAATAATAAAGAAATGTAAATATTTTAAACACAAATTATATTTGTAACAAAACCAAAATTTCAAAGTGAAAATAAGTAAATAACGTATTTCTGAAAATATTTTTTTTAAAATAATATGAGTCTATAGTAATCATTTAACCACAAGCCACACACTAACACCCGTTTTAAGCCACTAGGAATTAGAGCTGCTCTTTGTTGCCATTTTGCCTCTGCAACCAAGGTTATTTCTGTCCTCTCAACATCTATGCAAATGGGCTAACTTTTCGTACCATGAATACCATATTCCGCTTTTTTCCTCCAGTATATGTGATCATTTTCCTAAAATTTATTGTACTAGTCTAATTTAAAATTTTTTAAAATCAATGTGAATAAATATTTATATTCATAAGAGTAATTATCCAAATTAATCTCCAAAAATTTTAAAAGCGGATATTTTAGTTCTCAAGAAAATTAATACACAAATCAATTCCTAAGATTTTACTCCGACTGACAAATCAATCCTTAAGATTTTAGTCCGACAGACAAATCAATCCCTAATTTATTGTCCAGCAGAGTAATTACCCAAATCAGTCTTCAAAGATTTTAAAAACAGACATTTTAATCTCAAAAAAAGTTAATACACAGATCAATCTCCAATATTTTTTTCATTAGATATAACAATCCTTCATCCAAAAAAATAAAATAAAATAATAATAATTATTATTATTATTAATTGAATAATAATATTGTATCATATTATATATATATATATATATATATATATATATAGTCACTAAATAATAATAATAATAATAATAATAATAATAATAATAATAATAATAATAATAATAATATTCAATAAAATTATTAGAGATTATTTTACAAAAAATTAAAATTGAAATCATTTGATATTTTTATATTCAATATAATTAAAAGATGTCTTATTTTAAAAATTATTTTGTATTAAAAAAGTATTTTAATTTACATTTCAAAATATTATTATTCACCTTACTAATAATATTATTAACAATTTCGTTAGATAACAAACAAAATTTTAATCAAGAGGTAATGATCAATTCAGTACCCGAAAGATTCAAACGCTGACATTTTGGTACCCAACTATTGTTATTGACAAAAAAGGTACCTGAATGATTAAAAATTTTGCCAAGCGTGTCCAAGTACTTGCCGGAACATAGCTCCGGTGAGTACGATGCTTACGTGGAGGCCGGTTTTTGCTGACAAGTTTAGTCTTATATTAGATGAAATTTATAATTAAAATTATGCTTATCCTACCTGAAAATTAACTTAACCTAATTGAACATTGGTTTAGTCCCAAATTAATTTTGCCCTAAAACCCAATTTTTCGCTCTTGACTCACTCGTAGAGCACGATCCTAATCTGGAAGATGCAAGCAGCTAGGCCTCGTGGAAAAGATGGAACCGTGGGAAAGCACTCATCCATTCAAGCCTTCGACATTGATGGTGGTTCAGGAGTTGGTAGTAAAATCTATGATGGGTGTTGCTTTTGTCCCCTTCCGGTGGTTTCGTTGAAGTCGAAGACAAGTAGCAACCCTGATAGATGGTTTCTACGTTGCCCTATGTGGAAGGTAACCTAAAAATGTTGATGTATATGTGACGAAATAATGCATTCTTCCTAGGTTTCTTTTTTTCCACTTTTTCAGATTTACTTTCCGATCTTGTCTGATTCATGAAATTTTTGTGCCATGCTAGAACACACAAGGACGTTGTGGGTATTTTCAATGGTTGGATGAAATAGAAGAGCAATGTGTGGAAGGAGAAATTTCTTCGGAGAATAGCAACATGGTGGGCATAGCAGACCCAAAGAAGAAAAACAGAATCAACCAGGAGGGTAGTGATGGCCGGAAAAGGGATAGGATGATGATGGTGCTTTCTGTGGTGAATGACATGAAGGAGCAGCTGAGGAGGGTTGAGTTGTTGTTGATTGTTATCTGTATATTGTTTGGGTTAAATATGGTTTTGAGTCTGCTTTGTATGGCTAAGTAGGAAGACAATGGTCAATTTTAAGAGTTTAAGAACAAAATTTTGTTTCTTTGTAATGTTCTCCTAATTGTAATTGAAATGAATTAATGGATGCACTCTTATGAGTCTTCTGTGACTGAGTTATTGCTGTTGAATTGTGAGCAAGCTATATATAAGATAGGTAAGCCATCAATGAAAAAATGGCATAAACAGAAGTTGTATAAAAATACCTATCTCATAGCATGAAATCATAATCCATAAGTATCCAGAGTAACATACCTTAGACCCAGAATAACACAAGTTTTGCCCCAAAAAACCTAACATGGCATAATGACACTTATGTTTATAACAAGTAATACTAAATCAGGTCCAACATGGAACTAAAAACTCAACATGCCATAATGGCATTTAGTTGCATAGTATCTACATCAGGTCCAACATGGAATTAAAAATAAAATGAAAATCCAAGAAAGTAAGGTCACTTCTTGATGCTTGCTGAAGCCTTTTTCTTCTTCAAGGATGGGGTGGACATGAAGCCTGTGAACCTGCTCTGTGTGGCTGGGCTTGCTGCTGCCATGGTTTTTCTAGTCACACTTGGTGGCCTAGATGTGGCTGAATGTTAGGCTTGAAGAGTGGGCCTAACCAAAGGTCCTTGTGACATTGACCCAGGCCCACTACTTGATCTTGCAGCATTGGTTGGTGTGGCTGGGATCTGAGATTTTAGATCCAACAACATGGCTGGCAACCCTACTGTTGAGCTTGGGTTTCTTCCTCTTCGATTGGTCCTGCCCGTGCCTCTTCTTGGTGGTATTGGTGGTGTTGGCCCTATTGGCCTTGCTGCCACTGGAGGTGCTGGTCCTAAGCTGGTTGCTGGTGTAGTGGCTGCATTAGGGGGTGCAGCAGTTGTTGTAGTAGACACATCAGCCTCAGTGTTCTGTATCAGTAGGGTGTTTAGTTTAAAACATGGCTTTCTCAGTTCCAAGTGCAACATATTGGAAAGAATAAGGTTTGAACTAAAATACAAAAGTTTACCTCATCAGGCTGACTTTCTGGGTGGTTTTGAGTGAGGTTTTCCTCATCTGCAACATGTGCAGCATGTGCAGCCTCCATAGTCTCTTGAGCTGCTGCTCCAGTTGATATCTCAGGGCAAGTTCTACTATTATGTCCAACCTTGGCAGCCAGGCAATGAATAACTTAAATCAGTATTCAAACAGTTTATGTATGATTGAATGATATTATGTAAGTAGATAGTAGAGAATAAATTTGTTTGACTTACTCTCTTGCAGGTTTGACATGTTATCTGGCCATATCTTCTCTTGGCATTGTATTGACTCCCAGAGTCTTGCTCGCTGCTGTCCTTCTTCCTTTTTTTTGAAGGTCTGCCAATAGGCCTCTTGTATGGAGGAGGCAGACAAGGCAACCCTTCATGGTGCTCCCAATACTCTTGGCTTGGTATACTGTTAATGTGAAACTGGTAAGTCCTGTTGTATGCCTCGATGGTGAGCTTGTGATGGACATAGTCTCCAGGCTTCTCATTCTTCCTCTGGATTGCTGTTATACCATGACAGCATGGTAGTCCAGTCAGCTGCCATTTTCTGCAGGAACATGTCTTCTCTCTTGTGTTCACCCTGACTCTATGTTGCCACTTTCTGACTTCAAATTCGTTGTGGTCATCATCACCACACCACTGTGCCTCCCAGTAGTTAGCTTGTTTTTTTTTTCCTTCTCTAATCTACTCACTTGTATAGGGGCTATATGTCTAGTGTAAGCCATCAGTGCGTCCTTGTGAGTTGCCATCGTCTTCATGATATAGAACCTGAGCTCCTCAAGCATTGTCAGTATGCTTTTCCCCCGCAGACCCACAATGGTTGAATTAAACGATTCACAGTTGTTGCTAATCAAGCTATCTACCTTTGGCCATTTAGAAAACTTGCTTCTCGACCACTGTTCTTGCTCAAATTTATCCAAATACTCCCACGCCTGTTTATTGATCCGTTTCACATTACCCATTGCATCCTTGAATTCTTGATCAGTAGTTGCTTTTGCACATTGCCAGAATGCTCCCTTAAGTTCCTTATCCTTCCATCGTTTGTTCAGGTTTCTCCACATATGCATACAACAAAATCTGTGTTTCACACTTGGCATCACATCCTGTAATGCTGGTATCAATCCCTGCAATCATGGGTAAATTCAGCAGTTAACATTAATACACTTAAGATACTCAATTAGGAATATAAGATCAACAATGATTGAATACACTGCATATTACCTTTTGCTGGTCGGACATGAAAACCCAGCCATTTTCATTATAGTCCCCTATGTCAGTATGTAACTCCTCGAGAAAGAATCTCCAATTTTCCCGAGTTTCTGCATCGACAACACCGTATGCAATTGGGAAAAGCTGGTTATTCGCGTCCTGACCTACTGCTGTTAGTAACTACCCTCCAAAGTAGCCTTTCAGAAACGTCCCATCCAACACTATGAAGGGTCTGCACCCTGCTTTAAATCCCTGCTTGCAAGCAGCCAAACAAACATACAAGTTCCTAAACCTAGGCTACCCTTCCTGCTGTAGAGTTGTCCCCATGTTGGCTCTTGACCCAGGATTAGCCTTGATGATCTCATTCAGATAGTCTCTAAGTCTCAGGTATTGATCCTTTTTCGTTCCTTCAATAACATCTTTGGCCTTATCCATAGCCCTGTACATCATCCTCTCATTAACTGAGATGTCATACTCCACCTTAAACCACTCATGTGCCTCCCTTTGCAACATGTTAGGATGGATTCTGAGTTTCGGCACAAGCTCCTCAGCAACCCAGGCACAACTCATTGACTTACTCTTGTTGCTTCTCGGACACGTATGCTCATCCACAAATGTCTTAATCTGAAACGAGGCTGGATAGTTGGTCCTAGAACAGTAACACAACCAAGGACAGTCGGGGTCATAGCAAATCACCCTGCACCTCTTCTTCTCATTCCTAAGATAGAATACCTGTCTCTCTATTTGTATGTTGTACTTTTGCACTGCTGCTTTAAAGTGTTCCATGGTCTCAAACTCCATGTTCAACTCCAGAGTAATTTTCCCATAGGGTGTGTTCGGGTTATGTTGAGGAAAAACAGGTTCATCTTCATCATCAGATCCAGGAGGGCTATACAGTTCATCAGATTCGTATTGGTACATCTCAGGTCCCATGTCTCCATCTGTTTTGTTTGGGTTAGGCACCTCTACCCTTGGTGCTTCATCATCCTTTCCAGGTACAATCCTCTGCCCAGATGGTTGAGGCCGTGGATGATTTCTCCTTGTATTTGTCCTTTCCTTTCTTTGTGTTTCTGTATCTGTTAATATATCAGGTGATGATATATGTCAGCCATCATTCAATATTTATCAAAAAATGCTGTAACAAAACAGAAATACTAGTATTACCTGCTGCATTTTCTGTAGCTGTTTCCTCTGCCTTCAACTCATCCACCACTGGTTCTTCAATATTAGCACCTTCATTGGCAACAGGTGCATCATAATAATTGGATTAATAAACCCAATACTTATCCAAAAATGCTATAACAAATAGAAATAATAGTTTTACCTACTGCATTCTGAGTAGCTGCTTCCTCTGCCCTCAACTCATCCACCAATGGTTCTTCAATGTTAGCACCTTCGTTGGCAACATGTGCATCATCATCATTCCTCTCATTTGTTTCTTCATTTACTGTTTCAGCTTCTACAGGATCACCCTCAGGCTGTTCAGATTCAACAACTCTTCTTTCTTGTGATAAACCACTGGGTGGTGGTCTTGGATGCCTCTTTCTAACCCTCTTAACAACTTTCTCTGGAGCTGTAGGTTGTTCAGTCTCTTTATCCCCATTCATAACACCATCCTCACATTTATCCGACTCATTAACATCAACACCCTTCTCAATCACAACTTCATTCAAAGTCTCCTTAACAACAACTGTCAAAGCCTTATTCAACTGATTAACCTCGCCAGTTTCCTCACTCACAACTTCAGTTTCCCTCTCATCACCAGGTGGATTGACCTCAACCACACTCTCACTGCTACCATAAGACACCACATCGTCATCAATGATTTCAGTGTTGGCATCAATGGGTGATCAAAATAGAGGTGGACAGTGTTGTCATTTTTAATTGCACTCTCACACATCCTCATCACTTCAGCATCTGTCCTAAGCACTCTAAGACCCTGACCTAATTCGAAACCAGGTTCTAGCCAATACGCCTCATTATATCCAGGGTAACCCAGGTCTAAAAACAACCCCTCAACAAAAAAATAAATTACATGTCTCCACATTCACCTTGTGTATCTCAGTTACTAAACCCCCTTCGTATATCACATTCCCATCTCTAACCCTTTTCAAGCAACCCATGTGATGATACACAAACGTAACTACACGATCCATCTAAGAAATAGTAGAGAGAAGATACAATGAATAAACAGGATGTCACCAGCAAATGCAAAAAATCAGAACTTAAACCAAGAACATGAAGCAGAACGTACCTCTTTGTAGGGTTGCTCCTTGCGAAGAATGGTGATCCAACGATGCCACTTGAGAACCGTTACCCTTGATTCGACAATGTCTCTCGCCTTGTATCGTTCTTCTTCACGCCAATCTTCCAGAGCAACGTCTCTCCCTCTCTACGTGACCTTTGAGTTTCGCTAGTAGTGACACACTAACCACAGTAACTCAGTAACTAGTAACAACATATGCTAATTGGGTTTTAGGGCAAAATTAATTTGGGGCTAAACCAATGTTCAATTAGGTTAAGTTAATTTCCAGATAGGATAAGCATAATTTTAATTATAAATTTCATCTAATATAAGACTAAACTTGTCAGCAAAAACCGGCGTCCACGTAAGCATTGTACGCACCGGAGCTATGTTCCGGCAAGCACTTGGACACGTTTGGCAAAATTTTTAATCATTCAGGTACCTTTTTGTCAATAACAATAGTTGGGTACCAAAATATCAGCATTTGAATCTTTCGAGTACCGAATTGGTCATTACCTCTTTTAATCAATAATAAACTAATAAATATTTTTAAATTTTATCATTTATGAATGATTATTTAGATTTTATTTTTTAAAATTATAAAATTAATAATTTTTAATTATAATTATTTAAAGTTGGTTGATTAAAAATTATATACCTATACTTTTTCTTTAATTAATTCTTTCAAATCAAAATATTCATATCAACAAATAAAAGATAATTCGAGAGTCAATGACAGTTTAATTAAAATTGTGAAATGATCTCACTAGTAGGAGCTAACGACTTCACAGAAATCCATCTCCACCTAAATAAAATGATTATACCCTTCGCAACCGGTGCGTTCATTAGGCATTAGCCGTAGCCACTGTTTCCCCTTTCCAACTTTCCGATGGACAACAAACAGCCAGAGCAACTGACGCCGACATCGACGGAGGAGGAAGTCACCGCAGCAGCCACCGACGAAACAACTTCTATTTTCCCTCTGTTCCCTCTCACAGCAAGCTCGTCCTCTACGCTGGCCACTAGTACGGTCCCTCAATGGCTCTCCAACTCCAGCTTCACCGCCGACGTGTCTCTCATAAACGACGCCGTTGCCTCCCAACTCCTCAGCGAAACCGCCCTATCGCCACCACAGCGCCACCGCTCCGACGACGACGAGGAACACGAAGAAGATGGCGGAAATCGAGCTCAGGAGAAGGCCGTTCCTCGTTCTTCCTACGAGATTCTAGAATCTTCCGAGTCTGAGGGAAGAGATAAGAAGGAGAAGAGGAGTAAGAAGAGTAAGAAGCGGAACCGCGATAGGTCACGTGAGAGAGGCGGACTCGACAGTTATAATTCGAGGAAGTCGGGCGTTCGAGCTTGGGCCGATTCAGAGTCGTCCACCGCCGCCAAAGACTATTATTTCGATTCTCACGGTGATCGTGATAATCTTGCATTTGGTTGCATCTATAGGTACTTTTTTTTTTTTTTTATAATTTCATACTTTAAATTGAATAGTTAGAGTAAGCTTGCATTGGTGGTTTGTTTCAAGTGACTTTTGTTGAGGTTTTGAGTGCTTAGTGTTTTTTGGTTGAATGACGGAGATTGTGTGGTGCAAATTTGGTCATGTTAGGCATATTGGTGATTCACTTACTGGGAATCGAGAATCAAATGTAGTACTCTATATGCATTTTCATGGTCAAAATTCATAGAACTAGCCAACTAGGAAGTATGAACCATAGGGTTGCAACTATTGTTTGTTTATTTGTGTATGCCCATAAATCAGGTTGGGGCTAATATACCCATAAAAGGAAAATAAAATCACTTGTTGAAGTAGAGAAAGAAATGGGGAGGTGATCTGAGTTTCACTTTTCTTCTGTCAGATTTAATAAATTTAACAATAACAACTACATTGATGTGTAGCCGTGTAGGGAATTTTAGTTTAAGTGTGTGTTGAACCTTTGACTTTTATTCACCTGAAGAGTTCTTTCTTTTTACCTGAGCTATTCGAAGTATGAGTAATGAATGCTGAAGGATTTTATAACTACCATGCAGAATGGATATTGCACGGTACAAACCTTACAATCCTTCGAAACTATCTGGGCTAAATGTTAGAAGATTATATTGGCGGAACCATAGTGTTTCTCTCTTGGAAAAAGAGAGCGATGTGGATACATTGGATGGTACAATGAAGTCTGCTGGTCGTTACTGGTCTGGGAAGTATATAGCTCTGGAACGGCACAAAAGTTTTAAGCGTCTTCGTCTTGTTGCACCAAAATTGTCTTCCGTTTTGGCGGATGACGAGTTTATACCTTTGTCTGATATTGGGACATCTCATCGAGCTGTGGATAGTGATTCTGTCTCTAAAACTGCATCAGTGGTTGAAGAATCTTGGGAAGATGAAATGTTAAACAAAACTCGGGAGTTTAACAAACTCACAAGGGAGCATCCTGATGATGAGAAAGTTTGGTTAGCTTTTGCTGAGTTCCAAGATAAGGTTGCAGGGATGCAACGACAAAAAGGTGCTCGCTTGCAGACTCTTGAAAAGAAGATTAGCATTCTGGAAAAGTCAGTTGAGCTTAACCCAGACAATGAAGTGCTATTGCTTTACCTTTTGAAAACATATCAAACAAGAGACAGCTCTGATGTGCTAATTGGGAGATGGCAGAAGATACTTGTGCAACACTCTGGAAGCTATAAGTTGTGGAGAGAATTCTTGCATGTTGTTCAGAGAGATTTCTCCAGATTTAAGGTTTCAGAGGTTAGGAAGATGTATGCACATGCAATTGAAGCTCTATCTGCTTCATGCAGCAAGCACTCTAGGCAGGTTCTTAATATTTTATTCTTTACCCTCTCTTCTATTTTGTGCTTGAAACTGCACATTGCCTATCTGTTGAGTTATTTATCTTAATTGCATAGGTAGTGCCATATTCCATAGAAAACAATGATCAGATCCCTTATTTGGATTTATGATAATGAAACAGGGTAAGAAAATAAATTGAGAGATACTGTTCACTGAGCAACCCCTTTTTCTTTATTTTTTATTAACTCTGGGAGTGGTTGTAATGTGAGCCATAATTGGATTATAGTGAAATCTCATGTAGTGCCATTTTCTCTTATCTATGGACTACAAGAGTTAAAAAATTGGTCCCGTCAGCATATATGTCTTTAAAGAAAGAAATTTTGTTAATGAGCTTTGTATGTCTGAGGTCTTGTAGTTGATTTTACACACTTTACCAGACTGTTTTCACCAAGTAATTTCATGTCATGTGAATACTTTGTTTTAAGCAGGTTCACCGAGGTGCTGATCCCTCTTTGCCAGATCCTGTAATTGTTGAGCTAGAACTTGGTCTTGTGGATATATTTCTCAGTCTTTGCAGATTTGAATGGCAGGCTGGTTACAGGGAGTTGGCCACTGCTTTATTTCAGGCTGAAATTGAGTTTAGTTTGTTCTGTCCACCTTTGCTTTTCACAGAGCAGAGTAAGCAAAGATTGTTTGAATATTTTTGGAATAGTGGTGGTGCTAGAGTTGGAGAAGAAGGAGCTCTTGGTTGGTCCACCTGGTTGGAGAAAGAGGAGGAAACTAGGCAGCGGATTGTCAAAGAGGAGCTTTCACGTGAAAATGAGGGTGGTGGCTGGACTGGTTGGTCAGAACCATTGTCTAAAGATAAGGAGGTTGCTGCCAAAGTTGAAGATGAAGTCAATGATGATTTGGTTATGGAAGATAATGAGGATGAAGATGAAGATGAAGATGTTGAGCCAGAAGTTGATAATGAAACTTTGATGAAAATGCTAGGAATTGATGTCAATGCTGGGGATGGTGGTGAAGTGAATGATGCTTCAACTTGGATCAAATGGTCAGAAGTAGAATCTTCCAGAGATTGTGATCAGTGGATGCCTCTGCATACGAAATCTGGTAGAGTTCTCCTTCTTTATTCACTTGTCCCTCCTATACAGTATTGCTACATAGTGTGTGCACACACGACATGTTTTCTATGCTTGAATTTTTCTTGATTCTCTCCATGCAATGCGTACATTGTGCTGATTTTAGCATGTTGATTAACCATGAACAGATATGACCTCTACTGCTATTGGAACACCCAAAGCAGAAGCCGATGAACAACTGTTGAGAACTGTCTTATATGAAGATGTGAATGAGTACCTATTCTCCTTGAGCACAGCAGAGGCTCGATTATCTTTGGTATCCCAGTTCATTGACTTCTATGGTGGGAAGATATCTCAATTGTAATCTTCTTGGTCTTATATATCCTTTCCTACTCCCTAGGTTGCATCACAGTTGGTTGTGGGATCAGTTTTCAAAACCTAGGATTCGCATAGTATGATGGGTCCTTCCTTACTTTGATGTGGCTTGGGCTTATTTGTATTTTAACCAGTTGAATGCTACTCATTTTGCCTGTCTTGCTTTTGTAGGGTTTCGTCAAACAGTCCAACTTGGACAGAGAATGTCCTTAGCTTTGAGGATCTGCCAGAATCTATGTTAGAGAAGTTGAAAAGCACCCATGAAGTGTTGACAAAAGAACAAAGCAGTCCTACTGATTTCAGTTTTGGTTTTCTATCAGGCAGTATCTCAAGGAATGCTGATATGATGAAATTTCTACGCAATGCTGTCTTACTTTTCTTGACTGTTTTTCCACGTAATCACATATTGGAAGAAGCTGTCCTTATTTCTGAAGAGCTATTAGTAACAAAAATTAATCCTTCTAATTGCATGGTTACACCATGTCGAGCTTTAGCAAAGTCTCTCTTAAAAAGTGATAGGCAGGTACTCATTTTTCCTCTCCTCTCAATTTCTCTTTTTTGTAACATGAATAAGTGTCTTCCTAAACAGAAGAGTTAGTATCTACTAGAATTATATTACAACTATCCTTGTTGATATAATGATATACTTGTTATGATGAATCAACATTATGTTTTTGTTTGTTACACTGAAGAGCATACCACGAGGAAAAGCGAAAATAAAAATAGAGTGATGTTAGGGCATGTTTAGTTTTTATTTTCAGTGTTCTTCTTTTCAAGGTTTTGTGAAGTAAAAAGTGAAAATCATAAAAATAATAAAATCCTTTTTTATTTCATTTTCTTTTCTTCACAATATCTTAGAGGCCCTTGCTTTTCAAATTTTATGTAGGACAGTATTTGTTACTCTGCCTGTTTCTTACTATCTGTACTTATTTTTGGTTAATGTAGGATGTTCTATTATGTGGTATATATGCTCAAAGAGAGGCAAGTTATGGTAACATTGATCATGCAAGAAAAGTGTTTGACATGGCATTATTATCCGTGGAAGGGCTTCCTGTGGTATGTATTTGTATTTATCCTACTTTGCTTTTTGTTGTTATTTTTTTATGTTTTTGGATTTAATGATGATATCTTATCCTCTGATCATGACCCTGTTTGTCTTATAATATAACAAATTAAATGCAGATTCTGTGTATTACACAGGTATTATGCCTAAGACTTTATTCTTTTTGTAATTGCTTTTGTTTACTTTATGGAGTAGGAACGACAGTCCAATGCTCCTCTTTTATATTTCTGGTATGCTGAGATGGAGCTTGCAAATAAATCTGATAATGATCGTGAATCTTCACATAGAGCAATACATATATTGTCATGCTTGGGTAGTGATACAAAATATAGCCCATTTAAAAGTCAAGCAACAAGTTTGCATCAACTTAGAGCACGTCAAGGGTTTAAGGAAAAACTGAGAACTGTACGATCATCTTGGGTTCGTGGTATAATAAATGATCAGTCTGTCGCTCTAATATGTTCCGCTGCACTGTTTGAGGAGCTCACCTCTGGGTGGGATGCAGGCATTGATGTTATGGATCAAGCTTTTGCAGTTGTGCTTCCAGGTTATGCATCTTTAGTAGCTAGTTTCTTGTCAGGAAAACATATCATACAGATGCAGTTTGTCTTGTTACAGGAACTGACATTGTATATTCCTTAATACATGTTGACTTTGTTGCTTATGTTGTTTGTCTGTTTTGTTGCTACCTGCAGAAACGAGAAGCCATAGCTATCAACTTGAATTTTTGTTTAACTATTACATAAGGATGCTTCAGAGACATCAGAGCCAATCAAGTCTGGCTAAAGTTTGGGAGTCCATCTCCAAGGGACTCCAGATGTATCCCTTCAGTCCAGAACTTCTTAAAGGTGTAGTGGAGGTTGGCCATCTGTACACAACATCTAATAAAGTGCGGCGGGTGCTTGATGGCTATTGTTACAAGTAACATCCTTATTCAGTTTTCTGTGTATTATACTTTCAAACTTTGCTATGAGTTTTTAAAGCACTCATTTTTTTTTAAATGTAAATCTTCAGGAAACCATCTGTTGTTCTCTGGCTTTTTGCATTATCGTATGAGATGTCTGGAGGTGGTTCACGGCATAGAATCCGTGGGTTGTTTGAAAGGGCGTTGGGTTCTGATAAACTTAGTAGTTCTGTGGTACTATGGCGATGCTACATTGCGTATGAAATGGACATTGTAAAGGATCCTTCTGCAGCTCGACGTGTTTTCTTCCGTGCTATCCATGCGTGCCCCTGGTGAGAACTTGTGTTTTAGATGTGCGAATGATATAAACTGTTGCCTTAGATGATGTAGAAATAATTAGTTTTTAGAGTTGAGTGTTAATGAACTTAGGACTTTACCCCCAAAAATGTTATGTCTATAAGCATATCACTAGACTCTCATCCTTAACCCAAATGTTTTTAATTTAGAATTCAGACCTAGAAATATGAACTTTTCCAATATCTTGAAGCTTACCTTTTACTGAAATGTGTTGTGGGCAAGCATGCCTGGTACCTGTTTTGTATCTACTCCTGTGATATTTATATATTTATTTCAATATGCATACCAGGTCAAAGAGACTATGGTTGGATGGCTTTCTCAGACTGAACTCTGTCCTTACTGCGAAAGAGCTATCTGATCTGCAGGAAGTTATGCGTGACAAGGAGTTGAATCTGAGAACTGACATTTATGAGATCCTTCTACAGGAATCGTGACATTTCTTTCTATGTTTGTGCCTGGATCTTATGAGAGTTGCGTTAAGATTTGTGGGGGTTTGCAAAATGTGCAGAACCTTCCCCAGATATTGTGAATTGTTGCTTTAGTGAGCAGCAATTGATGCTTCAAGGTCATAACTTGTAAATTCTGATGCAAATTGTAAAAATTGCTCAATGGCCATGCAAAATTTTTAGAGGTCATCCTTGGGTAAGATTGCTAAATATCGTGCCTGTACATAATGGCCTTTTTCACCACAACGAAAACATGTATCCTCTGTTGATTTATTTTGCTTATTATTTCTTTTTAAAAAATCTCACTTTTAGTGCGATCTTTTTTGTTAACATAAATTTTTTTGTTATCAAAACCTTGTCATTTATCTATTCTGTGGTTATAATTTGTCACATTTGCTTCAGAAAATAGAGTAGCGTTAGCCGGGTTTTTTTCATGATTTCTTAAAAGCAATTAATACCATGGCTTTGACTTTAATCTTATGCGTTGCTTTATTTTTAGCCTTAATGGTATTTTTAAGATCTATTAAATCAAGATGAATTTCCGTATTTAATATTCATGATAAGTAGTTGTTTTCAGATATATTAAGAGCATTAAATTCAAGATGAGAGAGTTTTGATATAATGAAAATTTATTATCTGAATTTTTTTAAATTTTGATCAGAGTCTTGTACTAAAAATGTGTTGTGAAACAAATAAATAAAGAAGAGAAAATAAATATAAAATAAAAAAGTATAATAAATTATTCTAGTATTAATATTTACCAATATTATTATATCAATATAATATAAATGATTCATATATATTCACTAAGTATATGTTGCAGTGTATAAAAAGAGAGAAGAGTGTTTGTTGTATGTCACCATGCTTTTATATGTATACAAAAATTACTTTTTCAAACTTTATTAAATTTGGTTCATTTTGAGAACTTGTACCTTTTATCATAAAAAAACTGAGCCGTCCATATAAATAGACATTCATTCTTATCACACGAATTGACATTTAAACTCTTTTTAGCTAATTAATTCGGCCTTCTATTCCCTTTGAAAATATGGGGGATCTTGATAATTCATTCTCTCCTTCTCATGTCTTTGAATTTTCTCACCAAATTCTCCGGAGACTGGGAATACTATTTTATCCCGACCAACATATGAATAGCAAAAGTAGAATTTGCTTCCGAAATAATTCTTCTCAACTTCAGTTTCCAAGTTGTGTTAAGGCCATAGTATCACTGTATCAAATTATTTTAAATAGTTTAGAAATTGAACTAAACTGCTTTTTTATATAGAAATTGGTTTTAAACCAATTTATAATATCACTTTAAACTAGTTTATACGCTAAAATTAATTTTTAACATATAAAAAATTAATTTTAACTTCTCTCTTTCTTCTTTTTCTTCCATCTCTTTTTTTCCTAAAATTTTTATTTAAATTAATTAAATATATTATTTACCGAAATTCATAACGCACAGAATATTTACTGATATATGTAACTTTATACATTTTAGGTACTATAATGCAAAACACATTAAATACATATCTCAAGTACTCAATCTCCTAGATATGTGTATTAATATTACGTACTTGTATTATTCGACTCGTATGATTAATTAAATATTCGACTCAGTCCCTAGAATAATTATTTAAAAATTTTTAAATTAAAAAATGATATGTGCGAAACCTTTTGATACGTCGATATAATGGTATATTAGGTATAAAAAATTTAATCCCAAAATAAAAAAAGTATCTATGGTGTAATTTGTTATAATTTAAATAATATTTATTTAATTTTTATTTATCAATTTAATTAAATTTTATTCAAAGATATTAATTTAAATTTATTTTTTAATCGGTCTAATTTTACGCTATCAACAATCGAAAAAAAGCTTAATTTTGATATTATTGCAATGAAATTTGGTACCAATTTTATTTGGTTTATAATCAAACTGAATCATGAAAATTGATTTTTAACAAACTGATTTTTATAAAAAAAATTGTAGTTTCAATTTAGTTTTTTCTTAAAAAATTAGTTTATTTAAAGTAGTTTTAGTTCATTTTCAGTTCAACTTAGTTAAACTAATTTTTTTTAATACCCCTACATGTAGGTCTTAACATTAACATGTTTAGACACGTAGAATTAATCATCTACGTCAATATGTCACGTCAGCATGTCATTAATAAAAAATAGTTAAGGGACTAACGAGAATCTTAAATGTCAACTTTGAGGATTAAAATGAATAAATTGAAATTTTGGAAATAAGTTTGAGGTGCGAGTGCAACTTTAGATACCAATACGAGTATTAACTCCTCTTTTATATACCATGCTTGTCTAATATGTCATATTGTCATTATGGTTGTGAGTCTTATTGGGCGGGTATTGTTGAGGCTTTTAATATTCTGTGTTACTAGTAGTTATCCCGAGTTTTTAACAAGAAAATTCTTATAATTATTGAAAATGTGGAAGCAGGGTTTTACTGAGATTAAGGATGATAACACTACTAGAATCTGCAAGGACCTACCCCTACCTTATCCAATGCGGGACGAATTTTTAGTGGGACGAGATTTTGGATAGGACGGAACGGGTCAGGGTCAAATTTAAGTAATATATTCCTTTACTCGCCCAGATACATATATATATAATAGAGTAATTCCCACAAACAAATCAAACGAAAAGCAATATTACACTAATGTCCTAAAATGAAAAAACTTATATGCATGTTCATTTTTACACTAATTTTATGTAAATGCTTCGATTTACACTAACTTTATATAAATTAAATCAATTACTACTAATGCACTAACTACATTTAAATTGAATCTAGCTGATTCGATTTACTGTTTCTGCAGCATATTACTATTTGTACAGATAATTGGAATTGTTTATTTATTGTATATTAACTTTAAAACATAAATGTCAATAAAAAATGCCTTTATTTGAATTTAAATAAAATATAAAAAAATCAAAGCGTATAAAAATAGAAATCTAGTTTTTGTATTTTTGTTCAAATTCCAAAAATTCTACATTTTTATAAACTTAAGAATTCAAAACGGAATAATAAACGATTTCTAAAAATTTATTAAAAATCATTCTTTAATTCATTAGCATTTAAAAAATCATTACCAAAACTTTTGATATTGAAAAAATTAATATAAAGCATAGTCCTTCAAGATGGCATAGGATTATAGGAGTTAAAAATTGAATTTTTTTAGAGTTAGAAGTAACAGATAGTTATATAATATAAATGACTAACTATATTTATACAATATGTAATTTAAGAAATAATTAAAATACTATATCAATTAAATTACCACCTTGTAGAGTTGTAGGACTATACTTTATATTAATGTTTTCAACATCAAGAGTCTCAATAATAATTTTTTATATGTTAATGGGTCAAAGGATGATTTTTAATGAATTTTTAAAAATTGTTTATTGTTCTATTTTAAATTTATAAATTTACAAAAATACAGATTTTTTGAAATTTGAACTAAAACACAAAAATTGGATTTCTATTCTTATTCGTTTTGATTTTTTTAATATTTTATTTGAATTCAAATGGAAGTATTTTTATTGACATTTATATTTTAAAGTTAATATAAAATAAATAAACAATTATGTCAATAATATGTACAAGTAGTAAATTGAATCAATTATATTCGATTTACATGTATATGCTGCAGAAGTAGTAAATCGAATCAAGTTAATTCGATTTAGCATTGATATAACAGATATATAGTAAATCCAATCAAGTTGATTCGATTTACCATGTGTTTCCATTATAGCGTATTCGATTTACATTGAAAATGTGCAAATCGAGTTTAATGGTTTCAATTTGCATAGATTTACTTTAAGACATGCATGTAAGTTAATTCACTTTAAAAAATTAGTGTAATTTTGATCTTCAAATAATTTATTTGTGTAAATTGTCTTATATATTATATGTAATATATATAAAATAATTAGTAAATTGATTAATAATATTAATTATTTTTTAATTTTTATTTTAATTTATGTTATATATATGATTATAGTTATATAAATTTTAAAATTTAATTTTATTTATTAAATTTTAATAATTATAGAAATAGGTAGAAACGGACTAAAATTTAATTTTGTACTACTTGCTAATAAAAGTAGGGTGGATTCTATGTTGGTTATAGAGACAAGGATATGGTATTGGTATTAATTATCTCATGGAAATCGGTTAAATTTCTGCGAATTTGAATTTAAAAAAGGTATCTACTTTAATAAAGATGGCAAAAATATATTCCTATAAAAATATTTGTTTAGTCATACTTTTATAAGAAAATGTAATGATTTAAAGAAAGGGATTTATATTGTCACTTTAGAAATAAAAGTACATTATTAATCACCATTGAATTAAGATAGTAAAATTTACAAATAATAAATATTACAAATTTAAAAGTGATTAAAGCATCAATTTAACACTTTACTAATATTGTTACTTTAGAGGATTTTTTCCTAAAGAAAATAGGAACACTTTTAGATAAAAATAACATTTATAATATATCAAAATCAAATTTTACCATTCAACTTCTAATGGTCAAAAGAAAACATGTTCAGATGAAAATAATTAGACTCTTTATTAGAATTATCTACCTCTAACAAAATGTTCTCACTTATTAAGGCGAATTATGTTATTTTATATGTTAAAAATTATTTTTATTTTTTTTTTAATGTGTGGGTTAAATATTCAATGTTTACTTTGGATTATATTAAATTGTGTTCGAACTAATTTGAATTGGTCAAGTTATTAATTCACTCGTATGTTTAAACAAGTGTTTGAAATTCAAATTTTGACAACAAACTTTTTGAGGGGACCTCAAATTTGCAATGGATTAATTTTTTGTGGGTTAGAAAATAGTGAAAACAACCAAAAAAATTTGTATTTAAATTGTGTTACTTTATGTTAAACTTTGTTGAATTGTATTAAATTGTGTGTTTTTTTTTAATAATATTCCTAGATAATCGTGAATATCTTCCTTTTCTACGGAGACGGAGATCCGTGATGAGAATGGAGAACGGGAGACAAATTTTTTTTGGGTCATGGTGATATTTTCTTTTTTGGTCTTGGACATTTTCTTAATGTTGGGTGTGCAGATTTGGATCTGACTCCTCCATCTGGGCTCATGAGAGAATTGGGCTTGGGTCATGAACCCCTACTTCCTTGTTTCTTTTTCCTAGAATGAGCTAATGGAACTGTGCATTCAGCATTCTTGAACCTTCTCCTTCCCAATAAAATGTCCAGATCTGAAGAATTCCTTCGTTATCATCTTCCTCTCTCTCTCTCTCTCTCTCTCACTGCATCGCTAATCGAAAACGCGTATAGATGCTGACAAAGTCAAAGATTCTAGCATAGCCACATCCGCAGATTGATAGATAAAAACGCAAAGGTGGATCTGGAGACGTATCGATCCAACAATTACACGTTTGGAGCAGTCATAAATGAATTGTGCATCCATTGCGTTTCTGAGGAAGATGCATCCATTTAAGATTGCTCCAAAGGTGATATTGTTGGTTCAGTTTCAGAAGCCCGCTTTGCAGGGTAGGTAACGCTTCTATCTCGAAGTATAACTCAAAATACAAACTATGAAATTAATGACGATTATACAAAAATACTCGGTCTAATCAGGTAGCAGCAATTTTTTTTTTAATTCCAAATTTTAAAATGTTAAGTATAAATTTTAAATTTTAATTCTAAGTACCTCTAAACCCTAAACTTGCATTAAAAAATGATTTTAGATTAAACAAAAAACAAGTTGACTAACGCTGCCTAATTAAAAATGTGTTAAAATCACCGTTGCATAGTAGATCTACAGTCTACCCACACAAATTGGTTATATGCAAAGCTACACTCACAGGCCATGGCAATTGGCAACTATAGCTTTTGCAGAATGTGTGAATAATAAAACTAGCTATATATTTTGCTATGGCCTTTGAGTATTCCTGTCCCATAAGAAATAAATTTGTGCATATGTGTGTGTGGGAATGAATGGTAGATTATGGAAATCAAAGCCAATGAGGGGAGGGTAGGGGTTGTTTAAATAAACAAAAAGGATGAGGGTTTTTCAAGTGGCAATTGTAGAGTTGTTTTGTTATGTTTTGAGTGACTTTTGAAAAGCTTGAGTGTTACTTTAACTGATGGGAAAAAAAATTAACTGATGGTTGGTTAGGAGATTGGAGTTGATTGCATAGTTGTAAGAAGGGAATCGATAATCAAATCGGTTAAGTTACTAGTTTGTTAGTTTATTGATTCAATCTATAAATTACGGGTTGAATTGATAAAATCGATTTTGTGTAAATAAAAAATATAAAATTATAAAAAATTAAAAAAAAATTAAAATACATATTTTTATTAATATTTTATGAACAACCAAGTTTCAAATTTTAAAAATAACTAATATAAAGATAGACATGAAATCAATTAGTATTTGGTACTACTAATAAGCTTAAGCCGATGAATTCCTTTTGATAGGATTCAATATCTCCTCCTCTTCTAGTTAAATGAAAGCTTAAACCAATGAATTTTTTTACCGCTAATAAACCTCTCACAATATACATAACAAAATGAATTTTCCAAATTCCATAACTTGTTTACAATGGTTCCATGTGGTTTTTGGTCTATTGTCTTTTTGGGTTTCAATTGATGCTTGTTCTTGTGAGGATGGTGTTTTTGTTGAAGCCATTCTAAAACAATATGAAATAGTAAATATATAAAACAACAACTATTACAAATTCACATCACCTATTTTCTATTCAGCAATCCTAAATTCACAGCAACATCAACAAAAATAACTATAAAAAAAGACATCAATCTGTCATTAACTTAAACAGATTCATAATAAAAAATTCAACAAATTCATAATCAAGAATCAACAAATTCAATTAGTTATAATTAACAATATAATATAAACAGAATAACTAAAAAAAACAGCAATAATGCAGAATGTAGAGAAGTGAAAAGTGAGGAGACTACCAAATTGTTAGAGGACGCAATGACGGCGACAATGACATAGAGCAAGGAGCGGTTGAGCATGGAACCGCGATGAAGAAAACGACTTACAAGCCAAAACGCGGTAGTGCAAGGGACGAAAAAAGGCACTGTGTTTAGCAAGACAAAAAAGACGAGACGACCGGCGGTGAGGTGAGGTTGAGCGAGACTATGGTGTGATGAGGTGAGGAAAAGACTTTAAAGAGGGCTGGAGCTTTGAGGGGTTATGGGAAATGGGTGCCGTTTAGGAATTGGGGGATTAGGGTTAAGGGGAATAGAGTATTGGGGTATATTTGAGTATTTTTTTTTAAGACCCAAAACGACGTCATTTTGGTAAAGAAAAAAAAAGAGTTTTGAATCGGTCGGGTTACACAAATTGCCGATTTTTCGATTTTCATCAAAATCGAACGGTTCAACCTTTTGGGTTCTGTTCTTTATTCGGTCAGATTGTTCAACCGAACTGACCAGGTGATAGATTTATCAGTTTTTTGGTTGACCCGGTCAATCCGGTCCGATTCTTATAAATACGTTGGAATTTTTAAAATTTGTATTCGATACAATATTTGAAATAAGACCAGTATCATTAAAGAGAGATCACATAATGCAGAACGTAGAGAAGTGAGAAATGAGGAGACTACCAACCTGTCAGAGGACGCCATGACGGCGACAACGACACAGAGCAAGGAGCTGCTGAGCATGGAACCGCGATGAAGAAAACGACTTACGAGCCAAAACGCGACGGTGCAGGGGACGAAGAAAAGGCACCGTGTTTAGCGAGACGAAAAAGATGAGACGGCCGGGGATGAGGTGAGGTTGAGCGAGATTATGGTGTGATAAGGTGAGGAAAAGACTTTAAGGAGGGCTTGAGTGACAAACCCCGTTTTGACGGTTTATCTTGTATTGATTTTAGGGGATTTTATAACCTTTTACCCACATTTATCCATTGAAATAGCATGGTTTTATAACTTCTCCTTTAATTGTGCTTAAGAGTGAAAACATGCTTTTTAGGTCTTAAAATAGCTAAATTTAATTCTCCTTGATTCCATTAGATGCCTTGATATGTTTGCTAAGTGATTTCAGGTTTAGGAGGCAAAGATTGGATCAAGGGAATGAAGAAAGAAGCATGAAAAGTTGGAGAACTCATGAAGAAATGAAAGAACCGGAAAGCTGTCAAGCCGACCTCTTCCCACTTAAACGACCATAACTTGAGCTACAGAGGTCCAAATGATGCGGTTCCAGTTGGGTTGGAAAGCTAACATCCGGGGCTTCGAAACGATATAAGATTTGCCATGGTTGCTACACGTATGGTGGCGCGCACGCGCAAAGTACGCGCACGCGCCGTTGCTGCCACCTAGTTCACTTAAAGCAACATGTGGCCAGCGATTTTAGAAGCCTTGTGGGCCCAATCCAACTCATTTCTGATGCTATTTAAGCCAAGGATTGAAGGGGAATCAGGAGACTCTCATACTTTTACATGTTAGTAACCATTAGTTTAGTTTAGTAGTTAGAGTTAGTTTCTAGAGAGAGAAGCTCTCACTTCTCTCTAGAATTAGGATTAGGTTTAGGTTTAGTTCTTAGATTTAGATTTAGATTCATCTTCTTCTACTTCTATCTTCTCAATTCCTTGTTGTTACATTCATTCTTCTTCCATTCTTTTATTGCAATTTCCTTTATGTTGTTCTTATATTTTGTTGTAGATCTAGTATTGTTCCCTCTACATTTTTTCAATTCAATAAGAGGTAATTCATAATAATTGTTCTTCTTTGCTTTTCCATTGTTAATCTCTTGCCTTTGTAGTTAGATCTCTCTTTAATTCTTGCAATTTATGTTGTTTACTTTTATTGCACTTTATGTGTTTGTTAAAATGTCTCTTTTAGTTTTAGTGTAGATTTTGTTCCTCTTGGCCTAGGTAGAGTAATTAGTGACACTTGAGTTATCTAATTCCTTTGTTGATTGATAATTGGAGAGATTGCTAATTGGTTTGGAGTGCACTAAAGCTAGTCTTTCCTTGGGAGTTGGCTAGGACTTGTGGCTCAAGTCAATTCATCCACTTGACTTTCCTTTATTTAGTAAGGGTTAACTAAGTGGTAGCAATGAACAATTCTCATCACAATTGAGGAGGATAACTAGGATAGGACTTCTAATTTTCATACCTTGCCAAGAGCCTTTTATAGTTGTTAGTTTACTTTCTTGCCATTTATCTTTCATGCCTCTTGTCAAAACCCCAAAATAACTCAACCAATAACAAGACACTTCATTACAATTCCTAGGGAGAACGACCCGAGGTTTGAATACTTCGGTTTATTAATTTTAGGGGTTTGTTTTAGTGACAAACAACTTTTTGTATGAAAGGATTAGTGATTGGTTTAGAAACTATACTTTACAACGAGATTTCATTAGTGAAATTCTAAACCATCAAAAATCCATTCGTCAAAATGGCGCCGTTGCCGGGGAATTGCAATGGTGTTATGTTATTGGTTATTGTATATATGTGAATATTGTGAATAGCTTGCTTTTTAGATTGCTTGTTAGTCTTTGCTAGTCTTAGTATTTGTTTCATTATCTCTTATTAGTTTTTGTTTCTTATTTGCTCTTGCTATCATGAATTCTCACCTTGGCTATGAGTTTGGTTATAAACATGTTGTAGGAAATGAGGACTATAATGAAGATGTGTATCAAGGATGGGATACTCAAAGGTGGGAGGAACCATATGCTTATGATCAATCCTCATGGCAACAACCCCCACCAATGCACTATGAAGAAGAGCCATTCTATGATGCATACCAATCCAATGGCTATGGTGAATCACCTTGTGACTTTCAAGAACCACCACCATATGCCTATGAGTCATATCCTCAACATGAGCCTCAACCACACTCTCAAGCCTATTTTCACCAAACACCTCCAAACGACCATGATTCATATCCACTACACCAACCACCTTTTGAACCATATGAGCCATACATGGAACCACAATTCCAAGATTACTACTCCCAAGAACCACCTCAATACACACCACCACCTTACCAAGAAGAACCACCTTCCTATAATGAACCCTTTCTCCAAGACAATGAACCCTCCTATCCACTCCAATCTTCAATGGATGAAACCCTTAGCCTTATACTTCAAGGGCAAGGAGAAATGCAAAGGGAGACACTAGAATTTATGGCTACTTTGACCAAGGTAGTAAGCAATTTAGTCTCCCAATATTTGAGTACTCAAGGCACTCCCATGGTTACATGTGGAGAATCAATTGAAAAGCATAGCATGAAGGAGAGATTGGAAACTCCGGTGGAGAATGAGGAATGCTACTTTGTGTTAGAACAATTGGAGGAACCTATGGTCATTGAAGAATAGGAAGAAGTGGTTGAAGACTTAGGAGATGCGGAACCCCCTTGGGAACTTATAATTGAAGAAAACCCCTCCAAGAAGATTGAATTTGATGTTGAGGAGGAAAGTGCACAATCTCCAAAACAATTTTTGAATGAAGACTTGGAAGGAATGAAGCAAGAATTGAGTTCCCTTGGTGATGAAGATCATGCATCCAATCTTCTTGGTGAAGAATCCTTTGAATTTGAAGAACCTTCTCCCAATGAATTTGAAAGTGATATGGAGGTAGATTTCTCTCAACCTCCCATTTATGATTTGAGTGATGGAGAAGAGCTAGATGAAAATGATGAACAAAGGATTGAAAATGAAGAAGTTTATGAAGAGGTGGAAGTTGACAAGGAGAAATACAAGGGAGGAGAGCTTGCAAGCACATTGGAGATACTTCTCCCCAAGCCACCACCATCCACTCTCTTATTCAAGTGGACAAATTCCTTATACTCAAGCTTTATTATTCCCCTTGAATATGGTTTGCTTGAAACGGATGGTCAACTTAGATATATTTGTGGCTTTAAGAGTAAAAAGGAGATGGTTAGTGGTTGGAAATTCCATCCTAGGTTCACCATGGTGACATGTCCAAAGCTTGATAGCAAAGGTTGGTGTATAACTAGAGTACATGGGTCTAGAAGGATGTTTGGTCACTTTGTTGAGAATTCACCCTGCTCACCACCCACATGGATTAATGATAATCAACTTGGAGATGGGTGTGAAGACAAAATATGGGATCCGGGAACACATGAGGATCAACATTGGGAGCCCATGGTTTGTGAAGAACTCCATCAAAGCTTGGAGATATTAATCTTGAATGATGGAGATTATTGGAAGTCCAAGCATTGGTGGAAGTTCCAAGATGAACACAAGCACAAGCCACCTTGATAAGGAGCTCCCCATAAGTCCAACTTAAGGACAATAAACAAAAGTGCTAGGTGGGAGACACCCCACCATGGTAACTTCTTTTCATTTTCTCTTTTTGTACATATTGGTAGAATTAGTTTAAATTCTTGTTTTGATTGATTTGATGAGTCTAGTTGGTAGTTTAGTATGTTAAATAAGGTTTTATGGTATTTTGGTAGCTGTTTGGAGGATTGGAGTGCTTGGAGTGGTGCAAAAACATAGCAGAATTTTTGAAAAGCAGAGCACCATCCACGCGTACGCGCACTGCGTGCGTACGCGTGCGTCAAGCATTCTGGACCATCCACGCGTGCGCGCTATATACGCATACGCGTGGATTGAGAAGTTCCACCGTCCATACCTTAACCCGAGAGTTAGGCCTGCACTGTGCGAACATTGGGCCTAAGGCACAAGTCTATGCACGCGTGCGCGCACTTGGCGCGTACGCGCATATGATCTTAAATTGGCAATGCACGCGCACGCACACTGTGCGCGCGCGCGTCGATTGCACGATCCACACTCCTGGTACTTCTACCCGAGAGTTGTGCCAGACTTGGGCCGACATTATGCCTCCGGCCTAACTCGATGCACGCGTGCGCGCACCTGGCGCGTACGCGTCCTTCAACCAATATGCACATCGACGCGTAAGCACACATGACGCGCACGCGTCGATAAAAAAAAAAGAGTTTTTTTTCTCATCTTCCATTTTCTTTTGTTCACTGCATTCGCATACTTCTACTCTTTCCATTTTCATTTTGTTTTTATAGCATGTTTTCCGTTTTTTTCTAAGTGTCATTTCATAATGGTGTTGGATTCTTACACTCAATTGTTGAGAAATTCTTGCATTATTTTGGTGCTTCTTGACTTGTTTGATATTGTTGGGTGATGAAACTTTTAAATTAATGCTTTATATTGTATGACTCTTATGTCTTTGTGCATTGATATGACCTCATATTGTTTTTCATGACCCACTTCTTCTTATGTGAACTTGATGTGCCATATGCTCTTCATGCTTTGATTTTACTCTTGCATCAAGTATTAGTTAATATGCCATTAGCTTATATTGTTTTCTTACTCACATGTTGTAGCTACCATGTAGTAGAGAACCATACTCTTATTTGGCATTAGCCCCCTCCTATGTTCTAATTGCTTTGATGTCTTTGTTATAGGCTTAACTTTTTTTCTTTTACTCTCCTTTTAGGTTGGCCACCAAGAAGGAAAGGAATGAGAAAGCTTCTAAATGGGGCAACAAACAAGTCATCCGCACAACCTTTTGAAGGAGCTCATCAATTGTAGCAACCCGTCCACCTTGCTCTTCTTTGCATGCACCGAGGACGGTGCAATCTTCAAGTGTGGGGAGGTCGTTCGACCGATCTCCATGGGTAACAATTTCCTTTTCAACACCAATTCTTAGTTTTCTTTGTTAGATTAGTTATTGCATTGCATGATAGGTTGCATGTTAGTTAGAATTTGTACATATTTTTACTACCTTCTTCTTATTAAGACTACTTGGTTAGAGTGATGATTTCTTTCCCAAGAAACTGTTTTAGGGCAACCTACCAATTTGAAAAAGAAAATTTGTGGAACTTGCTTGAAAGAATTTATTTTGGAACATGGTTTTTGAGCTAAGAACACAAGCAAGTGAGTTTTGAGCCTATTGATGTGGTTACATCTTATAACCACTTATTTTCCTTCTTGTGTGCATTATTCTCTTTCTATGATTGTAATCTTCGATTTGTTTGATTCTTTATGTCCATTATTTTGTGTATTCATGCATTTATATGATTGAGGCCATCATTTCATTAGCTCACTTGCCTAAATGGCCTTACCTTTTATCTTCCTTTGTTAGCCAATTTTGAGCCTATGCTTAACCAACTTATTCTCATTTTAGTACATTACAAGACCAAGGCGGAAAACCAATGAAAAGTCCTTGTTTCGATCTTTGATTAGCCTAGGCTAGTGAGAGTGTTTATTATTCAACGTTGGGAAAACTTTGGGACATTGGTTGGGATAAAAGGGTGTTTGTGTTTTGTATTTTTATATTGGGGAATTGGGTACATACTCATGTATTGATTAAATGTATAGACCTTATGCATTGATGTTCTTGTATATAGTTTGAAAGAAAAAGAAAAAAAATGAAAAGAAAATTAAATAAAAGTGAAAAAAGAAAAAAAGAAAAGAAAAGAAAAAAATGTATATAGAAAAAGAAAGAAAAAGAAAAGCAATAAAGGGGACAAAATGCCCCAAAGTGAAGCTCAATAAGAATCAATGCATAAATGTTGTGAAATGAAAAGAAAATGCATGAGTATGTGAAAAAGTGAGGAATGGGTAGTTAGATTAGTACTTCATTGTATAGGTTATTATATAGGTTAGGTGGGAAAGTTTAAGTTAATCAAAGATTCAAATCCTAAGTCCACTAGCCATATATGACCCTACCTTGACCCTAGCCCCACTACAACCTAAAGAAAAGACCTCATGATACATGTATGCATGCATTGAATAATTGTTGATTGTTAGAAGATAAACAAATCTTGGAAAGCATGATTAGGGGAGAATTGAGAGAATCAACCCCAAACACCGAGCGACTAGAGTGCAAACACCCCCGGTGAGGGTTCGATGCTCAATTCCTTGATTCCCGGCTTTCATGAGCGTTCTTCTCGCAAGTCTATTTGAACTTCATTTCCACACTTGAATTGGTAGGATTCATGAATCGTCATATGACCTTAGCCCTACCCGTTTATACATGCACTTGGAGGATTGATTTATTTTTAACCAAGTAGGTAAAACCATTTTGCATTTAGTTGCATATAGTTTAGGTTGCATATAGCTCATTTACATAGAATAAATGTTGATGCCCTTTGCTTTCTCTTGGTTTAAGCATGAGGACATGCTTGGTTTAAGTGTGGGGAGGTTGACAAACCCCGTTTTGACGGTTTATCTTGTATTGATTTTAGGGGATTTTATAACCTTTTACCCACATTTATCCATTGAAATAGCATGGTTTTATAACTTCTCCTTTAATTGTGCTTAAGAGTGAAAACATGCTTTTTAGGTCTTAAAATAGCTAAATTTAATTCTCCTTGATTCCATTAGATGCCTTGATATGTTTGCTAAGTGATTTCAGGTTTAGGAGGCAAATATTGGATCAAGGGAATGAAGAAAGAAGCATGAAAAGTTGGAGAACTCATGAAGAAATGAAAGAACCGGAAAGCTGTCAAGCCGACCTCTTCCCACTTAAACGACCATAACTTGAGCTACAGAGGTCCAAATAATGCGGTTCTAGTTGGGTTGGAAAGCTAACATCCGGGGCTTCGAAACGATATAAGATTTGCCATGGTTGCTACACGTATGGTGGCACGCACGCGCAAAGTACGCGCACGCGCCGTTGCTGCCACCTAGTTCACTTAAAGCAACATGTGGCCAGCGATTTTAGAAGCCTTGTGGGCCCAATCCAACTCATTTCTGATGCTATTTAAGCCAAGGATTGAAGGGGAATCAGGAGACTCTCATACTTTTACATGTTAGTAACCATTAGTTTAGTTTAGTAGTTAGAGTTAGTTTCTAGAGAGAGAAGCTCTCACTTCTCTCTAGAATTAGGATTAGGTTTAGGTTTAGTTCTTAGATTTAGATTTAGATTCATCTTCTTCTACTTCTATCTTCTCAATTCCTTGTTGTTACATTCATTCTTCTTCCATTCTTTTATTGCAATTTCCTTTATGTTGTTCTTATATTTTGTTGTAGATCTAGTATTGTTCCCTCTACTTTTTTCAATTCAATAAGAGTAATTCATAATAATTGTTCTTCTTTGCTTTTCCATTGTTAATCTCTTGCCTTTGTAGTTAGATCTCTCTTTAATTCTTGCAATTTATGTTGTTTACTTTTATTGCACTTTATGTGTTTGTTAAAATGTCTCTTTTAGTTTTAGTGTAGATTTTGTTCCTCTTGGCCTAGGTAGAGTAATTAGTGACACTTGAGTTATCTAATTCCTTTGTTGATTGATAATTGGAGAGATTGCTAATTGGTTTGGAGTGCACTAAAGCTAGTCTTTCCTTGGGAGTTGGCTAGGACTTGTGGCTCAAGTCAATTCATCCACTTGACTTTCCTTTATTTAGTAAGGGTTAACTAAGTGGTAGCAATGAACAATTCTCATCACAATTGAGGAGGATAACTAGGATAGGACTTCTAATTTTCATACCTTGCCAAGAGCCTTTTATAGTTGTTAGTTTACTTTCTTGCCATTTATCTTTCATGCCTCTTGTCAAAACCCCAAAATAACTCAACCAATAACAAGACACTTCATTACAATTCCTAGGGAGAACGACCCGAGATTTGAATACTTCGGTTTATTAATTTTAGGGGTTTGTTTTAGTGACAAACAACTTTTTGTATGAAAGGATTAGTGATTGGTTTAGAAACTATACTTTACAACGAGATTTCATTAGTGAAATTCTAAACCATCAAAAATCCATTCGTCATTGAGCTTTGAGGGGTTATGGCAAATGGGCGCCATTTAGGAATCAGGGGATTAGGGTTAGGGGGAATGGAGTATTGGGGATATTCGAGTATTTTTTTTTAAAAACCCAAAACGACGTCATTTTGGCAAAGAAAAAACAAAAAGGGTTTTGAATCGGCCGGATTACACAAAATTGCCGGTTTTTCGATTTTCATCAAAATCGGACTATTCAACTCAGTTCTTTTCAATTCTATTCTTTATTCGGTCAGATTATTCAACCGAACTGGCCAGGTGACGGATTTATTGGTTTTTGGTTGAACCGGCGGTTCGATTCTTATAAATATGTTGGAATTTTTAAAATTTGTATTGGATACAATATTTGAAATAAGACCAGTATCATTAAAGAGAGATCATATCATTTTTAGGGCCAGTTTGGTTAAACAAATTAATTAAGTTCTTTTGAAAAAAAAAAAGAGTTTAAAACACAAGGATTTGTATTAAAAGCAGCTTATAAATAAGTTATTTTGTATTTGGAAAGATAGAAGCACTTGTTTTAAAGTTGTGTAATAAATAAGAGTGATAAAATAGCTTTTAAAAAAGAGAGAAGACAAATTTTTTAACTTCTTCAAAAGCTTTTAAACAACTTTTTGAAAAGTTAAAATCATATTTAAAAAATTATACCAAACACCATTAATGTGACTTTTCATAAGTCAAAAGTAAAAAAAAAAAAAGCTTTTAAAGCTTTCCAAACGGCCTTAAAGGAAGATCAATTAAATGATATAATAAATGAAATAATAAAGTTTAAGTTGAATTGGAATCAGTGTCGTAAGAATCGGCAGAAAATCAGTGAACCAAACTCTCAACCGGTAGAAATCGATCTAACCAAACCGTTCTAAAGAAAATTCTAAAATTATTGAAAATGTGATTTAAACTTGGGTCCTCCTTATTATTGCATGCTCTTCTTACCACTAAATTATATTATTCCTTATTATTTTATATGCTAATTATTAATTATATAATAAAAACATACAATAATTTTGTTAATATTATTTTAATTTTATACTCATTTATATTTAAATTAATTATATTTTTATTATTCATAATTATTAATATATATGTTATTAAACATATATAAATAAAAATATCAAATATTTTTATTAATTACAATATCATTATTCTTTTTATAATTATATGATATTTATTAAATATTATTTTTTAATAAAAATAATATAATAAATATAAACTAATTAATTAATTATTGAAATAAAAATTAGTTACTTTAGTATGAAAATAAAATAAAATAAAATTTTATTATAAAAAAATATTAGAATTTTATATACTTATTTAGTGATAATTGGATTATAACTTGTTGATTATAATTTGTTGAAACTTGATTATTTTTAAAATAATAGTGAAGATATCTATTTTAAATTTTAATTTTAGACTTTTGACTCTTTTATATTTTTTATTTACTAGGACCGGTTCTATTGGTTCAATCAGTAATTTATTAGTTGAACCAATAAACTAGTGAATCAGTAGTCTGATTGGTTCGATTACCGGTTCAATTTTACAACTATGATTGAAATGACAAATTTCACCTTGAGTCTCATTAATTTGATGATATGAGTCTTGTTACATATTTAAGTCTTTTTAACAACCAAGTCTAATCAAGTTGTCTGAAATCTAACAAAATTTGCTCACACAACATACACATAAAAACACACTTTTTTTTCATGTTTCTTCTTTTTTCTCGCACATTGTATTTTGCCTTCCCTTCATTTTTTCATTGGTGTTGTTCTTGTTGCTTTTTTTCCTTCTCTTTTTCTTCATGTATTACTATAGACATTTTCTTCTACTTTGTTTAATTTTACTTCTCATTTTTTATTTTATTTCTTTTAAAAAAGTAAAACAAGACAAATTATATAGAAACAAACTACGAAGGAGAAGATGAAGAAGAAAAAGATAAAAAAGAAGCAGAAAATGAGGTAGAGGAGGGAGAGTTTTGAATTCTATAAAATTTATCAGAAAAATAGCACCAAAAATCTTTAATAATAGCATATAGAATTTTTAATTTTGACACCAGAATTTTTTAACTGTGACACAAGTTCTTGTTAAATGGATGAAACAAGAAAAATTTTAAATTGTACAAAAAAAACATCGAATTTTTTAACCGTGACACATAAATTGACACCGAAATTTTGTTACAAAAACATAGAAATGTCTTTTTTAGTGTTGCATTTTTTTGTTTTTTTTTTCTGTTACTCTTACTTCTTTTTTTAGGAGCATTGCTTCCCATTTTAGACTTGAATAAACATGTTTATACTGTATTACAATCTTATTTTGTTGAATGAATGTATCTTCACAAATATTAAATTGAATTCTTGCCAAAAACAAAAATAACACCAAAATTTATTTCTATTGACATTATAATTTAAATACAATGATATAGAATATAAAAAATAAATTGCATGCTAAAAGATCACAATGACTCTATAAAATAAAATAAGATAGCATTAAAATTATTTAAAATTGATACCAGAAATTTAGTAACACAATACAAAAAAATGTTGAATCTTTTAAAAAAATATTACACATTCAATTGAATGCTTATCTCGTATATAAAACAACACATAAAAATCTAAAAAATAATACCAAAATATCTACCCTTTAACACCCAAATTTCTAACTAAATGATGTGATAAAACTAAGAATTTATTTAATAAAAGCTTGAGTAGCAGATTCACAAATTTCGATAGAAAAGAGAATAAGTGAAAAAATTTGACGATAATGATACGTATAAGAAGACGATGATGACGTTAACGATAATGATGATGACGATGATGATGGAGAAAGAGAAAAAATTCAAATGAAAAAAGAAAAAGGAGGGAGAAGAAGATGAGGTTGTGGTGGTGACAACATCGACAACAACAAAAGAAAAAGGTAAAAAAACAGAGAAAGATAAGAAAAAATAGTATAAAAAATATAAATAAGAAGAAGAAGAAACGTACTTTAAAAAAAAAAGTGTACCTTAAATGTGAAACATATTTAACTAATTTAATTAAATTTAATTTAACTATTTTACTTAGTTGTAGAATTTTATTATTATAATATATAACCCTACAAATACTTATTAGTATTTTGTGAGATAAAAAATAAAATTGAATTAAAATTAAGCATGAAGATGCTCTTAGATCTATGGCTAGTTAGTTGTGGTAAATGAAGCATGAATGCTTGACATGGACATACTACACATCACTACACATGGACACACCAAATTTTAAGGAGAACTTCTGAAAAACCAACACATTTTCCTTATTTTTGCCTTACTTTGAACCAACACTATCATTAATATTCAAACTACCAATATTGGCATTTTTGAACACTGTTAAAACACCATATTCAATTTGTGTTGAAGTTTTTTTGAATTACCTAAAAGAAAATAAAATAATTGGTCAAATACAAAATGTATATATGTATGGGTTATGTGTTGTACTGGTGTCTTTGCGTGCAGTCACATGGATACCTCCTTCAGTTAGTGTGTTCTTGCTTCATAGACTATGGTTGAGTTATTTGTTTTGGTCAACTAAAGATGAGTTAGATTCATCTTACATGTATGTAAAACAAAATTGTACCCGTTGAGTCATTTGGGATACGAAAAAATATAGGGAGTCAAGTGTCCACCAACCAAGAATTAAACAAGTCAATTAATATTGATTAATTTTAAATGATTTTTTTAAATTCAAAATTTGATTAATTGATATTAATGGTATCTTTGAATCAAAATTTATCCTAATTTATTTTCACTTCCACTCACCATTCACCACACAAAACCACAAATCCTAATCCCTCTTTCCAATGCCTCACGCTGTCGTGGTTTCGTCCTCGCGCTGCTAGCGTTACTGTATCACCGTCCTCGCGCGCTGTCGCCGGTCGTCCTTACATCTTTCTCCGCCACCTCATCTGCCGTTCGCGCAGGAAAGACAACCATCATCACGCTTCTACTTCACCCTCCTCACGTCCCATTGCGACTCCCCATCGCTCGCCCGACGCACCCTTGCCGCTCGCGACTCCCCATCGCTTGCCACTTGCACCCCACGACTCTTTATCCGTCGCGACGTAGCCACCATCAGGTCCCCATTCGCGATGTGCGATCAACTACTCCGATCCATGGCGACTCCTCTACTCGTCGCAACACGCCACCGCAAGTGCCTCTACTGTCCACGCAACGCCGTCCAAGACGTCGTCGCCGGCCACCCTGCGGCTCTTCTTCTCTTCCTCCTATTTGGTTTTGAATGATTTTTTAACTAGTTTTTTATGTTTCTTTTTTCTACATTTCGGATGATTCTTTTTATTAGTTTTGGATGATTCTTTTTCCTATGTTTTGTATATTTTTTTCTTAGGATTTGGATGATTATTTTTTCTATGTTTTGTATGTTTTTTTTCTTATAGTTATTTTAAAATGTAAAAAAAACATCCATTTATATTTGTTGGGATTTACAATATATTTCTTTTAAGAGAAGTACTACACCTATAAATTTTTTTGTGAATCAAATTCAATGAAATTAAACAATAAAATTTAGATAAATAGATGGATTAGAATGATGAGAATAATTTTTATTAATATTTAACAAATTTAGTTGAACTTAATTCATAAAAAAATTTATACATATGTAACATTATTTTTGTTTAATAAGACAGACACAGATCGGTAAATAACATTAATCAAAACTGAATACTTGTTAAATTCTCCAAATAACCAAATAATTTTCTTATTCTTATACCAATTGCATATTTACTTATTTTGTTTGGTTCGAACATATAAAAGGACCACATCAAACACAACATGGCTTAGTCTACAATATATGGCTGTTTTGGGAAAGAAAAAGGTTGAAAGTTTTGTATAGAAAAAAAAAACTGCACAAAAACTAAATTAATCCAAACTGGAGAAAGAAAAGACGAGTTTCATGTCTTTTTGGGAACTTTACAAATTGCATATCTACAAGATGATTTGCCAACTCAATTTGAATCATATAAGTTATTTAATATACATCTCCATAGTTATGGTATGGAGGACTAAAATATAATTTTGGTTTCTACGATAATTTTTAACTCGAGAGACTAATAATTAATCTAGATCGAAACTTCGTTTAAGAATTTGAACACAAAATCAATAAATTACTAATACACAAAGCTTAATTTAAACCCTCGAAACTTATTTAAATAGATGAGTTAGCTAACTAGTATACTAAACTTTCCCCTCCTCTTTTATCTTGTTCCTTAGTTCTATTGATATTGACTACTTCTTCAACTATTTTTTCCATGATCTCCATTTCTGCCATCTTTCCTGTGATATTATACAATTTAAAACAAATCACATTTTATACATGTATCATGTTATCGGTTTCATAACAAAATAATTTAATAGCTCAAATAATATATTTGTTATTATATAAATTAAAAATTACTAATATCACCGTAAGATTTTAAAATTAAAAGTTGAACTGAAAAATAAATCTTAAATATTCTAAAATATAAAAGAACATCATACATAATTTATTGATTCACGTTAAAAATATACCGTTATAGTTTAATTACTTTAGTCCTAATAATATTTGGTATAGATTGTAAAATAAAATAATATTTTTTAAAAATAGATGAAATGATAATTATTTGTGAAACTGCTTAATGTCATTTATTTCCTTCTATCACTTCATGTGCATGGAGAGAAAACTCAAAATAAAATAAAGAATGGCAAAGAAACAATGGAAGAAAAAAAAAAACATGTATATTGGGTTTCTGAGCACATCAAATCAATATGAAAAAAAAAATATGTGATTACATTAATAGAACAAAAAATAATGTGTTAAAACTTAAAACTACATATATAATTGAGACAATAATATCTATTAAAAGAAGCACAAAATAACAGAGTTAAAATTATTATTATTATTATTATTATTATTATTATTATTATTATTATTATTATTATTATTATTATTATTATTATGTCCAACTACTTGATTATTTAGGAAATGATCATTAATTAGTTTATGAAAATATTTTTTAGTTTTATTTTTTATTTTAATTTTTTCATATTATTCTCTTTGGTCCCAAAAGTTACTGTAATTAAGTGTAACAATTTCCTACAATTATTTTCATTAAAATGGTGGAAATAAACTATGCACCATGCAAGCATAGAATAAAAGATCTTAGTTTTAAAATTTTTAAAGGAATGAAAACAAAAAATTAAAAAAATATTTTTTGATAATTAACTTTATATACTTTTTATGTACTCTTATTATAATTAATTATTATCAATATTAAATTAATAAAAAATAATTTAGATAACAATTAAAAATTCTAAAAATGCACAATTTTAATTTATTTTTTATTTTTTTCAACTTAGTTTAACTCTTTTATACTTTATGAACAGTAACAAACACAAAATAGATCAACAAATAATAATAAAAATATTTTTTATTAAAAAAATATAACTCACCTTAAATTTTAAAATTCAAGCAAAATCATTAAAAATATTTTTGTGTGTTTCATATGTTTGAGATAGATTATATAATTTTTTTTAATACATAAATTTTGATTTTGAGCATATAATTTTGTTTAAGTTAATAAATACATACATTTTAATTTTAAGTATATATATATATATATATATATATATATATATATATATATATATATTCTAGCAAAATGTGATAATGTAAAAAAAATGATTTATAATAGAAAAGAATAAGAGATATTTTGAGAATATTAATAGGAGAGAGATAATTTTATTGACAAAATGCTTAAGAAGAAAAGATACCATTACTAATTTTTTGTTTGTCAATTATATTTCTATTAAAATTAGTAGTATAAAAAAAATTTTAAATTTAATATTATCAAAAAAATAAAAAAAATTATATAAGGACTAATTTTGATTATTTTTTAAAATTTTAAGGATGAAAATGACTTACGTCTGAATTTTTAAGGACTATTTTAATTAAAAATAACTTTTTTACATGTCAAGTGATACGTAGCGTACGTCAACCAATCATGTCGTGACACGTGACATCACCCCACCACGTCATCATGTGCCATGTGGCACTTAATGTGACACGTCATCAGCCAACTGAGGAAAGGACTAACGTAATCAAATCGTGTATCTTTCGAAAACGATTTTAATTAACTTTATCTTTCGAAAACCAAAATAAAAATCGGAGTATTTTAAGTATTAACTCTAAGTACATGTTTCCATTAAAATGAGTACAGGTTTCCATTGAAAATGTGAACAGCAAATAGTACTTATATAAATGTTCTATGTCTGACGCGCTTTTCCAGCTAATAATATTTAGCACTTCCGTAGTTAGAGGTCACACATAATTTGACTTCTATTTTTTCAAACCCCTTTCTCTAAAATTCCAGCTTTTAGTCCACTCATAATTCTGGTGATCTATGTTTTATTATTTGCGACTTTCAGAGAGACACAACTAGGCACGGCACGTCCTTCATCAACTAAAACTGTTGGTAAACATTTTTTTTCAAATTCAATCTTGATAACCTTTGTTTAATTACAAGGTTTTTGACTTTTAGGTATCTCATATTTTCCTATTGTTATTCGCTCAATGCTATTTAATTGTTTGTAATCATATTATAAGCTCTAAGTCAACTAATAGATGTTTATCAATTCTCAAGTCAACTTAACTCTTGTTGCCGAGTTTACATGGGAAGAAGAATGTGATATTCTAGGCAGAGATTTTAAGAATTTTTTTTAAGGGTTCGGTTTAATCTGTATTTTTAGTTATTAAGTTACTTGCTAAGGAAGCAAGAATAGAAATTTTTTATTGAATTTTTTTTAAATTTTATCTTCAATGCACTTGTAAATTGTAATAATGATTTCTTGTTAATAATTGTAACGTAAAAAAAGGAATTTAAATTTCACTTTTTTTTTTCTTTTAACTAAAATACTGGGGAATTCAAAAATTAATACACATTTATCTGTCAAAGTCTAGTTTAACATGCTTTTCTTTCTACACCAAAAAGAAAGGAAAAAAAAAAAGAAAAAATCATGTGATTTGATCAAGATATATAATTTCATGTTTTCATTTGGTATAAACGGATAATTTCATTTTTGAAATACTAATAATTCAGGAGCAGTATTTTTATTAAAATTTGATAATTACTTAATCAGTAAAAGGAAAGTGAATAATTTTATACTATTAAAAATATTAATAATAACTAATTGATAGCTACAAATCACAAAACCTGCTAACCCTTCAAATAAAAATTCCATTCCCAATTATACAGATATTTTTTGTTTTTGGTATATTTTACAGCATTTTAATTTTTTTTTTAATTTTTTATGTTATCTCTTAATTTTAAATTTAAATTCTATTTAAGAGATTATTATTATTTAATAAATTAATACATATATAAAATGAAATTAACCTCTTCGTACTTATTTAACTGCACAAGTAAGTATAAATAGGGTTTACTGCAAAATTAAATCAACATATAATATATCTAAGTCTTAGTCAAATATGAAGAGATAGGATAAATAACTCTATAAAATACAACCGTATGTGGCGTGCTGCGTGCATGGCAATCATATGAATAATTAAGGTTAGTAAACTATGTTGCACGTATAACGGTTTGTTATATATATAATCACAACATTGCTAAGCCTAAAACATAACACAAAATACCATCACAAAAAAAAAAAGAAGAAAAATAAACCCCACTTTCACAAGCATAAGTCATAACTATCCACCATGACAAGTACTCTTCATTTATTCATAGCACTTTGTGTGCTATTACAATTAAGCCCTTCATCACATGCAACATTTGTTAGCATTGATTGTGGCTCCTCCGAATCCTTCACCGATCAAAACAACATAAGATGGGTTGGTGATGATTCATACATCCAACATGGTGTGCCTCAACAAGTCTATTTAGGTTCCAATGATCCATTGAGCACTCTTAGGGTGTTCCCAAATGGAAAGAAGCATTGCTACTCCATCAAAGTTCAAGAGGGTGAAAAGGTTCTTGCTAGAGCAAGCTTCTACTACGGGAATTATGATGACAAGTTCTCACCACCAATCTTTGATCTTCAATTTGATGGAAATTATTGGGCCACTGTTAATACATCAAATTATTACTATGTTGATTATGAAGCTATATATGTGACTAAGGGAAACTTTACTAGTATATGTGTTGCTCAAACAATGCCTAAGATGCTTCCTTTCATTTCATCACTTGAACTACGTAGCTTGGACCCAAAAATGTATAGCCATGTTGATTCCCATCATGCTTTGATTTTGCAATGGAGATATGCTTTTGGTGGAAATCAAACTATCAGGTATTCAGAATTAATATATGTATACATTATGCTTTGGTACTTATTTTTGGTGAACCAAAATTAATATATACATTAATACTTGAGAATATAAAATTTTTAGAATTTACAATTTTCTGAATTATGGCCATAATTTTCATTTATAACTTTGTCCATTTTTTTATGCATTTCAATATCTAGCTTCCCAATTTTTAATCCCTTTCGTTCCAATTTTTTTTAGATACCTATATAGTCTTTGAATATAATTAGGCTCTTATAGTTTAAGCATTTTTTTAATTGATAAGCTAAAATCGTTTTTCAACCATATCATTCTAATGGAAAAGTTTTGTGATTAAACGCCTTTACCATACAAAAGTTTTAAAAAGTAAAGGAGCTTAATTGGTCTGAAAATTTTTAAACTAAAGAAACCTTGATTGAAAGATGTTTGTACATCATAGAGTTTAGAAATATAAAATAATAATGTTTAAAGTATTAAGGTTAAATGAAATTTTTTTATACAATTCAATAGATGCTGATCCAATTGAAAATTAAATGAAGTTATAAAACATCTAACTCATATGAAGCTTTTATTATTTCAAATTGCCAACCAATTCTTGGAGGAAATATATAAACAAATATAGAACATAACATTTTTTTTCTTATTAAATTTATGCAAAATTCGTTTAAAATTAAAAATTCATTCAGAGAGTAAAAGAAACAGTAAGTTGACCAATTTATAGAAATATAAGATGTGTTTAGTTTATGTTTTTATTTTTATTTTTACTTTTAATATATTTATGTTAAAAATATTATAAAAAAAATATGAAAATAATAATAATAAAAAAAATATTTTCCGAAATCAAACGGATTTATAGTTTGAAAAAAATTTTAAATGTATCTAAAACTTTTAATAATTTTAACTGTTGATTTTAATTAATATATTTTTTATAGTTAAAATCAACGGTTAAAACAGTTATAACACTGGTGTTTCAGTTAAATCTAAAATTCTTCTGTTAGCTTGTTGATGAAAATTGAGAATCCATTGGAATATTGTACAGGTACCCAGATGACATATATGATAGAATATGGAGAGCAGCAGATGGCATAGGGCTGTCTGAGATCCATAATCAATTTTCAAGAATTGACATGACAACATCAGAAGATGTTCCACCTGAATCTGCACTCCAAAATGCCATTGTCTCAACAAGCACCAATCACTACATTCAATTCATCAACAGGCTCTCATCAAAGAAACAAGTCCCTGTTTACATCACAACTTACTTCTCTGAACTCATTCCAACTGCAGTTGGAAACAGGTCCTTTCAGATGTACATTGACAACAACAAATTCTCAACCCCTATTGTTCCTCCTTTTGGACAAGTTAAGGAACTTTATGTTACTAATGTTACTGCTTCTTCAGACACTTCTTTTGTTCTTCAGGCTACTCAGACTTCTACTCTTCCTCCTTTGATAAATGCTCTTGAGGTTTATACTATTTCTAATGCTTTGACTGCAGGAACAGATAGCAGAGATGGTAGGTTTTTCTGAAACTGTTATTTAATCAATTCTTCCTAATCGGATAAGACTTTGTTATTGTCTAAAAAGATTTCCGATAATCATTTAACTAAATACTTGAATTTACACGACGTGTATATTAAAATTAGTCATCAATATAAAATATATATTAAAAATAACCACGGATTTAATGGATGATATTTTGTACGCATAGGTCATAGCATTTTTTGTTTTTGATAGTGGAAATCATTGAATTAAGTGATTTTATTTTGTTGATATGTCAATGGATTATTAGATATTTATATAAAATGTATACACATGAAATTATTTTTATATTTATAACTATTCATCAGGGTAAATTGGAAAAACATAGTGTGATATTAACAGTAGGGTGGTCAAATTATATGTTAAAAATATTGAGTATTTTCTAAACCTTGTATTTATTCTCACTTTAGCCATTTTTTTTCCTTGTGAATTTAATTAGTGGAAGGTTTGTTACAACTGCAATTTGCATTTGAAGTGCTTGTGGAATGGAGTGGAGACCCTTGTCTACCATATCCATATAGCTGGGATTGGATACAATGTACCACTGATCCAACACCCAGGGTGATTGCATTGTAAGTTAACTAATAATATATTATAATTATTGCACTTCTTCCAAATAAATTTTCAAAATAAATTATTTATATATATATATATATATATATATATATATATTTACTAATTTGTCATATAAATGTGTTGGATAAAATCAAATAGGTATCTCAGTGGTTTTGATCTGAGAGGTGAGCTTCCTGATTTCAGTTCTATGGATGCACTTGAAACTATGTAAGACACTCGTAAATTCATTTTTTTAAATTCTGTTCTGAAATCTTCTACAAATAAAACACTACGTAAATTAATTAAATTTGTTTAATTCTCAGTGATTTGCACAACAATACCATAGAAGGCCCCATTCCTGATTTCCTAGGCCTACTGCCTAAGCTCAAAACACTGTGATGGTTTCAGTGGCTAAGAGAAGGGGGGGTTGAATCTTAGCCCCTTTTTGCTTGCTGACACTTGCTGGACTTTAGATGAGACTTTTCTGTTTTATCTCGTCCCTAGTCACGAGACATTTTCATTTTGTCTCGTCACTTGGCATGAGACATTTTTGATGTTGCATCTTGAACAATAAAAACAGAATTGAAGTAGGAGAGAGAGAGAGAAGATAACACCCAGATATATCCTGATTCAGCTGCTAAGTGCAGTGCAGCCTACATCCAGTCTCCATCACAACAATGATGGAATTTCACTATAATCATCCAGATTACAACTTGTAAAGTGCTAACCCAACTTACAAGGGGATTCCCACAGAATCATGAAACACAACACAGATGTACAAAGGAACTCTAAGACATCTATGGCTTTTTCTTTTAATTTTGCACTCTCTGCCTTTTTCCGCTCTATGGCTTTTTCATACAAACCTCACTGTTTGCCTTTTTTCCATGAGACTCAAGACATGACAAAATTAAACAGAAAAATACTAAACAGAAAACATTGAAGGAGAAGAAGAACTGCTAGCTTAGGTAGCTCTGAGAACTCTGTGCCTTGCACTCTCAAATCTTACTCCTTGCTTCAAACCATGACTGTTCACCTCTTTTATAGAGAAGTGAAGCCTTCACGGTTGAACCACAAACCCGAGCTCAGTTTCTTTTCCTTCAACAAAAACCGGTTCGGCCATGCAGAGAGAAGAGGTAACTCATGCAAAAACCAACATGCAAATACCTCTATTCCTTCCTTGGTCACCACTCTTCATCAATCCGAGCGCTCCATCCTTGGCTTCCTCTCCAAGATGGATTTCTGGCCCTTGATGCTTCATGATGATGATGACTTCATCTGCTTCAATCTCTGCCTTCAACCATCACTTCGCCACTCTAGCTACTCCCTGTGGTGGTTGTGCAGAATCAAAGACAAGCCATGCCTCCAAGGATCTTCCCTACTGGCCGAATCTTCTTCTTTCTTTTTGGGTATGAAGAAGCCAGGATCTCATCACAAAATCTTACCATAAGTGATGCAGATCTTAGCCACAGCATACTTTTCTTTTTCTTTTTCGTGCCATCAACTTGATGGTCTTCAACCTTGCTTTTCTTTCTTTTAGGTAGCACCAAATAGCTTCCATGGTTTCCTGAGTATTAACCGAAGAGAGAAGCAAATGTGAGAGAGAGAAGAGAGAGAAATTTGAACTCAAACTAATGGGTAATGGCAAAATGAAATTAAAGTTCCACTTCCTTAGTTTAGAGTAGCGTGTATCATCATAACAGCCATCAAATCAATCTTCTCTCTCTTTCTTATGTTTCCAATGCATTAATTACATTTGAAGTCCTTCAAAATAATGAAGTGGAATCCGTTGGAAGCATTTAGTTATTTCCTTTGCTTCATGGATTCGAGTAGTGCATGGAAACATTCAATATTGGGCTTGGTAGCTAGGTTTCAATTTGGCCCAACATCATTTACTTTTTGGATCATAACATGTATAGAACACATTGGGCTATTGAAATTTTGGCCCAGTAAAAGCATTTGCTTTCCTGGTAATTGGATCAAGCATTTATCACATAAGAAAGCATTCACTTGGGCCTACATAAATATATCATTCTGGCCCAATAAAACCTGCATTACAAAATTAATTTAATTAATATTAAATCCAAAATTAATTTTGCAATTAATTATATTAATAATGTTTAGTCATCACAAATATTAGTTTAGAGTTTTCCAAACTCATCAATCTCCCCCTTGATAACAAACATTATTAAAATTGAAATGGAAAGAAAATAAAGATTAGAGTACAAGTACTCCCTTTGAGAATTGAGTTTCTTCCCTTTTGGAATGTTACATGGCTCCCCCTAAATATATGCTACTTTTACCAAGGGAAGCATAAACCTGTAACATTTTAATCAAGCTTCAAAGTATCAATGTTATTCAACATATTTATTTGAGAATGTTGAATGCTTGATTTATGAGCAGAGTTTGGTGATAATCAAAACTCATTTGTTATCATAATTGATTTTCTGCTCAAAAACAAAAATTACAAACTTCAAAAAAAATTCAAACATTTTCCTGTTCACCATATCAGATCAGAGAAACATGAAGGAAAATCTTTGTAGAGCAAAATAAGGCAGTTTTTTATGCTTTATACAATTTTAAAGGAGCTGCCAAAAATACATTTTCAAACCAATAAGTCTATCAATGATTAATCAACATTCAGGCATAGAGAATCAAGCATAATTATAAACCAGATGCCAAATCAGAATTTAACTAAACATGATATCCTAGGTGCAGTTTGAACAAGCAAATATTATTATCAACTAATATGCATCTTTTGAACAAGGGAGATCATGAATTTTCAATTTTTGAAAATTTCATCCCTGTTCCTATCCTTCTTCTTATCATCCCCTGTTTTTCTTTGTTCCCAATTTCAATTTTTGGAAACTTATTTTCCTCCCCCTTTTGTCATCATGGGGGGGGGGGGGGGGCACCTGCACACAATATTGGAAAATATCACAGGATAAACATAGTAACAAGGCAACAAACTAACATGAGTGTTTCAGAGTATCACAGAGCAGGGAGTTTTTAGTTACGCTCATACAAAAAAAAGATTGAGCCTACTTGAGCCAATATCAAGTAAAATAAGAGAAACACTAATCATCAGACAGATTGTAATCAGAATCTGCAGCATCTTCTTCACTGCCAGCGCCCAGATCTTTTTCCAAATTTTCCAGCAACATACCCACTCTCTCTTTACATCTACCCCAGGCACGTTCATTTTCATAGGCTAGCTTTCGAGCAGCTCTATGGAATTGAATCATGAGAGTGGACATGTTAGAGAATTCGGTGAGGATTTCCCTTGATGACTCAGTTGCTTTAGAAGATTCAAACTGGCTTTCTAGATCACTGTCCATTGGCATTGATTTCTTGCTCTTTGTCTCTTTTACCGCACCACCACCTTTGATCATGGAAGTTTTGTTTTCTACAGACTCATTGGTTAAATCTACCTTATAGTACTCAAAAATACACGTGAGAAACATTCCATAAGGTAAATTAGCCTTTTTTGTACTTCTTACACAGTCCCACATATGTCTGATCATAAGATAAGCAAATGAAATAGGAGTAGAAGTAACAAGGGCAAAAATTATTAAGGAATCAGATACAGTTACCCTATTGTGAGAACCACTCTGTGGAGTTAAAATGTGGGTGATGATGCGATGCAACAGTGAATTGGTTGGTCCAAGAGCTTTATGAGTAGGGACCGTGCCATCTAATCCAGACATGTTTGCACAAATATGGGAGAGAACCTGTTTGTAACCAATCCCAACATGATCATCCCATTTGTCATTCATGTATACCTTTGGTCCCTCATCTGTGTACCCGAGGGCAGCACCCAGGGTTTCCGAGTTCAGAACCATATGCACACGTTTCACATAAGAATGGAGAGCACCATCGATCATTCTGAGGTTCGCATAAAATTGCCTCACCAATTTTGGGTATACCATTTTGTGAATGTGTAGCAGAGGGGTCCACTTGAGGTTATCAAACAGAGGTTGCAAGATAATTCCTTTAGTTGACAGATAATCAAGGTTCACCAGGTAGGAAAGACAGATATGCCTCTTTTCCAGAATTTCTTGATGGAATTCATAGAATGCACATGTCAGGAATCTGGATGGATCAAAGTGAGAATGTTTGTGAAACCTGTTCTTGAACTCCAGTGACTCAAGGTTTGCTGGTTCCCTAGTTTCATGCAACACGAAACCTTTGGGCTTCTGAGAGCTTTTTCCTGATGTGTGTGGTGTTGCCTTCTTGGGTGATCGCGGCGGTGGAGAAGGAACGGGTGAGGTTTGAGAGGATTCTTCATCAACGCTTGGCTCCTTGTTCTTGCCACGGCCAGAACTCTTGTGAGCAATCTTCTTTCTCATGGTGGGTGGTTGCTTGACCGATTGAGAGGGAAGAGGAAGATGTAGAGTGAATGTGAATATGAGTATGTGTTTGTGGAGTGAACGGTTTTTGAGAGAGATTGATTCTTCCACTTTTTCTTGAAGCGGTTTTCTTTTTCATTATGGAGAGAGACAATGGGGTGGAAGAAGAAGGTTGGCCGAAGGTGAGAATTGGAGGGAGGTTAAGGAAGCATTAAATGTTGATTGGAGAGAGATGATGGGAGTGGTTAATGGTCATTATGTGCGGTTATTAACCAAGGCGGTTTCCCAAGAATTTGAAAGGAAGATTCCTTGAATCAAGGGATTAGTTGGAGAGAGAAAGATTTGATTTGACATTAACTACTTCCAATGAGATTTGAAATGACACTCAAAAGATTTGATCATCATAAAGTGAGGAATCATTAAAAATTCAATGAGGGGTCAAACTGGATTATGTGGGGCCCATTAGAAGCTAAGTCTGCGCAGCCTCCCCCTTAATGATAGCTCCTCCATCACGTCTTGTTTTTATCTCGTCCATTCCTACAAGATAAAACTGGACAGAATCAAAAATTCACAAGTTTTCAACATTATTTAAATCAATCATTCCCAAACTTTTTCTTAACAAACAGAATCTATCTTCACAGAGGGGTTTTGTAAAAATATCAGCAAGTTGTTCTTCAGATTTTACAAATTGAATATCAATAGTACCCTTTTGCACATGTTCTCTAATGAAATGATATTTAATTTCAATGTGCTTTGTTCTTGAGTGCAAAACAGGATTTTTTGAAATATTTATTGCACTCATGTTATCACAAAATAAGGGTATGCTATTGATCTTTAATTTGTAATCCTCCAATTGAGTTTTTAACCAAATTAATTGAGAACAACAAGCAGATGCGGATATATATTCAGCTTCAGCTGTGGAGAGAGCCACTGTGGCTTGTTTCTTGCTTGACCACATGTTGAGTGAGCTTCCAAGGAAGCAACACATGCCCGAAGTGCTCCTTCTATCCACTCGATCTCCCGCATAATCTGCATCACAAAACCCTACTGCACAAAAATCATCAGATTTTGGATACCATAAACCATAATCACATGTTCCCTTAATGTACCTAATGATGCGTTTAACCGCCGTTAAATGGGATTCTTTTGGGTGAGATTGAAATCTTGAACATACACCCACACTTTGAACAATATCCGGTCTAGAGGATGTAAGATACATTAGTGAACCAATCATTCCTCTATACCGTGTCTCATCCACATCTAGGCCATCATCATCTTTATCAAGTTTAGTATTAGGATGCATTGGTGTTCCCATTGATTTGGAATTTTCTAAGCCGAATCTCTTTATCAATTCTTTTGCATACTTGCCTTGGTGAATAAATGTACCACTAGGAGTTTGTTTAATTTGGAGGCCAAGAAAGAAAGTTAGCTCTCCCATTAAACTCATTTCAAACTCACTAGTCATGAGTTTTCCAAACTCTTCACACAAGGTCTCATTGGCTGATCCAAACACAATATCATCCACATAAACTTGAACAAGAAGGATGTCATCATTAGACACTTTAATAAACAAAGTAGTGTCGGTGGTTCCCCTTTGAAAATGATTTTCTAACAAGAAGGCACTAAGCCTTTCATACCAAGCTCTTGGAGCTTGTCTAAGGCCGTAAAGAGCCTTTGAAAGTTTAAACACATGTTTAGGAAAATCTTTATGTTCAAAACCGGGGGGTTGAGCCACATACACTTCTCTATCAATAAAGCCATTAAGGAAAGCACATTTAACATCCATTTGAAACATTTTGAAACCTTTATGGGCAGCATAGGCAAGAAGCAACCTAATTGCTTCCATTCTAGCTACCGGAGCAAAAGACTCATCAAAATCTATTCCCTCTTCTTGATCGTAACCTTGGGCCACTAATCTAGCCTTGTTACGAACAACTTGTCCATCCTCACCAAGTTTATTTTTGAAAACCCACTTAGTACCCGTTACCTTCTTACCATCCGGATGAGGTACTAAAGTCCAAACCTTATTCTTGTCAAATTGAGCAAGCTCCTCTTGCATGGCCTTGACCCATGATGGATCTTCAAGAGCTTGTTTGACATTGTTGGGCTCCAATTGTGACAAGAGAGCAAGGTTGCTAGGTTCGGTTTGCCTTTTGGTGGAGGATCTTGTGGTTACACCTTGAGAGGGATCACCAATGATGAAATCATGAGGATAACCCCTCATGGACTTCCATTCTCTAGGCTTTCGGACAGGTGTTGAGCTTTGATGAACTTCTGATGGTCTCACTGTTTCAGTTTCTCGTGTCTGCTCAGAAGACAAAATGGAAGTTTCTCCTTCAATCTGACGAGATAAAACAGGGCTGACAAATTCTTCATTTTCCACAGTTTTGGAATTTCCTCTACTTGTTCCATCCTCTTCACAATCTGAATCATTTTCCTTTACAATACTGGGAATTAAGTTAGAATCACAAAAGGTAACATGTATGGATTCCTCTATGGTCCTATGCTCTTTGAGATAAACTCTATAAGGCTTGCTTGTGGTGGAATATCCAACAAACATTCCTTCATATGATTTTGGATCAAATTTTCCAAGGTTTTCTTTATCGTTAAGTACAAAGCATTTACATCCAAAAACATGAAAGTACTTAAGATTTGGAGGGGTTCCTTTCCATAGCTCATAAGGAGTTTTCTTCAACCCTTTTCTAATGATTGTTCTATTCAAAATATAACATGCTGTGTTCACAGCTTCAGCCCATAAAAATTTGGGAATTTCATTCTCACATAGCATGGCCCTAGTCATTTCTTGAAGGCTTCGATTCCTTCTTTCAACCACCCCATTTTGTTGGGGTGTTCTAGGGCATGAAAAGTTATGAGAAATCCCTAAGTCATCACAGAATTTTTTAAAATCTTGATTCTCAAATTCTCTTCCGTGATCACTTCTCAAATGGGCAATTTTCAAATCCTTTTCATTTTGAATTTTCTTACAAAGGGTGGAGAAGGCATAAAATGCATCATTCTTATGAGCAAGGAAAAGTACCCAACCAAATCTAGAGTAATCATCTACCACCACAAGACCATAGTGTTTACCTCCTAAACTTTGAGTTCTAGTAGGACCAAAAGATCAATATGCAACATTTCTAATGGCCTTTTGGTTGAGATTCCATCTTTTGATTTAAAAGAGGATTTTACTTGCTTGCCTAATTGACATGCATCACAAGTAAGATCCTTGTCAAACTTGATGTTTGGAATTCCTCTAACCAAATTCTTTTTGACTAGCTTAGAAATTTGGTACATGCTAGCATGTCCCAACTTTCTATGCCAAAGCCATTTTTCGGATTCAAAAGATGTAAAGCATGTTACATTTTGTTCTTTTAAATCCTCAAGAGTTAATCCATACACATTATTACATCTTTTAGCCTCAAATAAAACATCCCCAGTTTTCTCACAAACCACTAAGCAAACAAATTTCTTGAAAATAACTTCAAAACCCAAATCACACAATTGACTAACACTAAGCAAGTTATGTTTTAAACCATGTACAAGAAGGACATCATTTATACAAGATGAGAGATTTTTACCCACTTTCCCAACAGCAACTATTTTTCCTTTTGCATCATCACCGAATGTGACAAATCCTCCATCATATTCATCAAGCTTTATGAAGAAGGCTGTCTTTCCGGTCATATGCCTAGAGCATCCGCTATCCATGTACCATGTGTTCTCTTTTCTTTTGGATGCTAGGCACACCTGCAAAACAATGCTTAAGAACCCTTAGGTATCCAAATCTTTTTGGATCCTTTAACGTTAAACCATCTTCTATGTCCTAAGCCATTGTAATCAAAAACAACTTTACAAACTTTGTCACCAATCATTCTTTCACCAAAGAAACATTGGATGGGAAAGTGTCCATTTCGATTGCATAGTCTACAAATCTTGGAGTTGCTGTTTTGTTAAAGCAAGTTGGGTCTTGATACTTTGCATCATTTGAAGATGAAGCAATGTTTTCAAAATGTGATTTTTCAGATTTATAAAAGCCCAAACCAGCTTTATCATAAAGAGGTTTCTGACTAGCCAAGATTTGATTTAAATTTTCAGAACTTTGGGTGAACTTGGCTAAGTCTTCTTTAAGTCTGTTAACCTCTTTAAGCAACTCTTCATTTTGCTTAAAACAATTCACATATGCAAGAACTGAATGGTCACTTTCACAACTTTTAATTTGGGCTCTTAACTGCTTATTCTCTTCAACAAAATCACAAACAGTTTCGGCCTCTCTCACTTTTTCTTTTAGAAAACTGTTTTCAGCTTGAAGAATGGTGACTTGTTGTTCAAGTTCTTGATTTTCCAGCAAAAAGCATCTTATTTTTTCAGAAAGGTGGTCTATCATAAGATGAAGATCTTCAGTGTTAGGGTTATGAAAGACTACCTGATTTACATGATCTGCCATAAGGCACTGTTGGGACTTGGTTTCTGATTTTTCATCATCATCATCTGAGTCATTTTCCAACTCTTCCCATGAAGCCATTAGTCCTTTCTTCTTTCCTTTTCTTGGCTTTTCTTCCTTCTTCAACTTGGGACAGTCAGATTTGAAGTGCCCCATTTCCTTGCAGTTGAAACAGGTTACCTTGCTAAGATCTTTCTTTGTCTTTCTGGAGCTGCCGCCTTTGCCTTTGAGCTTTGCCATTTTCCTGAATTTTTTTGCAAACAACACAAACTCATTTTCAGAAGAGTTATCACTGGATTCATCATCCAGAGGGTTAGTCACAGAAGTAAATGCAATTCCTTTCTTTTTTGAATCTTTTTTCAAATAGGAGTTTTCAAAAGCAAGTAAGTTTCCTCTCAAATCATCAAGTGTCATGGAATCTAAGTTACTACTATCAGAAATAATTAGGGCTTTTGTTTCCCACTCTTTTGTGAGACACCTCAACACTCTTCTCACTAGCACAGATTCTGAATGTGTGATTCCAAGAGCATCTAAGCCAATAGTGATGGCATTGAACCGTTCGAACAGTTCATCGATGGACTCTCCTTCCTTCATTGTAAACATTTCATATTCCCTGTTTAACATGTCTGTCCGAGTCTTTTTTACAATGGTAGTTCCTTCATGAGTGATTTGCAACTTGTCCCAGATTTCCTTTGCCGTTGTGCATCGTGATACTCGTCGGTACTCCTCAAAGCTGATAGCACAATTGAGCAGATTGGTTGCCTTGGCATTTAACTCCACCTTCTTCCTATCTTCCTCGGTCCAGCTTGCTTCCGGTTTAAGGGAGGTTACTCCTTGAGCATTTGTGGTAGTCGGAAATTTAGGACCTTCCAAGATGATCTTCCAAAGTCTGTAATCTACAGCTTGTACAAATATCTTCATCCTCTCCTTCCAATAGGTATAATTTTTCCCATTGAAAAGAGGAGGTCTGTTGCTTGATTGTCCTTCTGTCAGATTATAAGACACCACATTTGCGCCACTGTTTTCCGCCATTAGGATCTTTACTCCAAGCTGCAAAGCTTGATCTCTTTGAGACCAAGCTCTGATACCAATTGATGGTTTCAGTGGCTAAGAGAAGGGGGGGTTGAATCTTAGCCCCTTTTTGCTTGCTGACACTTGCTGGACTTTAGATGAGACTTTTCTGTTTTATCTCGTCCCTAGTCACGAGACATTTTCATTTTGTCTCGTCACTTGGCATGAGACATTTTTGATGTTGCATCTTGAACAATAAAAAACAGAATTGAAGTAGGAGAGAGAGAGAGAAGATAACACCCAGATATATCCTGGTTCAGCTGTTAAGTGCAGTGCAGCCTACATCCAGTCTCCATCACAACAATGATGGAATTTCACTATAATCATCCAGATTACAACTTGTAAAGTGCTAACCCAACTTACAAGGGGATTCCCACATAATCATGAAACACAACACAGATGTACAAAGGAACTCTAAGACATCTATGGCTTTTTCTTTTAATTTTGCACTCTCTGCCTTTTTCCGCTCTATGGCTTTTTCATACAAACCTCACTGTTTGCCTTTTTTCCATGAGACTCAAGACATGACAAAATTAAACAGAAAAATACTAAACAGAAAACATTGAAGGAGAAGAAGAACTGCTAGCTTAGGTAGCTCTGAGAACTCTGTGCCTTGCACTCTCAAATCTTACTCCTTGCTTCAAACCATGACTGTTCACCTCTTTTATAGAGAAGTGAAGCCTTCACGGTTGAACCACAAACCCGAGCTCAGCTTCTTTTCCTTCAACAAAAACCGGTTCGGCCATGCAGAGAGAAGAGGTAACTCATGCAAAAACCAACATGCAAATACCTCTATTCCTTCCTTGGTCACCACTCTTCATCAATCCGAGCGCTCCATCCTTGGCTTCCTCTCCAAGATGGATTTCTGGCCCTTGATGCTTCATGATGATGATGACTTCATCTGCTTCAATCTCTGCCTTCAACCATCACTTCGCCACTCTAGCTACTCCCTGTGGTGGTTGTGCAGAATCAAAGACAAGCCATGCCTCCAAGGATCTTCCCTACTGGCCGAATCTTCTTCTTTCTTTTTGGGTATGAAGAAGCCAGGATCTCATCACAAAATCTTACCATAAGTGATGCAGATCTTAGCCACAGCATACTTTTCTTTTTCTTTTTCGTGCCATCAACTTGATGGTCTTCAACCTTGCTTTTCTTTCCTTTAGGTAGCACCAAATAGCTTCCATGGTTTCCTGAGTATTAACCGAAGAGAGAAGCAAATGTGAGAGAGAGAAGAGAGAGAAATTTGAACTCAAACTAATGGGTAATGGCAAAATGAAATTAAAGTTCCACTTCCTTAGTTTAGAGTAGCGTGTATCATCATAACAGCCATCAAATCAATCTTCTCTCTCTCTCTTATGTTTCCAATGCATTAATTACATTTGAAGTCCTTCAAAATAATGAAGTGGAATCCGTTGGAAGCATTTAGTTATTTCCTTTGCTTCATGGATTCGAGTAGTGCATGGAAACATTCATCAATATTGGGCTTGGTAGCTATAGGTTTCAATTTGGCCCAACATCATTTACTTTTTGGATCATAACATGTATAGAACACATTGGGCTATTGAAATTTTGGCCCACTAAAAGCATTTGCTTTCCTGGTAATTATGGATCAAGCATTTATCACATAAGAAAGCATTCACTTGGGCCTACATAAATAATATTCATTCTGGCCCAAATAAAACCTGCATTACAAAATTAATTTAATTAATATTAAATCCAAAATTAATTTTGCAATTAATTATATTAATAATGTTTAGTCATCACAAATATTAGTTTAGAGTTTTCCAAACTCATCACACTGTAAGTTTAATTCAAATATAAGTTTTTTCTTTTTTTTCTTTCCATGTATATTAGTTATTTATGGTCTTATATCTTAATCCATGAGTTGTGATGTGTAAGTTGATCCAAAACAAAATAAAATAAAATAAAAATATGTTGTAAAAAATGCAACGAGTGCTTTTGGCACTAGAATGAAAATTTCTCCATGATTTTGTGCAGGAATTTGTCTCACAATAGATTCAATGGTTCTATACCTCCATCACTAAAGAATACTAAGATTGAAATTGAGTAAGTTGTAACATTCTCTTCATTTTTTAAAATTATGATCTGTGCAGATAAGTAGAACAGTATTTTTAGTAAAAAACAATGTTTTATTTGTAACTGTTTCTGTTGCTTTTAGCACGACAAACAATTGTCTCTCGGGAATGAAGTGTCCACTTCTCTTTGATACTCAACCGCCGCCGCCACCACCGCAACTTTTCTCAGGTGATGAAACAAATAGTCCGCCGCCGCCGCTACTACTGTCGGGAGATGAACCTTCAGGAAATGGAAGCATGAAACGAGACTTGTCACTCATAGTAGTTATGCAAATTTTGCTGCCAGTGCTATTCATTAAATTTTTCTAAAAAGAGTTATTTGATTTTTGTAATTTTGTTCATTTCCCAATTTTTGTAATTTTGTTCATTTCCCTTTAGTTGGGATGTTTGTGTTGCAGAGGTGAAATTTTGAATTGAAGCGCGTGTCTATGCTATGTTGTTTCAGTTTTATTTTAAACTGAGATTGAGACTCAATATTATGTTTATTGGTTTACTAAAAAAGTGGAAGCACATGGGACTAAAATTTTCTGTCTCCAAACTGTCAGTATTTCAGTACTTCCAAAAAGTGGAGGCATATGGGACTGAAATTTTTAGAGATATCCTCGTTTCAATTAATTAATTCCAATTTTATCCTTTGTACAAATTAAATTAGAATTTTATTCTTGTTTCAATTTTTATCTCCCATTTTACACTAAATAAAATATTAAAATTTATTTTAGTCTCTATCTTTAAATCTCTATCTCTTAATATCAGTCTTTCGATTTTTATCTCTCTATCAAACGCTGCCAAATTAACGTTTAGATTGTCAATCATCATATAATATTAGTGATGTATTATTATGTTATGCTTGGCCATGTATTCACAAGTTGATTTTTAGCCACTTAACCGGTTATTTACGGCCAATCCTAATCCAGCCTATCCATTAGAATAAATATAAATGTACCGGCAGTTAGTCCCAACCCTAGTTCTATATAACATTAGAACAAAGTCCATTTATTTCATTGTAATGGAATAATGCAATGCCTAGAAAATAAACCCTTGATAATGAGATTATTAGTAATATTTTGGAGTGGCCATAAATTACTTTAGGTCTAGAAATGTATTAAATTACTCTCTTATTTTAGCCTATAATAGCAATAAATTCTTATTGCACCATACGTGCCCTTTAAAAATCAATCTTATTGTGCTTTTTTTTAAACAATAAAATTTTAAAATTTTATTTCTTAAAAATTAAATAAACCGATCTAATTTAAACCACGCTAATTTATAGTTAGATTAGATTGAAAATAAAACCAAACTAACCCAATTCAAACAACAATAAGATTCAGTTTGGGTAACCAACTTAATTAAACTCCTTTTGATAAAATAACTTAAAAGTAACTTATAAATAAGTTATTTTGTATTTGAATTTTTAACTCTAAAAGTGCTTATTTTATAGAAATGTGATGAAAAGTAGAAATATTATGAAAGAGTCATTTTTTAATTTCTCTATAAATTCCTAAATAACTTCTTAAAAAGTTGCAATTTAATTTTAAAAATTACACCAGACATTAATACTATTACTTTTTATAAGTAAAAATTAAAAAAAATTACTTCTAAAATTTTTCAAACAGAGCTAAACGGTATGGCAGAAACTCACCTGCAGTCGACTGTAGGTGAAGTTACTTTTGGATGGCTGACACGTGTTATTATATGGTTTAAAATAAATCGGTTTATTTTATATAAATGGTTTAATTTATTTAAAAAAATCAGTTTGAATTGGACCAAGCAGTTACTTTTATTCCCTTCTTCTTTGTTTCGCACGTAAAATTCGTTCTCTTTCAATCCCTTTTTCAGAACTAATATGAAACTTTCAATTAGGTATATTCCTTTATTTATATTTCTTAATCAAATTTATTATTTCAAATGTATTTCTTAATTTATGTTTTTATTCATTCCTGTGAATGATGAAAATTATTTAATAAATATGTACATATTTATGTCATCACACCATTTTGATGTTCAGGATCATAAATACCAAGATAATTTATGGTAATTTCATGTGATGGAAGACAAAAATGTAATTATGATATAACGTAGACTAGTTGATAGCATGAGCATTGTTGAAATTTTGGCATGATCTCTTTCATATTTGTTATATGTCTCTTTAGTTGGTGATGTTATAGTTTATTGTGATGATATGATGGTAGTTTAATTGTATGAGTTAGGTCTTTTTTATTTGGTTGAATTTTTTCTATGGCTATCCTATTCTTGATGGCAATGTCAAAATAAATATTTTCATTAGTTATTTTTTTTTCTCTATTTTTGAATCAATTTTATTTTAAAAAAATTTATTAAAAATTTTTGTTGTAGACAAAATTAATAATATTATGTTCAATTATTTAAGGAGACCAAATTAATATTTTGATTAGATACTTTTGTTTTATTGAAAATAAATTCTAATTTCATTAAAAAATAAATTCTAGTTGATAAGTAAAAACACAAAAACGTGCATGACAGTGAAATCATAATTTCTAGACAAGTAACTTATAGTCTTATCATCTTAAAAAAATAATTTATTTATAGAATAATATTGAAAAATCAACAATAATTTGCATGAAAATAGTTTATTAGTAAAATAAAAGTTAATTGATTGATTACCATAAAATTTAATTTAACCATAAATTTGCAATCGAACATATTTTTACAGCTTAATTTAAAATCTGTTTACAGCTTAATTTAAAAACAACTGAAAATGTAAGTTATGGGAAACAAAACAAAACTTATCAAGAAAATAGAAACAGAGACACAAAAAAGGACAGATGATATCATTTATGCCATTCCTATAAAAAAATCGTGAATTTTGTTTCTTTTTCAGAATACTAAATTTTACTTTTTCAAACAATTTGTATACATATATTTGACAAAAATTAAATAAAAAAAGTTTCAGATAAATTTAAAGAAAAATTGTTCAATATGAATGAAGAAAAAAAACATATCAAATTCATCTATTAGGAATTTAGGAATAACACGCAGAAAGAATTTAAATTATTTTAAAAGTAGTTATTTGATCTATTCAAACCGATTTTTTTAAATAAATCATTTGTATAAAATAAATCGATTTTTTTTAAACCATACAATAACACGTGTTAACGAGTTCCACCAAACGGTATATCTTGAATTGAAGTGATTTTCTCTTCAAAATAAACGCGCGTGCCCGCCAAAACTCCCGAGTCAGACAAGTGACACAACGAAGACCCTTCTCTTAGCTTCCTCCTCCACTCTCCGCTTCTATATCTTCCCCTTCCCTCTTCTTTGGCGGCGACCGCTTCGTCTTCTCCGTCTTCTCCGTCTTCTCTGTCTCAACAAAGTCACCATTAAATAGGTATGAATTCGACTCCATACCTCATGTGCAAAGTGGCATCTGATGAAGGCATGAATAGATGCAAATAACCAAGATGTGATATTGTAATCATCGACACGCCGCTGTTTATATTTCTTTGTCTCTTTTTGGATGTTTTCATTATCTTCAGGGGTTGCAAATAGTTGGGGAATCTCCTGTTTATCTAACTGGTCTTGTAATTCTTGTCCGCAGATGGAAAGTGTAGCAAAATGGCTTTCATGAAGATTTTCTGCCAATGGGATATTCAACAGTTTGGTGTTGGAGGTGTTTGCAACATGCATAACGAGCATTGCATTATTGGTCTCCACTACGTCATTGGTTTCAATACTTTCAGCATTATCTGCCATGGATTTTGATTCTATATAATTAAGAGTATTGATTGTTGATTGATTGAATTAAATTGTAAACTATGAAGGTAAAACTAAATATATATAGAGCACTGACTTAAGAAAGATAAAAGTAAAGAAAAGATAAGATAAAAACATCTAAAGACTAAAATTGTAATTAAATTTATGTATTCTGTTGGGTTGAATTTGTGGGTCACAAAATTTTTTTATTGTTGTTATGGGTTAAGATGGAAGAGTAATTTAATAAAATGCATCCCAAAGTTCTGGGAAAAATTTGGGACATGAAAACATGATATTATGTGATTTTGTGAGTAAGGGATCAATCCTCTTGTCTTAATTAAAAATGTATATTGAAGTGTCATTTTGTCATCTTTACCTTACAAGGAACCTCAAGTGCATCTTATAGTGAAATGATATCATTCATGCAACATCAAATATGTATTTAAAACAAATCCAAACATCAACACTAGAAAAAAAAATGAATATATACCGTAAATTATCTATATCGTTCTTAAAAATCACATGAAAACCTCCTGTTAGGTCATTGGTTTCTCAAGAGCAAGTATAGACTCTTCAACTCTTTATGTCATTCAAGATGAGATGAGAAACTAATTAACTCAAGGATGAAGAAATGAGAAGAGGGAAGAAGGTGAAAGTTGTGGTAGTTGGGTCACATAAAGTGTGCCTCAAAGTTGATTATGGAGGTGTGGGGTGTTAATAGGTGGTCTTGATTGCTTAAGAGTTAAGAGAATGGTTGTATGAGTGATTAGGATGTTGTATGAGGTGAGAGGATGCTATACATGTGGAAGGTTGATGTGCAGAGAATAATGAAAAAATAACTATATGCATATGAAGTTGGTTTTGAGGTGGTTTTTAAGGAATTTTTTTACGTGAAAGATGGAGAAAATGAAACTAAAAAGTAGGGGTGTGCATGGTCCGGCCCGATCCGAAAATTCGGTCCGATCTCGATTATTTTAGAGGTTAATTTGGTGTGATTTTACCGGGTCTAGAATCGGGTAAAGATCTTAAAAATAGACCCGGTCATTATTTCGGGTCGGGTCCGGGCCATGACTCGAGTCACCCGAAATCGGCCGGTCATCATACATAATTAATATTTTGTGTTATTAGTGATAGATGATGGCTATTCTTATGTGGAATTTAAGTATCGTAAATCTTAATATTTTGTGTTATTAGTTATTATAAGACTATAAGTTAATGTTTTATGTTTAAAATGCATAAGATTTTAGACTAATTAATGCATAATATTGTATTATTTGTATTGATTTAACTATTTAGTGTTATTAGACAATATTAATATTGATTATGGTTATGCTTTAATTTTAGAGAATAGTTTGTTCTTGTTATATTTTTCTAAGTGAATTTTACGATGTCAAATAATGGTTGGAGTTTTGAAAATTTGGATATTTTCACATGCTAGCTTATAAGAATGTATCAAGGTAATATAATGTTAACGACCCGATTTTCACTTAGTTTTTACCCGGTATAATCGTAGCCCAAAAGTATATAGGTTTCATTGGGTCTAGGGTCTGGTTCGGGTATAATAAATAGATCCGGTATATATTTCGGGTCGAATCTGGGTCATATCAAATTCGGTTTCACCCTACCCATGCCCTCTACTAAAAAGTAAAGTAGAGAATGTTTGTGTGCATGAGAAGCTGAGGTTGAATCCTATTTATAAAGGAAAGGCTAGAAGTTGAAATAAAAGAGAGGTTAACAGCACAAAAATTAGTTGTTATTTGCACGGTTAAATTTGAAATTTTGAGTTAAAAATGACATTGTTTAAACAAGAGGTGAGGGATGATTCAGCCACCAATATAAGCTGTAAATTGATGGTGAAGCAATGAACATAATGGTGAATTATATATAAGCCATGAAAAAAAGTGTTGCACCATTATTATTTTTTTTCTTTTTTCTTTAGGATTAATTCCTATGTAAAAATATAAGATCGATCCTTGCTTTGACATCAAAATATGCGTATTACACCTTTATATAAGATCGGTGGTTACACCTTGAATTCTTTAAAAATACACGTACTCAAACAAAGAAAGAAAGAAGGAATTCTATAGTAAAAGCCCAAGTTTTGTACGTAGCTGGATTGATGGGCTGTGAGAAATTCTTTGTAAATTGTAATCGTGATTTGTGACTCATTCACGATCAGAAGGGGCATATGTATTTGTAACCCCTTCAAATTAGTGGCTTATTTGCAATTGGACCCTCTAGATTTCAGAGTCTGATTTGACATAAAAGTTGAATATGCCACAAATTGGAGGAAGACATATGGCGCATATATACAAAAGATAGCCCTAATTAACATGGATATTTATTTATTTATTTATTTAATTTACCGAAATTTAAGTACGGTTACTAAAAATTTGATACATTTGCAATATAAATCTACTCAACTGTAGTCTAACAAAAAGAAAAACAGTTTTAACAATTTTTTTTCATTTCTATAGTTCAAACTCTATTGTTTTTAAAAGTTTAAATTACTTACCACACATCCATAAAATGAAATTTTTTTTATTAAAATTTCTTTCTTTGAAAAAAAGGATGAGACATAAATCATTTAAAAGAGCTCTATTTCATTCCTAGGCTATCTTCCATTTTAATCCTTTATGTATATATGGCATTTAGGCTGTATAAGTTTACAGTGTTTACTTATTTATTGGCTTTTAGTTGTACTTAAAAGACTACTATGCAATAGCCTTTCAATTTAATGCCATGTTATGTGTTGACATAAAATCTTATATTAGTTTCTTAAGCCTCTTGTTGAAATGAACAATTATCATCAATAATGGGATACACTCCAAATACACTAATGGTAGCAATGGTACTAGCCATACCATGGTTCGCAAAACTCTCTCTAACAACCTTTGTGAGCATCAATTGTGGATCCTCCGAACCTTTCACCGATCCACAAACCAACATAACATGGACACAAGATGAGGCATACATTGAACATGGCCAATCCTTCAATGTCTCTTTAGGGTTAGGCCCATTCAGCACCCTTAGGGCATTCCACACTTTGAAGAAGAATTGCTATGAAATTGAAGTCCAAAAGGGAGAAAAGGTTCTTACTAGGGCAAGTTTTTTCTATGGGAATTATGATAACAAGTTTTCTCCTCCTATATTTGATCTTATATTTGATGGTAATTATTGGGGAACAGTGATTACATCAATTTCAGATCATGTGGATTATGAAGCTATATATGTTACTAAGGGAAACTACACCAACGTTTGTGTTTCTCAATCAAACCCTAATCATATTCCTTTCATCTCATCAATTGAAGTGCGTGGTTTGGACCCTCAAATGTACAACCATCTTCATCAAAATCATTCCTTGATTTTGCTTAGTAGACGTGCTTTTGGTGCAAATCAAACTGTCAGGTATATATATGAATTTATGATTTTTTTTAATAAAATATATATGTTTAGAATTAATTTTTTTGGTTTTTAAGTGACAATTTTTTTCTCTCTTTGCTTTTTAGATCTTAAGGAATTTGCGATTTCGCCTAATTTCTTGATACGTTTTAATCCCTTTTCTATTTTAAAATTCAAGTCTAAGAAATTCATAGTCGTCTAGCTATTTGATCTTAGTCCAAACCCACCTTGTTAAAAATATTCCTGAATCAAAGGCTTAATACTTGCTTAGATATTAATAACTAATAGCAAAAAATTACTTAAGGGATGGGGCTATAGGAGCATTTTCATCTTAACACTAGATATAGTAAACATCGGCTCACTCATACATATATAAATGTTGGATTAGTGAGAAAACTTCAACTTGTAATTTGTGATTATCTAGAGCCGAAATAGAATATAAAAAAGACTTAAATTAATTAACCAATTAACCTCTGCTAATTATTTTTCTCTAGTTTTTAGCCAGATTTGAAATTTTAACATATTGCTGTCCTAATTGTCAATAGATGAATTCTTATATTAGAAATAAAATCTTAATTTAATTTTACTTTTAGGTATCAAAATATAGTAACAAATATTATGAAATTATTTTTTTTTTAAATTAAGCCAATCAAAAGAGATACATAAACATTATATCTTTAACATATCTCTTTACACAATTTTTTTTTTTTGGATTTAAATGATTTTTTTTTCTAAGTTTTCTTTCTCCTTTTTTTTTAATTTATTTTATACTAAAAATCTTTCTTTTAGGTCATTAAAAATATTTTTTGGGTCATTAAAAATTGAATTTTAGACTTTTAAATTATAAAAATTCTAATACTATAATATAATATCATTTGTTCCAAATATTTAGACTATTAAAAAAAACCATATAAATAATTATATTTTTGACAAAAAAAAAATATCAAGAAAAAAATTATTCATCAGAGTTTAATGCTTAATTTAAGTAATTGGTTGATCATTTGTAGGTACCCTGATGATGTGTATGATCGAATTTGGATTGCAAAAAATAGTGATCAAGAGTTTATATATAGCATCCAAAGTGAGGCATTGGACATCAACATTAGCACAGTGGAAGATCAACCACCAAAATCTGCAATCCAAAATGCATTCACACTCCCAAACACAACCTTTGGAATTCAGTACAATATATCTTCACTTCTTCAATCAACATCAGATACTAATAATAATTATAGTAATTACTATTACTATAATAATAATAATGTTCCACTTTACATCAACACATATTTCTCCGAAGTGATGGAAAATGCAACAACTGGCACAAGATCAATACAAATATATAGAGGCAATAATAATAATAATAATGATGGACCATTCTCATCATCATCAAGGCCCATAATCCCTCCTTTTGGAAGTGTTGAAGAGGTGCACATTAACATGTCAATTTCATTAGATAGTAGTATGAATTCGCTTTATTTTCATGCAAGTCCTGGTTCAACTCTTCCTCCTTTGATCAATGCTGCGGAAGTTTATAGAATTGAACCATTAGCTCAAGGAACTGACTCTAGAGATGGTTAGTATTATACGTATTTATTATGAGTAGTTATGACTATTGATAACATTTTTTTTTTATCTTTTATTGGTAGAGACTATTGAATATTGATGAATTAATTATTAATACCAGTTAATTAATATTAACGTAAAATAGTCTTTTTTTTAAGTAAAAAAAACTACTCAACAATCATGTTAGGTTGTTTATTTATTTATTTTACCAATTCTCTGTTGCTTTTTATTTTGATGTCAAAATTGTCAAATATACTTTTTAAGATAAATATTAATTAATTTTTTGACAAATTAGAACCAAACTTAGACACAAAAACAATTACTTTTAATTGGAAATATAAATTTTAAAATGTTTATATATTGAAAGGATTATTTTTTATTTTTATTCTCTCTTAATCAATATTCTTATTACTGCACCCATTAATAAAATTCTAACAATAGGTATAGTTTTTCATGAGTTTTACTCTTTTTTTTTCTCCTAATTAATAACCCTTCTTTCCTTTTCATCTTTTGCTTCTGTTATTTCTCTTTTGGTGTTGATTTAGTGGAAGGATTGAGGCAACTGCGATTGGCATTTAAAACATTATCAGAATGGAAAGGTGACCCTTGTCTTCCATTTCCATACGCTTGGGAATGGATTCAATGTACTGCTGATCCTAAACCTCGCGTAAAAGCATTGTAAGTTTTTTTTTTAATTTTTTTAAAGGAAAATCATTGTTAGTCATATATCATTATTATTAAAATTTCGTTAATATGTGTTTTAATAAAGGCACATTTTACGAGCACTATAAAAATAAAAAAATTGAGTAAAATTGTTTAAAGGATAATTTTTTATATTTTTAATGCGTTAAGTATATCAACAACTTAAATAATTTTATTATTAATGATAATTTTAATATGTGTCTAAATATATTTTACCCAATTTATTATTATTATTATTATTATTATCCAATTTCCTGATCAATGTTTTGAAAAAATATATATAGAAGAAAAAGCTACTGATGATTTTGTTGTGACCTTTTTATTTTTCCTTTTTTGTCCCCGGGATTTGTAACATATATATAGGAATCTTAGTAGCTATGATCTTCATGGGATTCTTCCAGATATGAGGTCAATGGATGCACTTGAAATTATGTAAGATAAGTAAAATTTTTGCTTAATTAACTGCACATTAGTGATAAACTAAATGCTTCTATTTCTAACTATGTATTTCCGAATTACAGAGATTTGCATAACAACACCATTGAAGGCCCCATTCCTGAATTTCTTGGTTTCTTGCCTTTGCTTAGAGTGCTGTAAGTTTCACTTAATATATCATAATCACATAATGTAATGTCCCTTCTAATTTAAGTATATATGTAACATTTTTTTTTTCTCTTGATGATGCTCACTTTTCAGGAATTTGTCATACAATAGTTTTAATGGTTACATACCGAACTCCTTAAACAATACAGACATTGACATTGAGTAAGTATATATGTATTATACCGTTAAGAAATTAAATTTACGTGGAATGCTAGAGATCAGAAACTTTTGTGATTTGTAGTCATCAAATAGTCATCAGTGATGGTTTTAATGGTGTAAAATTTTATTCAATGACCCACTTTTCTTTGCTGATTACATGCTGGCCAAAATTTAACAAAGTTACTGTCCCTAGATTTTTCCTAAATTTATTTTAGGCATACTAGTAAATTGAAAAGGCAGCATACATCAATTCATAATTAATATTAGGGATACAGTAATTTAAAAAAAAAAAGATTTTCCTCATAGTTATAACAATTTATTATTGGTGTATTTCAGCATTAGTCATCTCCCGGAACTGCAAAATGTATCCATTACAACCACTAGTGATTCCCCAACAAGAATGTCATTCGAACTACACATATTATTGCTTATAATTGCAAAGCAGGTTTTAATATCTCTGTGGATGAACTTTCAATAATTGATGCAGAATTTTCTGTTACCGTAAGTTTGTAACACATGTTCAAACTAAATTATATATAAAACTTATCAGACAATTTTTTGCGTTAAACTAACGGAGTTTGTATGACTTTTTTTTTCCTTCTATGTATGCGTGCGAATTGTTTCGGTTGATTATTATAAAGATTAATATTTCGATTAAGTTTTAATTTTATTTATATAATTTAAAATATTTTATTTGTGTTTTAAATATTTTATTTTTTATTTTTATTTTTAAATTAAATTTAAAATTTTCTTAACAAATACTTTTTTGTTTCTATTATTTTTTATTCTTTTATGATTTTTATTTTTAAATCATTAAAATCATTAAGATGATTACTATAATGATGATTTTTTTTTCCAAAATTAGAAGTGAGATTCAAATTCGCAACTTTTAAGTGAATATGGAAAAATCATGCCATGTGAGTTATAACTCGTTGGTCTATAATAATGATTCTTGCGGATATCTAAAAAAAGATAAAAATAGAGAATATGAAGTTTTTAAGAGAAAAATTTAATTTTGATTCACTACAAGAAAAAGGTAGAATATTGTCAGATTTACCATTGGGTTTATTAAATAAATTCGTTGGTAATTAATTTATCGGCAGATTTACTGTTGTCTTAGAGTTGACAGTATAAACGTTGTCGGCAACTGATTACCGGCAAATTTTTTTTGTTCGACGCTAATTACCATTGGTATTTTTAATGGATTGTCGAGACTAAGTTGATGATTACCGTCGAATTAATCTGATGGTAACTTTGGCGACATTTCACATGTTTAGGCACCAAGTTACCGTCGAATATATCCAACGGCAAATTCTATGGTATAAATTTTTTTTAGTTTTTTTGGGCACAATTAAACCACAATTGGTAATCAAATTAAAACTCTTGTTAACAAAATTGTTAGCAGAAATTTAAAATTAACAGAAATAAAAAAAATTATTAAAAATAAATGGTAGAGGTAGAGTACAATGAAGTAGATAAACAAAAAAAATAAAACCCTAACCCCTACAAATTCCAGTAATCGTCATCGTCGTCATCGTCGTGGTCCCCCTGCTCAGGTGGCGAAGTAGGTGCACATGTCGGTTTCCCACTAGCAGCATTGTCACTGGTACCAGCAGTGCCGCTGCCTTAAGCGCTGCCGGCTCCAGCGGCATCTGCTGGTTGTACACCTCCATCTGCTTTTGCAACCGATCAAGCTGCTCTAACTTCTGCATCAGGTCCGAACGGATGGTAACGACTCCTCTCACACGTGCAAGAAGGTCGTTGTACCTCTGCTCAGACTGCCCCACTTGCTGGTGAAACTCCTGTGTTATCTTCTACACCTCCCCCCTCAAGTCGACAACTTCCTGAGGATCAGCAGAGTTGGTGGCAGAGGAAGCCTCCAACGCGGAGGAGCAGAGGCCACTAGCGAAGAACAACCCCAACCCGAAGTGGTGATTCTTGTGGGGTTTAGTGTCGGTCTTGCGCCGAACTCTATCTGGATCTACCACTGAGGTCTCAGAGTTGGCTTCGTCGTTCTCACTAGGTGGCTGAGATTGCTGGGTCGCGGACTCCAACCTCTGCGTGTAATCCTCTTGTGTCATATACATTATGATTAAGATAACAGTTAATTGACTTTAAACCAAATAAATTTAAAACTTAGGATTAATTTAAACTTACATAATGGGCCGCAGACCACTTGTCAGCAAATATCTCCTTGTTGGCATTCAAAGTATGGGTATACTTAAAGATCTCCGTTAGTGTCGCCTCACGGTCTAACGACTTAGACTACAAATTAATATATCAACCAATAAAATAAATGAACAAATTAACCAACTAATTCAAGTAACTACTAAAAAAATAAACAATGACAAAATTTTTATCAGTATGCTCTTCGTCTTCATGAAGGTTGCCAACCCATCCATATACTTCGACGACCTAGGCGAAATCCTGTTAGCAATGTTCATCAGATGGCTACGCTTGAATCCCTCATCATTGTTAAAATAGGCCTCTAGTTCCTTCTTGATGGCTGAACAAATCCACGATGTTAGGTGGTTGCGCCCCTTACAAACGTCGCTCATCATCTGCTAAAGTCGTTTAGCTGCCCAGTGGTCATAGATCTTCCTGATCATGAGATTATGTTCTGTATTCCATATGAATTTCAATTGCAAAAAGTGATTTAACAACATTAGTTAGTAGAAATAAAATATAGTTCAAATATGGTTAATTAATTCAACATTATTGGGTTCTTACCACCCACTTCTGAAATCATCGATATCTGGTCTCAGCCGGAATCTGCGTGTAGGTTCGCCACGAATGCTCTTTAGTTTGCCATTTACCCTTTCCATAACTGTTTTGAAGTGCTCTTTTCCCTCTCTATTATTATTCAGAATAGCTCCTAAGTATCTTCCCAGGGCATTATTTTCCTTGAACTCTATCTTACTAGTGATATTTGCTTGGTGTTAGATGCGATATTTTTAAAGAAAACTATGGTTGATTTTGCTAAATTGATCTTTAGGCTTGATGCGTTACAAAAATCATCCAAACTAACATTATTTTTTTTTATCTAATTTTTGAGTAGTGATTTCGGTAAAAAAGGAGGAGATCGTCAGCAAACATGAGGTGAAAAATTTGAAAACCCTTTCTATTCATCTTTGTTGAATTCGAAAGGTTTTAAGTGAGTTGAGAAGGGAGGTTGAATCAAGGAACCGCTTTTAGAATTGAATAAACAAGTTAGGCAGAAATTTAATTTTACGAGATTATTTCTGGTTTTGTCTCGTAAGTGCAGAACAGAATTGAAGTAGTGAAGAAAAGAGAGAAGGAGAAGAGAGAAGCTGGGCTTCTGTAGCTCCAGAAAATCCACTTCGAGTGCAGGGAGGTCAGAATCCAACAGCATCTGCAGTCCTTTTCAGTCTCTGAATCAGATTTTTGCTCAGGTCCCTCAATTTCAGCCAGAAAATACCTGAAATCACAGAAAAACACACAAACTCATAGTAAAGTCCAGAAAAGTGAATTTTAACTAAAAACTAATAAAAATATACTAAAAACTAACTAAATCATACTAAAAACATACTAAAAATAATGCCAAAAAGCGTACAAATTATCCGCTCATCACAACACCAAACTTAAATTGTTGCTTGCCCTCAAGCAACTGAAAATCAAATAAGATAAAAAGAAGAGAATATGCAATGAATTCCAAAAACATCTATGAAGATCAGTATTAATTAGATGAGCAGGGCTTTTAGCTTTTTGCCTCTGAACAGTTTTGGCATCTCACTCTATCCTTTGAAATTCAGAATGATTGGCTTCTTTAGGAACTCAGAATCCAGTATTGATTCTCCTAGTTAAGTATGATGATTCTTGAACACAGCTACTTTATGAGTCTTGGCCGTGGCCCAAAGCACTCTGTCTTCCAGTATTACCACCGGATACATACATGCCACAGACACATAATTGGGTGAACCTTTTCAGATTGTGACTCAGCTTTGCTAGAGTCCCCAATTAGAGGTGTCCAGGGTTCTTAAGCACACTCTTTTTGCCTTGGATCACAACTTTATTTCTTTCTTTCTTTCTTTCTTTTTCTCTTTTTTTTCGTTCTTTTTTTCTTCTTCTTTTTTCGCTTTCACTGCTTTTTCTTGCTTCAAGAATCATTTTTATCATTTTTCAGATCCTCAGTAACATGTCTCCTTTTTCATCATTCTTTCAAGAGCCAACAATTTTAACATTCATGAACCACAAATTCAAAAGACATATGCACTGTTCAAGCATACATTCAGAAAACAAAAGTGTTGCCACCACATCAAAATAATTAATCTGTTATAAAATTCAAAATTCATGCAATTCTTCTCTTTTTCAATTAAGAACATTGTTTATTTAAGAGAGGTGATGGATTCATAGGACATTCATAACTTTAAGGCATAGACACTAAGACACTAATGATCACAAGACACAAACATGGATAAACATAAGCATGATTTTCGAAAAACAGAACAATAAAGAACAAGGAGATTAAAGAATGGGTCCACCTTAGTGATGGCGGCTTGTTCTTCCTCTTGAAGGTCTTATGGAGTGCTTGAGCTCCTCAATATCTCTTCCTTGTCTTTGTTGCTCCTCTCTCATGACTCTTTGATCTTCTCTAATTTCATGGAGGAGGATGGAATGTTCTTGGTGCTCCACCCTTAGTTATCCCATGTTGGAATTCAGTTCTCTTAGGGAGGTGTTGATTTGCTCCCAATAGTTTTGTGGAGGAAAGTGCATCCCTTGAGGTATCTCAGGGACTTCATGATGAGTGGGGTCTCTTGTTTGCTCCATCCTTTTCTTAGTGATGGGCTTGTCCTCATCAATGAGGATGTCTCCTTCTCTGTCAACTCCAACTGAATAACAGAGGTGACAAATGAGGACTTGAGGTCATGCCTTCTCAGTTGAACCGGCTTCCCTCTTGAATCTCTCTTCCATTGAGCGCCCTCTTCACAAATGTCTATGAGGACTTGGTCCAACCTTTGATCAAAGTTGACCCTTTTTGAGTTTGAAAGGGACCTCGGGGATCACCTTCTTCAAGGCCACAACTTCATAGAAGTGGTCTTGATGCACCCTTGAGATGAATCTCTCCATCTCCCATGACTCGGAGGTGGAAGCTTTTGCCTTCCCTTTCCTCTTTTTAGAGGTTTCTCCGGCCTTGGATGCCATAAATGGTTATGGAAAAACAGAAAGCAATGCTTTTACCACACCAAACTTAAAAGGTTTGCTCGTCCTCGAGCAAAAGTAGAAAGAAGAGAGTAGAAGAAGAAGAAATAGAGGAGATGGAGATGGCTTTGTGGTTCGGCCAAAGGGTAGAAGTAGTGTTTAGGTTGTGTGAAAATGAGGGAGTGAAGATGGGTTTATATAGGGGTAAAGAGAGGGGTAGGGTCGGCCATTATGGGTGGGTTTGGGTGGAAAAGTGGTTTGAATTTTGAATGGTGAGGTAGGTGGGGTTTTATGAAGGATGGATGTGAGTGGTGAAGATGAGAGAGGGGATTTGATAGGTGTGGGGTTTTTGGGGAAGAGTGGTTGAGGTGATTGGTGAATGGGTGAAGAAGAGAGAGGGTGGTGGGGTAGGTGGAGATCCTGTGGGGTCCACAGATCCTGAGGTGTCAAGGAAAATTCAATCCTGCACCAAGTGGCGTGCAAAAATGCACCCTTTTGCCAATTCTGGCGTTAAACGCCGGGCTGGTGCCCATTTCTGGCGTTTAACGCCAGTTTCTTGCCCTTTCCTGGCGTTTAACGCCAGTCTGGTGCCCCTTTCTGGCGTTAAACGCCCAGAATGGTGCCAGACTGGGCGTTAAACGCCCAACTGCTACCCTTACTGGCGTTTAAACGCCAGCAGGATCTTCCTCCAGGGTGTGCTGTTTTTCTTCCTATTTTTTATTCTGTTTTTGCTTTTTCAATTGATTTTGTGACTTCCCATGATCATCAACCTAAAGAAAACATAAAATATCAAAAGAAAATAGATTAAATATAACATTGGGTTGCCTCCCAACAAGCGTTTCTTTAATGTCAGTAGCTTGACAGAGGGCTCTCATGGAGTCTCACAGATGCTCAGAGCAATGTTGGAACCTCCCAACACCAAACTTAGAGTTTGAATGTGGGGGTTCAACACCAAACTTAGAATTTGGTTGTGGCCTCCCAACACCAAACTTAGAGTTTGACTGTGGGGGCACTTTTTGACTCTGATTGGAGAGAAGCTCTTCATGCTTCCTCTCCATGGTGACAGAGGGATATCCTTGAGCCTTAAACACAAAGGATTCTTCATTCACTTGAATGATCAGTTCACCTCTATCAACATCAATCACAGCCTTTGTTGTGGCTAGGAAGGGTCTGCCAAGGATGATGGGTTCATCCATGCACTTCCCAGTCTCTAGGACTATGAAATCAGCAGGGATGTAATGGTCTTCAATTTTTACCAGAACATCCTCTACAAGTCCATAAGCTTGTTTCTTCGAATTGTCTGCCATCTCCAGTGAGATTCTTGCAGCTTGCACCTCAAAGATCCCTAGCTTCTCCATTACAGAGAGAGGCATGAGGTTCACACTTGACCCTAGGTCACACAGAGCCTTCTTGAAGGTCATGGTACCTATGGTGCAAGGTATTGAAAACTTCCCAGGATCTTGTCTCTTTTGAGGTAATTTCTGCCTAGACAAGTCATCCAGTTCTTTGGTGAGCAAAGGGGGTTCATCCTCCCAAGTCTCATTACCAAATAACTTGTCATTTAGCTTCATGATTGCTCCAAGGTATTTAGCAACTTGCTCTTCAGTGACATACTCATCCTCCTCAGAGGAAGAATACTCATCAGAGCTCATAAATGGCAGAAGTAAATCCAATGGAATCTCTATGGTCTCAGTGTGAGCCTCAGATTCCCATGGTTCCTCATTAGGGAACTCATTGGAGGCCAGTGGACGTCCATTGAGGTCTTCCTCAGTGGCGTTCACTGCCTCTTCCTCCTCTCCAAATTCGGCCATGTTGATGGCCTTGCACTCTCCTTTTGGATTTTCTTCTGTATTGCTTGGAAGAGTACTAGGAGGGAGTTCAGTAACTTTCTTACTCAGCTGTCCCACTTGTGCCTCCAGATTCCTAATGGAGGACCTTGTTTCAATCATGAAACTTTGAGTGGTTTTGATTAGATCAGAGACCATGGTTGCTAAGTCAGAGTTGTTCTGCTTAGAATTCTCTGTCTGTTGCTGAGAAAATGATGGAAAAGGCTTGCCATTGCTCAACCTGTTTCTTCCACCATTATTATTGTTGAAACCTTGTTGCGGTCTTTGTTGATCCTTCCATGAGAGAGTTGGATGATTTCTCCATGAAGAATTATAGGTGTTTCCATAGGGTTCTCCCATGTAATTCACCTCTTCCATTGAAGGGTTCTCAGGATCATAAGCTTCTTCTTCAGATGAAGCATCCTTAGTACTGCTTGGTGTATTTTGCATTCCAGACAGACTTTGAGAGATCAAATTGACTTGCTGAGTCAATATCTTGTTCTGAGCCAATATGGCATTCAGAGTATCAATCTCAAGAACTCCTTTCTTCTTATTTGTCCCATTGTTCACAGGATTCCTTTCAGAAGTGTACATGAATTGGTTATTTTCAACCATTTCAATTAGTTCTTGAGCTTCTGTAGGCGTCTTCTTCAGATGAAGAGATCCTCCAGCAGAGCTATCCAAACACATCTTGGATAGTTCAAAGAGACCATCATAGAAAATACCTATGATGCTCCATTCAGAAAGCATGTCAGAAGGACATTTTCTGATCAATTGTTTGTATCTTTCCCAAGTTTCATAGAAGGATTCTCCTTCCTTCTGTCTGAAGGTTTGGACTTCCACTCTTAGCTTACTCAATTTTTGAGGTGGAATAGAACTTTGCCAAGAAGGCATTGACTAGCTTTTTCCAAGAGTTCAGGCTTTCTTTAGGTTGTGAGTCCAACCATATCCTAGCTCTGTCTCTTACAGCAAAAGAGAATAGCATAAGTCTGTAGACCTCAGGGTTGACCCCATTGGTCTTGACAGTGTTACAGATTTGCAAGAATTCAGCTAAAAACTGATGAGGATCTTCCAGTGGAAGTCCATGGAACTTGCAATTCTGTTGCATTAGAGAAACTAATTGAGGCTTAAGCTCAAAGTTGTTTGCTCCAATGGCAGGGATAGAGATGCTTCTCCCATAGAAGTCGGGAGTAGGTGCAGTAAAGTCACCCAGCACCTTCCTTGCATTGTTGGCATTGTTGTTATTTTCGGCTGCCATGTCTTCTTCTTCTCTGAAGATTTCTGTTAGGTCCTCAGAGAGTTGTGCCTTAGCTTCTCTTAGCTTTCGCTTTAAGGTCCTTTCAGGTTCAGGGTCAGTTTCAACAAGAATGCCTTTGTCTTTGTTCCTGCTCATATGAAAGAGAAGAGAACAAAAAAAATGTGGAATCCTCTATGTCACAGTATAGAGATTCCTTGAGGTGTCAGAGGAACAGAAAAATAGAAGGAAGAGGTAGAAGAATTCGAACTTAGTGAGATAGAGTTCGAATTGTGCATTGAGGAGGAGTGGTACTCCATAAATAGAAGGATGTGAGAAGAGAGGAAGAGATTTTTTCGAAAATTAATTAAAAAGATTTTTAAAAACATTTTGAAAAAGATTTTGAAGAAGATATGATTGAAAACTTTTTTTTTTGAAAAAGATGTGATTTAAAAGATATGATTTGAAAAACAATTTGAAAAGATTTGATTTTAAAAATTAATGACTTGGCTAACAAGAAAAGATATGATTCAAACATTAAACCTTTCTCAACAGAAAAGGCAACATACTTGAAATGTTGAATCAAATCATTAATTGTTAGCAAGTATCTTTGAAAAAGGAAAGAAATTGATTTTAAAAAGATTTGATTGAAAAGATATGATTTGAAAAAGATTTGATTTTGAAAAACTTTGAAAACTTTGAAAACTTGAAAAAAAAATTGCATTAAAAACAAAATCTTCCCTCTTGTGCCATCCTGGCGTTAAACGCCCAGAATGGTGTCCATTCTGGCGTTTAACGCCCAAAGCTCTACCCTTTTGGGCGTTAAACACCCAGCCAGGTATCTTGGCTGGCATTTAAACGCCAGTTTTTCCTTCTTCACTGGGCGTTTTGAACGCCCAGCTTTTTCTGTATAATTCCTCTGCTGCATGTACTGAATCTTCAGTTCCCTGTATTATTGACTTGAAAATAGAACCAAGATCAAATAAACAATGCATGCAAGACACCAAACTTAAAATAAGACACTAGACTCAACAAGAAACATAAAATATTTTTGGTTTTTATGATTTTGTAATTTTTTTGGATTTTTCGAAAATTAAGTGGAAGAAGAAAATAAAGGTATCAAAATTCTTAATGAGAATTCCAGGAATCATGCAATGTTAGTCTAAAGCTTCAGTCTAAAGGAATTAGACATGGATAGCCAAGCTTCAGCAGGACATTGCATTCAAGAGCTAAATTGATGAGAATCAATCAGCTTTGGTGATGATAAGATCATCACCTTGAAACACTAGAATTCATTCTTAAGAACTCTGAAAAATGCCTAATCTAAGCAACAAGATGAACCGTCAGTTGTCCATACTCGAAACAATCCCCGGCAACGGCGCCAAAAACTTGGTATGCGGAAAATTGTGATCACTTCTTTTTCACAACTCAAATAATCCCTAGTAATGGCCCCAAAGACTTGGTGCTCAATACCATGGCATAAACACAACTTCGCACAACTAACCAGCAAGTGCACTGGGTCGTCCAAGTAATAAACCTTACGCGAGTAAGGGTCGATCCCACGGAGATTGTTGGTATGAAGCAAGCTATGGTCACCTTGTAAATCTTAGTCAGGCAGACTCAAATGGTTATGGATGATATATGACTAAAACATAAAGATAAGGATAGAGATACTTATGTATTTCATTGGTGAGAGCTTCAGATAAGCGTATGAAGATGCTTTGTCCCTTCCGTCTCTCTGCTTTCCTACTGTCTTCATCCAATCCTTCTTACTCCTTTCCATGGCAAGCTGTATGCAAGGGTTTCACCGTTGTCAGTGGCTACCTCCCATCCTCTCAGTGGAAATGTTCAACGCACCCTGTCACGGCACGGCTATCCAGCTGTCGGTTCTCGATCATGTCGGAATAGAATCCAGTGATTCTTTTGCGTCTGTCACTAACGCCCCACAATCGCGAGTTTGAAGCTCGTCACAGTCATTCAATCATTGAATCCTACTCAGAATACCACAGACAAGGTTTAGACCTTCCGGATTTTCTTGAATGCCGCCATCAATTCTAGCTTATACCACGAAGATTCCGGTTAAAGAATCCAAGAGATAAACATTAGAGCCTTATTTGCTTGTAGAACAGAAGTGGTTGTCAGTCACTTGTTAATAAGTGAGAATGATGATGAGCGTCACATAATCATCACATTCATCAAGTTCTTGAGTGCGAATGAATATCTTGGAATAAGAACAAGCTGAATTGAATAGAAGAACAATAGTAATTGCATTAATACTCGAGGTACAGCAGAGCCCCACACCTTAATCTATGGTGTGTAGAAACTCCACCGTTGAAAATACATAAGAACAAGGTCTAGGCATGGCCGTGAGGCCAGTCCCATGATCTAAGATAGCATAAGACTAAAGATAGCTACCCAGATATCTAATACAATAGCAAAAGGTCATATTTATAGGGAACTAGTAGCTTAAGAATTACAAAGATGAGTAAATAACATAAAAATCCACTTCCGGGCCCACTTGGTGTGTGCTTGGGCTGAGCATTGAAGCATTTTCGTGTAGAGACTCTTCTTGGAGTTAAACGCCAGCTTTTGTGCCAATTTGGGCGTTTAACTCCCACTTTGATGCCAGTTCCGGCGTTTAACGCTGGGAATTCTGAAGGTGACTTTGAACGCCGGTTTGGGCCATCAAATATTGGGCAAAGTATGGACTATCATATATTGCTGGAAAGCTCAGGATGTCTACTTTCCAACGCCGTTGAGAGCGCGCCAATTGGGCTTCTGTAGCTCCAGAAAATCCACTTCGAGTGCAGGGAGGTCAGAATCCAACAACATCTGCAGTCCTTTTCAGTCTCTGAATCAGATTTTTGCTCAGGTCCCTCAATTTCAGCCAGAAAATACCTGAAATCACAGAAAAACACACAAACTCATAGTAAAGTCCAGAAAAGTGAATTTTAACTAAAAACTAATAAAAATATACTAAAAACTAACTAAATCATACTAAAAACATACTAAAAACAATGCCAAAAAGCGTACAAATTATCCGCTCATCAGTTGACACCAACTGATTAGAGTCTAAATTATTACATGAGGACAACCTTTTTTTTATAGTGATCGCTATCGAATATTATATTAGTCTTTCTTCTAGGTTATGTCAACGTTAAAAAGAAAAAACAAATAAAATAGAGTAACTACTCCACAATTCACATAAAAAAGCAAGACAAATACTTTGCTCCAATTGCATTTAAAAATATAATCTCTCCTTTTACTCACTATAATCAAATAATCAATTTCCAAGACAAGAGAATATGGAAGCAAAGAAGGTCCCAGAAGTGTTGCTAAACTCAGGGCATAAGATGCCAATGATAGGTCTAGGAACTTCAGTAACTCCTCTTCCACCACATCAAACTCTCATCCAAATCTTCATTGATGCCTTTGAAGCTGGCTACACACACTTTGACACTGCTTCCCTTTATGGAACTGAAGAGCCTCTAGGCATAGCTTTGGCCAAGGCCTTAGAGCTTGGAATCGTAAACAGCCGCCATGAAGCCTTCATCACTTCCAAACTTTGGTGCAACAATGCTCACCATGACCTTGTCCTTCCAGCACTCAAGACCACACTCAAGTAAGTAAAGTAATTGAAAAAGAAAAAAAATATCATATTTTGTATATAATCTCACCTATGTATAGTTGCTCTTCAAATTGATTAGGAAACTTGGGTTGGACTATTTAGACCTCTACTTGATTCATATGCCAGTGAGGTTGAAACCTGAAGTTGATGGAGTTCTTGAAATAAGAAAGGAGGATTTGCTTCCCTTTGACATGAAAGGAACATGGGAAGCCATGGAAGAGTGTCAAAGATTAGGCTTAGCCAGATCCATTGGTGTAAGCAACTTTGGCATTAAAAAACTCACACACCTCTTAGAAAATGCAACTATTCCTCCTGCTGTCAATCAAGTAAGAAAATTCAATAGCAACACTTGCCAAAAGGGATTAAATTTATCAAATAAATATATATTTTAAATAAAAAATTTTATGGTGTTTATAAAATTTGTGTCTAATTTGTTTAAAAAATGAGGGGTAAAGGAATAGAGCCCACCATTTATATTTGATTATTTGTGTCAAATAATTAAAAATTTAGACACATGAGAACACACCATTTTAAATTGAATAATTTTTTTTTTCATTTTGACATTAATGATGTGGTTATATTCAATTTTGACTTTAGGTGGAAATGAGCCCATCATGGCAACAAGGAAAACTCAGAGAATTTTGCAAGCAGAAAAGAATCTATTTGGCTGCATGGTCACCATTAGGATCTTACACAAAATCATGGGGTACTAATTCAGTTATGGAGAATCCAATCATTAATGAAATAGCCACTTCTAGACACAAGAGTGTGCCTCAGGTGCTCTTTCTTAACTCAACTCCAATCTTTATGTCTTTAACTACCACCTATATTTTCTCTTATAATTTTTGGATTTTAAGGTTTAAACTTTGACCGATAAAAATTCCTGTTATTCTATTAGTATTTAAGATCTTATGTTATCACTTAATAATTTGATTGATGTCAGATTAAGTCGTTTGGATTATATTTTTTGGGTGTAATTTTTTCATGGATCTACTTTTTTTTTTAGAAAAAATTTTACTAGATTAAAATATGAAAAAAAACTTACGGTGATAAAACTTATTAAAATTTTAAATAAATATTAATTTTTATTTAATGTTTAAATAATATTTATATTTGGATAAAGTATATTTTTGTCTTTGAAGTTTGGTAAAAATTTTAAAAATATTCCTAAATTTTATTTTGTTTCAATTTTGTCTCACAAGTTTTTTATTTATATCAAATATACTCATGACGACTAATTTTTCAAGAAATTTAAGACAAATTTAACAACAATTTTATAAAAATAACTTTTAACACAAGTAAATCAAACATAATTGTCATGCATTGTTGTTGGATTGATCTTAAATTTTTTAAATATTTAACTGTTGGGGATATATTTGATGTAAATAAAAATTTTTTACAATAAAATTGAAATAATAAAATAAAACTTAGAAGTATTTTTATTAAAATTTAAAGACAAAAAAATATATTTTACTTTTTATACTTAATTTGTGAACTATATGTTAAGTGTAAATATTAATTAATGTCATTGGCCTGCAGGTAGCATTGAAATGGATATTGGAGCAGGGGGCAATCCCCATTGTGAAAAGCTTCAACAGAGAGAGAATGAGAGAAAACCTTGAAATATTTGAATGGGAACTGAGCCAAGAGGAATCACAGAAATTCAGCCAGATTCCACAGCGTAGAATGTTCAGTGGAGAAATATTTGTATCGGAAAATGGGCCTTATAAATCCTTGGAAGAATTCTGGGATGCTGAATCCTAAGACAAATTATTCTCTTTATAACCTTATTAGTAGCAATAAAAATATAAAATCCCATCCCCAAAAAATGTATCTTATATTTATCTACTCAAGTGCATCCAAAGCATACCATACATCGCAAGAGCTAGGATTGAATGCAAATTGGATTGATTATGACCAAAATTTCGATCTGATTTATATTAAAATTATCGAATTTGATCTAATATTTGCAGATGAAATCAAATATTGAATATATTTATAAAATTATAAAATTATTTTTAAAAGTTTATCTTTATTAAAAATATTAATAAAATCTCTTTTTTCTATTTTTTTAAATATATATATTTACTCTTAAAATAATATTAAATATAATTTTTTAAATAATAAAAATAAAATAATATAATATATATAATAATTATTAGTTAAAATAAAATATAAAAAAATATTTGTTTATTTATTTTTACGGATACATAGATCGAAGATGCAGATACTTACATAAAATTTACAATCTAATCTTATTAGTATACGAATTTGATCCGATCCGATCCAATAATTTTAGTTCAGATTCATATTCGTAATTTTTGAATTGAATTTAGATAAACACCACAAATATACCGATCGATCAAATCTAATCTATAAACACCTCAAACAAGGCCGGCTAATCAAGTAAAAAAGTTATATGAATCACCAACTTGGGATTAGTTAAAGTACTGGATATACTTTGATTCTTAACCAAGTGAGTCGTTGAGTTCAAATATTGGAAATGGAAATAAAAGATTTATAAGTCTAACCGAGTTTTTAAACGTAAAATAGTTTTCTATCCGTTACATCATTTCCTTCAAAAAATTCAACTTGCAAACAACCCAGCCTCAGATAAGTAAAGGGGTGGTATAATTACTCTTTTTATATTAATAAAAATATTATATATACACAAAAAATTAATGATTAAATTAATTATTATATATTTATATTTATATATAAATATATATTATTTATTAGTTTATTTTTAATATATATTTTATATCAACAATTAAATTAATAACTAATTTTTAGTATATACAAAATATAATATGGTTGTAATAATAAATCTCTAAAGTGAATTTCTAACGAAGAGATAGATGTCATCATTCTATATATTGAGAGGAATAGATTCCCTCATTTTATTGCTTGATAAATCAGCTGCATGCTGTGTGGGAACTTCCTTATCCTATGTACCTTTTTATATATTTATATAAGGTTAGTTTCAACGATCTAACCAACTAACTAGACACAGAAATGAAACTAACTAATCTATGGTAGGTAAAATGAAATAAATAACAGAAAAGCCTCCAACTAACTCAAGTTAAACAATTAAGAGTGTTCTCATTATTAATTAATGAGGTGGAGTGGTGGACCTTCTAAGTTCTGATGAGCTTAGTGACATTAAAATTTTAAGAAATGAAAAGTCGGCATTGATGTGCAACGAACCTGATTGATTTTAATTTGTTTGATTCCTTTCGTCTCATCCTTCGAGGATTCTATATTTCTATCAGAGTGATGCTCGCTCTTAAATCTATTATATATTAATGACAACTAAAATGTTATATGACATTATGTTAATTGCAATTAAGATAAAATTGTTTCGTTAAAATTAGTGACTTTTCCTTTTTTTTCTTTTTTCTTAATTTATTCTGACTCTTTTATATATTATTAATTTAACTATTAAAATATTTAATATAATACTTTTTTATTGTAATTAAAATAAAATATTTTTTAAAAGATTAAAACGTTTTTTTCTTTTTTCCTCTTTTCATTTCTATTTTTATCCATTCTTTCATCTCTTTTATCTCTTTTTTTTATATTATCAATAAAAAAATTTAATTTGTCTTTTATATATTAATACAAAAAGAATATTTTTAAAAAGAAGGTAAAAATATTGTTTTATTATTTTATTTTTCTTCTTATTTTATATATTATTAAATAAAAAGACAATCAATTTGGATTGATTTATTAGTAATTAGTTTGTTCATCAGTTTAATTTAAACAAATATCCAAAATTTAAATTTTATCTTGTGCATACAGTAATTTATTAGTCATAAAAAAATAAAAAAACAAAATAAAATAACTAATTTTTCTTCATATTTAAATAAAAAAAATTTAAAAAGTGATAATGCTACATGATTAAGTCATTTTAGTAATTTAACTAAGTTAGTCTAATAATTTAAAGATTAGATAAATACCCATCCAGTAATAAACCAGGTGGGATCGGGCAAGAGATATTTGCCTGGCAATTACCTGCATAACATCAGTAAATGTGAAATTACTTACATATCTCTAGGTATATATATATATTAGTTATGAAATTCTAAATTATGCAAAGCTCAGTATCTAAGTCTGACTGCCTCTTCGTCTCTCAACTCTCTGCCATTAGACCTCAAAACCTTACTCTCTACTTCTCTCAGCATTGTTGGCGTTGATGTCACTACAAAAAAAATGTTGAATGTTGTCGGATTTAACGTTATACATTAACATCGATTTATCGACGAATTTATTAATAGTTTTGGTGTAAAATTCGTCAGGTCAAATCATTATCAGCAAATTTTTGTTTTCGACAGTAAATTCGCCAGTAATAATTGGAGAAAAAATGAAAAAAATAAGCGTGAAATATAGCGTGAGATTTACTGGCGAATTTTTTTGCTGATAAATCCAATTAGTGAAACGCTGTGTTTTGATGACCCATAATGCGATACCATTGGATTATCCACCAGTAAATCCGATGGTAACGAGCCCTAAAATTCGAAGTGTGAACCCTCTCCTCCTTCATTTCGAAATTTTCTCTCTCTCTCTCTCTAACCTCTCTTCTCCCACTCTCACTAACCCTCTCCTCTCCCCGCCGCTCCGTCGGTCCCGCCGCCACAATCGTCTACTGTTGTCGCCTCCTCTCCTCCTCACTGAAACTAGCCCGTTCCTCCGCTCCCTTCGGTCAACCGCAACTCCTTCTCTCCCTCCCTGTTCATGTCTCACCGTCGCCGTCTAGCACCGCTGCGGTGCTCCACCAACAGCGGCTGTTGCTGTCACTGTATCTCTCTCTCCTGAGTTCTTCTTCCTCTATTCGAAGCTTAAGTTCTATGATCACTCTTTTTTTCTTTAAGTAAATTTAGGATTTAGTTATATATTAATTTGTAGTTAGTAAGTGAAATTGGTTATCATATGCTAATTGCAAGCCTTAGAAGAATGAAATATTAATTAGGGTGAAGACTTCATGTTTAGTGTTGGGTAGATTTAGGCCATTGAAGATAAATCTCTTTGTTAAAGTCTAAAAATTAATAATTAACATTTTTTATGTGACTATATCAAATATTATTTTAGATATTAAGTTTAATTTACTTGCTAAGGATATTTGAAGAAAAATTAATATTATATAAATTGTATTAATTATACATGGTACCTAAATCATTATATGTTATCTTTGTTAGTACTTGTGTCTTACAATTTATAGAATGTAATAACTTCTATGAATTAATGATACTAAATGATTAGTTCTAAATTGAGATTTCATTATATGAATTTATAGGAATTATGAAACTATTATAAATAATATATTATGAAGTCGTTATTGCAAAATAAACTTCATAATGATTGGATGAACATGTATAACAATTATTTGCTGAAATTTTTAGGCATAATTGAAATAAAAATGTTGCATTTTCAATGTATAAACAAGTTAATATATTATGTTAGAAATGTTGTGAATTTAATTGATTTTTGACTGATATTGTGAATTGAGGTTGATTGGATTTGTGAAAATCGTAAAGGTGGATATATGTCCAATTTTAGGAGAGGTTATATCAATTTTTTTTAAATAATATAAATGTTGAAGAATTTGTGTTGTATATATGCTTATTGGTGTTAATAATATATTCTCTTTGCAGATATGACGACAGGTAGTTGATGAGCGGATAATTTATACGCTTTTTGGCATTGTTTTTAGGTAGTTTTTAGTAAGTTCAAGCTACTTTTAGGGATGTTTTCATTAGTTTTTATGTTAAATTCACATTTCTGGACTTTACTATGAGTTTGTGTATTTTTCTGTAATTTCAGGTAATTTCTGGCTGAAATTGAGGGACTTGAGCAAAACTCTGAAAAAGGCTGACAAAAGGACTGCTGATGCTGTTGGAATCTGACCTCCCTGCACTCAAAATGGATTTTCTGGAGCTACAGAACTCCAAATGGCACGCTCTCAATGGCGTTGAAAAGTAGACATCCAGAGCTTTCCAGAAATATATAATAGTCTATACTTTATTCGAAAATTGACGACGTAACTTGGCATTAAACGCCAAGTACATGCTGCTGTCTGGAGTTAAACGCCAGAAACACGTCATGATCCGGAGTTGAACGCCCAAAACACGTTATAACTTGGAGTTCAACTCCAAGAAAAGCCTCAGCTCATGGATAGATCAAGCTCAGCCCAAACATACACCAAGTGGGCCCCGGAAGTGGATTTATGTATCAATTACTTACTCATGTAAACCCTAGTAGGTAGTCTAGTATAAATAGGATAATTTACTATTGTATTAGACATCTTTTGATCACTTGAGATCTAAGGAACATCTTGGGACGTTTAGTTCTCAAATCATGGGGGCTGGCCATTCGGCCATGCCTGAACCTTTCACTTATGTATTTTCAACGGTGGAGTTTCTGCACACCATAGATTAAGGGTGTGGAGCTCTGCTGTACCTCAAGTTTCAATACAATTACTATTACTTTCTATTCAATTCTCTTTTATTCTTATTCCAAGATATCCGTTGCACAACACTTTGATGAATGTGATGATCCGTGACACTCATCATCATTCTCACCTATGAACGCGTGTGACTGACAACCACTTCCGTTCTACCTTAGGCCGGGTGCATATCTCTTAGATTCCTCAACAGAATCTTCGTGGTATAAGTTAGATAGATGGCGGCATTCATGAGGATCCGAAAAGTCTAAACCTTGTCTATGGTATTCCGAGTAGGATTCTGGAATTGAATGACTGTGACGAGCTTCAAACTCCTGAAGGTTGGGCGTGATGACAAACGCAAAAGAATCAAGGGATTTTATTCCAACCTGATTGAGAACCGACAAATGATTAGCCGTGCTGTGACAGAGCATAGTAACGTTTTCACTGAGAGGATGGGATGTAGCCATTGACAACAGTGATGCCCTACATACAGCTTGCCATGGAAAGGAGTAAGAAGGATTGGATGAAAGCAATGAGAAAGTAGAGATTCAAGAGGAGCACAGCATCTCCATATGCCTATCTGAAATTTCCACTATTGATTTACATAAGTATTTCTATCTTATTTTATTTTCTGTTTATTATTAATTATTCGAAAATCCATAAACCAATTTAATCTGCCTAACTGAGATTTACAAGGTAACCATAGCTTGCTTCATACCAACAATCTCCGTGGGATCGACCCTTACTCACGTAAGGTATTACTTGGACGACCCAGTGCACTTGCTGGTTAGTTGTGGGGAGTTGTGAATTGAATTTTAGACACCGTGATATTGAGCACCAAGTTTTTGGAGCCATTACCAGGGATTGTTTCGAGTTAGAAAAGAATGAATCACAATTTCGTCCACCAAGTTTTTGGCGCCGTTGCCGGGGATTGTTCGAGTATGGACAACTAACGGTTCATCTTGTTGCTCAGATTAGGTAATTTTCTTTTCAAAAACTTTTTCAAAATTTTTCTTTTCTTTTTCGTTTTTCCAAAAATATTTTCGAAAAAAATTAATAAAAATCCAAAAAAATTAGAAAATCATAAAAATAAAAAATATTTTGTGTTTCTTGTTTGAGTCTTGAGTCAATTTTTAAGTTTGGTGTCAATTGCATGCTTAAAAATTTTTCTTGCATTTTTCGAAAATTCCATGCATTCATAGTGTTCTTCATGATCTTCAAGTTGTTCTTGATAAGTCCTCTTGTTTGATCTTTATGTTTTCTTGTTTTGTGTTGTTTGTTGTTTTTCATATGCATTTTTCGTTTGTTAGAGTCCATGCATTAAAGATTTCTAAGTTTGGTGTCTTGCATGTTTTCTTTGCATCAAAAATTTTTCAAAATTATGTTCTTGATGTTCATCATGATCTTCAAAGTGTTCTTGGTGTTCATCTTGACATTCATAGCATTCTTGCATGCATTCATTGTTTTGATCTAAAAATTTCATGCATTGAGTATTTTTGTTGTTTTTCTCTCTCATAATTAAAAAATTCAAAAATCAAAAAAATATTTTTTCCTTATTTCCCTCCAAATTTTCGAAATTTTGGGTTGACTTGGTCAAGAATTTTTAAAATTAGTTGTTTCTTACAAGTCAAGTCAAAATTTTAATTTTAAAAATCTTATCTTTTCAAAATCTTTTTCAAAAATTATATCTTTTTCATTTTTTTTCTATTTTTCGAAAATTTCAAAAATATTTTTCAAATTATTTTCAAAATCTTTTTCTTATCTTTATATCTAATTTTTGAAAATTATGCTAACAATTAATGTGATTGATTCAAAAATTTGAAGTTTGTTACTTTCTTGTTAAGAAAGGTTCAATCTTTAAGTTCTAGAATCTTATCTTGTAGTTTCTTGTTAGTGAAGTAAGTAATTTCAAATTTTTAAATTAAATCTTTTTGTCTCTTATCTTATCTTTTTCAAAAATTTTATCTTTTTCAAAATTTGATTTTAAAATATCTTATCTAACTTCTTATCTTCTTATCTTTTTAAAATTTAATTTCAAATCTTTTTCAATCAACTAACTAACTTTGTGTTTGTTTCTTATCTTTTTCAAAACCACCTAACTACTTTTCCCTCTCTAATTTTCGAAAATATCTCACCCTTTTCAAAAATTCTTTTTAATTAACTAAATGTTTCATGTTTTAATTTTAATTACATTTATCTCTAATTTTCGAAAATTACTAATCCCTTTTTAAAAAAAAAAAATTATTTTCGAAATTTTCCTTCTCTTTTCTTATTCTATTTAATTATTTATTTACTAACACTTCTCTTCACCTCTCTTCATCTAAAAATCCGAACCCAATATATCCCGTGTGTTTGGATTCTTCACTCTTCTACATTCTTCTCCCCTTTCTTCTTCTACTAACATAAAGGAATCTCTATACTGTGACATAAAGGATTCCTCTTCTTTTCTTGTTTTCTTCTCTTTCATATGAGCAGGAACAGGGAAAAAGGCACTCTTGTTGAAATTGATCCTGAACCTGAAAGGACTCTGAAAAGGAAACTAAGAGAAACTAAATTACAACAATCCAGAAACAACCTTTCAGAAATTTTCGAACAAGAGAAGGAGATGGCAGCCGAAAATTATAATAATGCAAGGAGAATGCTTGGTGACTTCACAAAGCCAACGTCCAAATTTGATGGAAGAAACATCTCCATTCCTGCCATTGGAGCCAACAACTTTGAGCTGAAACCTCAGCTAGTTGCCTTAATGCAACAAAACTGCAAGTTTTATGGACTTCCATCTGAAGATCCTTATCAGTTTTTAACTGAGTTCTTGCAGATCTGTGAGACTGTAAAGACGAATGGAGTTGATCCTGAAGTCTACAGACTCATGCTTTTCCCTTTTGCTGTAAGAGACAGAGTTAGAACATGGTTGGATTCACAACCTAAGGATAGCCTGGACTCCTGGGATAAGCTGGTCACAGCCTTCTTGGATAAATTCTTTCCTCCTCAAAAGCTGAGCAAGCTGAGAGTGGATGTTCAAACCTTCAAACAAAAAGATGGTGAATCCCTCTATGAAGCTTGGGAAAGATACAAGCAGCTGACCAAAAGATGTCCATCTAACATGTTTTCAGAATGGACCATATTAGATATATTCTATTATGGTCTCTCTGAATTTTTAAAAATGTCATTGGACCATTCTGCAGGTGGATCTATTTACCTAAAGAAAACGCCTGAAGAGGCTCAAGAACTCATTGACATGGTTGCAAACAACCAATTCATGTACACTTCTGAGACGAATTCAGTGAATAATGGAATACCTCAGAAGAAAGGAGTTCTTGAAATTGATACTCTGAATGCCATATTGGCTCAGAACAAAGTGTTGACTCAACAGGTCAACATGATCTCTCAAAATCTGAATGGATGGCAACATGCATCTAACAGTACTAAAGAGGCAGCTTCTGAAGAAGCTTATGATCCTGAGAACCCTGCCATGGCAGAGGTTAATTACATGGGTGAACCTTATGGAAACACCTATAACTCATCATGGAGAAATCATCCAAATTTCTCATGGAAGGATCAACAAAAGCCTCAACAAGGCTTTAACAATGGTGGACGCAATAGGCTGAGCAATAGCAAGCCTTTTCCATCATCTTCTCAGCAACAGACAGAGAATTCTGAACAAAACACTTCTAATTTAGCCAATTTAGTATCTGATCTGTCAAAGGCCACTTTCAGTTTCATGAGTGAAACAAGATCCTCCATCAGAAATCTGGAGGCACAAGTGGGCCAGCTAAGTAAGAAAGTCATTGAAACTCCTCCCAGTATTCTCCCAAGCAATACAGAAGAGAATCCAAAAGGAGAGTGCAAGGCCATTGATATAATCAATATGGCCGAATGCACAAGGGAGGAGGAGGACAAAAATCCTAGTGAGGAAGACCTCTTGGGACGTCCCTCAAGCAAGAAGGAGTTTCCTATTAAGGATCCAAAGGAATCTGAGGCTCATATAGAGACCATAGAGATTCCATTAAATCTCCTTCTGCCATTCATGAGCTCTGAATACTATTCTTCCTCTGAAGAGGATGAAGATGTGACTGGAGAGCAAGTTGCTCAATATTTAGGAGCTATCATGAAGCTGAATGCCAAGTTGTTTGGTAAGGAGACTTGGGAAAGTGAACCTCCTTTGCTCATTAATGAACTGGATACCTGGATTCAGCAAATTCTACCTCAAAAGAAACAAGATCCTGGCAAGTTTTTGATACCTTGTACCATAGGCACCATGACCTTTGCAAAAGCTCTATGTGATCTGGGGTCAGGGATAAATCTTATGCCACTCTCTGTAATGGAGAAGCTGGGGATCATTGAGGTACAACCTGCCTTGTTCTCATTACAATTGGCAGATAAGTCATTGAAACAAGCTTATGGAATAGTAGAGGACGTGTTGGTAAAGGTTGAAGGCCTTTACATCCCTGCTGATTTCATAATCTTAGACACTAGGAAGGAAGAGGATGATTGCATCATCCTTGGAAGACCTTTCCTAGCCACAGCAAGAGCTGTGATAAATGTCAACAGAGGTGAATTAGTCCTTCAATTGAATGGGGACTACCTTGTGTTTAAGGCACATGGCCATCCCTCTGTGGCAAAAGAGAGTAAGCATGAAGAGCTTCTCTCAGTTCAGAGTCAAGAAGAGCCCCCACAGTCAAACTCTAAGTTTGGTGTTGGGAGGCCACAACCAAACTCTAAGTTTGGTGTTAAGACCCCATATCCAAACTCTAAGTTTGGTGTTGGGTGACGATTGGATTTTTGACGGTTTAGAATTTACAAATGAATTCTCGTTGCAAGTATAGTTTCTAAACCAATCACTAATCCTTTCATACAAAAAGTTGTTTGTCACTAAAACTGATGAGCGGATAATTTATACGCTTTTTGGCATTGTTTTTATATAGTTTTTAGTAAGTTTGAGCTACTTTTAGGGATGTTTTCCTTAGTTTTTATGTTAAATTCACATTTCTGGACTTTACTATGAGTTTGTGTGTTTTTCTGTGATTTCAGGTAAATTCTGACTGAAATTGAGGGATTTGAGCAAAACTCTGAAAAAGGCTGACAAAAGGACTGCTGATGCTGTTGGATTCTGACCTCCCTGCACTCGAAATGGATTTTCTGGAGCTACAGACCTCCAATTGGCACGCTCTCAACGGCGTTGGAAAGTAGACATCCAGGGCTTTCCAGCAATATATAATAGTCCATACTTTATTCGAAGAATGACGACGCAACTTGGCGTTGAACGCCAAGTACACGCTCCTTTCTGGAGTTAAACGCCAGAAAAACGTCATAATCCGGAGTTGAACGCCCAAAGCACATCACAACTCGAAATTCAACTCCAAGAGAAGCCTCAGCTCGTGGATAGATCAAGCTCAGCCCAAGCATACACCAAGTGGACCCCGGAAGTGGATTTATGCATCAATTACTTACTCATGTAAACCCTAGTAGCTAGTCTAGTATATATAGGACCTCTTACTATTGTATTAGACATCCTGGATTGTATTTTGATCTAGTGATCACGTTTAGGGGGCTGGCCATTCGGCCATGCCTGAACCTTTTGCTTATGTATTTTCAACGGTGGAGTTTCTGCACACCATAGATTAAGGGTGTGGAGCTCTGCTGTACCTCAAAGATTAATGAAGTTCTATTTTCTTTTATTCAATTCTCTATCTTATTCTTATTCCAAGATATTCATTCGTATTCAAGAACATGATGAATGATGATGAGTTAGATAACCCTCATTATTATTCTCACTGATGAACGCGCGTGATTGACAACCACTTCCGTTCTACATGCAACAAAGCTTGAATGTGTATCTCTTAGATTCTCCAACAGAATCTTCGTGGTATAAGCTAGATAGATGGCGGCATTCATCTGGATCCGGAAAGTCCAACCTTGTCTGTGGTGTTCCGAGTAGGATCCTGGGAATCCGGAAAGTCTCACCTTGTCTGTGGTATTCCGAGTAGGATTCCGTTCATGAATGACTGTGACGTGCTTCAAACTTTAACCTGCTGGGCGTTAGTGACAAACGCAAAAGAGGGATTCTATTCCAGTAGGAGCGGGAACCAACCGGTGATTGGCCGTACTGTGACAGAGTGCGTGCATTAGCTTTCACTGCGAGGATGGGATGTAGCTATCAACCATGGGTGATGCCTCCAGACTGGTTAGCTGTGCGAGTGACAGCCGTACAGGTTATTTCCCCGAGAGGAATGAAAGTAGCCACAGCTGATAGTGAACCCCTATACAAAGCTTGCCATGGAAAGGAGTAAACTCAGGATTGAATTGAAGCAATAGGAGAGCAGGCGTCCGAGAGCTCTACAGCATCTTCATTCCGCTTATCTGAAATTCCTACCAATGAATCTACATAAGTATTTCTATCCCTTTTATATTTCCTTTTTATTTAATGATAATCATAATTACTCTTTAATCTCCCTAACTGAGATTTACAAGGTGACCATAGCTTGCTTCATACCAACAATCTCTGTGGATTCGACCCTTACTCACGTAAGGTTATTACTTGGACGACCCAGTACACTTGCTGGTTAGTTGAGCGGAGTTGTGAATTCCAATAAAGAAAACCTCACACAGGTGCTGCCCCTTATAAGCTTTCATTCAAAATCCAAGAAACATATAATGTGATCACAATTTCGTCCACCAAAAACAAACCCCTAAAATTTATAAACCGAAGTATTGGAACCTCGGGTCGTTCTCCCTAGGAATTACAATAGAGTGTCTTGTTATTGGTTGTGAGTTATTTTGGGGTTTTGATATGAAGCATGAAAGATAAATGGCAAGAAAAGTGAACTAACAACTATAAAAGGCTCTTGGTAAGGTGTGAGAACTAGAAGTCCTATCCTAGTTATCCTTCTCAATTGTGATGAGAATTGTTCATTGCTACCACTTAGTTAACCCTTACTAAATAAAGGAAAGTCAAGTGGATGAATTGACTTGAGCCACAAGTTCTAGCCAACTCCCAAGGAAAGACTAGCTTTAGTGCATCCAAACCAATTAGCAATCTCTTCAATTATCAATCAACAAAGGAATTAGATAACTCAAGTGTCACTAATTACTCTACCTAGGCCAAGAGGAACAAAATCTACACTAAATCTAGAAGAGGCATTTCATCAAACACATAAAAGGCAATAAAAGTAAACAACATAAATTGCATGAATTAAAGAGAGATCTAACTACAAAGGCAAGAGATCAACAATAGAAAAGCAAAGAAGAACAATTATTATGAATTACCTCTTATTGAATTGAAAGAAAATGGGAGAAACAAAAGTAGATCTACAACAAAACACAAGAACAACATAAAGGAAATTACAATAAAAGAGTAGAAGAAGATGAATGTAGCAACAAAGAATTGAGAGATAGAAGTGAAAGAAAGCAAAGATTAAAATCTAGATCTAAGAACTAAACCTAATCCTAATCCTAATTCTAGAGAGAAGAGAGAGCTTCTCTCTCTAGAAACTAACTCTAACTACTAAACTAAACTAATGGTTAAAAGTTCTAAAGTGTGAAAAGTATGTTGATTCCTCTTCACTCCTTGGGTTAAATAGCATCAGAAATGAGTTGGATTGGGCCCACAAGGCTTCTAAAATCGCTGGCCACGTTTTGCTTTAAGTGAACCAGGTGGCAGCAACGGCGCGTGCGCGTACTTTGTGCGTGCGCGCCACCATAAGTGTAGCAACTATGGCAGATCTTATATCGTTTCGAAGCCCCGGATGTTAGCTTTCTAACCCAACTGGAACCGCATCATTTGGACCTCTGTAGCTCAAGTTATGGTCGATTAAGTGCGAATAGGTCGGCTTGACAGCTTTCCGGTTCTTTCATTTCTTCATGAGTTCTCCAACTTTTCATGCTTCTTTCTTCATTCCCTTGGTCCAATCTTTGCCTCCTAAACCTTAAATCACTTAACAAACATATCAAGGCATCTAATTGAATCAAGGAGAATTAGATTTAGCTATTTTAAGACCTAAAAAGCATGTTTTCACTCTTAAGCACAATTAAAGGAGAAGTTATAAAACCATGCTATTTCAATGGATAAATGTGGGTAAAAGGTTATAAAATCTCCTAAAATCAATACAAGACAAACCGTCAAAACGGGGTTTGTCAACCTCCCCACACTTAAACCAAGCATGTCCTCATGCTTAAGCCAAGAGAGAAGCAAAGGGTATCAACATTTATTCAATGTAAATAAACTATATGCAATTATCTAAATGGATGCAACTAAATGCAAAATGGTTTTACCTACTTGATTAAAAATAAATCATTCCTCCAAGTCATACTTGCACAAGTAGGGCCAAGATCATATAACGATTCATGAGTCCTACCAATTCGAATATCAAAATGAAGTTCAAGAAGACTTGCAAGAAGAATGCTCATGAAAGCCGGGAATCAAGGAATTGAGCATCGAACCTTCACCGGAAGTGTTTGCACTCTAGTCGCTCAAGTGTGTAGGGTCAATTCTCTCAATTCTCCCCTAATCATGTTTTCTAAGATTTGTTTTTCTTCTAACAACCAACATATATTTCATGCATGCATACATATATCATGAGGTCTTTTCATAGGTTGTAATGGGGTTAGGGTCAAGGTAGGATGCATATTTGGTCAAGTGAGTTTGAAATTTGAATCTTTGATAAGCTTAAACTTCCCACCTAACCTATGACATCCTATACAATTTCAAAGCTAACCTAACTACCCATTTCTCACTTTTTCACATACTCATGTATTCCTTTTTATTTCACAACACATATGCATTGATCTTATTGGACTACACTTTGCTTTGGGGCATTTTGTCCCCCCCTTTTTTTTATTTCTTTATTTTTCTTCCTTTTTTTTTTCTTTCTTTTTTTCGATTTTTTTTAATTTTGTTCTTCTCATTCATTCATTTTTTTTTCTTTCTTTCAAATTATATACAAGAACATCAATGCATAAGGTCTATACAATTTATCAATACATGATCATATACCCGATTCCCGATATTTACACTAATAATACAAAACTACCCTTTTATTCACCCAATGTCCCAAGGTTCCCACACTTGAATGATACTCACACACACTAGCCTAAGCTAATCAAAGATCCACATAAGGACATTTATTGTTTTTCGCTTTAAGGCTTGTAATGTGCTAAAATAAGAACAAGTGGGTTAAGCGTAAGCTCAAATTGGCTAACAATGGAAGATAAAAGGTAAGGCTATTTGGGTAAGTGAGCTAATGAAATGATGGCCTCAATCATATAAATGCATGAATACACAAAATAATGGACATAAAGAATCAACAAATCAAAGATTACAATCATAGAAAGAGAATAATGCACACAAGAAGGAAAAATAAGTGGTTATAAGATGTAACCACACCATTAGGCTCAAATCTCACTCGCTTGTGTTCTTAGCTCAAAAACATGATCCACAATATATATACTTCAAGCAAGCTTAATGAACGGTTTTCACTCAAATCAATTGGTGCCCTATAGATAGAATTCTTGAAAAATTTCATTATTTTGACTAAGCTTATTGTGTATATGTATGCAAAAATTAAGAGAATGCAAGTAAAAATCCTAAAATCCTAGAATGAAATGCAAAAGTGTTGGGATTAGAAATTTGTCACCCAAAATCGCCGATTGGTCGGACGACCTCCCCACACTTAAAAGTTTGCACCGTCCTCGGTGCATACAAAGAAGAGCAAGGTGGACGGGTTGCTACAATTGATGAGCTCCTTTAAAAGGTTGTGCGGATGACTTGTTTGTTGCCCCATTTAGAAACTTTCCTTTCCTTCCGTATTGGTGGCCAACCCAAAAGGAAGGAAAGAAAGAAAATTAAGCCTATAACAAAGATATCAAGGCAATTAGAACATAGGCGGGGGCTAATGCCAAATAAGAGTATGATTCCCTACTACATGTTAGCTAAGCATGTGAGTGAGAAAACAATGTAAGCTAAGGCATATCATTAAGCTTGATGCAAGAGTAAAGTTAAAGCATGAAGAGTGTATTGAGCATCAAGTTCAAATGAGAAGAAGTGGGTCATGAAAGACAATATGAGGTCATATCAATGCACAAAGACACAAGAGTCATACAAGATGAAGCATTGATTTAAAAGTTTCATCACCCAACAATATCAAACAAGTCAAGAGGCACCAAAATAATGCAAGAATTTCTCAACAATTGAGTAGGAAGATGCAACACCATTATTAAAATGACTAAAAAAAAAACGAAAACATGCTACAAAAACTAAATGAAAATGGGAAGAGTAGAAGTATGCGAATGTGATAAGCAAAAGAAAATGGAAGGGGAGAAAAAAAACTTTTCTTTTTACCGACGCGTGCGCGTCATGCGTGCTTACGCGTCGATGTGCATATTGGTTGAAGGACGCGTACGCGCCATGTGCGCGTACGCATGCATCGAGTTAGGCCGGAGGCATAATGTCAGCCCAAGTCTGGCACAACTCTCGGGTAAAAGTACCAGGAGTGTAGATCGTGCAATCGACGCGCGCGCGCACAGTGTGCGTGCGCGTGCATTGCGAATTTAAGATGATGTGCGCGTACGCGCCAAGTGCGCGCACGCGTGCATAGACTTATGCCTTAGGCCCAATGTTCGCACAGTGCAGGCCTAACTCTCGGGTTTTTGGCTGGGGTCGAATTTTTGCATCCACGCGTACGCGTACAGTGCGCGTCCGCGTGGGTGGTCAAAAAATGCTCAGGTGCGCGTACGCGTCATGTGCGCGAACGCGTGGATGGTGTTCTGTTTTTTTTTTTCAAAAATTTTTGCTATGTTTTTGCACCAATCCAAGCATTCCAAACCTCCAAGCTATTAGCAAAACACCCTAGAACCTTATTCAACATACTATACTACTAACTAAACTCAATAAAACAATAAAAAACAAGAAATTAAACTAATTCTACCAATAAAAGATAAAAATGAAAATGAGAATCTACCTACAATGGCAACTCAATTCACTTATTAAAAACTAAAAGAGTATGGAAAGAGTTTACCATGGTGGGGTGTCTCCCACCAAGCACTTTTATTTATTGTCCTTAAGTTGGACTTATGGGGAGCTTCTTATCAAGGTGGCTTGTGCTTGTATTCATCTTGGAACTCCCACCAATGCTTGGTTCTCCATTGTGCCCCAAGATTTCTCATGGATTGAGCCAAGTGTTGATGGAGTTCTTCACAAGCTTGGGGATCCCAAAATTGATCATCTTCTTGTGATCCGGGGTCCCACACTTTGTTTTCACACCCGTCTTGAGGTTGATCATCATTATTAGTCCATCCGGGTGGTGAACAAGATGAATTCTCTATGAAGTGCCCAACAATCCTCCTAGACCTATCTATTTGAGCACTATTCCCACCTTTGTATTCAACTCTTAAAGTATCAACCAAAATGAGCCTTGATTTGCAACGCCAACCACGAAACATCTTTCGCTTACGCTTCATCCCACAAAGCATCCTAAGTTGACCATCCGTTTCAAGCAAGCCATACTCAAGTGGGATAATAAAGCTAATAGAAATGAATTTTACCCACTCAAGTGAAGGAGTAGATGACAACCTAGGCAAAGATGCTTCCAAAGATCTGGACAAAGCATAACCAACCCTCGTTCTTCTATTTCTAGGGACTTCCACCTCTTCACAAGATCTCTTAATCTCAATCCTTTGTTCAACAATTTCATCAAAACCTTTTCCCTTACTCAAATCATAATAGGGAGGGTGAGAAAAATTTACCTCCTCAACGCTTTCAAATCCAACCGGAGAAGGTTCTTCATGCTCAAAGGATTCTTCACCACGAAGACTTGATGCTTGATCTTTATCACCAAGGGAACTCAATTCTTTCTCTATCCCATCCAAGTCTTCATATGGAATATGCCTTGGAAGGTGTGCACTTTCCTCCCTAGCATCAATTTCAATCATCTTGGAGGGGTTTTCTTCAACTCTATGTTCCCATGGAGGCTCCGCATCTCCTAAGTCTTCTACCACTTCTTCCTTGTTTTCAACAATTAAAGCTTCCTCCAATTGTTCCAATACAAAGCAACTTCCCTCATTTCCCACTGGAGTTTCCAATCTCTCCTTCATGCTATGTTCTTCATTTGATTCTCCACATGTAGCCATGGGAGTTCCTTGAGTGTTCAAGCATTGGGAGGCTAATTGATTTGTTACCGCATCCAAGGCGGCCATGAAATTTTGCACATCCCTTTTCATCTCTTCTTGCCCTTGAACAAGAACACCAAGGGTTTCATCCATTAGAGATTGGGGTGGGTGGAAGGGTTCATCATTTTGGGGGAAGGGTTCATAGTAGGAAGATGGTTCTTCTCGATAGAGTTGTGGTGGTTCAATGTTTTCCATTCTTTCCACTTGTTGCACAACACACTCCATGGTTGCTTGAAATTGATCCAATGCTTCCTTGAGATGATCCCTTGACTCTTGTTCCTCTTGGATAATATGATTAGGATCATGTGGCTCTTGGATCAATGGATATGAGTATTCTTCCATGAGAAGTTGTGGTGGAAAGTAGTATTCATCTTGCGGTTGAAAATTTTCATATGTCGGAGGTGGTTCATCTTGGTAATAATATGGAAGGGGTGGCTCTTGAAAGTGGTGATGTTGGGATGGTGGTGGCTCTATGTGTGGTTCATATGGCTCATATGGTTGTTGGTAGGATGGATATAGGTTAGGGTCATATAAAGGTGTTTGGCGAGAAGAGGCTTGTGAGTGTGGGTGAGAGTTATGTTGAGGATATGGTTCATAGGCATATGGTGGTGGTTCTTGAAAGTCACAAGGTGATTCACCATAGCCATTGGATTGATATGCATCATAGAATGGCTCTTCTTCATAGTGCATTGGTGGAGGTTGTTGCCATGAAGATTGATCATATGCATATGGCTCCTCCCACCTTTGGTTGTCCCATCCTTGATACATCTCTTCATTATAATCTCCACTTCCTACAACATAGTTGTAATCACACTCATAGCCAAAATGAGAATTCATGATAGTAAGAGAAGGCAAAACAAAAACAAAAACAGAAAATTAGTAACAAATAAAGAGAACACACTAAAAACTAACAAAGAAGCAAAGAGAAAACATATTCACAATATTCACATATATACAATAACCAATAACATAACACCATTGCATTTCCCCGGCAACGACGCCATTTTGACGATTGGATTTTTGACGGTTTAGAATTTACAAATGAATTCTCGTTGCAAGTATAGTTTCTAAACCAATCACTAATCCTTTCATACAAAAAGTTGTTTGTCACTAAAACAAACCCCTAAAATTTATAAACCGAAGTATTGGAACCTCGGGTCGTTCTCCCTAGGAATTACAATAGAGTGTCTTGTTATTGGTTGTGAGTTATTTTGGGGTTTTGATATGAAGCATGAAAGATAAATGGCAAGAAAAGTGAACTAACAACTATAAAAGGCTCTTGGTAAGGTGTGAGAACTAGAAGTCCTATCCTAGTTATCCTTCTCAATTGTGATGAGAATTGTTCATTGCTACCACTTAGTTAACCCTTACTAAATAAAGGAAAGTCAAGTGGATGAATTGACTTGAGCCACAAGTTCTAGCCAACTCCCAAGGAAAGACTAGCTTTAGTGCACTCCAAACCAATTAGCAATCTCTTCAATTATCAATCAACAAAGGAATTAGATAACTCAAGTGTCACTAATTACTCTACCTAGGCCAAGAGGAACAAAATCTACACTAAATCTAGAAGAGGCATTTCATCAAACACATAAAAGGCAATAAAAGTAAACAACATAAATTGCATGAATTAAAGAGAGATCTAACTACAAAGGCAAGAGATCAACATAGAAAAGCAAAGAAGAACAATTATTATGAATTACCTCTTATTGAATTGAAAGAAAATGGGAGAAACAAAAGTAGATCTACAACAAAACACAAGAACAACATAAAGGAAATTACAATAAAAGAGTAGAAGAAGATGAATGTAGCAACAAAGAATTGAGAGATAGAAGTGAAAGAAAGCAAAGATTAAAATCTAGATCTAAGAACTAAACCTAATCCTAATCCTAATTCTAGAGAGAAGAGAGAGCTTCTCTCTCTAGAAACTAACTCTAACTACTAAACTAAACTAATGGTTAAAAGTTCTAAAGTGTGAAAAGTATGTTGATTCCTCTTCACTCCTTGGGTTAAATAGCATCAGAAATGAGTTGGATTGGGCCCACAAGGCTTCTAAAATCGCTGGCCACGTTTTGCTTTAAGTGAACCAGGTGGCAGCAACGGCGCGTGCGCGTACTTTGCGCGTGCGCGTACTTTGCGCGTGCGCGCAACCATACGTATAGCAACTATGGCAGATCTTATATCGTTTCGAAGCCTCGGATGTTAGCTTTCTAACCCAACTGGAACCGCATCATTTGGACCTCTGTAGCTCAAGTTATGGTCGATTAAGTGCGAAGAGGTCGGCTTGACAGCTTTCCGGTTCTTTCATTTCTTCATGAGTTCTCCAACTTTTCATGCTTCTTTCTTCATTCCCTTGGTCCAATCTTTGCCTCCTAAACCTTAAATCACTTAACAAACATATCAAGGCATCTAATTGAATCAAGGAGAATTAGATTTAGCTATTTTAAGACCTAAAAAACATGTTTTCACTCTTAAGCACAATTAAAGGAGAAGTTATAAAACCATGCTATTTCAATGGATAAATGTGGGTAAAAGGTTATAAAATCCCCTAAAATCAATACAAGACAAACCGTCAAAACGGGGTTTGTCATTGGGACTATACAACATTGACCTGATCACTTTGTGGCTCCATGGGAGCCACTGTCAAGCTATTGACATTAAAGAAGCGCTTGTTGGGAGGCAACCCAATTTTATTTATCTAATTTTTATTTTATTATTATTTTATGTTTTCTTAGGTACATGATCATGAGGAGTCACAAAAAAATCATAAAAATTAAAAACAGAATCAAAAACAGCAGAAGAAAAAAATCACACCCTGGAGGAAGCACAGGCTGGCGTTCAACGCTAGTAAGATGCATCTGGCCGGCGTTCAACGCCAGAACAGAGCATCATTCTGGCGCTGAACGCCAGAAACAAGCAACATTCTGGCGCTGAATGCCAGGAATGTGCCTAGAGAAGAAAAACTGGCGCTGAACGCCAGTAACAAGCATGAAACTGGCGTTCAACGCCAGAAACATGCTTTACATGGGCGTTGAACGCCCAGAATGTGCACCACACGGCGTTTAAACACCAGAATAGTGTGCAAAGGCAATTTACATGCCTATTTGGTGCAGGGATGGAATTCCTTGACACCTCAAGATCTGTGGACCCCACAGGATCTGTGAACCCCACAGGATCCCCACCTACTATATTCCCACCTTACCTCCTAATCCTATTTTTGTGATTTGTAATTCCCATGTCACACTTCCCAACACTCTTCACCAATCACCTCAATTCCTCTTCCCAATCACCCCCTTCACCACTCACATCCATCCACTCTTCCCCATAAACCCCACCTTCCTTCAAAATTCAAAAATATTTTCCCACCCAATCCCACCCTAAAGAGCCATAACTTCACTCTCCCCTCTCCATATATATACCCTTCCATTCTACTTCATTTTCACACAACACAACCCCCTCTTACATACCTTGACCGAACCTACACTTCCCCTTCTCCTCCATATTCTCTTCTTCTTCTTCTTCTCTTCTTTTTTCTATTGCTCGAGGACGAGCAATATTTTAAGTTTGGTGTGGTAAAAGCATAAGCTTTTTTTTGTTTTTCCATTACCATCAATGGCACCTAAGACCGGAGAATCCTCTAGAAAAGGAAAAGGGAAGACAAAAGCTTCCACCTCCGAGTCATGGGAGATGGAAAGATTCATCTCCAAGAGCCATCAAGACCACTTCTATGATGTTGTGGCAAAGAAGAAGGTGATCCCTGAGGTCCCTTTCAAGCTCAAGAAAAAATGAGTATCCGGAGATCCGACATGAAATCCGAAGAAGAGGTTGGGAAGTCCTAACCAACCCCATGCAACAAGTCGGAATCTTAATGGTTCAAGAGTTCTATGCCAATGCATGGATCACTAGGAACCATGATCAAAGTATGAACCCGAGTCTAAAGAATTATCTCACAATGGTTCGGGGGAAATACTTAGATTTTAGTCCGAAAAATGTGAGGTTGGCATTCCACTTGCCCATGATGCAAGGAGATGAACGCCCCTACACTAGAAGGGTCAACTTTAATCAAAGGTTGGACCAAGTCCTTATGGACATATGTGTGGAAGGAGCTCAATGGAAGAGAGACTCCAAAGGCAAGCCAGTTCAACTAAGAAGACTGGACCTCAAGCCTGTGGCTAGAGGATGGTTGGAGTTCATTCAACGCTCCATCATTCCCACTAGCAACCGATCTGAAGTTACTGTGGATCGGGCCATCATGATTCATGGCATCATGATTGGAGAGGAAGTAGAAGTTCATGAGGTCATCTCCAATGAAATCTACAAAATAGCCGACAAGCCCTCACCCATGGCAAGGCTAGCTTTTCCTCACCTTATTTGCCATCTATGTTACTCAGCTGGAGTTATCATAGAAGGAGACATTCTCATTGAAGAGGATAAGCCCATCACCAAGAAGAGGATAGAGCAAGCAAGAGAGACCCTTCACGGTTCTCAAGAGATGCATGAGGAAACTCAAGAAATCCCTGAGATGCCTCAAGGGATGCACTTTCCTCCCAACAACTATTGAGAACAACTCAACACTTCCTTAGAAGATTTGAGCCACAATGTTGAACAATTAAGGGTGGAACATCATGAGCACTCCATCATTCTCCAAGAAATAAGAGAAGATCAAAGAGCAATGAGGGAGGAGCAACAAAGGCAAGGAAGGGACATAGAAGAGCTTAAGAACATCATTGGTCCTTCAAGAAGAAGACGCCACTAAGGTGGATTCATTCCTTGTTCTTATTTCTTTCTGCTTTTCGGTTTTTATGTTGTGTTTATCTATGTTTTGTGTCTCTACTTCATGATCATTAGTATGTAGTAACTATGCCTTAAAGCTATGAATAAATTCCATTAATCCTTCACCTCTCTTAAATGAAAAATGTTTTAATTCAAAAGAACAAGAAGTACATGAATTTCGAATTTATCCTTGAAATTAATTTAATTATATTGATGTGGTGACAATACTTTTTGTTTTCTGAATGAATGCTTGAACAGTGCATATTTTTGATATTGTTGTTTATGAATGTTAAAATTGTTGGCTCTTGAAAGAATAATGAATAAAGAGAAATGTTATTGATGATCTGAAAAATCATGAAATTGATTCTTGAATCAAGAAAAAGCAGTGAAAATTAAAAAGCTTGTGAAAAAAAAAAGAAAAAAAAGAAAAAAAATGGCGAAAAAAAAAGAGAGAAAGAAAAAGCAAGCAGAAAAAGCCAATAGCCCTTAAAACCAAAAGGCAAGGGTAAAAAGGATCCAAGGCTTTGAGCATCAATGGATAGGAGGGCCCAAGGAAATAAAATCCAGGCCTAAGCGGCTAAACCAAGCTGTCCCTAACCATGTGCTTGTGTCATGAAGGTCCAAGTGAAAAGCTTGAGACTGAGTGGTTAAAGTCGTGATCCAAAGCAAAAAGAGTGTGCTTAAGAGCTCTGGACACCACTAACTGGGGACTCTAGCAAAGCTGAGTCACAATCTGAAAAGGTTCACCTAGTTATGTGTCTGTGGCATTTATGTATCCGGTGGTAATACTGGAAAACAAAGTGCTTAGGGCCACGGCCAAGACTCATAAGTAGCTGTGTTCAAGAATCAACATACTTAACTAGGAAAGTCAATAACACTATCTGAAATTCTAAGTTCCTAGAGAAGCCAATCATTCTGAACTTCAAAGGAAAAAGTGAGATGCCAAAACTGTTCAGAAGCAAAAAGCTACAAGTCCCGCTCATCTAATTAGAATTAATATTCATTGATATTTTGGAATTTATAGTATATTCTCTTCTTTTTATCCTATTTGATTTTCAGTTGCTTGGGGACAAGCAACAATTTAAGTTTGGTGTTGTGATGAGCGGATAATTTATACGCTTTTTGGCATTGTTTTTAGGTAGTTTTTAGTAAGTTCAAGCTACTTTTAGGGATGTTTTCATTAGTTTTTATGTTAAATTCACATTTCTGGACTTTACTATGAGTTTGTGTGTTTTTTTGTAATTTCAGGTAATTTCTGGCTGAAATTGAGGGACTTGAGCAAAACTCTGAAAAAGGCTGACAAAAGGACTGCTGATGCTGTTGGAATCTGACCTCCCTGCACTCAAAATGGATTTTCTAGAGCTACAGAACTCCAAATGGCGCGCTCTCAACGGCGTTGGAAAGTAGACATCCAGAGCTTTCCATCAATATATAACAGTCCATACTTTATTCGGAAATTGACGACGTAACTTGGCGTTGAACGCCAAGTACATGCTGCTGTCTGGAGTTAAACGCCAGAAACACGTCATGATCCGGAGTTGAACGCCCAAAACACGTTATAACTTGGAGTTCAACTCCAAGAAAAGCCTCAGCTCGTGGATAGTTCAAGCTCAGCCCAAACATACACCAAGTGGGCCCCGGAAGTGGATTTATGCATCAATTACTTACTCATGTAAACCCTAGTAGCTAGTCTAGTATAAATAGGATAATTTACTATTGTATTAGACATCTTTTGATCACTTGAGATCTAAGGAACATCTTGGGACGTTTAGTTCTCAAATCATGGGGGCTGGCCATTCGGCCATGCCTGAACCTTTCACTTATGTATTTTCAACGGTGGAGTTTCTGCACACCATAGATTAAGGGTGTGGAGCTCTGCTGTACCTCAAGTTTCAATACAATTACTATTACTTTCTATTCAATTCTCTTTTATTCTTATTCCAAGATATCCGTTGCACAATACTTTGATGAATGTGATGATCCATGACACTCATCATCATTCTCACCTATGAACGCGTGTGACTGACAACCACTTCCGTTCTACCTTAGGCCGGGCGCATATCTCTTAGATTTCCAACAGAATCTTCGTGGTATAAGTTAGATAGATGTCGGCATTCATGAGGATCCGGAAAGTCTAAACCTTGTCTATGGTATTCCGAGTAGGATTCTGGGATTGAATGACTGTGACGAGCTTCAAACTCCTGAAGGCTGGGCGTGATGACAAACGCAAAAGAATCAAGGGATTCTATTCCAACCTGATTGAGAACCGACAGATGATTAGCCGTGCTGTGACAGAGTATAGGAACGTTTTCACTGAGAGGATAGGATGTAGCCATTGACAACGGTGATGCCCTACATACATCTTGCCATGGAAAGGAGTAAGAAGGATTGGATGAAAGCAATGAGAAAGTAGAGATTCAAGAGGAGCACAGCATCTCCATATGCCTATCTGAAATTTCCACTATTGATTTACATAAGTATTTCTATCTTATTTTATTTTCTGTTTATTATTAATTATTCGAAAATCCATAAACCAATTTAATCTGCCTAACTGAGATTTACAAGGTGACCATAGCTTGCTTCATACCAACAATCTCCGTGGGATCGACCCTTACTCACGTAAGGTATTACTTGGACGACCCAGTGCACTTGCTGGTTAGTTGTGCGGAGTTGTGAATTGAATTTTAGACACCGTGATATTGAGCACCAAGTTTTTGGAGCCATTACCGGGGATTGTTTCGAGTTAGAAAAGAATGAATCACAATTTCGTCCACCAGTAGCAGAGGTAAAGCTAGTGAGTCTCGTAGTCGTAGTAGAGGGAAGGTCTTCAGGGACTCCTTAGTCATCACACTCTCTACCCCGATACCCTCTACCCAAACTACGTGGCTCCTTCTGCTATTCCCCTCAGCCCCCTACAGCTCTAGCGACAGAGCCCATGGTGGGTGATTCCTCTAATGTGTCTTAGCCAAATGCCCCTCCACCACCATCCGCCATACGGATGAGGATTTGGTCTGATGGCATGAAGGCGTGAGTACATATTATTTTAATATCTTTTATCTGCAATCTATTTTGAATTTGTTAAGTTTTACATATTTTTATATGTTTGCTAATCTTAAAATTTTCATCGATAGACTTGCACCAAACAACAATGCATGTGCACAGGAGATCTCCAATGTGATTAAGTCCATGTACGACAACCCATGGTCAAGTTACATGAAGATCCCTGCTGAGATCAGACAGCGATGGTTTTAGAAGTGGGCGGTAAGAATCCAATTTTGTTGAATTAACCATATTTTATTTCGACTAACTAATATTTTTGAATTACTTTGTGCATGAGAAATTGATATGGGATCAGGAATATGATATCTTGATCAAGAAGATCTACGACCACCGGATAGCTAGACGACTTCAGCAGATAATGCAGGACATTTGTCAGGGGCGCGACCACCTCACGATTTGGCTCCGTTCAGACCTTAAGAAGGAACTGGACGTTCATTTTAGTACTGATGAAGGGTGGGGTTCAAGCGTCGGCGTCTGACAAACAGAACTAGCAGGGCTTCGCTGAGGTCGTCGAAGTATTCCGACTTTTATAAATTCAAAGAGCAGGCTGGTGTGTAGTTTATTTACTAACCTTTGTTAATTATTACTTGCATGAATTGTTACTTGATTTATTTTATTAGTTGGTTTCAATATGTGTAGTCTAAGTTAATGGATCGTGAGGCAACATTGGTGGAGACATTCAGATATACCCATACATTGAAGGACGACAAGGAGAGATTTGCTGATGAGTGGTCTATGGATTATTATCTGAGATTCAATTAATTCTAACTTTGAAATTTATTCGGTTTGAAGTCAATTAATTATCATCTTAATCACAACGTGTGTTATACAGGAAGACTATACGTAGAGATTAGAGGTCGCGACCTAGCAATCTCAACTGCCTAGTGGGACGACCCCAGTTCCGATGCCTCAGTGATAGATCCTAATAGTGTTTGGCGCGAGACCGCCTCTGAACCCTACAAGAATCGCGTCTTCGGATTGGGGTTATTCTTTGCCAACAGCCTCCCCACCTCTGCATTTGTGGCTTCATCTGCCTCTACCTCTGCCACCAGCCCTGCTGATCCCGAAGAAGTTATCGACTTGAGGGAGGAGGTGCATAAGCACGTACAGGAGCTTCACCAACAAGCTCAGTAGTTTGAATATAGGTACAACGGGCTTCTTGATGTGTGGGAGACACAGTTGCCATCAGCTCAGAGCTGACAGAGAAGCTGGAGCAGTTAGAGCATTTGCGAGAGTTGATGAAGGTGCACAACGAGCAAATGTATGCTGGAGGTAGCGGCACTGCTGGTACCAGCGGCAATGTAGCTGGTGGGCACCGATATCAGCACCTACTCTACCGCTTCAGTAAGGGGAAGATGACGACGACGATTAACGGGATCCTTAGGGTTTAGGGATTTAATTTATTTTATGCCTATTTCATTGTATTCTACTTCTTTAAGTTTTTATTATATTCAAACCATTGATATTTATTAAAATCATTAGTTGAGTTATGATAATTTTAAATTTGTGCCCTAATTTTGTAAACAAAAATTTTAATTCGACTATTAATTGTGCATTAATTATGCTAAAAAAACTATCGTGGAATTTATCGGCAGAATAATCCAACGGTAATTAGGCGCTACAAAATATAATATGGCACCAAATTTACTATCAGAAAAATTTGACGGTATTTAACCGCTTATTTTTGTCATATTAATTGAAAAATTCAACGCAAAATTCGTCGAAAATTAGCATCGGAAGAAATAATCTGCAAGTAAAAATTTTTTGGCACCTTTTATATCGTTAAATTCAATTTGCCAATAATTTCAACGGTACTCAATATTTTTCTTATAGTGCGTAAGTATCTCCTCCACCCGTTTAGGTCGTCTTTACCCTTCCTTTATCCCCGTCAACAGTTCACCTTTGCCCTTTAATTTTGCCTCTTAAATCTTTTAACAGACTCGGTGCGTTGCCTTAAGTGTCATCGCTGCCTCACGCCACTGTCACTGGCTTTGTCGTCACCTCTAACTTCACTAATGTCTCTCCTCTACCATCTGTCTTGTAGTCATTAAACTTCTCTTTGTCGCTGTACTTTTTTTTCTTTCTTATGTTTTAATAATTTCATGGTTAATAAGAAGAAGATTTACATAATCTATATATAATCTATTGATTTTTATATACTTTAAACACTATTTTATGCATATAATTTATATTTTTAGTTAATTTTTTATATAATATGTTGATTTATATATTTTAATATTTTTTATGTATTTTTTAAGATTAATTTTATGGTGTTTATTACTTAATTTTTTATCTAGCTTATTTTTTTATAGTAAATTTTGAATATTTAAAAATAATTTATTATATATTTTTTAAATTAAATATTAATTTTTAACTTTTTTTATAAATTAAGCACTACTTTTTAAACACTATAACAATAATTTTTTTTACTCTGCTTTTGTTGATTTGTGAATATTTTTATATTTTTAACACTATTCTATGTATTTTTATGTCTTTGTGCAATTAGGTTTAATTTTATTGTTATTTATTAGGATCAATTTTATGTTTCATTAGACTATTCAATACTATGGGCCTATGTTTTAGGGTTGAGAAAAATGTTAAGCAACGGAACATACTCTTAAAAAAAACATAATTTTTAGTCTATTTCTATTATGAAATTAGCTTTTAATTTAGTGATGGATTTATTTGACGTACCCCTCACACAAATATTGACCTTAAGCTAATAGTCAACTGATAACATGTGGATCAATCGCCATCCTATCTCGAACGTCGATGGGTTGTTCTATGATCGATGCTGACTATCTGGCAGACCGATTAACCACTAATTAACTTCTTGCTTGATCGGCTATTCTAGAGTGTATGACAAAGTGGGTAACCCACCCCACCTTATCAAGGCCTAACTAAAAAAAGGATGGATCGGCCTAATCTATCAACTTAAACCAAACTTAAAATGCTAATTAACCTTAATTTATGGTGAATTGGCAGGACTAAGCCTAGTTTGTGTTACTTTTATTATTTTACATTAGTAAAATTAATTATAATTAGTCTAATAAAAAATAATAAAATAAAAATTAGCCAAATTAAAACATAATTTTTCACGATCTTCCTTTAAATTCTGAACGTTAATAGAATTGTGCATTTCATAATATTTGTTCTCGAATTACTGCAATGAATAGTAATAAAAAAAGTTTTAGCTTAGTTTTCAAATAATAATCATTTTAAAACAATAACAATATTTATAATAAAACAAAATATTCGGCCCTATAAGCTGGCCCGTTCTGCTCTATCGAAACCTACAGGATTTGGTGGAATTTTTTGGTTTGGTGGCCTTTTTCCTGTGAAAGTCATTGTCTTCTAGTACACGTTTCATTTGAGCTTGAGATTTCCTTGTTCAGTACCTATATAACTACTCTTATTATTACCTCAGATAAAGAAGGAAAACACGAGTATTAGGTAGCGTTTGTTTGCGAGATAGAGACCGAAAAACTAAAAGTAAAAAATAGATACTAAAAAATAAAAATAAAAATAAATATTAATATTATGTTTGGTGTGGAAGTGTACAAAATTAAATTATGTTCAATGTCCTATTTGATTAGAGACGAAAAAATTTAAAATTACAAAAATTACCTTAATTTTAAAATACAACTCTAACCTCCAATGCAAATTCAATTTGATTTTTTTCTCATAATGCAACCATAACCCCTTTTTCCTCTCTTCTACCCTTTCTCCTCTTCTTTCTCGTGAAGGAATCTTCTGGTTTTACCTGCTCTCGGTAGCACCTCCAAGCACTCCGAACGACGACGGCGCGTCTCTAATTCTCCATCAGAGGAAGCGGAGAAGACATGGAAGTATTGGCACCCCTCTGGTCAAAACAAACCTCCACAGTTCCTGCGAATTTCACTTCTTGTTCTTGTTGTTCTCCCAGATTAGGAGCATTTTTTCTGTAGAATCCAAGGAGTGTCATGTGAGACATGAGGGTTCTCCTCTCCAGAAGGTACTTCTTGATGAAGAACCTGAGCAGCCCAGCGTACTCCAGTGGCAGCATCATTGACTCGGCGAAAGATTCGGCAAGGAGAGCGACGGTGGTGTCAATCTCATCAGGGCACATCACGCGGACCCACATGGAGCCAGATTTGAGGTTCTCCGAGTAGACGAAGGATTCCAGAAAGCGGAGGCGGTTGAGCTCGTCGTTGGTGAGGAAACGACCTGTGCGGAAGGGGTCGTCCAGGAACAGAGAGGAGATTGGTGGTAGTGGTGGTGGTGGTGATATTATTGAGGAGTGAGAATGGGATGGTGGCTAGACCAGCGGCGACGAGATGCTTGTTCTTGAAGGTGGTGCTTCAGAGGCTGCAGTGATCACCGTGAAGAAGAATGAGAAGATGGAGTCACAAGGGATAACAATGAAGCTTAGTGATTTACATTAGGATTAACGTTGGAATTATTGAATTAGAATGAAGATAATTTAGGTATAAATTATAATTAAAATTTTTGTTTCTGTTTTTAAAATTTTTTGTCTCCAGTGTCTCTATTATTTGGAGGTACTGAAATACTGAGATTTTGAAGACGGAGACAAATTTTAAGTACTAGTCTCTAACTCAACAAACATAATATTAAGTCTCTATCTCCCAGTCTCAGTTCGAGTCTCTGCAAACAAACGCTATCTTAATGAATGCACCCTAGTGGATTAACAGGTTTTTTATTTATATAAATTAAATAATTTTATTTACTGAAATAAATAATTTTAAAAGTTATTACGAAAACTCTTATCTCGTTTACATTATAAACGAGATAATTTTTAATATATCTCGTTTACACTATAAACGAGATATGTGAATTTTTTCAATTTTCATATATCTCATTTACAGTATAAACGAGATACATTAAAAATCATTTCGTTTACTGTATAAACCAAATATATGTATTTGTAAATATAAACAATAATTTAAATTGGACGAAACTTTTAAAAATGATATATTTCAAATAATAGAAAAGATAGACGATTTTATATAACAGTGAAGATGGACGGTTTTATAAATAGAATACTATTAACACATTTACTTCTTCTAACCTTTGAAATGAGTGAAAGCACATAAGTAGTATCATTAAACTGGCTATTATTAATACGATTTTTTTTTTTTAACTGACCACTGTTAACACTATTACTTCTTCCACTACTTCTATCTACTAACGATTTTTTATTAGAATTTACACTAAATCAATTTAAATAATATTTTAACTTTTTGACTGAGATATAATTTATTTGGTAAATTTTTAATTGAGATATAATTTTAACGAAGAAAATTTTTAATTTTTTTATATAATCTCTTAAATATTAATTTTTAAATTTAAATTATATATTTTAAATTTTGTTTGCTGCATACATGCATAAAAAATTATATATATTTTAAATTATATATATTAATACTCAAAAAAGTATATAAAAAAATTAAAAATTTTATCCCTTAAAAATTATATCTCAATTAAAATTTAATAAACAAATTATATCTTAGTTAAAAATTTAAAGTATTATTTAAATTGATTTAGTGTAAATTCTAATAAAAGATTGTCCATTGATTGAAGTAGTGGAAGAAGCATAAGTGTTAATAGTGAGTAGTTAGAAAAAGATAACCGTATAAATAGTGAACAGTCTCATTTTTATCTCGTTTACATTGTAAATGAAATAATTTTTAATGTATCTATATATATAAAAATTGAAAAAATTTACATATCTCATTTATCATGTAAATGAAATATATTAAAAATTCTCTTATTTACTGAGTAAATAACATAATAGATGACGTATTTTCATAATAATTTTAAAAATTATTTATTTCAATAAATATTATTTAATTTATATAAATAAAAAATCCGTGGATTAACGGAGTTGAATACGAGTGAAATTATTACATTATTTATTTTTTTTGGTGACTATTACATTACATTATTTATTTGAATGAGAGATTATGGTGCTGCGAATTAAGAACTATTAATACTTTTTCACGGATCACCATCCCAGAGTTCTTCCACTGACTTGTATGGACCATTTTCTGATACAAAGGCTTCTCCCTTAAACATCCTACACTGTGGAATCTGGCTTATTTTTTCTGATTCTTCTTTGCTTAATTCCCAGTCAAATATTTCAAGGTTTTGTCTCATCCTCTCCTTGTTGAAGCTTCTCACAATGGGGGTTACCCCTTGCTCATGTATCCATCTTAGTGCTATCTGCATGAAAATGATTTTGTTTTTAATCCTCACTATAAAGTAAGTTTATAAATTTATAACCTTAATGGAAAAGTAAAGAAATAAATATAGTAAGCACCTGAGGCACACTCTTGTGTCTTGAATTGGCTATGTCCTTAAGGATTGGATTGTCCATAACGGAATTTATACCATAGAATTCTCTGTAAGCTCCTAATGGTGACCATGCACTCACATGGATTCCTTTCTGCTTGCAAAATTCTCTAAGCTTCCCCTGCTGCCATGTTGGGCTCATTTCCACCTAAAACCATTTGGAAGGAAGAATCGCAAAAAATATGTACAATCTATATTTCAAAAATATGTACAATCCAATCGTTTTCATTTATAGTATTTATAAATATTTTACCATCTACCTAAATCAATTGTGTTTAGTCACAAAAAAAAAAATCAATTTATTGTGTTTCGGGTTTAATATGTATTAATAATATTATTCGAAGAAAATTCGTAGTTCAATGTAGAAGACATAATTATCAAGTAAAAAAATAAGTAAATAATCTCAACAAACTTTAATGTATACCTGGTTGACAGCTGGAGGAATAGTTGCGTTTTCTAAGAGGTGTGTGAGTTTTTTAATGCCAAAGTTGCTTACACCAATAGATTTGGCTAAGCCTAATCTTTGACACTCTTCCATGGCTTCCCATGTTCCTTCTATGTCAAAGGGAAGCAAATCATCCTTTCTTACTTCAAGAACTCCATCAACTTTAGGTTTCAACCTCACTGGCATATGAATCAAGTAGAGATCTACATACTCCAGCCCCAAGTTCCTAAACAGTGTCAAGGAAACATAGTAATTAAACAAACAACATATATGTATGAAAATAAAGATGATGAATGTGAATGTATAGATAACATAAATAAGGGGATAGAAAATTGAAAAATGTGAATTTTAGATAACATAAATGAAAGGGAAAAAGATGTACATTTTTGTCTTTTAAATATGGGGTGTAACAAATTTGTCCCTTTTGAAAAGTATATCAATTTCAGCCCTACACTTACATTAGAACAAATTAATCTTTATAGTGACTTAGAAATAATGTAAACGAAGAGATGGATGAATGAATTAGCTGTTGTAACAACCTATAACTAACTCTAAAATCAACCAATTAATTAGATCATTTCACAATTCTCTAACAAACTCAAACTCTATATCATTTCCTTCTTACTCTTTGACCAATGTATTAAATTGGGAAAGTAAAATTTCACTCTATTCTTTATGATCTATAAATCCAATAGTCAAATTGTTTCTTATATTTTTTAAGAGTAATTAGAAAATATTATATATATTACCATTTATGTATCTTTTTCTATTAGTTTAAGTTTTTGAAATAATTAATTTCATAACATAGTATCAAAGTTTATAATAAAAAAATCTAAAATTTAATCTTTGTTATTCCTAAAAAAAAAAACAGTACAAAGAAAAATAAAAGTCTACAAAAAAATTTAAACAAATCTTAAAAAAATGAAAGAGAGAGTATTATAATTATTTATGTATTTTTTTTTATCGACTTAAAATTTTTGAAAAAAAAATAGTTTTATGAGAGAAGAACGTACATACACTATTATATGTAAGATGTTTTAGGAGAAAATTATAGTTGTCAAAAAATTCCAAAGGGAGAAAAGTAATATCAATATACTAACTTAAGTGTGGTCTTTAGAGCTGGAAGAACAAGGTCATGGTGAGCATTGTTGCACCATAGCTTGGAAGTGATGAACACTTCGTCGCGGTGGTTTACGATTCCTAGCTCTAAAGCCTTGGCCAAAGCCTGGCCTAGAGGGACCTCAGTTCCATACAAAGCAGCAGTGTCGAAGTGTGTGTATCCAGCTTCAAAGGCATCAACATATGTTGGGGGAAGAGACTCTGTTGCTGGAAGAGGAATCACTGCAGTTCCATACCCTATCGCTGGCATCTTCTCCCCTGAGTTTAGAATCACTTCTGGGATCTTCTTCTTTGCTTCCATGTTCTCTACCTGCTTGTGTTTTGGATTCTGAATTTGTGCGACTAGAATTAATGAAGGAATGAATCAAAGAAAAGGATCAGGTACCACAAAAATAAATATATAATAATCTATAATTTTAAAAATAAGCAACAATTTTCAACTAATAAAATAGATCATTCAGCTATGATTTTGAAAATAAAAAATCAACCATCAGATCAGTCCGATTCAAATAAAAAATTGATTTGACAATAAATTAATTAAAAAATTAAAAAATTTAATAAAAAAAAACTAATTAATTAGTCGAATTGATATGATGTTTTAACTGTTAATTAATTTAAAATAATAATTCTTTTTTAAAAAATATTTTATATAAATATATTATTTGATTATATTATAAACGACTGGTTTGACTTTCAAAACCAAACATTCAAGTTCAACACATTTATATACATACATAGTCGATTCACATGAATTATAAGGAGGGCACTCGGATAAAAACTTCTAAAACGTGTTTTTTAAAGATATTTTTATGTTGTGTTTTAATTGGTTTCTGTATCATTTATTCGGTGTTCCTCATTATATATTATTAAATTCTTCAAAAAATTTTCTTTCCAAAAACAATAAAAAATATTTAATTTAGACTAAAACAAAAAAGATAATAGATTAACTATTAGATTTTTTTTAAAAAAATTATTTACATAAAAAAATATATCACATTCATCAAAATATATATATATATATATATATATATATATATATATATAACAAGGTCAAGCCTCTTAAAATTTTTATAAATAAAAAAATAATTAATTTATATTCGTACAATATATAAAATAATTACTATATTATTATATTATAGATTAAGATTTACTAATTTAATTTTTTTATTTTTAATATAAACATTAGAAATAAATAAAATTTTTATAACTAAATGTAGTGTAACAAAATATATATAATATTAATTAGTTCTTAAAAAATTCTAAAAAAATAGTTTCTTTCATTTTAGTAAAATAACTATTTATTAAAGTAGATAAATTAATTATTTTCTTGGGAAAATTATTGTAAAGGACCGTTAGGAAGATTTAATTATTAAAAAGGACCTTTGATATTAAAATTATTAAGAAGGACCAAATCTTTTTATAATATTTAAGAAGAAGAACCAAATCTTTCTATAAAGAGACAAATATATCTTTAATTATTTTTTATTTATTTTTATAATTTTTATATTAACAATTTTTTTTCTAAAATTTTAGTAATTTTTATTATTTATTTATGTATTTTTTTACTTTTCTGATTTTTTAGCTTTATTTTTCTTGTTGGGTAAAGATCACAAAATTAAAAAAATAAATAAAAATTATTAAAATTTTAAGAAAAAATAAAATTTATCAACATAAAGATTATAATTTTTAGAGACCCTGCATTTTATATTTTCTTTGGGGTATAGCATTCATGTTAATTTTTTTTAAGAGGTCGCGGATTCGAGTCTTCTATCTTTGGAAAAAAAAAAGCATTTATGTTAATTTAGCCATTAAATTATAATAATAAAACATGATATAAATTCAAAGATAATTTACGTTAATAAATAGAGATTAAAGTTATACAGATGTCCTACATAAAATTATTTGATTACACATCTGTTTTAAATATATCTATATAAATTAAATTAGATAAATTTAATTATTAATAAGATAAAATATCTAAATAAATCGAATTAGGCCATTTCAATTTATTAAAACAAGTGAAAAATTATATCTGCACTAAATTCTTTAATAAATCTAATCAATCCAATTTAATTTATTATTATAGAAAATACATGATAAATTGAATCAGTTCATAAACTCAATTTACTATAATATATAACACGAAATAAGTATTATTGTGTAAGTATCTGAAGAATAATTATTAATTTAAAATTTTAGATGACCAATTTTAGAAAATAATATTTAATAAAACTGTTATTAAAATTTTATTTTTTATTATTATTTTAGTAATTTTTATTATTTAAGGGAAAATTATAAAAAATAAATAAAAAATAATTAAAGATATATTTGTCTCTTTATAAAAAGATTTGGTTCTTCTTCTTAAATATTATAAGAAGATTTGGTCCTTTTTAATAATTTTAATATTAAAAGTCCTTTTTAATAATTAAATCTTTCTAGCGGTCCTTTACAATAATTTTCCCTATTTTCTTCTCATATACAGTTTTTATAAGACATAAAAGTAATTAATTAGGACATTGGTTAAGATAATTAAAGTCACTATTTCATTAAATTTTTAATTTAAAGAAAAATCCTAGTTAATTTTGGTATAGAAATTTCGAATTTGAAAATATTGATAAAAATTATGTTGAATTTTGATTTATTTGATTCTCATTTAAAGTAATCACTACATAAGTTAAAGTTCTATTTTGAAGTTATATTCGAGCTTTAATCTGATTTTTAAAGTTTCAATTTACTTAGTTTGATTTTTTTAACTTAGGTATCCGTGCTTCATATTAGGGTTTTAAGTGTTTAGTTGAAAAAAAAGGTAAAAAAAATTTCAATTGTCATATCAAATAGTCGCTAGAATGTATAATGTAGCAGTCGTTAGTCCATCTTAGTATGTCGTTAACGATTTTGTGAGACAGTGACAAAAATAAGATTAGGAACCAATGTGAGTCATAACTATTAAGTTGGGAGACTAAATTGAGTAAATCGAAATTTTTGAAATTATATCGAAACATAGTTGTTAGAACCGAACCAGTGATCGAACCGGTCAAGTTACTGGTTCACTGGTTTATTGGTTCAACTGTTAAATCACTGGTTGAACCGATAAAACCGGTCTCACGTAAATATAAAATATAAAATAGTTAAAAACTTAAAATTAAAATTAAAATTTGAAATACATATCTTCATTAACATTTTATGAAGAATCAAGTCTCAACTTCTAAAAATAACTAATATAAAAAAACCATAAAATTTTAATACTACAATAGTATCTTATTTTGACACAATAAAAAATAATTAATTCACAAAGCCTATCATCTAACTATAATATCAATAGATTTTAACACTAACATCAAAATAAATAACCTTAATCACAATACTAGCAATAAAATAGATCAAGTAAATTAATAAATTTTTAGTGAAATTTATATTTATATTAATAATGGTATATAATTAAAATATAATTAATTTTAAAAATAGAAAAAATAAAAATTAAATTAAATTAGATATTTATGTATACTATATAATTAGTATTTGTCAAATATAGTACTTAGAAGTGCAATGGCTAAGTGGCAAGTAGAGGTTGTTTTTGCTCCAAGGTTCTTGGTTCGAGACCTTGTGGAGATATTTTAAAAAAATTTTCAAGCAGACCAGTTCGGTTAGACCGGTTCTTACTGGTTCACACCGATTTTATTTCTTAAACGGTCTAAAGAGTAAATCGAACCGGACTAGTCCGGTTCACTAATTTTTCGGTCGAACCAGCTGATCCAGTTCGATTTTTACAACTATGGATTGAAATACGAACATAATTTCAGAGACCAATAAGTATTATCTTTTTGTTGACAATTAAGTTGTTTTAATGGTAGTTAGGGGTATTCATAGATTAGATCATATCCATATAAATCCACAATATTTATCCGTATCTGATCTGTAAGATGATCGGATTGGATCGAATCGGATTCACACTCTAATCAGATAGAAGTAAATATGTTTAAAAAAGTAAACAAAAAAAGTTATTGACTTTTTTTATAAAAATAAAATTTTTTAATATTTTTTATTTTATGGATATATTTGATATCTGATCCAAATATAAAAAGTGCGAATATCGAATTTGATCTAATGAGTTTAGTGCGGATTGGATCGAAATTTCAGCCATATCCCATCTGTAAACACCCCTAGTAATAATAACTAAAAAATTATAATGATTATATTTTTAACTAAGAGGAAGTGCAAAAAAAAAGTACTAAATACAAGAACATTTAATCAGATATTAAAAGAAAATTTTAATTTAAAACAGTTGGACTTTTTTTACTCATATATATATATAATGTAATCATAATAATAATATGATAATTGTTTTATATATCACACAAATATAAACGTTTTTTTTTCTATGATCTTAAGAAAGGTTTTGTAAGTTCCTAACCTTGTTATCGATTTTTGTAGTGTTAGCCCTCGTATTATCAATTTGATTCATATATAATTTGGATGATAAATTATTTGGTGACGTGCTTCCTTTTTTATTGTGATATACTTGTTTTATTATTATTATTATTATTATTATTATTATTATTATTATTATTATTATTATTATTATTATTATTATGTACATTAAAAAATAACAGGCCAAATTATTGCCATAACATAATAGAAGTATGGAAGTTTATCATTCTTCTCTAATCGAGGAAACAAAATTCTTTTCAACAGTTTATTTAACGTTTAGTAGAATAAAAATAAATTTTATTAGAATAAATTTTAGTACGAGTTTAATATTTTTATTCATCATAAAATATTAAAAAAGAAAAAAAACCATGATTTTTAATTTTATTTTTAAATAAAATTTATTTTTAATTTTAAAATAAATTTTATTTTTATTTTTTAATAATATTAATTTTTACCGTATATAATTATTCAACTATTTTTTAATCATATATAAATAAATTACTCTTAATAAGACTTTTTTGTGTTATTCAATTATCTTTTTAAAAAATAATTAATTATTAAAATAATTAAACTTTTCATAACAAAAATAATAAAAAAATAATGAACGAAGAAAAATTAACTATTCTGATAATTTTTTATATTTTTATTCATATTTTAATTATAAATATAAATATAATTTAATTATATTATTTATGAAATGTGATTATAGATATAGATAAAATTTAGTTATATTACTTATATATAGTTTCATTGTATTGTATTGCTTATAAAGTTAGATTATAATTATGACAATATAATTGTTCTTGTATTTTTATATGTGTGACTAATTGGTGGTGTTAAAATATTACTCTTAATTATAAATAAGGTTTATAATTTAAAAAAAAATCAAAGACTCAATTAAAAAGATACGAAAAAAATGATGTTGAAATATTCTAACTCTTTAAAAGAAAAATATTCGAAATTCAAATTAAAAATTATTTAAAATTTAAACTCAATAAAAATTTATATTTAATGTGTTTTATATTAAATATATTTAATAACCTATTATATCATATTGGTTGAAATTAGTTTTTATAATGTTAATTTTTTAATAACACTTTATTAAAAAAAACATCTTTTCAAAATTTTTTAAAAACTAATTAATATTATATATTTTTTATTACATTACATCTTGTTATAAAAAAATTATTTATTTTTAATGCTTATATTAAAAATAAAAACAAAAAATTTAAATTAGTAAATTTTACTCTATAATATAATAATAATATAGTAATTGTTTTATATATTATACGAATAAAAAATAATTATTTTTTATTTATAAAAATTTTAAGAGCTTGTTTTTTATATATATATATATTGATGAATGTGATATATTTTTTTATGTAAATAATCTTTTAAAAAAATCTAATAGTTAATCTATTACCTTTTTTGTTTTAGTCTAAATTAAATGTTTTTTTATTGTTTTTGCAAAGAAAACCTTTTGAGGAATTTAATAATATATAATGAGAAACACCGAATAAATTATACAGAAACCAATTAAAACACAATATAAAAACATCTAAAAAAAATGTTTTAGGCGTCTTTTTTTAAATGGCATCCGAATTACAATCATCATCAATTCTAACATAGTTTACAACCACATATTATGTTTTGAATGTAACAAAATTCTAGCGGGACACGTTGAAAAAGACACAGAAAGTACTGTACTTAAACATTTAAAACAAGAGTCGCTGTTTAAGGGTCCCCATCCTAGAACTCTTCCAAGGACTTGTAAACACCGTTCTCAGATACATAAAATTCTGCCTTATAGAGCCGGCTCTGTGGAATCTTGCTGAATGATCTTGTCTGATTCCTCTTGGCTCAGTTCCCATTCAAATATGTCAAGGTTCTCTCTCATTCTCTTCTTCTTGAAGCTTTTCACAATGGCACTTGCTTCTGCTTCATATATATATCCATCTCATTGTTATCTACATCATCTCCATGTGTTATACATGCATGGATTCTTTTTCTAACGGTGTCATTAAAGACATTAATTACAACACTGGACCACTCATGATTTTAATGTATTTTTGTTAGTTTTAGAAAATAGTTTGAAGGTGGTTTAATATATTATGGATTAAGAATTGAGGATGATAATTTGATAAATGGTTAAAGAAATAAAACATATTTATTATAAATGTAATTGAAATAATTTTTAAATGGAGTAAATTAAAGTATCTCTTTATTCATTAATTAAGTTTTTAAAGTTTTAAAATTATTATTACAATGTTATCTTATTGTCAACTCTATAAATAATTTTGCAATGAAAATGCTTACGCAAACGTTATAATTTAATTACTGTGACAAACTGATATTATATTACTGTTAGTAAAAAAAATAGAAAATTAAATAAATTAAAAAAAATAATCCTAGTAATACAAAATTTTATAAATTACAAAAAAAATATTGAGTACCATCGAATTTACCGATAAATTTAGTAAGGGAGGTTACTAGAAGATTTAGTAGCGAAATTTCCAATGGTTACGAGTAAAAGCCCTTCCCCAAATAAATTTATTATCGGATTTTATAATCTGATACTAATTCCGACAGTAAAAAGGGACGTAAAAGTTTATTATATATGTGCCAGTTTTATCGTTGGATTTACCATAAAAAATTTCCGACGGTAATATAAATTAGTGAAACGTAGCAGTATTGGACAATGACTAGCACCTTACCATTGGATTTATCTGGCGATAAATTCGATAGTAAAGTTGAATGAAATTCGAATTCAAAAACCCTTTCCCCGCACTTCACCCTCTCCTCTCTCCGCTTCTCTCACCTTGATTCTCCCTCTCCTCTCCCTTATAATATCACTGTCACCGTCAGGGGTTCCATCACCATCGCTGCCTCAAGTTCTTGAACCAACGCTGTCGCTGCCTCGGGTTCTTGAACCATCGCTGTCACCGCTGCCTCGTTCCATCGCCGTCACTACTATGTCTTTCTCATGTTTCTGTATTTTTTATTGCAGGTTCTTGAACCAACTTTTGTTTTAGTTCTATTACTTTTAGTTTAATTTAGTTTAGATTTTATTAGAATTTCAGTTTTAATTTTCGAATCAGTTTTATGGTTAGTTTAATTTAGTTTTCTGATTTTTGTGATTTAGGTTGTTGAGATATGTTATATTTAGGGTATTAGGTTTTAAGTTGTTGAAAAGTATTTGGAATTGTGAATTGGTTGATTGATTAAAACTATTTGCTTGGATATGTTGTTGAAAATGTTGCGAACTGCTGCTACTAATGCACTGTACTTGTTAATTGATGTTGAGAAAATACTAGATTGTCTTATTTGATTTTTTATGATTTTACGTGCCAAATGTTTGTAAAAATGTCTCAAAGACTTCTTAATAAAATTTTGGTTCAATTCTTAATTCCACATTATTTTTGTTAGGCATATTGAATAATTGTGAGGGTGGATTGCTCGAAATTTAATAAATTAAATTTTTTATTAATTTGTACAGTCACATATTTTGTCAACAAAAAGCCATATTTGAGTTTATATGACCTGAGTTTACTTTGTGATTTGTTAGAAATTTTTTAATCATATTTGAGCCTTTTTTATTTAAAAGCATGACTTAGTCTAAAATTTGTTAACTAGTCTCTTTCTGAGATATTTTTTTATTTGAGTAGTTGTAGGTTATGACATATTTTTGCTATTACATTATTGTTGTGACATATGTGTATTGCTGGTATGTTCTTTGCAGACATGACAATAGGAAGTGGTGTCACGAATCAGTCTCGTGGTCATGGTAGAGGGATGGTGTTTACTGTTACTCCTGGAGCTTCTCAGTCATCGCCTTCTACTTCGATTATCCTTGAGACGTCACAGGCAATGAGTGCACAAGATCAGCTGTTCACCATAGTCTTTAACCCCAACTACGTGGCTCCTTCTACTACGCCACTCCGCCACCAGGAAGTCGTCCAACTGCTTCACCAGAGTGGACTCCTACACCACACTTCAAGAAAAACGATGAATACTATTAGATTTATCGTCAAATTTAGCGTCACAGAGTAGCAGCGGCTTTACCGGTAGATTTATTGCAGATTCGATAATAAATTCGTCGAATACAAATTTTTGAATTATCTTTTCTGACGGTAATAAATGGAGGAAAAAGGTAAAAAATTAGTGCCACGTTTACCATCGGATTTACAAGAGAACAAATCCGATGGTAACCTGAATTAGTGAAACGTTGCGTTTTGTGATTAAAATCTACATATTACTGATTTTTGTAAAAATGGCTAAAAGAGCTCTTAATAAAATTTTGGTTCAATTATTAAAATTAATACTTGCTTTCGAAATAGTATGTTTGAATTCTATGTTGGAATTCTTAAAAGTTGATGTATTTAAACCTTAGTATTAGTTTATATCTTCTATTTTGTTTAATTATGTATTTAATTTTGATTAACTCGTGCTAAATGTTCTTTCTATAGGAGAAAATTTATATGGGACGAGACTCCCGATCTCATGATTAGGAAGATCTTCGATCACCGGATGGCTAAGCGGCTTCAACAGATGTTTGAGAACGTATGTGAGCACCGCGACCACCTCACCGTTTGGCTCCGCCTGCACATTAAGAAGGAAATGTATACGTCCAATAGGAGACTGATGAGATGTTCAAGCGTCGCCGTCTCACCAACAGAGCTAACAAGACATTGATCAGGTCGTTGAAGTATACCCCTGGGTCAACGACTTTCATGAAGACTAAGGTCAGGCTGGTAATTAACGTATTTTATTTTGTTATTAAGTTCATTTAGTCTTAATATAATGTCATTATTACTTAATTAGATTGTGAGGTGATGATGGCGGAGACCTTCAAGTATACTTATACGTTGAAGGAGAACAAGGAGACATTTGCCGATAAGAGGGTCGTGGATCATTACGTAAGTAAACATCATGTGATATACCATTTTTAAATTAACTGTAACCTTAATCATAAAATGTGTTACACAGGAATCCTATACACAAAAATTGAAGGCTGCAATCTAACAATCTTAGCGTACTGGAGATGACGGCAACAACTCCGCTACATCAGTAAACGATCCTGATCAAGTTTAGTATAAAGCCGCATCTGAGCCGTACAAGAATAACGTGTACGGGCTGGGATCATTCTTTGTCAATAACCTCCACACGTCCACATTGAGGAATTCATCTTCCTCTGCTCCCAATCGTCTCGTTGATCCTGAGGAGGACATGGATTTGAGGGAGCAGGTGTTGCTCCTCACCCGGAGACTTCACCAATAGGCTTAGCAGCTGTGGGAGTCTAAGGAAAGGTATCAGGTTATCCTCTCACGCATGAAAAATACATATGAACTCAGGCTAGAGTGGAGGTGGGAGCTGGAATAACTTAGCGGATGGAGCAACACATGGCACCGTACGAAGATCAGATACGCATTGGTGGTAGCAGCACAGATGGTGGCAGCGGCGCTGATGGAAGGGCATAGACATCACCGCCTAGGCCGCCACCCATCAGCAGGACCAGTGAGACGACAACAACAACATTCAGTGACTAGGATTTTTTTATACACTATTTGATTGTATCATATCCTCTATTATTTGACTTTTTTATTTTATTTATGCACTTGATAATTTAACATATTTGGCTTCTATTATTTAGAATTTGAATATTAATTGTACAAAAAATAAATTTAAATAAATAAGTTTAGAATTTGACCACTAATTTCATAAAAAAATCTAAAAGAACAAAAATTTGAACATATAGTTGGGTTTCTCGAGAGAAAAATCTAACGGTGATAATGTGAGAACAAAACAGTTTTGCGCCAAAGTTATTGTTGAAAAAATTCGCCGGTAACTGACACCAGATATTTGTAGCTTAAATACTAATGATACCGCTAAATCCACCGCAAGTTACCGGCGGACTACAAAATCTGACGGTAAACATTTACCGACGAAGTTTATACCGTTGGATTGTAACCGATGGTAAATTTATTACTGGTGGATTATTTTTATTTTTCTACCAATAAATTTGACAGTAAACTTAAGTTTACTTTGTGATTTGTTAGAAATTTTTTTGTCCTCTTTGAGCATCATTTATTTAAAAGCATAACTTAGTTTAAAATTTGTTAACTAGTCTCTTTCGGAGGTGTTTTTCATTTGAGTTGTAGGTTATGATATGTTTTTGCTATTATATTATTGTTATGACATATGTGTTCGTTGGTATGCTCTTTGCAGACATAACGACAAGAAGATGTGTCATGAATCGGCCTCGTGGTTGTGGTAAAGGAAGGGTATCTACTGGTACTTTTGGATTTCTCAATTATCTGCCGCTCATCATGGTCCTTAACCCTAACTAGGTGACTCCTTCTATTGCGTTACCCCCACCACCAGGAAGTCGTCTGACTGCTTCACTATAGTGGACTCCTCCACCACCTTCATCCGCTCATCAGCCTACTATTTCGACGACGACCTCCAGCGATAGACACTGCAGTGTCAGAATCCTCTTACTACGGATCCCAACCAAATGTCCCTCCACCACCTTCCATCGTACGGATGACGATTTGGCCTGATGGTTTGACAGCGTGAGTACTATTTTAAGTCTTTTATATGCAAACTATTTTCACATTCTTATTCAACATATGTGGTTGCTAATCTTAAGTTTTTTATTTTAGTTAGTTATTTTAATTTAGTTACATTCAATTTTCTACTTTTAATGGATTTAGATTGTTAAGCTAGGTTCGATTTAGGTCTGTAGGTTTAAAGTGTTGAAAGTGTTTGAGAATTTCTTATTGTTGACGGATGTTGCTGCTTAAGTCATATAATGCCATATTAATTTGTTTGTGAATTATTTAAGTAAATAATGGATGGATAGAGTTTTTAGCACCTTCTGGTTATAGATGATAATTTGCCAAAATTTCTAAAAATTTTAAATATAATTGAAATTTATAGATTACTTCAAATAATTTTTAAGTAAACTACTAATCTTAGAATAGCGTAACATATAACACAGTGCACCATTCAATCGATTGGGTAACACAACCAATCGATTGAATTGTGAAAATTCATATGGCTTTGAAGACTTCAATCAATTAAATAAGAAAAAACTCACATTCTAAGTGTAGTACAATCGATTGTGTAATAATTTCAATCGATTTAATTTTGAGAACCCATATTGCCGTGCAAAATTCAATTGATTGAGTAACACTTCCAATCGATTGAATTCTGAAAAAACCCATACAGTCGTCCAACATTCAATCGATTGTGTTGTATGTCCAATCGATTGAATTATCAAGAAACACGATTTCACTAGCGTTTATAGATATAACGGATTAAGGATAAAAAAACCAATTGATTTGAATTGCTAATATATTTATGACGATTATTGGAAGATCTATTTCATTATTGTTTTTGTTTTTAATTTTTAATAAACATGATAGATAAATGATAAAATAATAATTTATAAAATAGAGGATAAATTTTATAATTAAATAAGGACTATTTAACTATTATTAAAAAACTTAAAAAATATGTTTTATGATGGGACCATCATTAAATAGTCTAAATATTCTGGGATATCGAATCCTATGTCACCAAACATGGCATCTAAAAGTACAGCTTAGCAAACAGTTTATATACCATATAAAGATGATTAATTATAGTATACTTACTGAAGTGTTGTTTTCAGAGCTGGGAGAACAAGATCATGATGAGCATGAGTGTTCCATAGCTTTGAAGTAATGAAAACATCATGACACTCTCATATTAGACCTACCTCTAATGCCTTTGGCACAGCTTTCTTTATAGCCTCTTCGGTGCTATATATTGCTGCAGTGCTAAAATGCCTGTAGCCAACTCCAATGGCTTCAACCAAAATTGAAGTGAGTTCTTCATTGGGTGGAAGAGGATTGTTGCAGTTCCAAGGCCTATAATTGGCATCTTCTTCCCTGAATTTAACATCATTTCAGGTACTTTCTTGAATTTTATTTTTTTATGTGATTATATATGTTATGTTTCGTTTAACGCAATGAATAATATTCTCTATCAATTTTGATGGTAATCAGTGGCTAAGAGAATGGAGAGTTGAATCTTAGCCCCTCTTTGCTGAGTATTAATTGCTGCCTTTTCAAAAAAAAAAACTTTAGGAGATGTTTCTGCTTTTGTCTCATAACAAGTCAAGAGACATTTTCTTTTTGTCTCGTAACTGGTTAGGAGATATTTTTTGTTTTTATCTCCTTCGCAACAGAAACAGAATAGGAGTAGAAAAGAAAGAGAGAATCACACCCAGAAGTATCCTGATTCAGTTGCTAAGTGCAATGTAGCCTACATCCAGTCTCCATCACAACTGTGACAAAATTTCACTATAATTATCAGATTACATACACCAATTCTTCCCTAGGAACTACCCATTCCTATCTGAGACAAATCCAGATTCTATCCCCAAATCTGAACTTGACTTGGACACCTACGAAGTTTTCAACTGCAAAGTGCTAACTCAACTTGCAAGGGAATCCCCACAGGATCATGAAACACAACATACAGATGTACAAAGAAACTCTTAGACATCTATGGCTTTTTCTTTAATTTTGTTCTCTCTGTCTCTTTTCTCTCACTGGCTTTTTCTTACAAACCTCACTCTGTTTGCCTTTTATCATGAGACTCAGATAGACAAAACTAAAGAAAAGAATACAAAATAAAATCCATTGAAGGAGAAGAACTCTGTTAGCTTAGGGTAGCTATGAGAACTCTGTGCTTTCTCTCCTTCTCTCAACCCTTGGCCGTTCACCCTTATTATAGAAGGGGAAGCATCCAAGGTTAAAATTAGTTCAACCAAGCCACCAACATCTTCTCCAACAAATAGCCGATTCGGACAGAGAGAAGAGAGAGGAAAACCAAAATCAAATTAACATGCATGTACCTCTCTTAACCCTTCTCATCAAGTTCCTTCACTCTGAGCCCTTGATCTTGACTTTGGCTCCAAAAAAAATTCTGACCCTTGATGAATCTCTGATCCTTGACAGCTCATTCTTTTCCATATTTGTTTCTTCCTCTTCGTAGCTCCAGTAGCTACCTTCTCTCTTGGATGAACAAAAATGAAAATGAGTTTTACCCACAAAGATCTTTCTCTCTGACCGAGGGAGATTTCTTCTATTCTTGGCAAGGAGATCTTAAAGCTTCTTCTTGAAATCTTGTCTTCCATGGCAAAGATTTTAGCCACACCATGCTTCAGATCTTTCTTTTGCAAAAGCCATCATCAACTTAGACTTTTTTCTTCTTCATAGCTTCACTATATCTCTAATAACTTGCTCTTCCTATCTTCTTCTCTGACAATGAAATGACCAAAATAAAGATAGAGAAGAAACAAAGCATTCAATGTAAGATTAAATGAAATTGAAATCCCACTAACAATCCCAAAGAATTGGAGTAACATGTGGAGCATTCAATGCTGTTAAATCAATTTTAATTTTCTCTTTGAGTTACCAATTCATGAATTTAATTGAATTAAAATTTGAATTCCACCATCATGAAAGAGTAGGTAACCGAACCACTTCTCTTTCTATTTCTTCTTTCTTCAATTTTCGGACCAAAAGCTTTGTTGGTCTACCAACAAAATTATTTTGGGCTATTCACAAATTACTTGGCCCAAATAGCTTTGTTTTCTTTTTAAGTCATTTAGCCGCATAGCTTGAAATATTTTGTACAAAGGCTGATCATTGTCATCATATTGGGCTTATATTTCTTTTTAGCCTAAGTAGGAAACTTGTTTTAATTTCATGCACACTAACAACAACATTAAACCACCAATTTGAAGCAAATGTTGAATTAATAATTTTTCTGATTAATAATGTTTGATCATCACAATAATTCAAGTTTTTCAAACTCAACAATCTCCCCATTGATGACAAACATTATTAAACATGAATTGAAAAGGATAAGGATTTAGAAAACTCCCTTGAAGATTTTGAATCCTTCCCCTTACAATTGATTACATTGCTCTCCCTTAATGTGTGCATCTATCCAATGGAAGCAGTACCTGCAACATGCTTAAACAGTTTCAAAGAAAATTTCATATATCTAACACATGGAACCTTTAGAAGCAAAACCATGATTATCAAGTAAGAACCTAATTTTGAAAAAATATATTTTTATAAACATAATCAGAAATCATTCTTCTCCAAAATTTTCTTGCAACATATGAAATAGAGTAGATCAGAGTACATTCACAGTACATATCAAACAAATGATCAATACTCAAGATCTAACATAATGCTCAAAGTATCATATTCAAAGCATAAAAAAAATTCTGCCAACAAAGCAACAAATCATAGCAAACAATAAAAGACAGTGTTCAGCTATCAAAACAAAGCATAAAAAAATGGCATGAAACAAAAAAATGACATGAAACAATAATCAAAAGGGCTAAAAAATAGAGCACAAGAATTGGCAGTCCCAATTCTATTTTCAGGTCTGCCCTTTTTTTTTTATTTTTCTATCCTTTTGTCATCAAGGAGGAAACCTGCAAAATAGATAAAACAGTAATGCAATGCAGAATATTGATATTAAATCATAAACAGAGTATCAAAGTTACTGAGTATAGTCATCCAAGCATAAACAGTTCTAGTGAAAGTGAATCCAAAATGACAGCAAAAAATAAAATTTTCCAAGAACATAAGCAGCAGTGAGCAAATCATTCAGGCGTTTTGAAGACCCACGTTCTACCGATTAAGTTCTTTATAAGTACATACAATTACAGCTCTAATCACTTCTGATCTTTCTAAAGACATATTTGAGTTTTGAAGACCCACGTTCTACCGAATTGAACTAAGAGCGCTTATTATTTATTTTTTTAATAACATAATAATATTATATTAATAAAATATTATTAAATTTTAAGTGATCCCAATACATCTTGCTTGCATATACCATATACTATATATAAATATTGATATATATGTATCTTCAATTTGAATCGGTCTCAATTGATCCCTTGTTACTTCGCCTACGATAAGTATTAGTTCGAGATAGGAATGACAGAATTTGAACCCGTGACATTTTGTACCCAAAACAAAAGTACTACCAAGCTGCGCTACATCACTTTCAATTGGTTTCCTGTGTCATTGTAAAGAATCTTTGTCTTGTTTTCCACATTTTCTCTGTTGTATATATATTATATAATATAAAATAATATATAATATAATTAAGAATATAAAAATTCTTATATTCTAATCAGAAAAATTTTAATATAATAATCAAAGAAAGACTTATTAAGTTAATAAATAATTTAAATAATAATAAATAGAAAATTTCCCTAACATAGAAATCTATTTCATTTTTATGGAATGATCGGGTAGAAATAGACCTCTTTTTATTAGAAAACAAAAAAGATACGGGAATGGAGTTCAAAACAGCATAAAGAACAAGGGTGTCACAAACAACTACCCTCTAATATGATCCACTTTTTAGGAGTAAAAAAACTGTCATTAATGTTAGGAACAAACATTCTCTTTTAAAGCAAAATCATTAATGAAAATGGTTTTCAAAATTTAATTTGAATTTTTTTGAAAAACATGAAAACTGAAAATACAACTCATGAGGAATGACAAAAGATTAAAACTGATATGATTTGAAATGGAGTAAAGTGATGGCATGTTGAAAATTTAATTTCAAAAATTAAAAGAGTTTTATGATTTAAAGATAATGAGCTCATATCATGTGAACAAACTTTGTCTTACATAGGCTAAAAGGTGGTTACAGCATGCTGGGCAATAGGGCACAGTTCTTCGTTTTTAATCCACAAATTTTTTGGACTTTATACAAGTTTTCCTTTGAAGAGTTCATCACTTGCCCAAATTTGTCTCCTTGCTGCCTACGAGACAAAAACAAACAGAGGCATAAAAATCACATTTTTTTAGCAAAACTTAAATCCATCATCCCCAAACTGTTCCTTAATGAACAAAATCTATCTTCACACAGTGGTTTAGTAAAAATGTCAGCAAGTTGCTCTTCAGATTTTACAAATTGGATATCAATAGTACCCTTTTGCACATGTTCTCTAATAAAGTGATATCGAACCTCAATGTGCTTGGTTCTAGAGTGCAGTATAGGATTTTTTGAAATGTTTATTGCACTCATGTTATCACAAAACAGAAGTATACTATTGATTTTCAATTTGTAATCTTCAAATTAAATTTTTAACCAAATTAATTGTGAGCAACATGCATCGGCAGATATATATTCAGCTTCAGCCGTGGACAAAGCAACCGTGGCTTGCTTCTTGCTTGACCACATCTTTAGTGAGCTTCCAAGGAAGCAACACATTCCGAAAGTGCTTCTTATAACAGCCCAGACCACCCGCTACTACGATATTGTCCGTTTTGGCACACAAGACCTCACAGTTTTGTCTTTGACGACAGGGATGATAGCCGAAGCCCCGATACTCACTCGTCAAAACGCATCATGCTATGGAGAGGTATTCATACCTTTATAAGGCATGCTTCGTTCTCCTCCCCAACCGATGTGGGACCTTATAATCCACTCCCTAAGAGAGCCCAGCACCCTCGCTGGCACATCTATCCGGGCTTTGACTCTGATACTATCTGTAACAGTCCAGACCACCCGCTAGCATGATATTGTCCGTTTTGGCACACCAGGCCTCACGATTTTGCTTTTGATGATAGGGATGATAGCTCGAAGCCCCCCACACTCACTCGTCTAAACGCGTCATGCTAGGGAGAGGTATCCACACCCATATAAGGCATGCTTCGTTCCCCTCCCCAACCGATGTGGGACCTTACATTCCAACCCCCTAAGGAAGCCCAACGCCCTCGCTGGCACATCGATCTGGGCTCCGACTCTGATACCATCTGTAACAGTCCAGACCACCCGCTAGCACGATATTGTCCGCTTTGGCACACAAGGCATCACGGTTTCACCTTTGATAATAGGGATGATAGTCGAAGCCCCCCCACACTCACTCGTCAAAACGCGTCATGCTAGGGAGAGGTATCCACACCCTTATAAGGCATGCTTCGTTCCCCTCCCCAACTGATGTGGGACCTTACAATCCACCCCCTAAGGGAGCCCAGCGCCCTCGCTGGCACATCGATTTGGGCTCCGGCTCTAATACCACTAAATTTAACACCTCAATTATCCTAAGCCTTACCTCTAGCCGTAAAGCAAAGGTTAATCAGGGGTTACGACAGTCCTAAGGCTTTTATATATATATATATATATATATATAGGGGAATAATATATTTTAGAAGCCTGATGAAGGAATAAGCTCAAAGACAAAATTACAAAAGCGTGAAACGTTCACACGAAACTAACGCATAAGATACAAGGTATAAGTATAAGAGAATAAAATACATATAAATAGAAGAATATAATAATCATAGAAATCTAGCCGCTGCTTGCGGAGTTTAAGCCGACTAGATACAAATAGAAAGATACAGAGTTTAGAATTAAAACAACTTATACAACCTATCTCTCAAATAAGCCTCTAAGGCCATGAAGATAAATATACAAAAGGTGAGAGAATACTACGACGAAAGTAAAATAGAAATAAACAAGGAACGAACCATACTCCACTTTGTCACCATAACTGCAATCTCACCGAAGTAGATTACGATCTGCATCTGAAAAACAACAACAAAGTATGGAATGAGAACCAGAGGTTCTCAGTATGGTAACAGTGCCTGATGATGTAAGATGTAAGGCTCCGGAATGCCGAAGGCAATCCTAGAACTTCACATCACATACGGATATTCAAGCATTAACAAAATTAAATAAAAAAAGAACTTAAACCATAAACCGGGTTATCTAAATTTAGGGAAAATTCTAGCTAATACTAATCACACCGCTGTATCCCACAGCTTTCGCCACCCTAACTTCCGTGCAATCCCATCGCCACCACCTACCTAACCTCCTCAGCATCAGACAATCACAATTAATGCAAACAAGTAAAACACAGATAATATTTATATACAACAAGCAGTTTAAGAAGCAGATAGGCATGTTATACAATTAGGCAAACTCAAGTAAACAAAGCAAGTAAGCATATAAAAGATGCATATGATGAATGTATGCCCTATTGGCTGTGATATCACATGTCGGTTATTGTGCCAAACCCGACAGAAAATTTGGTCGACAACTCCCAGATTAGTCTCTCTATTGCGCATAAGGAGGAATAATTCCGAGGGATGAGTGCCCTACCACATTCTCCTTTCAAAGAGAAATATTCCGAGGGAGTGTGCTCTACCACCTTCCTCTGGTTGTCGCATGATTCCGTTGGTTAGTGCCCTACCACCTTGCAATCAGAGAGAAACCCATGCTCAAGAGAAAAATTCCGAGGGAGAGTGCCATACCACCTTCTCCTTTCAGAGGGAAACGTTCCGAGGGAGAGTGCCCTACCACCTTCCTCTTGAGAAACACATATGAGTGAGAAGCTCAGCTTGCTTCTATTCTTGGCAAGGAGATCTTGAAGCTTCTTCTTGAAATCTTGCTTTCAATGGCAAAGATCTTAGCTACACCATGATTCAGATTTTTCTTTTGCAAAAGCCATCATCAACTTAGTCTTTTTTCTTCTTCATAGCTTCACTGTATCTCTGATAACTTGCTCTTGCTATCTTCTTCTCTGACAATGAAATGACCAAAACAAAAAGAGAGAAGAGAGAGAAGAAACAAAGCATTAAATGTAAGATTAAATGAAATGAAAATCGCACTAACAATTTCCAAAGAATGGAGTAACGTGTGGAGCATTCAATGCTGTTAAATCAATTTTAATTTTCTCTTTTAGTTACCAATGCATGAATTTAATTGAATTAAAATTTGAATTCCACCGTCATGAGAGAGTGGGTAACCGAACCACTTCTCTTTCTATTTCTTCTTTCTTCAATTTTTGGACCAAAAGCTTTGTTGGTCTACCAACAAAATTGTTTTGGGCTATTCACAAATTACTTGGCCCAAATAGCTTTGTTTTCCTTTTAAGTCATTCAGACACATAGCTTGAAATATTTTGTACAAAGGCTAATCACTGTCATCGTATTGAGCTTATATTTTTTTTTAGCCCAAGTAGAAAACTTGTTTTAATTTCCTGCACATTAATAGCAACATTAAACCACCAATTTAAAGCAAATGTTGAATTAATAATTTTCCTGATTAATAATGTTTGATCATCACAATAATTCAAGTTTTCTAAACTCAATAAATTTAATAATTGTTTTTATTGTATAGTGATTTGATTTTTTAGTTGTTGTGGCTATATTGTGTCCACACACTAAATGGAAGCTGGAAACTCATGCAAGGTGTTTTTTATTGCCTTATTGAATATTTGCCATTTTGCCCCCATAATCCATGCATGCTAGTAGATGTTCCTAAATATATCATTTTGTTAGGCAGAGAGAATTTTAAATAAAATTGTTTGAATTGGAAAATGCAAGTATAGAGGTGCTTCTAGCTAGGAAACATTATCTTAAATTGTAGTTTATACTCATATATATGTGAACAACTTTGGATGGACACCAAAAGAAAAAGGAAAAAAAATTAAGAAATCCACTCCCTAGTAAAAGTCTGTCAATCATAACCTCATTGCAAAGAGCTCTTGTTTAAGGGTCCCCATCCCAAAGCTCTTCCAAGGACTTGTAAACACCGTTCTGAGATACAAAAAATTCTGCCTTATAGAGCCGGCTCTGTGGAATCTTGCTGATCTTGTCTGATTCCTCTTGGCTCAGTTCCCATTCAAATATGTCAAGGTTCTCTCTCATCCTCTCCTTGTTGAAACTCTTCACAATGGCACTTGCTCCTTCTTCACATATCCATCTCAGAGCTATCTGCATCATCTCCATGTGTTACACATGCATGCATGGATTCTTATTGCAACAGTGTCATTAGTTAACTCATGTGACTTGAGGTCTTCAAAATTTTAATGTCCTCGGTCCTTAGCGATACGATGGATTGCAATGTGGAAAACTCAAATTTACTCTTAGAGGGGGTCTATCTAGAATAAAAGGTTTTTGTAATTGATTTAATTTGAAATGAATTGAATTGGAAATAAATTAGTATGATTAGAATTAGTGATGGAAAATAAGAACTGAGTTTACTTAAAAATTAATATAATGATCTAATTTTACATTTTGATCTTTATGTATATTATTTTTTTTTTAGCAATGCTAGGGGGCAGCAATTTTTGTGATTGTTCACTAGTCATCAATGATGATTTGATGGTATGAGATTGGTGTGAAATTTCATCCAATGGCTCACCTTCCTCTGCTGGTTACATGCTGGCCAAAATTCAATAAAACTGCTGGTCCCCTAGACTTTTCCTTTTTTTTTATCACTATTAATAACTGTATTCAGGCGTCCAACACAATCATATTAGAAGATCAATTCAATTCGTCTAAACGATATGTTCGAGTGGTTAAAGCGACATGTTCAGACGATTAGTGATATATTTATACTTAAAGGATAAGAATAATTTTTTATATTTTAAAACATCAAATTATTCAATTCTAAAAAAATTCTTTCAACAATGGAGACATTTGAGTTTAGTTAGAATATAAATATATAAAATTTATAAATAAATTCTTTTTGGTTATCTCTTTCAAACAAGATTTGATTTTTAAATCAAATCAATTCCAATTTCACGGGATCAAATTTTAAATACAACCTTAGTGAATATGCTTCAGTGAAAAATTTATTGACATAAGATAAGCTAGTTAATAGGAATGGGTCGTTGATGGAAATAGAATCAAGAATAGGTCGTTTTTGAGTTACAGAAAATGGTGTGACGTTGATCTGTTTGATTGTTCATGGCAATTATAGAAATGACAATAAATTATATCCTATAGTACTATATTTTTATCTTGTTTTTATTGTTTTTTCTTACATGTTCCACTTTAGTGTGTTGAGTTCTTTTTTTTAAAAAAAAAAAAGCTAGTTCACAGAATGTAACTGAAATTATTTTCAAATGTTAATAAGCTTGCAGTTACCTGTGCCACACTCTTGTTTCTAGCTTCAGCAATTTCCAGAAGAATTGGGTTCTCCATGACTGCAGTTGAACCCCAAAACACTTTGTATGCTCCAAGTGGTGACCATGCACTCACATGGATCCCATTTTGTTTGCAGAATTCTCTTAGCTTCCCTTGTTGCCATGATGGGTTCATTTCAACCTAAAAAATCATGCATTTATATATGAAATCTCAATGCAACACTCTGTTATGCTTTATTATTATATATAAAATGAGGTCATCATTATTTTGACATCTGAATAGTTGTTACAATACCAATCTAACTGTTGAGTTAGATAATTTTGAGTTGATAATATGATAGAAACATTGTTATTGGGTTAAAAATTTTAAAAGTGAGCTAATGGATTTATGAGTATTGCAGACCCAATATATTCATCTCAAGTCACATTATGAAAGTTTAGCAAATACTCCACAATGCACAAATCAAAGCTTCAGCCCAATAGTGATGGTGAGTACAAAAAATCAGAATCATCATACCAAGAAAGATGGTTCAGCATTGCATGATTTGACTAAAGAAGAAAGAGCAAAAAGGACAGTTGGCAACAATATGAAAAACAAAAGACAACAAGGACACAGACAACAACACTAAAGACAGTAAAGAATCAAACGGCAGAGGATAAAAAAAAAATCAAATATTGATAGAGAAAAACAAAATATATGAACAATAGAAATTAGTGGAGCAGCTACAAGCACGGTAGAAATGGTGGAGCAAAATGAAAAAATAATACATGTCAAGAAAGACAGCTATAAGTATAATAGAAGTGGTAAAGCAAAATGAAAAAAAGCACTGTATGTCAAGGAAGACAGCTATATCGAACATAATCAACAAAGAAAATGAAAAAATATGAACCAATTTGATGAAGCAAACTTCTCACTATATAGCTAGTTCTTAACAACATTTGAAGATAAAAAAAATAGAGTAAAAAATTCAAAATATCATCTCATACATGTAGAATTATTTTCTTTCATTTTTGATATTCATTTTAGATTTTATTGTTATGACTATCTGATGCTTACCTTTCTATAATTAAAAAAAAAAACAAATTATAGTGAGGTGAAAAAAAATCGAAAAATTCATGAGAAAAAAGAGGTAAGAGAGATATATTGAAAAAGTCAAAAGAAAGTTTATATGTACTTGGTTATTGTTGAACTAGAATTAATTCTTCTTGCCAAATTGGGATAGCACTATGTAGTCAATGAATTAGTTGGATTTTTCTTGTCAAGTTGGGATAGCAGTTGGTGGTTGTTGAATCAGTTAGGATTTTTTTTTGTCAAGTTGGGACAACACTTGGTGGTAAATAGGCTTGGTTAGAAGTTTAGTAGTTGATACTAGATGAATTAGGTTGTAATTCATTAGTATTGATGTTGTAATCAATTTGATTATAATAAAAATTCTACCATGGTTATAATAGAGACTGAATATAAATTTTATTGCATAAGTGTAAACTGAACCAGAATACATGCTTGCCTGATTTTCTTCTTCCTTACTTTATTGTGTTTGGATTTTAGAGACAAAAACAAAAAATATCTTGCTCCCAGAAATTAGAACAAAAAAACTTTAATTTTAAAATTAACTTGATTCAACCCCTTTTCAAATTTTAACATTATCATCACTAACATTTTATCTGTCTAAGTTAATCTTACATTAACAGATGTGAAAAAAAAGTTAGAACAAAAACTAAAAAAAATTATATTTTTAAAATTGAAAATTTTATTATTTTAAAAGTCAAAGATCAAATTAATTTACTCAACTAATTTTCAGAAATCAATATGTTTCAACAATTAGATAATTTTATATATTTGTCTCAATATATTTGACTAAATTATCTAAAAGTTCATAATACTATTTTTATATAAAAATATTTTTGTAGAAATAACAATCAATTATTAATGTATATTTTTTTATTGACTTAAATTGTTGAGATTGTTTATTATATGGTATTAGACTTTTTTTTTATGATTAAAATTTCTAAAACTTATTTCTTGTTATTCCTCGCTCTTTCTAAATAAGATTGAGTTTTAGTATAAAATAACATAAAATGAAACTATATATTATTCTTCATGTTTTAGGCCGCCTAAAAGGTATTCTTATATGGTGCGGTAGTAGAGCATATCAGATATAATATAACATCATTTATGTGTTACTAGTCAACTGTATATGAGTTTGGAATATATAATTAACATTAATTACACAATTAGTTAAGGTGATCAACCATGAAACATTTGTGCATACTAAACTATATGATTCAAGATTTTGGAAGAATATCTCATCAGCTAATGATAAAATTTGATACCTGATTAACAGCTGGAGGAATAGTGGCATTTTCCAAGAGTTGTGTGAGCTTTTTTATGCCAAAGTTGCTAACACCAATAGACTTGGCTAATCCCAATCTATAACATTCTTCCATGGCTTCCCATGTTCCTCTTATGTCAAATGGTATCACATCTTCACCAGTAAAGTTGAAGCCTTCAACATCTTGTCTTAACCTCACTGGCCAATGAATCAAATACATATCCACATACTCCAACCTCAGCTTTCTAATCAATTCCAACCCAAATAACTTAATCACTCACACTATCATCATATATCCATTATAATGATGATCCTCATATATGCATGTATATTAGAAAACACCCCACTTAAATATGATTTAAAAAAATATACCTCAAAATCTTTTCTTTTCAATTTAAGTTTTTAGCCTTGTTTATAGGTTTTATATATAAATAAAATAAATATTTATTTTACATATATACATAATTATGCGACAATTTACGCATTTAAACATGTAAGCACTCTTCGAATAAATAAATACGCAACATAAATGCACAAATCTCAGAAGTTATACATTCGAGATGAATATTTATACTGATCTCACTGATGAATATTTATACTGATCTCACGTAGTCACGTGCATTGAGATGTGCAATATTCACAAAAAAAATATGTATTTCGAATACATATGAAAAAATATAGGTAACCAACAATATTTTAAGAACTAAGTATCCAATACATAATAACATACCGTCTTAAAATTTATCCCGACAGACAATTTTTAAGTATTTTGTTTAAATAAACCGAACATACCATTTAAAATCTTGCTTGATAAAGATAGAAATATGAAGACATTAAAAAAAATACAAATTTGTTCAGAATGAAATACGAATACTATAACAAACAGTCAACATAACCTTATCTGAATAGAAAAAAAGTATCTAATTTTCTATTACACAAAAAACTAAGAACAGAGATCAAGACAATTTTATACATATATATAAAAAGAGGATTAATTATAGAATACTTACTGGAGTGTTGTTTTGAGGGCTGGAAGAAGAAGATCATGATGAGCATGAGTGTTCCATAGCTTTGAAGTAATGAAAACATCATCACGCTCTCTTATTAGACCTACCTCTAATGCCTTCGACACAGCTTTCCCTACAGCCTCTTCTGTGCCATATATTGCTGCAGTGTCAAAATGCCTGTAACCAACTCCAATGGCTTCAACCAAAATTGAAGCGAGTTCTTCATTGGGTGGAAGAGGACTTGTTGCAGTTCCAAGCCCCATAATTGGCATCTTCTTCCCTGAATTTAACATCACTTCAGGTACTTTCTTGAATTCCATGTTTTTGTTATGTGATTATGTTATGTTCTGTTTGGTTCAATGCAATGAATATTTTTCTATCAATTTAATTATTGTTTTATATAATACAATGTTTTGATTTTGAGTCGCTGTGGCTATATTACGTCCACTCATGCAAGCTGTTTACTTTATTTTACGAGTAATTATTTTGTGGTCTCTATAGAGTTTCACTAAATTTGCAATTAGATTTTTATATTTTTTTTAGAAATGTTAGGAGGTCAGCAATTTTGGTATTTTATAATTATAAATTGGCCATCAATAATATTTTTAATGGTGTGAGATTACATCTAATGGTAGGAGATCATTCACTTTTATTTTGATGGTTAAGTGCTGGCCAGAAAACACAAAAGTTACTGCTTCTAGACTTTTTCTTTTTAATTAAGTATCTACATTATTTTTAATTTTATAAATAAGTCATTTTCATATAAAAAATAGTAATTTAATAGAATATTTTTTTTAAAAATATATGATCAAAGATCTAATCAAGTTTTTAATTATGGATACATTTATTTTGTAAAAAAATATTTAATTAACGCTAATATTTTTAACGCTAAAATAACTTAATTACAAAATAAAAAATAGTATAAAAAATTCAATTAATAGAATAAAAAATTTAAAAATCTAATTATAAATTTTATAAAACTATAGAGACCAACAAACGAATTAAACTTTTATTTTATTGTATCCTTGAATATTTGTCATTTTGTGCTATGGATGCTAGTAGATATTTTCAATTAGAGAGTTACTCAAATAAAGACATTTAAAATATTTTTTAAAGATATTTTTTAATAATTAAAATTCAATATATATAATTAATTAAATTGTATTATTTTTTTAAATTAGATCAGATAAATTGATTTGGCCAAAAAATCGATGAACTACACCTTAAATCGATCTAAATTAATATTTTTTTTATAAAAATAATTACAATATCTCTATTATAAAAAATAACTAAATACTCTTATTCTTATTATTATTATATATATGTATAAATTTTAAGAATCCTAAATCCTAATCCTTCTCTTCTCTCTTTGCCATCATAGAGTATGATTTATGGTTCTCAAAATTTAAAAAATATATATATATATATATATATATATATATATATATATAATAAAAGTATTTTAATAATTTTTTATAATAGGGTTATTGTAGTCATTTTCTATAAAAAAAAATATTAATTTAGATCGATTCAAGATTTAGTTTACCGATTTTTTAGCTAAATCAATTTATTTGATTTAGTTTTGACAAAAATAACATAATTTAATTAATTATATATATCAAATTTTAATTATTAAAAAATATTTTTAAAAAAATGTTTTAAACATCTTTATTTAAATGGTCCTTTTAATTATGGGATTTAATTTGTCATTTAATTAGTTAGGGAGAGAGAAAGTATATAATGGTGGATCTAACTGGGAAACATTATCACCCAATTGTAGGTCACAGTCATATGTGAACAACTTTTGATGGACACCATAAGAAAAAGGAAAAGATATGTAGAGTTTTAGTTTCATTTACTATCATAAAATATTTTTCTAATTACAATACATAGTGTATTTGTTTTGATTTGTAATCACTTTTACATTGCTTTACTCAAATATATAGCGCCAAATTTTTCTTCAAGCTTGGCAAGATTCTTAAACAATTTACTTATATGGATAATGCAAAAGAAAAAATGTATTTGTACCATTTTTTACATTCATACACTTTGTTGGTATATTTTTATAAGAGAAAAAAAACAAACTCTTACATTCAAATGTGTATAATTAAAATTTAGCTTTTTCCCTAAAAAAGTTATGAAAAAAAGTGTATATATAATTTAAAAAAAAACACTGCTAACAAGTAATATTGATATTGATTTTTGGGGCAGAAAATCTTTTTAGCAAGTTAGTAATTTATTATTATCTTTGATGAATTATTTATAAACTGTTGGTTATTTATAGACTCCTAAATCTTAATCATTCTCCAGAAAAATTACACTAGAGAATATTCTGTTTCACAAGGATTGATTTTTGTACTTATTTATTTATCTTTTAGTGAAATAGTGTTTCAGAAAATAAAAAAACTATAGAGCATTAGCACAACCTTTGAATGGTGGCTCATAACAATAGGGCCACGTGGCCATGATTACATATATGAATGAATATGACAGAGGAAATTAAACCTCACATACACAAATGTCACATTCTTATTCACCACTCAAGTTCTCAACCAAAATACATTTCTTAACTAAATGCTTAGATTAGTTATGTCCACATACTATATAATATAAAGATAAAACCAACCATGGCAACACACAAGAAGTGAAATTCAAATCATAAGAGTTTATTAGTAATTAATTAAGATCTTAGAATATATGTTTGATTTTGTTCAAACATCACCATCCCAAAGTTCTTCCAATGTGTTGTAAGAACCATGCTCAGAGAGCCACATGTCCCCAGTGTATTGCCTTCGCTGTGGAACATGCTTGATCTTCTCTAAATCTTCCTCACTCAGCTCAAAATCAAATATGTCAATGTTCTGTTTCATCCTCTCTTTGTTGAAGCTCTTCACCATTGCACTTGAACCTTGTTGGTATGTCCACCTAAGTGCTACCTGAAATTAACAATTTTAGGAAGCAATTAAATTGATCTTCACTCAGAAATCAGAATAGATAATATTACATATTTTAACTCTTAATTTCTCTTAATTTATCATTTTTAAATAATTTTTTTGTCTTTATAAAATATTTATTTTTTTATTTGTTTTGGTTTTCATAATTGATTTTTGCATAAGAAGTTAAATATTGACCTGACGACTTACATTTAACGGAATAAATTAATAATACAAATTAGATAATTTTACTAATATATATGTGTTTTAAAAGAAAATTTTAAGAGTACTATAAAAAAAATATTTTATTAAAAGTTATTGAATTTTTTTCAAAACATTGAACATATCAAAAGTTGAAGAAAGTTATCACATTTTTAAAATATGTCCTTAAACTACGAGGTAGTAAAATTTTAAATTAAAATAGATAACTTTTAAATTTTAGTTTATAAAAACGAAAAAAACAACAAAAAAGTTATAAAAGCCAAAACTAAAAGTGAACTTTATTTTAGACGTAATGAATGTCACCTAAACTATAGAAAAAGACCACAATTCATCTTTGGCAAAATATAGAAGTATCACGTTAAGCTCAATGTTGCTTAATTTTACAAGAGATTGGTGTTGTTACGTTTTACAAATCATGAGATTCGTGTGTAATTTGATGAATAAGTAGTGGATCTGTATAGAAGTATAGATGAATGACCATGTTCATAACTTTGAATTACCTGAGCTACATTCTTCCCTTTGGCAGCTGCTATGTCTTTAAGGATTGGATTCTCCATGACTGCTCCTGAACCCCAAAATATGTTATAAGCTCCAAGTGCTGACCAAGCACTAACATGAATTCCTTTCTCCTTGCAAAACTCCCTCAATTTCCATTGCTGCCAAGATGGGTTCATTTCCACCTAAGAAAACCCATAATTTACTATCATGGTTTTTGAGACAATTATAATTAGAGTAAAGTGATAAATAAATCTATGAGAATTTATATTTTGCACATATTAGTTTTTAGAGTCTTTTAGGATAATAAACGTGGATAAATTAGTTTAAATTAAGATATTTTGCTCTAATCATAAGAGTTAATTTAAAAGTAATGGAAGAATTATATTGATTTTTTTTAGGAACTAATATATTTGAAGTTTAAATTTTTAGTATTTACTTATCACTTAATTTTATAATTAATACAAAAGATAAACTCCTAAATATTTAAGGACAAAGTCGTCATTAAATATTTTAAAATTACAAAATCAGTCCCAAAAAAGAAAACAACAATCTAGTACAAATCATACTACGTTGATCAAAAGTATAATGTGAACAACCAAACCTAATATATAATAAGCTACTCTTTCATTATGTGTTAGAGACACCTAAGGCTGAGTTTGATATTGTCAATATTTTTCTAAAGTTATTTATATTTTTAGACTTAATATTATTTTCAAAAGTAATAGTAATTATATTTAGTAAAATAAAAATTATTTTTATAAATATAAGTTACGATAATAATATTTGATAAAAATATATTTCTAAAAACTAAAATGACCATAATAAATATGAAAGTAAAGAGTAATATATAAGTTTTTTCACTTTTAATATATACAATTATATTAAATTTTTCTTAATTCTAAAAATTACAAATTAGTATTGAGAAGTATCTTTATAAATGTTTCTAAAAATATTTCTAACTTTTAAAACAAACAAACATAAGTATATAAACTTTTTTGTTTGTTATATACAAAAGATTAGTTTATACTTTTAAAAAGAACAAATATTTCTCTAATAAATATTAATAAATTCACCTTAAGGTTTGCCCTAGTAATAGTTTGGTAGCAAAATGGCAAAAACAAATAGATTGATCAGTGAAGCACGAAACCTGATGAACTGCAGGGGGGATTGTAGCTATTTCAAGCAATTTGGTGAGTTTCTTGATACCATAATTGCATATCCCAATGGACTTTGCTAAGCCCAATTTGTAACACTCTTCCATTGCTTTCCATGTCCCTTCTATGTCAAATGGGAGAATATCTTCTTTGGAAAACACTACTGGGTTTTCAAGGTCATGTCTAAGCCTCACTGGCCAATGTATCAAATAAAGATCCACATACTCTGTTCCCAGCTTTCTATAACAATATGTTCAAAGTAAAATTAGCATAGTGAGAGACTAGGACTGGAACATAAAGTTATTACTTTGTTTAATTTCTTTTAACCCTTTTTCTAAAAGAAATTAAGAAAAGAAAAAGTTAGTTAAGAAATGTTTTTTCATCATTTATACAATCATATTTTATGTTGAAACATGTTATTATCTTATATATTCAATTAAAATGTTAATTTATTAAAAATATGAACATAAGTTACCTTAAGCACCTCATAAATGCTTAATCATTTCATTTAATTGTAATTTTTTACATATTTTTTCTAGTTCTCCGTAATATCCTTTAAATTGGCAAGTCAAATACTATCTATTATTAATACAAGTCGACTAATTCAAAAACCAGTGAACTAATCACTCGACTAATATGACTTATCAAATTTAATTTTACAAGCAGCTTTACTGAAAAATCTCACAGGTGATTTTCAATAAAATTGTCTCTAGAATGAAATTCTTACCCAGCCTAAGACAGAAAAATAAAATAAAATAAAATTTGGAGTAAGGAGATGATTGCTTACTTTAGTGAGGCCTTGAGAGCAGGAAGAATAAGATCATGGTGAGCATGAGTGTTCCATGGCTTTGAAGTGATGAAAATGTCATCTCTGCTCTTGATGAGTCCTTTGTCGATGGCTTTCTTGACAGCCAAGCCAATGGCTTCCTCTGTTCCATACACGGCGGCGCTGTCGAAATGGCGGTAACCGGCTTCAATGGCATCAACAAAGATTGATGCAAGTGTTTCATTTGAAGGACGATTCTCCACCGAAGTTCCCATGCCCAGAACTGGCATTTTGTGACCTGTGTTCAGCAACACATCCGGGACTTTCTTTTCAGCCATGCTTCTCTCTTCTCTCTTCTTTCTTCTTTTGACGCACAAAAATGTGAATGACAATAATTGTGTCAAACAATCTCCTTTTGTTTTCTTTTTAAAGTGGTTGTTGCAGTGTTATCATGGCACAAGATGATTGCTTGTCCTAATGTTAGATTTTTTTTTTTTTTAATAAAGGGAATCTTTGCTCGTCGTAAGGTTAGCTTTGATTTCCTAATTTGGGCGAATATTAAGGTGCAGAAATAATTTTCATGGAGTAAATTTTGTGTTCTTTAGAGTATTTTATTCATTTAATTTTCTAACGAAATCAAATAAAGTCAGAAAGATAAAAGAATAGACAGAAAACAATAAATGGTATATAATAGATATGGTGGAGAAAGAAATTTTTAACTACTAAGGATAATAATTTCGGGGTAAATTATAAAATAATATCAAAATAAAGAATGAAGTACACACCAATGTTTCTTTATCACAAGACAAGAACATTAATAATTTCTTCTTAGTCGTAATTAGATTTGTTTGATCAATTAGTCGAATTCTCTTAACACCTTAATCAGTATAAGATGCATGTGTGTATAATTGCATTATCGTATATTTGTTGCTTTAAAATTGTACTAGTAATAACATGAATATATTTTTGCTAGTGCAATGGAAAGTGATAATAATGGAAGAGGGAGACAATAGAGTGTCCACTCGTTGGGATATTTGTTTGAGATTCTGGGCCCACATTTTAGGCTTTGTTACGTTCACCATGATACTAAGAAACAGACACATGTGAAATTATTGTGCATATGCATACAATAAAGTTTGGAGACGATGCATAAACTGGCTGCCACGTAGAGAGATGGTTGAAAACGATGGCTACTACCAGTGACGGATTCAGAAAATTTTAGTAGTGGGAGCAAAATTTATATAACATCATAATTATTTTTATAATAAAAATAATATATGTATATAAAAAATTAAATATTAAATTATTTATTAATTATTATATATCTGTGTATAAATATATGTATTGTTTAACTTATTTTTAATGTGTATTTTATATTTTAATATATATTTTATACAAATAATTATTTTTTATGTACATATAACATAATTATTGTTATGATTATATTTTATTATTGTAAAATATGATTAGCCTTCAAAATATCTAATATATAAATTACAATACTAAAATAGTAATTTAAATAATAATATATAATTTAAATTTCTATTATTTTAGGTTTTATATTTTAAAAAATTAAATAATTTTTCTGTTAACTACCATCAAAATTTCTCTCTTTTTATATATATTACTAAATAATTATTTAAAAATTCACTTCCTAACACAATTAGAAGTTGACTCTTATTTATATTTATAGTTAAAAAAGTTCTTTCAATTAATACAGTTGTTATGCAAAAAATAAAGCTAATTTAAAAAGAAGATAAATAATATTCTTTTGAGTTGATTTTAAAAAAAAAACACTAATTTCGTTTAAATTTGAGAATTGATCATTCTAAGTTCTAACGAATTTCTAATATAAAATTTTTAAATTGACGATTAAATATCAAAAATTGAGTAAAAATTTATTGTGGGATCAAATTTAATAATCTAATGGGGGCAAATAAATATTATTATCATATACTACTCAAAAAAATTCTAAATTGTAGTGGGAGCACTTACCCCCACAACAATGTATGTAGAACCGTCCCTGGCTATTACTACATTATTGGCTTAGAGTTGGCTTCACTATGCCGGAGAAATAAAATAAGGATTTTATTTTTACTTACATAAAAAAATATTATTTACCATTTTATTTAAGAATACCAAGATTTATATTTTTCTGTATTATTTCACGATTTTTGTAGTCAGTTTAATTTTGTAGATTGTACCAACAAAACTAAAGAAGATTTTGCGGATAAAGACACCAAAATTAGTAACATCTTTGTATCATTATTTCACAGCAGTAAAAGCGACATAAGACTTGCATTCAGTTTTATGTCAATTTCGCATTTTAAGTGAGTGAAATTGACAAAAAAAAATATATATCTCAATTTTTCTGTTAGAATCGGTGAAATAACACCGAACAAAGCTTTTAAAATAGCACAAGCACATACTTTACTTTTTATTTTACACTTGAAGAGAATAAAGAGAGAGTGAAAAGAAGGAAAGGAAAGAAAAATAAAAAATAAGAAGAGGAACAAGCAAATTCTGTCGAGATATGCATATTGTGGGTCATTTGATTGAGCAGATTAGTATTTTAGGTGTGTATCGTCATCATAAATGTCTCATGAGTTCTGGAAAAGTTGTGATCACACCAAAATGTGGTGTTTTCATAAATCAATTTTTTCTTTTAAGGATAAGTCTTTAGAGTTTCATAAGCCAGCTAATCTTGTACCACTGCAACATGCTTCCTCCCAAGTTCCTTCTATACCTATAGTACCTAAACCTGTCTCAACTATGCCTCCCGCTCTATCTGTGTCTAAATCCCTCTCTTCTTCAAATTCTACAACCCAACCGCTTGCCTTTTCTCCTTTTTTTATACCAATACTAATCTCAGATATTGAAATTGTCCTTCATGATCTGCCACAACTTCCTCTCTCTACTTCTCAAGTTCCATCTCCGAATGCTCACCTCATGATCACAAGGGCTAAAGCGGGCAGGGGCGGAGCCACACAGTGAGGAAGGGGCAATAGTCTCCCTAATTTTAATTTTTTATATGTAAATTATACGTAAATTTTAGTTTAATCTCTTTTAAAATTTTATTTTTATCTTATTTTATTGTATAAATATTTTTAGTCCCTTTCTACTATTTCATCTAACTCCGCCCTTGAAAGCGGATATACAGAAGCCAAGAGATCTTTTAACTAAATTAGAGCCCCGGATAGTGAGAGATGCATTGAATCATCCAAGGTGGCGAAAAACTATGGATGCAGAGTATGATACGTTGTTTAAAATCATACACAGAGATTGGTTCCATTGCCTCCTAGTAGATAAGCTACTGGAAGTGAGTTTTTCGTACTAAGTTCAACTCTGATGGCACCTTGCAGAAATATAGGATGTTCTTGATGGTTCAGAGCTTTACTCAATACCCTGGTGTTAACTTCAATGAGACATTCAGCCCTGTGATAAAATCTACTTCCATTCGCCAAATCTTGTCTCTGGCCTTGGCTAATTCTTGGAAAATCAGACAACTAGATGTTAATAACGCATTCTCACATGGTGAGTTGAGTAAAGATATCTATATGTGACAGCTTCAAGGATATGTGAAGGGTGATAATACGCTGGTGTGTAAGCTTACAAAGGCTCTAGCATGGTACAACAAGCTTGCTACTGGGCTTCGAGAACTTGGCTTTGTTCCGACTAAGTTTGATATCTCGATTTTTACTAACTTTATGAAAAGTGTGAGAACGTTCTTATTTGTGTATGTAGATGATATCACCTTTGCTAGTGAATCTGAGGTCATTATAGTTGAAATGATTGTGAAGCTAAATAAGAAATTTGCCTTGAAAGATATGGGCGAACTTCAATACTTTCTTGACAGTCAAGTTACTCATCACTTCGCTTTAGGAAAAAATTTACCCTCCCAACAAAAATACATCACTGATTTGCTTAAGAAAGCAGGTGTGGATGATTGTAGGCCGTGCTACACTCCTCATCCACCCATGCTGAAGTTGTCAGCAACTGGTGGTTCCACATTTACTGATCCCTCTCTGTATCGTTCAATAGTGGGAAGCTTGCTATACCTCACTATCACTCGGTCCAAAATTGCTTATAGTGTGAGTAAAGTCTCACAATTCATACAAGTTCCCTTGAACTCACATTGGAGGATCCACTAGCTACATGGCAACAAAGAAAAAAAATGTTTGTATCATTTAGTTATTTAAGTTGATTATTAATTTGTTTACTTTTTCATTGATTAATATGATACATTATGACTCTATCTACTTATTCTAAACCCTTTTGTTAGAAAATTGAGCTAGGTCAATAGTCTCATCAAAATAAAGTCTTCTAGAAGATATTTGTTATAATCAAAATCTTATAAATATTCATTCTTATAATTTATAAATTAATACTTTTGGCTAAATTGAGTTCGATGATAAGCTTATCGGGGCTCAAGAGAAGCGTGTGAATTAGATCGCTGAGGGGTTGATCGGCGTCTATATTTGAGTATGAGCTATGAATGCAAACTGTGGGCTCCTGTAAGCTGGGGAGGATTTATGGTATAGGTCGTGTCTCCCCACGACTACTCCACGATTTTTTGATGTTGAGTCCACTATCGTAGAAGTGTGGACATAAGGGAACAAGTTACCTTGTTCAACAGGGAGCTACAGTATGACATGGAACGAGAGCTCTGACGATTGGATTTTTGACGGTTTAGAATTTCACTAATAAAATCTCGTTGTAAAGTATAGTTTCTAAACCAATCACTAATCCTTTCATACAAAAAGTTGTTTGTCACAAGTACAAACCCCTAAAATCTATAAACCGAAGTATTGGAACCTCGGGTCGTTCTCCCTAGGATTTACAATAAAGTGTCTTGTTATTGGTTGTGAGTTATTTTGGGGTTTTGAGATTATAGCCAAGAATTATAAAATGGCAAAGGAAATAAACTAACAACTAACAAAGCTCTTGGCAAGGTATGAGAACTAGAAGTCCTATCCTAGTTATCCTCTTCAATTGTGATAACAAATTGTCCATTGCTCCCACTTAGTTAACCTCTAATCATGGAGGAAAGTCAAGTGGATGAATCAATTTGATTCCTCAAGTCCTAATCAACTCCTAAAGGAAAGACTAGCTTTAGAGGCATTCAAATCAATTAGCAACTTCTAATTATCAATTAATTAGATAACTCAAGAGTCACTAATTACTCTACCTAGGCCAAGAGGAACAAAACCTACACTAAAATCCAACCAAGCATTTCATCAAACACTTGGAAGGCACAAAAGAAAAGCAAAGCAAATTGACAACAAGAATAGAATCTAACGACATTTATTGAAAGGAATTAACAACAACAATCAAAAGAAACACATTTATTATGAATTACCTTTTATTGAATTGGAAGAAAGTAGAAGAAACAATACTAGATCTACAACAAAATACAAGAACAACATAAAGGAGATTGCAATAAAAGAATGGAAGAAGAATGAATGTAACAACAAGGAATTGAGAAGATAGAAGTAGAAGAAGATGAATCTAAATCTAAATCTAAGAACTAAACCTAAACCTAATCCTAATTCTAGAGAGAAGTGAGAGCTTCTCTCTCTAAAACTCTAAAACTAAAACTAATGATCAAAAGTATCTAAAAATATGAAGAGAGTTGTCAATCCCCTTCAATCCTTGACTCTTATATGCATTTTGGCGCCAAAGTTGGTTGCTGAAACCTTCCCAAAATCGCCAGGCACGTGCTTCATTAGTGAGGTCATGTGCCATCATCGGCGCGTGCGCGCATGGTACGCGTGCGCGTGCTTGGCCTGTTTCGCAATGTGCGCGCGAGCGCCTTGTGCGCGTGCGCGTGCTTGGCTGACTTTGCTTCTTTGACTTTTTTTTTTATGCTTATCTCCACTTGTATGCTTCCTTCCTTGCTTCCTCTGATCTATGCTTAGCCTATTTCATCCTGAGATTACTAACAAACACATCAAGGCATCTTATGGAATCAAAGAGGAAATAGAATTTATCAAAATAAGGCTTAAAAAGCATGTTTTTACACTTAAGCACAAATACGGGAGAGATTACGAAATTACGCTAATTCCTAGGCTAAATGTGACAAAAGGCTATCAAAATACTCTAAATTCAATACAAGACAAACCGTCAAATTGGGGTTTGTCAACCTCCCCACACTTAAGCCTTAGCATGTCCTCATGCTAAAATAAGAAGGAACTAAGGGTCATGACATTTGAATGCAACTAAACTACATGAATTCTATCTAAATGCAATTATCTAAGCAAATGGAAATGCTTAGTTCAAATAAATCAATTTTTAAGAGAGCATGTGTAAGCACAAGAGCTAGGCAATAGGAATTAAGTCCAAACCACAATTGTATTGAATTATCAAAAAGAGTTCAAACTTGCAAGAATATAGATAACATGGGTGAATACACGTGATTGAACTTTTGAACCCTCACCGGATGTGTATCCGCTCTATTCACTCAAGTGTTTAAGGGTTAATTCACTCAATTCTCTTCTAATCATGTTTCCCAAAATTTGATTTTCTTCTAACAATCAACACTTATTCAATGCATGCATACATTCATCATGAGGTCTTTCATTTAGGTTGTAATGGGGTTAGGGTCAAGGTAGGATCATTTATGATTAAGTGGACTAGGATTGAATCTTTGATTAACGTAGACTTTCCCACCTAACCTATTTAATGACCTATACAAGTTCAAACTACTCTAACTACCCATTCTTCACTTTTTTCACATACTCATGTATTCTTATTTGGTTCATAACGTTTATGCATTGATTCCTTTTTATTGACTTCACTTTAGGGCATTTTGTCCCCTTTATTGCTTTTCTTTTTCTTTCTTTTTTTCTATATGCATTTTTTTCTTTTCTTTTCTTTTTCTCTTTTTTTTTTCTTTTTTTTTTCACTTTTATTTTTTTTTCTTTTTCTTCTTTCAAACTACATACAAGAACATCAATGCATAGGGTCCTTTCATTTAATCAATACATGAATATGTGCCCAATTCCTAAACATAAAAGTGTACTACCCCTTTTATCCCATCCAATGTTCCCAAGCCTCACCAACTTGAATAATAAACACTCTCACTAGCCTAGGCTAATCAAAGATCCAAACAAGGACTTTTCATTGGTTTTCCGCCTTGGGCTTGTAATGAGCTAAATTGAGAATAAGTTGGTTAAGCATAGGCTCAAAATTGGCTAATCAAAGGAATATAAAAGGGTTGGCTATTTGGGTAAGTGGCTAATGAAACAATGGCCTCAATCATATAAATGCATAAATACAAGAAATAAATGGATATATAGAATCGAGCAAATTAAGGATTATAATCATAGAAAGAGAACAATTTCACACAAGAGTGGAAAATAAGTGGTTATAAAATGTAACCACATCAATAGGCTCAAGTCTCACAAGCTTGTGTTCTCAATTCAATACATGCTTCACAAGGTATGAAATTCAAGCAAGTTTTCAAAAATTTCTTTCAATCAATTGGGTTAATGCCCTCTATTTAAGCTTCTTGAAAAAAAATCTCAATGTTTGACTAAGCATTGTTGTGATTGAAAAATCCAGAAAATTTCCTCCTTAGTTCACCCTTTTCCTTTTTCACTTAAAACCAATTTCTTATGCAAAAAGGGTGGCTAAGTATTTTGCAATTCAAAGTGCGATTTCTAATCACAATCTCAACTAGAAATAAAGATATGCAAAATGTATAAAGAGAAATTCAACTAAAATACGAAATCTATCATTAAAAACATCTAAAAACATCCAAACATCAAAATATCTAAAATCCAAAATAACTAGAAATGCATCAAAATATATATGCAAAATGTGCAAAATAAGATAACTAGGCTGAAAAGTTCACCGGTTCCCAAAAATAATGCTACCGGTGCCCTCCCCACACTTAAAACCAAGCATCGTCCTCGATGCTAAACCGGAGGATCAGTGGGAGGTACAACGATAGGTGCTGGCTCTGACTGTGGGACCGGCTCCGCCTGAGTCTGTGGTGGCTCTGTAGTGTCCGGGGCATCCTGCTGAACCGGTGCCTCCGCATCCTCCTCCTGATGATCCTGCTCATCGGAGGCTGGAGAATCGGGAAGTGGAGGTAGCTCAGCGCCCAAAGAAATCAGTGCCTGGTCCATCCTGTCTAAACGGCGTCTGACATGGCGTCTCTCACGCTCCAAGAACCGGAATAGACGCTGAACCAGGAGATAGGTAGGCTCAGGTGCTGCTGGAGGAGCTGTAGATGATGAAGGAGCTGCGGTGGAGGATGATGGGGCAGCTGTAGGGGCTGATGGTGAAGGTGTCCCAATGACAGCTCTAGCCCGAGAGCGGCGTCTAGCAGGTGGTCTCTCATGCACCCAACCACCCCAGGGAATAGTAACCTCCCTGTCATCAGCATCAGGGGGTGGTGGTCGCACATCATCATCCAACCACGGGACCTCAGCTAGGGCCGCCATACTCGTGACCAAGGTAGGAAATGGGAGTAGGCCATGAATATGCGCCCGCCACATACACTGTCGGATAAGCCTAGGGAAAGAGACCTCCTTCCCCTCCATCACACACCCAATCAGTAGAAGCATCTCCATAGGAATCTCAGAGAAGTGGGTGGTGGGAAGGACATAGCAAGCAAATATCATCTGCCAGGTCTTGGCCTCACGAGTCAGATGAGTAAATAGCATCCCTTTCGGCTTTGTATTGTTTGCATCCATAACCCATGTGGCATCTGGTATCCCAATAACAGTCCTGAGTGCCTCATAATCAAAAGTCATGCTGTGTATGGCTAACTCAGCCTGCTGATGGGCACACAGCTCATCGGGGACATGGCGGCACTGTAGCGCCTCCTTAATCGCAGTCTCGGTAATCATAATCTCTCTACCCCTCACCTGAACCGAATCCAAAGTTGGGCGGAAGAAGTTGCAGTAGAATTCCTTCACCCAAGATATATTGATATCACCCAATTCCCGGTCAACAAAGTCAATGCCCAAATCAAGGATTCGACCGGTAATGGACCGTCTCACATCATTAGGTAGAAGTAACTTCTTCTCAATGTTTAGCTTTGTGGTTCGATATCTAGAAAACCGGAGCTCACAGTATAGGTTGGGGAATTTGTCCGGGTTGGTGGAAGGCAATAACTGGTTTTTTTTTTCTCATCATTCAATGGGTTCTTAGCATAATGCTTGTAGATGGAAGGAATGGAGGGGGTAGAGTGTTTTCTCTTCTTGGAGGCAGTGGCTATGGCTTTGCCTTTATCCGACATCCTGAAAAATATGATAGAATATATAAAACATTTAGCATGTAGCAAAGAAGGCATGTTCAGGATACAATTATCAAAGAATAATCATGATGTTGCAATGAATATGTAAAAGTGAACAAGTGAACCAAGAAAAAAATGCAAACTCTATTAAAATCAACAACTCATCTTCAAAAGGCAATAATATCATCAAATGATTAAAAGAATTGTTAAAGATGGGAAAGGTGAGTGGAAGTTAGTTGGTTAAAGAAATTAGTTAGTTAGAAAAGTAGATTAGTGATATGATGATATTGATGCGCAATGAAAAGAGAAGTTGTGGTTCATGTTCACAGTGAATAATGCAAATCCGGGAAGTCAAAAAGAAACGGAATTTTGCCCCAAAATAGAATTAAAGACCAAAATGAAATTAGTTTCCTTGAAAATCGGGCAGCATTCCGGCTGAAAATTGGACGTTCCCGGATAGCAAATTAGCACAATTAGCACAGAAACAACATCAATTAGGTACAGCAGCAGTGGCATAGTATTCAGGCAACAAGAATTGCATAAGAACAGTCCAAAAGCAGCATACAATTTCCAAATAACCAGACAGCAAGTAAGCACATACGGAGCACTTATCAGGCCTAGAATCCTCTATCCAGCCCTAGCTACCTAACTGCAATTATTTCTATCTAACCTAACATGCAAAATTTGAATTTAACTAATTAACATGCAATTATAGTAATTAATCAAAACGAACAGTAAAAAAAAGGAAAAAATAGAGAAATAACAGACTGGAGTAGGAACCTGGGAGCAGAGAGGAATGAAGAAAGGAAAGGAAACTGGGGGGTAGTGCCAGGAACTGCGCCGCCGTGGACGGTGGCGGTGAAGACTGCCGGCGCGGTGGTTCGGCCGGAGGAATGAGGAACCGAGGGAGGAGAATGAGAGAGGAGTGAGCAGGAAGGGAAGAGAGGAGGTGAGTGGAGGAGAGAGAGAGAGGAACGTGGTGGTGGTTGAGAGAGTGTGTGAGTTGGCCGGAGATGGTGGCCGGAAAGGTTGAGGTGGTGGTTATGGAGGATTGAGAGGAGGAAGAAGAATAGGGAATGGGAGGGGGAAGTGCGCTGCGGCGCAACGTTATTCGCGTATTAGGGTTCCCATTTTTTTTGAATCGGCGCGGGCGCGCACCCTGCGCGTCCGCGTCCCTTGATGAAACTTGGGACCTACGCGTGCGCGTACAGCGCGCTTGAGCGTGGATGAGCAAAATGGGAAAGGACGCGTGCGCGTACAGTGCGCGCACGCGTGCATGGAGTTGGGCTAGGGGCTCAAGGTTGGCCCAGAGCTGGCTCAACTCTCTGTGGATTGGCTCAACTGTCGCAGCAGCAAATCGGCGCGCACGCGGCAGGTGCGCGTCCGCGCGAATATCCATGTTCTCTAAGATGGCGCGCACGCACGTTGTGCGCGTCCGCGTGGATCGTGTTGGGCCCAAGGCATGATGTTTGCCCAAGGGAAGCCCAACTCTCGGGAGTGTGGCTCGTGGTGCATCCACACAGGGACGCGTGCGCGTACATGGTGCGCTCGCGTTCACTCCCTCCCTTTTTTTTTTTTCAGAAAACAATTTGCTGGGTGCTCCCCTTAGTGTTCACAGCTCTTATTCACTCAACTATCATACAATTCACAAAAATACAATTTTGATATTATGCATCTACTGCTAAACACAACATGCATGTGACTAAGCTAACAATTAAGTTGTACAAACAAATTTGTATGAAACATCTACCTACAATGGCAAATCAAATCACTTATTAAGTAAATTTAGAAGATTGGAAAGAGTTTACCATGGTGGGGTGTCTCCCACCTAGCACTTTTAGTTTAAGTCCTTAAGTTGGACATTTTTGAGAAGCTCCTTGTCATGGTGGCTTACGCTTGTACTCATCCTTGAATCTCCAAGGATCTTTGCTCCTCAATTGGTTGACAGAATTTCCAACCATTTTTATTAAGCTTGGGCAGAGTTCTACCCAAGATACGAGTCCCTCTAGTTGGTCTTCACATATCGAACCGGGATCCCATATCTTATTTTCACATCCATCCGTTAGTTGAATTTCATGATTTTGTCGGATGAGCGGTTGGCATAAGGGTGATTGACACAAAGAATTCTCTTTATTCCACCAATGCTTCCTTCTAGATCCATACAAAGTGATCCTTGTCCCAATATCATCCCTATACCTTGAGGTCTTGACCTTGGTGAGCTTAACACCTACTTTCCAACCACTACACAACTCATTCTTACTTTTAATTCCACAAAGAGTTCTAAGTTGACCATCATTTTCAATCAAACCATATTCAAGTGAGAAATTAAAGCTTAGGGATAGAGATTTTACCCACTTAAATGTTATGTTGGATGGTAGCTTGGGAAGGGAGGCTTCCCCACACTTAGACAATGCAAGGTCCACTTCCTTGTGCTCTTCTTTAATTGTTTCCACCTCTTCATAATTTTCTTTAATTTCAACCTCATCGTCTTTGTTACGTGGCTTGGTGTTATCTTCAAGAACTTCATCTTGTTTAATGAGAGGCGATTCAATTTTGAATAGAAATTCATTGATGAATGAGTTCATCTCTTGATCAACCTCTTCATATTCTTCAATTTCAATATACACCATGCCAACTTTTTCCTCTTGGTAGCTCTCTTTTGATTCACTCTCTTCTTCATTGTTCACCAAGGGTATGGGAGGTTGTGCACACTCTTCTATAATTTCAACTCCATGTCCAATGGGAGAGGATTCCATTGTAGAGAGAAATTCATCCATGATTGAATCCATCTCTTGGTAAGCCTCTTCTAAGTCTCCAATGATGGTATGCCTTGGAGGTTGCGCGCCCTCCCCAACATCGATATCAAGCTTCTTGGGAGAGTGCTCCATGATGCTACATTCCCATGGACTTTCGACATCTCCTAAATCTTCAACCACTTCTTCCTTTTCTTCAATGATCGTGGGCTCCTCCAATTCTTCCAACACAAAATTTGATTCCTCCTTTTCCACCGAATTTTTCAATTTCTCCTTCATGCTTTGTTCTTCTTTTGACTTTTCACATGGGGTCACGGAAGTACCTTGAGTGTTCAAGCATTGGTGGACTAAGGTGGACACTACCTTGGTCAAGTTGGTCACAAACTCAAGTGTATCCCGCTTCATAGCTTCTTGTCCTTGAAGTAACAAAGTGAGAGGATCGTCTTGGGGTGAATATGAAGGATCATTATTTTGGAGAGAGGGTTCATAATAGGAAGGTGGTTCTTCTTGGTAAGGTTGTGAAGATTGTGTGTATTGAGGTGGTTCTTGGGAGTAATCTTGATAGGGTTGTGGTGGTTCTAAGGATTCTTGCTCATAATGGTCATAAAGATATGGTATGGATGGTTGGTTGTATGATGGATATGGATCATAGGAAGGTGCTTGGTATGGAAAGGCTTGTGAGAATGGTTGGGGTTCATGTTGAGGATGAGATTCATAGGCATATGATGGTGGTTGTTGAGTGTCACAAAGAGAGTCATCATAGCCGTTAAGTTGACATGCATTAGGATGGAAATTATACCTATAAGTATCCGGAGGTTGTTGCCAATAGGAGTGATCAATTCCTTGAGGCTCCTCCCATCTTTGATGGTTCCATCCATGGTACATGTTGCCATTCAAGTCCACATTTCCTACAACACAATTAGAGCCAAACTCATAGCCAAAGTGAGAATTCATTATGGAAAAACAAAATAAAACTAACAAAATCTAGTAAACAAGCAAAAGACAAACTATTTACACTATTCACATATGTACAATAACCAATAACATAACACCATTGCAACTCCCCGGCAACGGCGCCATTTTGACGATTGGATTTTTGACGGTTTAGAATTTCACTAATAAAATCTCGTTGTAAAGTATAGTTTCTAAACCAATCACTAATCCTTTCATACAAAAAGTTGTTTGTCACAAGTACAAACCCCTAAAATCTATAAACCGAAGTATTGGAACCTCGGGTCGTTCTCCCTAGGATTTACAATAAAGTGTCTTGTTATTGGTTGTGAGTTATTTTGGGGTTTTGAGATTATAGCCAAGAATTATAAAATGGCAAAGGAAATAAACTAACAACTAACAAAGCTCTTGGCAAGGTATGAGAACTAGAAGTCCTATCCTAGTTATCCTCTTCAATTGTGATAACAAATTGTCCATTGCTCCCACTTAGTTAACCTCTAATCATGGAGGAAAGTCAAGTAGTGGATGAATCAATTTGATTCCTCAAGTCCTAATCAACTCCTAAAGGAAAGACTAGCTTTAGAGGCATTCAAATCAATTAGCAACTTCTAATTATCAATCAATTAGATAACTCAAGAGTCACTAATTACTCTACCTAGACCAAGAGGAACAAAACCTACACTAAAATCCAACCAAGCATTTCATCAAACACTTGGAAGGCACAAAAGAAAAGCAAAGCAAATTGACAACAAGAATAGAATCTAACGACATTTATTGAAAGGAATTAACAACAACAATCAAAAGAAACACATTTATTATGAATTACCTTTTATTGAATTGGAAGAAAGTAGAAGAAACAATACTAGATCTACAACAAAATACAAGAACAACATAAAGGAGATTGCAATAAAAGAATGGAAGAAGAATGAATGTAACAACAAGGAATTGAGAAGATAGAAGTAGAAGAAGATGAATCTAAATCTAAATCTAAGAACTAAACCTAAACCTAATCCTAATTCTAGAGAGAAGTGAGAGCTTCTCTCTCTAAAACTCTAAAACTAAAACTAATGATCAAAAGTATCTAAAAATATGAAGAGAGTTGTCAATCCCCTTCAATCCTTGACTCTTATATGCATTTTGGCGCCAAAGTTGGTTGCTGAAACCTTCCCAAAATCGCCAGGCACGTGCTTCATTAGTGAGGTCATGTGCCATCATCGGCGCGTGCGCGCATGGTACGCGTGCGCGTGCTTGGCCTGTTTCGCAATGTGCGCGCGAGCGCCTTGTGCGCGTGCGCGTGCTTGGCTGACTTTGCTTCTTTGACTTTTTTTTTATGCTTCTCTCCACTTGTATGCTTCCTTCCTTGCTTCCTCTGATCCATGCTTAGCATATTTCATCCTGAGATTTCTAACAAACACATCAAGGCATCTTATGGAATCAAAGAGGAAATAGAATTTATCAAAATAAGGCTTAAAAAGCATGTTTTTACACTTAAGCACAAATACGGGAGAGATTACGAAATCACACTAATTCCTAGGCTAAATGTGACAAAAGGCTATCAAAATACTCTAAATTCAATACAAGACAAACCGTCAAATTGGGGTTTGTCAAGCTCCAGCAGCACAAAATAAGATATGCAAAGTTGGAGATATGCTACTAGTAGAAGCAGGACGAGTGGATGCTTGCTCACTAGAAGTATGAAGGGCAGATCAACTGTCTCCAATAAACCAAATCCTACATTCCTACCCAACAGTCTAATCTAGACCAATAGAAGAACACAATCGCATACATGTACTCTTTTATGTGGGAGAAGTTAGGTAATGGCTTGTTTAGTAATGCGCCAGCCATACCGCATATACATCGTCCTCCATTTAGCTCTCAGCCACTGACGCCACCAACAGAACCACTAAAATTACAGGATGGGAGAGAGAGGAGAGGATAAAAATAATGACGACATTTTCATCTCGAATGACTACATACACAACTAGAAAATGGATTAATACAGACAGATTTACAGATAGATTTAGTCTTTATTACCGACAGATTTTTGGTTACCGACGGATTTTGTCCCTCTGTAAAAGCCCCGTCGAAAATTATTTACCGATGAATTTTTTTCCGTCGGAAAATTACCGACAGATTTTTACTAGTTACTGACGGATTTTTCCTCTGTAAATTCTCCATCCATTTTCCGAAGGCGACAAACTATCCGACAGATTTTTCGTTTGTAATTACAGATGGATTTTCAGACAGATTTTTCGTCTGTAATTACAGACGAATTTTCCAACAGATTTTCCGTCTATAATTTGAACTTTGGAAAATCATCTCACACTCTGATTACAGACAAAAAATTCGTCTGTAAATCCGTCAGTAAGGTAAAATAGAATTTTTTTTATTTTTCTAATTATAAAATAAACTTGTTTTCATACAAAATAAATATAAATTTAATACAAATTTTTATCTAATTTGTATTCGAACATTTATAATATTTCAAAAAATAAACAAATTCATCGTATTATCAAACTAAAAGAAAAGTACTATAAACAAACAAGTCAATATAATTCAAAATATAAATAAAGTGTTGATACATCAATTATAATAACAAGTAACAACTATACATCAACAAAGTGTATTGATACATCAACTATTATCCTCTAATTAAGTCAAAATATACAATAAGGTTGCTTAATTTGGTTCTAAAATTAGAACTTCATCTGTACAAAAACCATTTATCATTATTGTGTCCATTGATTCAAATAGTTGGGGGTCATGAATTGATCCTCTACGATGGCTTCTCTGCCTCCTTATATTTTTCTATTTCTCATCTGTTTTCAAGTATCAAATTCTGACAAAAATAAAAAAATAGTGACAACATAATCTATATACAATATATTATTGAGATGAATAAGTAAAGCTCACCTCAACATCTGGTCTAGTTCCAGTGACTTTCGATTTGGGACTGCAAGTTTAATAGGAGAAAAAGAGAAAGATAAATAAGTGAAGCTCACCATTGCATGCAAAGCATCCTGTAACTTGGCAATTTCATGTGCCTTTTTCTCTTCCAAAACAATTTGTAACCAGTCAAAAAGTAAATAAGTTTATGGTATAAGACATGAAAATCAACTTAACTACTAGCTTGAATGCACAACCTTCGCAAATAATATGACCATAGATTAGTCAAAGAGAAAAACCAAATAATTATTACATTCAATTATATTTGATATGCAGCCATCATTATAAGCTAAAAATAACAGACCAGATTCAAAATAGAACTGGCGAAAGATGCTGAAATCAAGTGTATATATTTTTTGAATGTACCTCTAAGTCAATGAGCCAATTATTGGCTCCTGATCCGGATCCAGGATGAAAGTGATAGACAGGCAATGTTCCATCCAAACATACTGCAATGTAGCACAAGAAAATATAAAGCTTAATAATCAATTTTGAAGCATTTGAGACACTAATTTTGTTTCACAATAAACTAGGCTTTGCCATTAGAGAGAGGAAGTAGTAGGTACCAGCTCTTTTGGCAGTAGCTCCATTGATAACAGTAATGGACACCATGAGAGGAGGTGGCTGGGAAGGCTGCTTGCATGAAACTGACGAGAATAAAGCATCGTTTACAAACTCAGATAGCTAAGCCTGAATCATGTTTAGCAATCCACTTTACTCATGAAATGAATGTATGAGATACTAACCATAATCAAATAGCTCCGATTGGATACATGATTGGACAATATGGTGAAATGAATTAGTTGACCCTCCTCCTTAAAGGACTAGTTGGTGGCTTGATTTCTGATATTCTTTTTGCCCATTTTTTATAAGCTTTTGTTTCTTTAAGTTCTCTTATAAATATAAAAAAGAAGGTATAGCATCAAACACAAGGATCAAGTAAGACTTTTGCCTATGTTAATATAAGCTGAATCCACAAGTATCCTTCTTTCTCCATGGCATTCCAATCATACAAAGGACTTCTCATTAAAATATGAAAGTTTTAAAAAATAAGAAATCAAAGACCCAAATGAGAAAGGAGGCCTTACAATGTACTATGACATGTTAGAAATTATTACAATATAACGGTGGAGAAGATGGAAAAATTTTCTTAAAAAGGTTTATAAAAAGAATCAATCAGGATATTGTCATAGGTGGCTAAAGAGTTATGAAAAGAGAAGAGGAACAAAAATAACATAATCATGGGGAATGGTTGTTAAAATTGCCAAATAACTTCAACAACAACAAAAAGTTCAACTAGTAAATTTATGGCAAAATATTTATCCTGGGATTAAGATCAAACCTGCCCCACAGCTGACCAGTTTCACTGAATGCATCGGGTGGAACTCCACTAACTAAAAGAGAAAAACTGCAAGTGTAGAAACTTATCAGTAAGTATAAAAAATTCAGTTATATATTGACATTTATATATAATAATAGTCACTAATATAAGATATATAAGGGCTTAATATAGATTAGTAACTTCAACTTTGGTAATATTATATATCGTATTAAAAACTAAACCCAGTCCCAAATCAGTTTAGTTACTAATTCATCAACGTAATGGTAGGAGAAAAAAATAACAAAAGCATCTAAATAAAGTAGTTTAAGCCTTTAAGGACTAAGGAGTACCCTTTGCCTCATTTATTATTTGATTTGAAACCACATGAATGTATTAGTATATGGAATTCACATCGAAGAAATCGAAGGATAAGCATGTGGAGCCTGCAAGCAATGAATTGTTAGGACCCCTTGTTTACGAGGGTTGGGGCCGATAATAAATAGAAAAGATAGAAAGAAAAAAATAAAATTTAAAGAGCCTTTTTAAACAAAAAAATATGTGAAACTTTACAAGATTGAAGTAAATACTAGTATAAAATACTAAGCAAGAAACCGATAAACCAATATGGTGGTAGATATGTAAAGTGTAAATTGTAAACTATCCACAAAATATATAATATTACTCTAATAACTTTAAGGTAATCAATCAATCACTGAAACCATGGAACTCAAACTAAAAGCAAGATATATTACTTGGCATGGGGGGCAAAACGCTCGAATTATGTTTAGTGTGTCTTGCTTTTAAGGTTCAAATATACAAGGCAAATGCCAAATTCAGTTAAGGTTCATTTAACAGAGGACCAAACGAAACAGAGTAAGAATCAAGAAGAGCCATATATCAATGCATCATAGTCCAAAAAATAATAGCAAATAGAGAGTAAAGAGCAAGATGAAACAAGAAACATACATTGAATATGAGATTTTTGTTGGTAGCTTCCCAAGCTAAGCCATCTCTGAAGTGTATGTTCCAAAGCAAGATCATGACAATAGCAGCCACCGCTAGAAGGTGAGCCACAAAGGTAAATGGAAGAGCAAGAACTCCCAACCCCATCTTCTTCAATGTTTTCTCCTTTTGTCTCCCAATCTGAGAAGTAAGAACCAAGTGAAGTAATAACTGATAAGCTTGAGCTGGAGATTGGAAGCACCCATACTATAACTGAAGTTTCTATACTTACTGACTTACTAACTCCACTAACTGACAATTAGAATCTGACTATAACAACATATATGAGAAAAAGAACTACTAGTTAATAGAACCTAAAAGGAGAAATAGCTTACCAGTGAGATGGAGAGTGCCACCAAACGACTGGCTGATATGAAAATCAATATTGATGCAACATTCTAATTATGTTTAAGGATGAAAATTGGTGAAATTTTTCACTTGAAAATTTCATTATCAATATTTTCTATATAAAAACTATAGCTGAAAAGAAAATTAAATGCTACTGGTAAAAGGAACAGCAGCATAGTAAATTCACCAACTCTTGAAATGTGGAGGTCAGATTCCCTAGATTTAAGCTCCAAGGGAAGGAAAGATGACTAAAAAGTATTTGCAGAAGTTAGATCACCTGTCTACCAAGGAAAGGAATTTCAAGAAGGATTGTCTTAACAGCTTGTGTATCCAATAGCATCTGCAAAAGTATCACTTTGTTAGCTCGTTCTCATAAGGTTTCAAATGTTCCACAGAAAAAAAAAAGTTTCAAACTCCTTTATGTATCCTGTACTCTAGATAAAAAATATTTAAAATTGTTGAAAATAAAAGCCATCTTACATTTACAAACCTATCAAAAATATGCTTTAACTTTACTATTGATGTAACCAAAAGGAAATAAAAACCAATTAAAGAAAGCAGCCAGTACTTGTTGTGCTCCCGTTTATGATATTTGCTTGCATTTGAAAATGTTAGAATAGAAGCGCGGACCAAGAGATGATGCAAGCTGCGGATAATAAATGGGAAATAAATGTAAACATTCAACTTGCATTATTGAGCACGCAACATTGAGTATTTACTATCTAATTTAGTTCCTTACAACATCTGCAAGAAAAAAGCTATTTAAAACAGAAAAGCATTCAAGGAATATTTTATTTATTATTAATTATAAGTTTATAACTAGCATGCCAGAAAAGAAAATGTCCTTAACACCAAGGTTGACATAAAAAATCTTAACTCAAAGCATCAAATTGATCTATATTTTCAAAGTCTTCATAGAAAAATTACTCATTCTGTATGTTAAAGACAAAAGTACCTTATTATCAATAAACTCATCTACCATCAACAAAAATATTCATGAAAAGCATGTTCAGACATAAATTAAGAGCATGTGAAAGTGTTAGGTTAGGCTTAAGTGACATAAAAAAGATTCATCCAACCTTGATTAGCTCTGCTCTTCTTTCAGGATCAATCCCAGCCACACCAAATATCATCTTTTCAACAGAAACATCCATTTGTATTGCGACCTCATAGCCCGCGAAAGCAACATCTCGTCTCCACTGCACTCATACCCACAATGAACAAGAAGTAAAAGAATTAATTACTAAATCTTAAAATTCTAAAAAAAATTCAGAAATAATCAAACAATAAATAAATAAACAAATAATAACTATGATTGTAAATCATTAAGAGCTTGAAGAAGAAAAAACTGACCTCCAATTAAATCACAATCCTAGGGTTTATCAATCCCAGCTACTGCATGCACCATCAAATTTTTTCAAAATTCAAACAAAAGTATGAATCCAGAAATTGAACTAGGCAAAGCAATTACAACTAGAATGTGAATACAATATATCTCTAGTACACATATCTGCGCAACATTATCAACAAACTGCCTAAAAACCAGAACTGCATCCAAAAGAAAGAAGCCCTTGTCAGTGCAACAGCAATTTCTAATCCATATTGATTTAGGCACCACCTAACTGAGCATTAATTCAAGACGTAGCCGTGATCTGAAAACTCACCTTTACCAGATTTGCCTAAAATGGATGCAGCAAGTACAACCTATATAGGTGAAAAAAATTCAGAATAGAAATTCAAAGTTGTATAAGATAATTCAAGCAAATAGAAAGAAAGACTGAAGTATTCTCCAACCCAGTTAAATGCATCATTTTGTAAAGAAATCTAGCACTGCCCCAACCTCACAATTTTGGTTATGCTCAATAGGCAAGTAACTTGCATATAATCTAATTCATCACCAATTTTGTACGAAATAGAATTTACAGCAACCTATCATAGCTAAATTTGAGGAGAAAGGGAAATAACACCAGGTATCATAAGCTAAATCAGAAGTTCCAACAATAATCTTGAAGAACATTCAAATACAAACCTCACCATGAATAGATCTCAATTATAAGGCAAGTATGTACAATTACACAACACGAAGGCCATGTAAATGTATCACAGATTCAAATTACATGCACATATCAAAATTGTAGCTGATAGAAAAGCCTAAAATAAATATCGAAGTGCGGGATTGTGAGGAAACAAAAGGAATACCATGTATGCGTTCGATCTTTGAAATAACGGAAGTGATTATTGTCTCAAATTGAATCTGACAAAAAAAAAAGTCTGCAACAGTGTTAGGAGCTATGAGATCAGATCGTGAGACGAGAAGAATGTGCAGTGAGGGCAAGTGAATGAAGAACTTGAAGAGAGAATACAGAAAAAAAAAAGAGAAATAGAGGTTATCGGAACGCGATCTGAAATTCGAAAGCGCAGATCTAAATGGAGGGGACTGAAACACAGCTCAAACAGAAGCAGGAAAATGGAGCTCGTAAGCGATGGAGCTTCTTCGTGGACGGAGCGATGAAGAGAGCAGCGGCGGTGAAAGAAGCTCCTGCGATGGGGAGAGCGTGGACGGAGCGATGGAGAGAGCGTGGATGAAGAAAGGGAGAAGCTCCTGCTAAACTTGTGTGGAGTGTGAATGGATCGAGAGGCTAAGATCTGAGCTAGGGTTAATCTTATATTTTCCGACGGAAAATTTAAATTAGAGACGGGTTTTCTGTCTGTAATAATTTAATAAAACGTAGTGTTTTGTCTATTTAATTACAGATGGATTTTTCGTCTGTAACTATTTCTCACGAAAAAAATTATTTTTTTCGACGAAATTATCAATGGATTCTCTTTTTCGTCTGTAATTTATGCTAATCCATTTTTTTTGTTTTCCAACAAAAAATTCCTCTGAAATTCTCTTTATATTTCCGTGAAATAAAATTTGTCAAAAATATCCGTCTATAATAACTAATTTTTTAATAATGATATAATCTATCTTCACTCTTATTTGTACTTGTATTTTCTGTTTACATGACTTTTTCTATTTGTTTTGCTTATATATATGGAATAATTTTGTAAATTTATTATTTACTTAGTTTTAATTTGAATAAAAAAAACTTGCATATCATTTAATTCTTACAAACACGTGTTCGAATATATGAATAAAAACGCCATGGTGATATACAAATTCCACAAGAAAAAAGAGAATCAATTTTCCCGACGGCTTGCATTTTCAAGAAAAATAAAAAATTAATTGCCCGGACATTAATATTTTGGTTAATTCTATCTAATTTTTTCTAAAATAACATGTAACTTATCTTTTATGATGTGTCAAATTTTAATTGGTCATCATCTTATTAATCATAGTTAAATTATTTTATAATTTATTATTTGAGATGGATAATAATATAATTTCTTAAAATATCAAAACCTCACTTCCGTTAATTGAAGCAGGGGCGGAGCTACATACATAGAAAAGGGGGTGATGACTTCCTAATTTTAATTTTTTACATGTAAATTATATGTAAATTTCAGTTTAGCTCTCTTAAAATTTTATTTTAGTCTTATTTTATTGTGTAAATATTTTTGGCCCATCTCTAATATTTCATCTAGCTCCGCCCTTAAATTGAAACACATTTCCACTCCTCCATTCTTTCTTCATCACATAGTTTACGTCCTTCCAATCATCGCCGTCGTGAAAAGAAGGGCCAATGTCGTCGTCGTTAACTCATCTCCGTAACTTTGCCGTCCTTCCCAATATAGCCAGTGCTGATCTTATCGCTATCTCCTATCCTCTTATTCGATCTCTCTTTCTGATGTGGATCACTCCTTATCAACCTAATTAATGGTTAATTTGGTTCTTAAATTTTTTTATTAAAAAATATATCTTTATTTAATTACATGATAGAATATATACTCGTATGTAAAATATAATATAATAAAATAAATCTATTCAGAGTACTTAAAAGTATAATTAAAATCAGGAACATACAAATATAATAATAAAATTTGTATTTTAAACAAATAAACATATCTTTTATCATACATAAATTATTTAAAAAAATAAAAAAATAATTAAAATTAATAACACAAGTTTAAAATAATAAAATCTAACTTTTTAAAAAGTATTTTTTATAGTATTTTTATTCTTTTAAATTTTAATTTATTAGTACTTTATTATTTACTTAATAATTAAACAAATTATTTTTATGAAAAATTATTTTTTATATTATTTTAAAGAAAAAATTAATATAACAGTTTAAAAAATAACGTAAAAATTAATATTTTAAATAAAATAAATAAAACATATAAATATACATGCCTAAAATAAATAAAACATAGACATATATTTTATATTTATTTCTTAAATATCTATACAATTTATTTTTGTATTTAAAAATTTTAATATTAATTATTTTTTATTTAAAATATTATTTTTACGTTATTTTTTAAATTGTTATATTGATTTTTTTAAAGATAATACAAAAAATAATTTTTCATAAAAATAATTTATTTAATTATTAATTAAATAATAAAATACTAATAAATTAAAAATTAAAAAAATAAAATATTATAAAAAAATATGGTATAAAAATAGATTTTATCATTTTAAATTTTTATTATTAATATTAAACACTAAGTAAGCGCTCAAATGCCTTTACTGGCTAAAGAGGCAGATTCCGGACAGGGGTTTTTTAAAACAATTTATGTATGATAAAGTATATGTTTACTTGTTTAGAGTTATAAATTTTACTATTATATTTATATATTTATGATTTTAATTATATTTTAATTATTTTAAATAGATTTATTTTATTATATTAAATAAATATATATTTTTTTAATAAAAAATTTAATAACCAAACTAGCCATTAATTATGTTAGTAAGGAGTCATCTCCATTAAAAAGAGGGATCAAATGAGAAGATATGATATAACATGATATCGGCACGCTGACTATATTAGAAAGGAGGAGAATTTAACAACGTAGTTAAGAAATGATGCACCAAAGAAAGAGAAATTGCGTGAGAGTGTAGTAGTGACGACGACGTCGGCGCTTCTTGTCACGACGACGGCGATACTTGGAAGGACGAAAACTACGCGATGAAGAAAGAATTGAGGAGTGGAAAGGTACGATGACGATGCTTGGAAGAACCGAAGCAACTGGATGAAGAAAAAATTGAAGAGTGAGAAATGTGCTTCAATTTACGAGTGAGATTTTGATATTTTACGAAATTATACCATTACGCATTTTAAATAAAAAATTACAAAATAATCCAACTATGATTAAGATAATGATCAATTAAAATTTAACATATCATAAATAATAATTTATATATTATTTTAAAAGAGATTGGATAGTATTTATCTAATAGTTTTTCGACACTTGATTTTTACCAACAACATGATCGTGGGTATACTTAATTTTATTTTATAGACGGATAGTGGACTAGTGGTGTCGTTAAATTTAATTTATCAATGTCAACTTGTCCCATAAAATTGATTACCGACGTTTTGACCGTCAATAAAAATAGCACTTCTTGTAGTCAATATTTTTTTTAACATCTTTTAAATTTTATTTAATAAAATTGAATAATTTATAAAAACTTAAAAAATAATGCATCCAATATACATAGGTTTTTTGGACTCATTTTAGATATACCATTTGTAATGCTACTATAATTAGTGTTTTAGGTCAATTATGTAAATAAAATTTTGTTTTCTGTAACTTATGAAACACGGACATTTCGCTAAATTGTCATATTTGTGTATCGGACATATTTTGGATACGATATTCATCGACACTAGTCTGACACGCGTGTCAGCTTTTTCCAACTGTGTATTAATAAAAAGTAAAAAATTCTTCTCTGGACACGCTTGAATACACCTAAATACTATCACGTGTCAACGTGTCCATTCATATTCTTAATATATATTTTTGAAATAAATTTAGATATAGTATATATTATTATTTATTAAAATAAAAAATATTTTAAATATTTAATATAATTAAAATAAGACATTAAAAATAATTAAAAAATTTAATTTATATTTTAATATTAATAAAATATCAAAATATCATTATCATTTATCTAAAAAATATTTTATATTTTATATGTATACGTGTTGTTTTATAAAATTTTAAAATTCGTATATCGATATATTTTATGTCATATTATGTCCTATATCTATATCCGTGCATCATAGTTTGTAACTTTAATATATTTAAATCATGGATCCCGCTAGGGAGACAATGGACTATTTGTACAATGTGTACAATGGCTATTGAGTTATGAAATGAACATCCTTTATACTATTTAGAATAACCATCCGATTACAAGGGATAATAAATATCTTCTCGAAAAATTAGTTTAATTTTTGAGTTCACCAAGAATCGAACTCTTGACCTTTCGGATCTAGCGCTTTAATACCATGTCATGATACCACTCCTCCCAAAAGCTTCAGCTGATGGAAAAATGTAACACTAATAATTATATCTCTAATACTTCATAAATCTCCATTGTACACATTATATAAATATTTCATTGGCTCCTCATACTTTCCCTTAAATCATTTATATGTGAATCTAAAGTTAGACGCTTTTGGGTGTATTTATGACCGGCAAGAGAAAAGGAACGGAGGGTTTTGAAAGGGAGAAAGAAAAAGTCAAATTAAAGAAGGGTTTAACATTTTAAAATATATTTATGTTTACAAGTTTAACATAAAGAAGAAAGAAGGGTTCTATAATATTCTCGGATGGCTTACTATATTATTTTTACAATCTTATCGGCCCTTATTGAAAAATTAAGTATGAAGAGTTAGGTGTATAGCTCGGAGAAGAGTGACCTTGCATGAACATTGGCGCCCACCGTGGGGCCATCAACCTCATGTCTTAATCTTTTTACTGACGAATATCATATCTGCCTTGTACGCTCTCTCCTTTTTGCAGGAATCAAGCCATGACTGACCGTTCGACAACCCCTTCAACTAACCCCACTAATGCAGATTTGTTAGGCGCAAACGCTGTTCTGCTCGCAGAAAACCAGTAGATGGCCGAACTATTGGCCGGAATGCAGAACAATGACGAACGAAAAAGCAAGAAGGAAAACACCGATCAACATGAAGAACACCAGTCAGAATCGAATGTTAAAACGGAGAAAACTCACGTTAGAACAACAAGACGGCAAAATAATCCCTTCTCGGAAGAAATAATGAGCTTCAAAATGCCCAAGAATTTCACACTTCCGATGACATTAACGCCCTACAAGGGGATCGGAGACCCTAAAATCCACGTCACGAAGTTTGAATCGATGATGTTCCTTAATAGCGACTCCGATCCCATCCTGTGTAGATCTTTCCCGACCTTTTTGGATGGAGCTGCTTTATTATGGTTTTCTAACTTGCCCGCAGGATCAATATCAAGTTTTGACGAGTTCACTAAACTATTTGTAAACCATTTTGCAGCATCAAAGATCTATGTACGAGATTCAGATTACCTCAGCACCATCAAGCAGGGGCCGCAAGAGAGCTTAAAAGAGTACATGACGCGGCTCACAGAAGCATCCATGCAAATACACGATCTTAACCCCGAAGTACAACTGCACGCAATCAAAAGCGGCCTCCGACCAGGGAAGTTTCAGGAAGCGATTGCGGTGGAAAAACCGAAAATGCTGGAAGAATTCCGAAAAAAAGCCCAGGGCCAGATTGAAATTGAAGAACTCAGGGAGGCCCGAAGAAACGAAAAGCCGATGAAAAAAGAAGAAGAAATACCACAAAGGTCCACCGGCAGAGACATAAGAAAGCCATTCAAACTAGCGCCTAAGTTTGATTCATACACAAAATTCAACACGAAACGGGAGGATATAATCAAGGAGATCCTGCATAATAAACTGATCAAACCACCCGTCAGAGCGGGAACATACTAAGACCAGAAGTATGTGGACAAAAATAAACAATGTGCCTTCCACCAGAAGTTCGGACATAAGACGGATGAATGCGTAATGGCAAAAGATTTGTTGGAGAGATTGGCAAGGCAAGGGCTCCTAGATAAGTATATCTCAGCCAGGAGGCAGCGAGAAATAGATAGAGAAAGCAGGCAAAAACAGGTCGAAACCCCCCCCCCCCCATCTAAGGGGATTATTAACTACATTTCAGGTAGTTTTGCATGCGGAGGGACTACAACCTCGGCCCGAAAAAGAAATTACAGAATAATGATGATAATGGAAGGATCCCGGCCAGAAAGGCACGCATCAATACCGAACTCTCACATCAACTTCAGCGCGGCCGACTTCAAAACAAACTGTCCAAACTTAGACGACCCAGTTGTCATCTCAGTCTACATGGGAGAATTAACAGTGAAGAAGGTCCTACTCGACCCAGGAAGCAGTGCCGACGTCTTGTTCTACTCGACCTTCAAAAAGATGCACTTCAGCGACAAGGCACTACAGCCATCACCCGGAGAATTAGTAGGGTTCTCCAGTGAAAAGGTATCGGTATCAGGATATATTTGGTTGAGAACAACAATCGGAGAACCACCAAATAACAAAACGTTAGATATTCAATTTTTGGTGGTTGATTGCCCCAGCCCTTATAACATTATCTTAGGGTGTCCATCGCTAAACGCTTTTGGAGCCATTGTCTCAACTGTCCATCTTTGTGTAAAATTCCCTTTGCAGGATGACGCGGTGGGGACAGTATACGCCGACCACAAGGAAGCCAGGAAATGCTACAATGCCAGCCTCAAAGCCGTAAAAAAGGAGGTGCCTCGGATCCATACAGTGTATAATTCGGAAAACATACCAACTTTGAACGAACTTTACCCCCGAAGTGGCAACCATCGCCCCACACCAATGGACGATCTTGAAAAGGTAATATTAAATCAAGATGAGCAATCTACAAATGTAGGGTCCACATTAATCGCAGGACAGAAGATCGATCTTATGACACTATTAAAAACAAACGCCGACCTCTTTGCATGGACACCGGCGGATATGCCCAGCATTGACCCCAGCTTTATCTGCCACAAGTTGGCGGTCCACCCCAATGCCCGACCTATACGACAAAAGAAAAGGAATCTGGGCGATGAACGAAGAAAGGCAGCAGAAGCAGAAACCAAAAAGCTCTTAGAGGCAGGGTTTATTCGGGAAATCAGATTCTCAGCATGGTTAGCAAATGTCATAATGGTGCAGAAAAACTCAGGAAAATGGCGCATGTGTGTGGATTTCACCGACTTAAACAAAGCGTGCCCTAAAGATGGGTATCCGCTTTCTAACATAGACAAATTGGTGGACGACACATCAGGCTTCCCGATACTTAGCTTCATGGATGCCTATTCAGGCTATAATCAAATCCTCATGCACCCAGGAGATGAAGAAAAGACGGCATTCGTCACCGACCAATGAAGCTTTTGCTACAAAGTCATGCCTTTTGGGCTAAAAAACGCAGGAGCAACCTATCAACGGTTAATGGACAAAGTCTTTAAAAATCAGATCGATAGAAACATTGAAATATATGTAGACGACATGGTGGTGAAGTCAACCTCGAAAGAACAACATAAAAAAGACTTGAATGTAATATTCGGACAGCTCAGAAAGCACAACATGAGACTGAACCCAGAAAAGTGCGCATTTGGAGTACAGGGTGGAAAATTCCTCGGTTTCTTGCTAACCCACAAAGGGATAGAAGCAAATCCCGACAAATGCAATGCAGCAATCAACATGCAATCTCCTAGGAACAAGAAAGAAGTCCAACAGCTTACAGGTCGGCTGGCAGCTCTCTCCAGATTCTTGCCAGCAGCAGCAGAAAAATCATATCACTTCTTCAACACACTAAAAAAGTCGGACCAATTCAATTGGACAGAAGAATGTGAAGAAGCCTTCATAAAATTCAAGAATACCCTAGGATCACCACCTATATTAAAAAAGCCAGAGCAAGGTAAGCCGTTACATCTTTTCCTTTCGGTTTCAACTAACACAATAAGTTCAGTACTTGTAACAGAAAACGACAAGGAGCAACACCCAGTATATTTCATGAGCAAAGTTTTGCAGGGTGCTGAAACAAGGTACCCAATGATAGAAAAACTAGCATTTGGACTTATCATCACAGCTCGGAGGCTGCGTCACTACTTCCAAGGATACCGAATTATTGTTCGGACCAACCAACCACTACGGAAAATCCTAGCGAGACCCGACCTGGCAGGAAGGCTCACAAATGGTCGGTTGAGCTCTCAGAATTTGACATCACATATCAGTCCAGGGGATCCCCCAGGGCGCAAGCTCTAGCCGATTTCATATCAGAGTTCACAAGTATAGTATAGGAATAAGAGTCATGGGAATTGTATGTAGATAGAGCATCCAATGACAATGGGTGTGGAGCAGGTATACTACTAAGAGACAGCAAAGGCGTACATGCCGAACAATCAATCAAATTCATGTTCCAAACAACAAATAACCAAGCCAAGTATGAGGCGCTACTGGCAGGGTTAAGACTAGAAAAAGAAATCCAAGTGCTGAACTTGCAGGTATACTGCGACTCCTTACTCGTAGTACAGCAGGTAACAGGTAACTTTCAAACTAAAGACCCACTCTTAGAAAAATATCTACATATTGTCCAGAACATGATAAGAGGTTTTTGAAAATTTGAAATAACACATATACCACGAGAACAAAATAGTAGGGCAGATATACTATCAAAGCTAACGACCTATAGAGAAAGTCAACAATCAGAAAATTTGGTACATCTTACACTAACAAAACCTAGCCTAGATATGTAGTATGTTTTAAACATATCACAGGGAGAAGATTGGCGAACTCCCATAATACATTATTTGAAGACAGGGACAATACCGGAGGGCGATCCGAGATATTTCAAAAGAAAGGTAGCACATTTTAGCCTAGTTGGGGATGCATTATACAAGCGCGGATTATCTCGGCCTCTACTCAAATGCATTGCAGGAGAAGACACAAAAATAGCAATAGATGAAGTACACGAGGGTATTTGCGGGCATCATATCGGAGGCAGAAGCCTAACATCAAAAATCTTGCACGCAGGTTATTACTGGCCAACCTTAAGATCGGACTGCACAGATAAAGTTCGAAGATGTGAGTCATGTCAAAAGTGTTCGCCATTAATACAAGCCCGGCCGAGGCATTACACATGACCGACGCCAGCTGGCCCTTTCACAGGTGGGGCATGGACATCCTCGGACCATTTCCAATATCACCAGGACAGGTAAAGTTCCTTTTGGTGGCTATTGATTATTTCACAAAATGGATAGAAGCACAACCACTCGCAAAAATAACCTCGGACAAGGTACAAAAGTTTATTTGAAAATTTATCATTTGTAGATATGGATTGCTAAGAGAAATTATTTCCAATAATGGTAGGCAGTTTAGTGACAAAAAAAATAATCACTTTCTTAACTAACATGAACATTAGACACCATTTTTCCTCTGTCGAGCACCCACAAACTAACGGGCTTGCAGAGGCCGCTAATAAAGTGATTTTGCAGTCTCTTAAGAAGAAACTGACCGATACTAAAGGCCGCTGGGCCGAACTCATACCAGAAATATTGTGGAGCTATAACACAACTCTACAATCCACAACAAAGGAGAGCCCTTTCCGTTTAGTGTATGGAGCTGAATGTATGATTCCTTTAGAGCTTGCTTATGGCTCAACCCGGACCGAACAATTCAATGTGGATGCCAACAGGCAAGATCGGTTCGCTGAGCTTGATGTCATTGACGAAGAACGCCACCTAACAGAACTGAGGCAAAGATCGATGCAATCAGCAATGAAGCGTCAATACGACAAGAAAGTCAGACGAAGAACATTTGAAGAAGGAGACCTAGTGCTCAGACAACTAGAAGATATCCGAAAACCGCCAGGTCATGAAAAATTAGCGGCATCATGGGAAGGACCTTTTCGGATCGCTAAAGTAGTCGGCAAAGGAGACTATCGCTTAGAAACATTGAATGGAACAACCTTGCCAAACACATGGAATATCTCGTCACTCAAGTACTACTATAGCTGATCACTTTACTGTAATAAGTAGGATGGCTAGGTACTCTTTTTCCTAACCACGAGGTTTTTCCCTAAGGAGGGTTTACTCGGGTAGGTTTTAACGAGGTCGACCATCCTACAAACCTCAAACATGAGGAACAATTTCAAATGACATATATTCACTATACTATTCATTCATATTCCTACAGAAACTATAAATCAGCAAACATCAAAGTTGCAATCATAAAACATCATACCAAAATACAACCGAGACATAAGCTCGGAACAACAGTCAATATAGTCAGAAACAAGTCCCATATACTTTTTAATACAGATATTCAAACAGGCGGCGAGACGTTCTTGTCATGGTCCTCGCTGGCCTCATCCTGAACAAGCTTTTCACCAACTACAATCTTCGTCACATCAAGACGACGAACATCAAACTCAGGAGCAAACAACGAAATTTGGCAAACTGCCCGATCAAATCCTGAAGTGAACATTTCAATACCTTGATCTTCAAGTTCATGAATATGGGCAGTCATCTCCCCTTTGGTCTTATCATTTTCTCTTATCTCGGCCTAAAAAGATCTGAGTTGTTCCTGAAGACGAGCAACTTCTTTTTCTTTTTCTTCCAACTTCGAAGTAACATCAGCAACAGCTTCTTCCTTCTCTTTCATCTTGGCAATTATGTCAATGATAACTCCATTTTTTTCCTTAACTGAACGCTCCAATGCGGCGAACTTCTCAACATCAACCTGCTCGGCCCCGAGCAATTCAGTAGTATGACCAACGCACAACATACGAGCAGCAATAACCTGACAAGAAGAACCATCAACAAAAAAACAACAAACAACAAAGAAGAGAGAAAGAAGAGGAGATTACTTGAACATATTTTCCTAGGGCTTCCAACCCAGCACGACGAGTAAGCACCATATCTCCCGGATACTGAGAAGCTCTGTCGGAGATCTCGGCAAGGGGGTACTGTTCACTCCACAAAGAATGAGAGCTCGCCCCAGGAATAAAGACGTGGAGCTTACGCTGACGATAAAAAACCGACGATGGGAACTCGACAGCAGCATTACCTCCTTCAGACAACACTTCCACATAAGTATCAGATTCACCCCTTTTCCTTTTCGAGGAAACAGGCTGCGCAGTTGAAAAGGCAACATCTTCATCAACCTTCGGAATAGCAGAGGCACCAACAACCTTCTCTTTCTTCTTATCAAGGAAAGATTGAAGTCTCGACGAGGTAAGATGAGGAACCCGACTACCTACACTCAAACATATCAAATCAATTATCAACGATAAATCAGTACTAAAAATACACAAGTATATTACCTATATAAGTCTTCAACCTCTCCCTATCATTATCATTTTCAAGACGCAACACGTCAGAAATCGAAAGACATTCGTCAGCAGCAAAATTTTTTACCAAGAAATTAATAACTAAATCCTCTTCCTCAGACCTATAAGCCTCAAGAATTTGCATAGGCTCGGAACACCAGTAAAGTGGAAACTTCTCAAATAGTTCGTCATCAAGATAGAAAGGATATTCAGTTTCCTTGGAACGGACCTTGACAAACAGAGATTTGAAATTTTTAAAAGAAGACTTATAAAGAAGGAAAACAGAACGACCAGGAAAGCTACTCAAAAAGACCCACAAGACCTTACGAACACCCTTAGACTGGAACAAAGAAAAGAAAACTCCAAGAGAAGGAGGATACTCCAGAAAAGACATCAGACACTAAAACGCCTTCAAAAACGCTCAGGAATTTGGATGCAATTGAGAAGGGGCACAATTTAACTGGGTCAGTACGTCACACTCAAAGGAAGAAAAGGAAAACCTAACATGCAACTCAGAAAAGCAAGGGGTATACATATAAAAATACTCCCAGTCACCCCTACATTCACAAACCCTATCCTCAGACGAACAAGGAAGAAGTTCGATAGCAATATCAGAACAATCCCTAGTCAATTTCATGGTACGAAGCTCTCGAAGAGACTCAGAAGAACAATACGAAGAAGCGTGAGTCTTAACGTCATCATGCACCCAATGATACAAATCATCCTTTTTAACCTCAACGACCTTCTGTTTCTCCTTTGATTTTTCCTTTTCCATTTTCAGAATACTATCCGACAAAATACAGGAGAAGAAGCAAGAAGAAACAAGAAGAAGGAAGAGATAAAAAGCTAACCTTTGGAAGTCATTTTTCAGAAACAAGTAAAAAGGAGTGATTTTTTCGAAGATTTTCAAGGGAAGCAAAAATCTATTACAACCCACTAACAAAATAGGAAGACCAAGAGACAAACCGCTAAGAAAATGGGAGTCATAAACGGTCCACAAGCAATCATTAAGATAAGTAATTGCAGCATGTTCTCCTAAAAACAGGGGAGAACAACTTTCCAAAACCAATAATCAATCATTAATTCAATTCTTGAGGAATACATGCTTTTCGAAATCAAAAGGCCAAGCAAAACGCAGCGTTGAGCTTGGGGGCTAACTCATCTAGGGCAAGCCGAGATATAGGTCGAACTTAAAGCTCAACTTGCTACAAAATACCCAAGCAAGTCAAGCTTAGGGGCTATGTACTGCACCCTACAAAATCGGAACCAACGACCCATATCTCGGCCACAACTGCAACGTTCACAAAGAGATAAGCAACGAAGCCGCACTATGACCGTAACCACCCAATAATCTCGGCTAAACCCGAGATTCACTCCAACAAACCTGTAAACAAACTCAATAGTAAAATCTATAAGAACGGCAGCCACTAAGTAAAAGGGATATATCGAAAACACACACATATACTCATAAGTAGTCTTCGTTCTCATCTTTAGAAAATATCTCTCATTAACTTGAGCATCAGAGTCCTTTTTGCAGGTACCCCGCTTAGGTCGTCTTCAAACAAGGCATTCCTCATTTCGGACATACGTTATCATCACAGTCTCTCCCTAGAGTTTGGTGTATAGTTCGGAGAAGAGTGACCTTGCACGAACAAATAATATCATAATAATTTATTAGATAAAAAAATAAATTATATTAAAATAAAAACCAATAAAACCTCTCAATTTATGAATCTTGAAAACGAACCCTTTAGAGGATTAACAAAAATCACCAAAACCTTTTACTCTTCAAATAATAAAACTTGCAAACATGGTTTAAGAGATTAAATTCTTTCTCATCCCTCCAAAATATCCTAAATTAATTGAACTTGCGATCACATCCTTATTAGTTGAAAAATGTCCCCCATAAAAAAATGATGAGAGGTTATATATTAAAACACTTCTTCTTCCTTTCAAAAAAATAAATATATAATTATATAATGTGTGATTTTTAGAATATACAAAATATTTTTATTTGAAATAAGGAAGAGTGTTGTTTTTCAAATTTTAAAAAGTTTATTTCTCCCTTTTCTCTCTCCATTAAATCTTAAATTATAAACTCTCTCTACATTAGAGTTGCCAACGTATGCCATTTTGAAAGGAATATAATTTGGTATTAAATTATTAATATTCTATGTTGACTCATGAGAGGATATCAAAACACTTTTTTTTTCCTTATAATTTACGGAATGTTTTTATTTGAATTAAGGAGAAAATTTTTTTAAATTTTTTTCCTTTTTCTCTCTCTCCATTAAATGTCCAGTAATAGATAGATTTTTTTCCTTTTTCTCTCTCTCCATTAAATCTCGAGTTATAATTGTTTGTCTATATTGTAGTTGCCAACGTATGCCATTTTAAAAGGAATATAATTTGGGAATTAATTCTATATTAATTGATGGCAGAATATATCAAAACACTTTTTCTTTTCTTATAAAAAAATGAATAAGTATATAAATATACACAAATATATGAATATGATCGTTGATTCTTAGGATTTACATACTATTTTTATTCTAATACCCTTTTAATCAAAAGAGCCTGTTCCATAAATACTTTTATAAATTATTAAAAATTTCCATTATTAATTTTAAGCAATTAATTATTAACCAATCTTATTAAAAATGTTTTTTATAAATAAAATATAAGTTATTAACTAATCTTATCAAATATGTTTTTACATAAATAAAAATCTTATAAATAATACACATATATTTAGAAATTTATAAAATAAATAAACTACTTCATATGAATTTTTATTTTTAAAAAATTATTAATACGTATCATTGTAATTAATCATTAATTTTAACATATATTTTGAGAATATATAATACTTTTCACAAATGATATTGGAAAGAGAAATACATGAAGATTGATGCTAAAATGCATTACGCTAACATACGCAATGTTAAAGGATTTTTTATTTTAATAAATAAAATAAATGTAATATTTACGAAATAATTTTACGAATATTTACCGATTTAAATTGTCTTATCATATCTCGTTTATACTGTCGTACTGTCAGGGGTGTTGAGATTGTCTGTCGGGGATATCTGGCGGATATGATCCCGTAACCACACAAGCTTCAGTGTGAAGGATTCCTTCATCTGCGCTGCCTGCTATGCTGTCACGGGAGATCTGACGTCGAGTAGCTGCTCTACCAACGTCCACGTCTCTGTGTGATACCACCTACCAAAGTCACGGAAGCACCCCCGACGGGGTTACTGTGTGCCCATAAGTCTAGGTGGTATGCCACGTCTTGCAGAGTGATAGTGACCTCACCCTACGGGAGATGAAACGTGTGTGTCTCTGGACGCAATCGCTCCACCAGTGTCGAAATTAGGGAAACTGTCAAAAGTAAAATCGCTGAGGGACATCGTGTTGCCGAATCCGGCCTCAACCAGATACGAGACGATGGCGTTCGGTAAAGGTAAAGTATGGCTCACTCGCTGGGGCAATAAGAGGCGAAGCCTTTGAAGAATGAAAAAAAAAAAATTTAGCCTTAAGAATACAATATTTCAACTTTCTAACTTACACATGTCTCTACATTACATATTCGATAATAGACAAATCCTAACTACAGCGTTATAAATACTAACAACATAGCAATGGAATAACAGAGTTCTAAACTAATAATTATGTCGTACCAATATAGCACAAGCGAATAGAGTTCTAAATTCTTCCTACAGACCTAACTCATAATTCATATAACTACGTTCCAGTTCTTTATGACTACCCTAACAATGGCTACATCCTTAAATTTAACAAAAATAACAAAATTAACCTTGAAGTCGGCTGCCTCGGCGTAATGTGTCGTCTCGTTCAGCCTGTTGATATCTCCGTCATTCTCCGCCTGGCGCGCCATCACCGATTCAGTCGAAGGTATAGTCAGAAAAGATTAAAAGAGGGGAGAAAGAGGTTGACAAAGTCAAATTGGGTCCGAAACTAAGCTATAAACGACTTCTATATATAAGCGCAGACAGGCCATATCTCGTTTACAGTGTAAACGAAATATACACGTATCACATTGACATGTCATATCTCGTTTATACTATAAATGAAATATGGCAAGAGAATTTAAATTGGTAAATACTCGTAAAATTATTTATTTTGGTAAATATTACATTTATTTCATTTATTAAAATAAAAAATCCTAATGTTAAAATATTCTATGTGTTTTAGAATAATATAATTATATATTTAAATTACGGTAATTTTAGGTAGAAAAAAAAAACAGCTAAAATCTGTCTTATTTAGTATTTATTAATTATCGCAAAAATTAATAAATATTAAATAATTTAAATTATGGTTATTTTGGATTAATTTTTTTTTGTTACTAAATATTTCTATTTAAAATAATTTAATGATAAATATTAATTATAACTTTAATTTACCGTCTTGATATTCCTCAAAGAACTTAAGAGCTAAGCAACATTATATTCAATTTCTCCATTTGTATTTGAATATAAAATAAATAAATCCAACATAAAATAGTTCATTTATAATTCAATTTGATCTTGTTCATATTATTAATATTTTTAAATATATAATTCAATACAGTCAAATGGCATAAATATGTATTTGAAAATAAAATAAATAAATCTTACATAAATAGTTCATTTATAATTCAATTTGATCTTGTTCATATTATTAATAATTTTAAATATATAATTCAATATAGTCAAATGCCATAAATATGCATTTGAAAAATAATGAAAACGAAATTCATTCATTAGGCATCTACATAATTATGATATAGTCAACTTAAAAATAAAATAAGAAACTAAATATCATTAATGCTTAATTTGATAAATTTTTTTAAAGATGTGTGTAATAAATAAAAAATAGAATAATTAGTCAAATTAGTACTAAGAATTTTAAAAGTGCACAATTTAGATTTAAAAAAAATTAACACAAAAATTTTTTAAAAGTTTTATTTCGACAGACAAATTAATACTCAATTCATTTTTTAGCTGAGTAATTATCTAAATCAGTCCAAAAAATTTTAAAATCGGACATTTTAGTAAAAAAAATATAAAGATCAATCGCTAACATTTTTTTCCATCAGATATAATATTTTTCCGTCTATTTTCTGACATGATTTACTATATTCTTCAAGTATTTATTAGAAAAAGAATATTAAAAAATATTATAATCAAATTAACTTTTAAGGTTAAGTTACACCTATTCAATTTTTAATATGGTATTTTTTAAAAAAATTATTATTGAACCATCCTCACTGCATACACAATCACTGCATACACAATTTTAAATTCAACAAAAAGAGATATAATAAGTCTCATAATTTTTTAAATTAAAAGCATATTATTGTAATTTGTTTAGTTTCATATCTTGTTATTTGTACGTTTCATTTTATTATGATGAGTATTCTCTAACTCCAAACTAAATATATATGCTTAAAAGTTAATTTGATTATAATATTTATTAATATTTTTTCTAATAAATACTTGGAGAATTATGAGTCATGCCAAAAAATAGACGGGAGACTGTTATATATGACAGAGAAAAATGTTAGAGATTGATTTATGTATTAATTTTTTTTTGACTAAAATGTCTGATTTTAAAATCCTTGGGGATTGATTTGGGTAATTACTCCACCGAAAAATAAATTGGGAATTGATTTGTCTGCTGGAATAAAATTTTAACGATGTTTTTGTGTGTTCATTTTTCTTAAGAACCAAAATATTTGTTTTTAAATCCTTGGAGACTAATTTAGGTAATTATTCTACAAAGTATTATTTATTTATACTTGCAGTTTTTAATTATTAAGGATATTTTTGAAAAGATCAAATGAAGAATTTTTTAAAATTAGTTTGTGTTAATCAAATCAATTTAAAAACTTTAAATATAACAGCATATATTAATAAATATCTAAATTTATTCTTATATTTATGTCTATTATGGTCTTTTTAAATTTTAAAAATTATTTTATCAAATATAATTATTGTTACTTGTATTTTTTAAAAATTACTTTTATAAAAATATTTTTCGAAAGTCAATAAATGGACTTCCAAAAATACAAGTTTTACCAAACAAGATCAAAAGCGTGAATTTTATAAGGTTTGAAAAATCAAATTATTCTATTTCCCCCTAATTTCAAACGTATATATTTAATTTGCAAGTAAAATAATCAATTATTTAAATTTTAGATAAAATTGTGTGTAACTATAAAAGACACACCAAAAGAATGTTGAAATACATTAGATAAGTTCAAGAATTCATTGAGGCACTGATTTTTCAGAAAAAAAAAAAAAAAATGGGTGCCATGAACAACACAGTTATCACACTTATCAGCATATTTTTCTTTTTCGCCTTTATTTCTCAATGTAATTACTTTTCACTTTTCAAATGCATGAATTTCTACTCCCTCTTTCTTTTTCTTTTTTTTTTCTTTTTCATTTTATGGTTAACATGAAAATTCCAGATTCTATATACATGCACACACACACACAACTATAATTAATTTAAAGATTGATTTTTTTTATGTGTATATAGTATTTTTGTTACATCTAATGATTTTAATTTGTTTGTTATTTTGGTGCAACTATATGTATATCTCAGGCTATAGCGAGTGCCAATTAAGTGGTCTTAAGCTTGAGCAGGAATCTGAGGGCAAAATAAATGGAACGGAAGAGTTTCGAGTTTGGTTAACCACCGAATGTCCATGTAAATTCGGTAATGTCATGCTAAATTGTGCAGGATTTAAAAGTAAGGAGTCTATTAACCCTGCAATTTTGAAAATTCAGGGAAACACTTGTCTTATCAACGATGGTTACCCAGTCACTATGTACCATCCTGTTACCTTCACATATTCATGGGCAGACACTCCTTATCCCTTTCATGTTGTTACGGCAAAAGTTATTTGCTAAAAATCTCTTTGTATGCGTATAATATGTAATCAATAAAAATTTCATGCATTTGAAAGAAATTAATTTAAGAAATAGAAGTGAAGTAGTTAGAGAGATAAGAATGAAAAATTATTTTGTATTTTCTAATAGTTATAATTAATAAAAGTCCTCTTTTTTTTTCGCGATATAGTGTTGGAAGCTTTTTTTGTATGTATCGAAATATACATACTGAAAAATACAATAGCTCATTAAATTTGGGTTCTAGATCTCCAGGAGTAAAATCTGGGGATCGAATTACTTTGAGGACAACGGCTGAACCTGGATTTATTCTTAGAAGTTCAGCACAATAATCATTAATTCTCTTATATTATTCCCTAAATTCCCTAAATGCACCCTAAATTTGGCTTAATTAGTGCCTCTTGCTTAGTTTTGGCTGCCATCAATTTAATCATAATTGATTCTACTTTTTGTGTGTCTTTACCATCAATTCTTTTATTTTAATTCTTGAATTAGACTCCAACTTTTTCTTAAATTGCTTGCCTAAAAAAATTAAGTAAATATATGCTTAGAAATTTATAAAGTAATTCTTATAGTTTTTTTTTTTGGTATTTTAATTCTTATAGTTGATTGATTATCAAGTTATGAATTTTATTTTTATTTTAATGAACTTGATATTTTTTTAAAAGTTTTTCCAAAGTAAAAAAAATTTAGGGGCCAACCTGCCAGCCCATCAAAAAGCAAGGCGGGATAGAATTTTTGTATCACTTTTTTTGACAGGATGAGTCGGTATAGGGTTGCTCATTTACCACCCCTACTCTCTCTTCCAATATGTAATTTTTAAATAACTATTACATAATTATAAAAAAAACTATTATATAAGCTACATATGTGATATTTTCTCAGTAATGTGTACTAAAACAACTGCTTTAATGTTTCAACGATTTTATTTAGATATTGTAGTAATTTAGAATGACATATCTCTTTAAGATGAGAAAAAGTTGAACTTTATTTAGGCCAGTTTGGTAAATAACTTAAATAAGCTTTTTTTGGAAAAAAAGCTTAAAACATAAGAATTTTTATTAAAAACAGTTTATAAATAAATTATTTTGTATTTGATTTTTTAGTTATAAAAGTACTTATTTTAAAGTTATAGCGTTTGGATAAATAACGCAAAAGATACATTTTTTTATAAAAGAGAATGAATATTAAAATAACCATGATAATAAATATTTTCCAATATTAAATGTTGATTTTACATAACCTAATCACTAATATTGTGTATGATATGGTAGGTAAAAATAAAAAATAAATATAAAATGTGTGTCAATGTATATTTTATTGCTGTTTTTTATTTTTTATTTTTACTCCTATTAGAACTCTCTTCTCCTTTATTGAGGTCAAGAACTTGTTATAATTAACTATGAAAATAATAATAAGCTATGAAATTACATACGAAAAAAATAAAATTAAAGCTGAAATTTCATACCACACTTAAATACAAATTTAATAATAAAAAATAGTGATAAAATGATAAAAAAAAATACTTAGAAGGAATATATGCAGTAAGTTGTTCAGATGTAATATTGTCTGAAAATGTGGTGGAGGATCAATACTTCCATCAGATGTTTCATTACGTAAAAATGGTGAGACTTGAAACATTGCGTGAGAATGATGGTGGAAGGCCAGTGCTTCTAGCAGATTTGTGTGAAAATGGTGATGAATGGTTCAGTATTTTTCATAGAGTCAAAAAGGAAAGTAGATTTTTTTTGTTTTAAAATTAATTTTTTTTAAGTAAGTGGTAGAATGACTTCTCGAAAAGCAAGAAGTCATACTTCTTTAAAAAGCTGCAAATTAACTTTTCGAAAAATTAAAAACTTTTTTTAAAATAATGTGAAACACATAGTTAAATATTATGACTTATTTGGTCTTAACTTGAGTTGAGCTTCTTTCTTTTTTTCCCCGTTTTCTAACTACATACCCACATCTCATACAACAAAATTTCCAAATTTGGTCATGTTATTAGTTTCTATCATTCAATATAATTTTTTTCATATGACCTTTTAGCCATATAAGTCGGGTTGCCAAATAATAATAATAATAATAATAATAATAATAATAATAATAATAATAATAATAATAATAATAATAATAATAATAATACACCAAACACTCAATAATAATAAAACACATTTGCAAGTATATGAATTATTTTTAAGTCAACCTGCAAGTACAAAAATGTTATTTATATATTAAAATTAGTTATTAAAATCAACTATCAATATAAAATACATATGTGATTTAATTTATTTTTAACATGTATTTATATTCTGACATATATTTTATATTAATAGTTAACTTTAGTAGCTAATTTTAATATACACGTGGTATAATCCTGTAAATATTATCATAGTTACTTGCAAGCTATTTTAGAATACGTTTTTTAAACATGACAAAAAAAAATGACGACATAATATATTTCTTGTAGTGCTTCCAAAACTTTATATTTAATATAAAGTGAAATTTGGAATTCAAACTTCAAACATATGTTCTAAGACTTCTTGTATCATCCAAATCTACTATAAAATGTCAGTTGTACTCATACACAATTTTTATTACAAGTTGGAAAGAATAGAGCATTGCTATTCAACATGAAACTTTTGATTAAATTCTTCACTCAATATATTTCGGATATCAATTTGTTGCTTAAAGGATCACATGAAGCACAAATAGCACAACGTATGTAACATATCGCATTGATAAAATTCTGTTTAAATTCAAATTAAAAAAAAAAAAAACTATCATTCCCTAAAAGCATGAATATCTTCTTATTAGCATAATTGTTGAATTAACCTTTAGTTGCTCTTGTTATATTTGTATCTCATATTTCCTGAATAGCATTTTGAGTTAGATTGCAACCCCTTAGACAATTTTTACCCCAAAATTTTATGTTTTCTTTGTTAGAGAATTATTAGAATCAATTTAGATCAATCAGTGTATCGTTTATATTTATATAGCATATCTGTATACTAATGGTAGGATTCTATGCCTTTATTACTCCGATTCATTTAGTACCTATAAATACTTCTTGTATATTGTACTTTTGATCTGACTGAATATACACAACACTTTTTTTAGTTTGGCCTCCTGTTTCTAACATGGTATCAAGAGTTTAGATTATATTTTTTTCAGCCACAATTGGTCCATAATCCTTTTGTTTTCTCTTCCGGCAGCCTTCTTTGTCCTTGATTTTTCGTTTCTTTTCGACGCTTTGGTTCGTCACCACCCACACCATCATCTTCGTCTCGTCGTCACAAGTTCAACGAGTCCCGAAACATCGCCGGAAGCCTCCACACGCGTCGCCAGAAGTCGCTGTCGCCACCAGCTTCTTCTCCTCTCCAGATTCTTTTCAGATTGCGCATTGATCAACGGCTCCGCGGCTCCCACGTGTCGCGCCTCTGCTTGCCCACCCACACCGTTCGATCTTCAGCAACGATCCACCCGTCCAGCGCGCGCCACGTGTCATGGAATCAACGCCTCCAGCAACTCGTGCCAGCACCTGACCCGAACCAAACTGCTTCGCGACCCGCACACCGCACCCGCTGACAAGGCTTCTCTTCTCCTCTCAGACGTCGCCACGTGTCACCTTTCTTGCTGACGTGGCGGCTGACGTGGAATCTGATGTGGCAACTGACGTGTCAGACAATGGGAAGTCTATATGAAACCATCTCCGGGATATCCTTGTCCTTCTAGTAAGGTTTGTCTCCTTCGCAAGGCACTTTATGGACTTAAGTAAGCTCCTCGTGAATGGTTTGACAAGTTTAGCACTACCATATCCAGTCTTGGTTTTACTTCTAGCCCTCATGAGAATGCCCTCTTCATTCGTAAAAGCACCCATGGAGTTGTTCTTCTACTTTTGTATGTTGATGACATGATCATTACTGGAGATGATATTGATGGTATCTCTGCTCTCAAGGCCTCACTTTACCATACCTTTGAGATGAAAGATCTTGTTTCTCTCACCTATTTTCTTGGTCTCGAGGTCATCTCCACCGATGATGGCATTTATCTCTCTCAGGCTAAGTATGCTTTAGATCTTCTTGCTCGCGCTGGGATTACAGATAGTCGCACTGAGTCTACTCCTCTTGAACCTAATGTTCGATTTACCCCTATGGATGGCACTGTTTTGGATAATCCGACTCTCTATCGACAGTTAGCTGGGGGTCTCGTCTACTTGACTATTACCCGACTAGACATCGCATATCCAATTCATGTACTTAGCCAGTTCTTGTCAGCTCCTCGTACTACTCACTATGCGGCAGTTCTTCGCATTCTTTGCTACATCAAAGGCACTCTATTTCATGGCCTTTATTTTTCTGCCCATTCTTCTTTGTCTCTTTAGGCTTACTCCGATGCTGATTGGGCTGGTGATCCCACTGATCGACGTTCTACTACTGGTTACTGTTTGTTTCTTGGCGACGCTCTCATTTCTTGGCGTGCTAAGAAGCAAACGTTCACTGCTCGCTCAAGCACAGAAGCTGAATACTGTGCCCTCGCTAACACCACTGCTGAGGTTATCTCGATTTGTTAGCTTCTTGAAGATCTGGGTGCTCCTCAGTCATCTCCTACTGATGTTTTTGTGATAACCGCAGTGCTATTCAGATTGCACATAATGATGTGTTTCATGAACGCACCAAACACATTGAAATTGATTGTCGCTTTGTTCGGCAATGTATCTTTATTAGTGTTGTTCGTCTCATTGCTGTTTGAACACTGGATCAGACTGCTGATATCTTCACGAAAGCTCATCACCCGACTTGTTTCCAGACTTTGTTATCCAAACTCAAGCTGGTGTCCTTAGCTCCCACTTGAGTTTGAGGGGGGATGTTAGAGAATCATTAGAATCAATTTAGATCAATCAGTATCATTTATATTTATATAACATATCTGTATATTAATTATAGGATTCTATGCCTTTATTACTCTGATTCATTTAGCACCTATAAATACCCCTTGTATATTGTACTTTTGATAAGACTGAATATACACAAAACACTTTTTTTAGTTTGGTCTCTTGTTTCTAACATTCTTCATGTATCCTTATTATGTTGTGTTACACAGTAATAATTCTTTCCAAAGTCCTATTGTTGCCTAGCTTACCCAAAACTCCAATCAAAATATTATGCTCTTACTTTCAATTTAAAAAATTTATACTACAAAATTTATAAAGAATCAAATTAATTGCATTACAAATTAAAATAGTAAAAATAAAGTTGAAACAATAGACCATAATGCGACAGAGGAAAGCAAGCTAAGATTACAGAAGGGCTAGCATTTGCAACCACCAGGAAGGAAAATGATGGCGATGGTTGGAAGGTGTACAAGATGATGGCAATGCACCATAGCATTCCCCAGAGGAGGTGGGTTTATGGTAACTTGCCTTATTGTTTGCTAGAGCTTTCTCCCTCATGCCTTGCCCTCTTGAATGGAATATTTGTTCTAGAAATTTTGGATGGATTTTGTAGGGAATTTGATGCGGAAGAAAACATGTAATTAATTTGTAATGGGTATCAAAGAATTGTGAGAAAGTTAAGAGAAAAAATAGGGGTTTTGGAGAGAGGTTAAAGATTTTATGAATGAGCTTGAGGTTAGGGATGAAAATGGTGGGTTTGTAGTGGTTTAAGCATGCTTTAATCAGGATTCAGCATTGCAAAATTTGATTCTAGAAGGTGAGAATTGTAAGACTCAGGGTTTTTTTAAATTAAATAATGAGTTAATTGAGATTTAAGTATTTGTCTAAAATTTTTACTTTTAAAAAAATATTTTATTAAAATTAATTTAACCAGATTTTTATAATTTGAGTTTGAATTAATTAAAATTTTAATATAAATGAGATAAGAATTATACTTTTTTGCATATTTACAATTATATTTGCACTAATTGAAAAATAATAAAAATTTATTAATTTAATTTGAATAATTGAAATTTAGAGTTTAATATTCTAATTTTATGAAAAAAATTAATTAGATTCATATAATTTTTAAATTAGAGTAGTTATTTAAAACTAATTAGTAAGTTTATAAATAAATAATATTTTAAAAAAATCACTGGGCTGCTGCGCATGCAGAGAAGAGAATGAAGGGATCGTCCACCACGACCACCACTGAACTATTGCACCGTTGTCGAGCTACTGTGCCACCGCAGGAGCTACCTGGAGTTGCCGTCCTTGTTGTGGAAGGAAGCTATCGTTCAAGCTACACGGCGCTATTAGAGTCATCCTTTGTTGCCGCTGCTGCTAGAGATCCGGAGAGGAGGCTTGCCCAATTCTTCCTCTGCTTCTAGTTTTCACATTCCACCGAAGCCATTGTTGCCATGGTCGTTGCCCCAGGAAGATTTTGTGTTTAATGAAGCTATCACTGTTGAGCTGCTCCACTGCTACTGGCGTTGGAGATGACTGCCAGAGCTATTATTGTGCCATCTTGCCTTGTTCTTCATGGAGGGATTGAACTATTTTTTCCTCTTTCACCATAGTAATTTGTTTTAATTTTGTCTAATATCTATTTCGCATTGATTTTAATTTATGTCAGATAAACTGATGTTTTATGATCATTGATGTCGCTGTGTTGTTGCCTAAAAATCATCAAGGTCGATGCAATTGCTATGAATTAAAAATAAAAAGGGGATTTGTCGTGTTTATTTCTAGGTTTCGACTAACTCAGGTAGGAAATGTTTGTTTTATAAATTCGGAATAGTTTAAAAGTTTAGAAAATATGTGCATTTGAGTTGATGAATATTTTATGGTTTGCTTATCTTTATCGAAGTTTGATGTATTAAGCTTTAATGATTTATGATTTTTTTTGTAATTGAATGAATTTGGTAATAGATTAAAAAGGAATTAAATACTCTAATAATAAAATTAATTAGTAACAATGCTTGAAGTCTCTTAGTGGGTGGATTAGAATTTGGACAAATTATTTATTGCCCTAATATGTGAAAATTTAATAATTTAAAAATAAATTAAGATAGAAAAATAAATAAAATCGCATTGAAGTATAGATCTAAACTGACAATTAAACCTCAATCAACGTTTAATATGTTTGTCACAAGTACAACCCAAAAAAAAACTGAAGTATTTAAACTTCGGGTCGTCTCTCAAAGAATTGTGGGAAAGTGTGTTTATTATTGGTTATGATTGTATCTTTTTGGGGTTTTGAAATAAAGGACAAGAAATGTAAATAAAGAAAAATAAACTAGCAACTAAGAAAAGTCCTAGCAAGAGTTGATAATTGCAATTCCTATCCTCATTATCATAGTCAATTGTGATGGTAATTGTCTTTTGCTATCACTTAGTTAACCTCTAACAATTGAAGAAAAGTCAAGTGAGCAAAAATCAACTTAACTTCACAAGTCCTAATCAAAGACTAGATTTAGTGAAACTTTAAGCCAACTAGCAACTTTCAATCACCAATCAACGAGAGACTTTGCCAACTCAAGAGTCTCCAAATTACTCAATCCAAGCTAAGAACATAAAAATCTAATTTAAAATCCAATCAAACATTTTATCAAACACTTGGAAGGTACAAAATAAAACATAGAAAATTAAAGAGAAAATAATAAAACCTAAGACTAACAATTGCAAGAAATTAATAACCAACAATTAAAGAAGAAATCATAAATATGAAATACTTCAAATTGCATTAAAAGGGAATTAAATCTAACAAGAAGAGTTCATAAACTAAATTGGAAAAATAAAGAAATTAACAAGAGAAGATAAACTAAGATACTAGAACAATAAAAAGTAGAAAAAAAACTAAGTTAAAGCAAGATAGAAATCTGAATTTGAGAAGAAATAAAACTAAAAGAAACCCAAAAACCTAGAGAGAGGAGAGAGTCCCTCTCTCTAGAATTCTACATCTAAACCTAAAATATGTGAATGAATGAATGAAAAGTGAGTGACGTCCAACTCCAATCTCCAACCTTTTATCTTCATTTTCGAGCTTGAAATTGGGCCAAAAACAGCCCAAAAATCGCCCCAACATTTTCTGTTTAATGCAGCACGTGACGCTCGTCACGCGTACGCGTCAGCCATGCATGCGCGTCATTTGGACTATAGCTTGGTCACGCGTACGCGTCAGCCATGCGTACGCGTCGATACCAGCTTCTCAAAACTTCAATTTCTTGTGTTCCTTCCTCTTTTGCATGCTTCCTTTCCATCCTCTAAGCCATTATTGCGCTATAAACTCTAAAATCACTTAACGCACATATCACGATATCGAATGATAATAAAAGAGGATTAAAAATTATCAAATTTAATGCCTAGAAAGCATGTTTTCAATCATAGCACAAAATTCGGAAGGATTTACAAAATCATGTAATTTACATAAATAAGTGTGAGAATAGTTGACAAAATCCACTCAATTCAATGCAAAATATACCATAAAATAGTGGTTTATCAGGATACACGACAGAAATATCATATCTGGGTTAACTACAGGATGTGTCGGGTATGACAATGTAACCGACACGTGAGCTCATGGCCAGTAGGACAGGCATACATCATATGCATTTATTTGAATTGTTTGGATGTGCATTTTACTATTGTGTTGTGCTTATGTGTTTTATCGGATTACATGCTATGTGTTATGTGCTTTCTATGTGCTTGTTTGTGTGTTTGATTGTTTGATTTGATTGTGTTTACTAGTGCACGGAGGTGATGGAGGTTGAGGTAGATTGATTTCAAGATTGCCCTTAGATTCTAATTTATGTGTTCAATGTATAGAAGAGAGAGATGATAGTTTGTTGGTTAGAAAATCCTTAGGTGTCTTTGGCCCTCACAGAAAAGATTTTAAAGACTCAGTTTACTTTTTCGAATCACACTTGACTAAAAAATATTTGTATATGAAATTATATATAAGTAAGTGAAAATGATTTGAAAATAAAGAAAATAAAGACAGCGAGCTTTTATAAAGAGATAAACTTTTTTGAGATGTGCAATGACCAATTATTTCTATTACATTTGTGACATTCCCTCTTCCTACTGAGGACCGTGTGGTTTGGTTCTCACCCTCTTATATCCCATATTTGGAAATAGATGACAAAGTCTTCAAAAGTTTATGGAGTATTGGGCGTGCTTTCTTTGTTTTTTTAGATATTTCTTTGCCTTTATTATTGCCATAAATTTTTGTATAGAGGAATAGAAAATTATAATTATATAATATATGTATGTATAATACTTGTATGGTGCGGTCTATGGTAACTATGGTTGTTTGGTGGCTACAATGGTTAATTCCCTGAACCAATCTGTGACTGATATGTGGACAATGAAACTTCGTTGACTTTTGTTTTGAGATTCTTAATAGCGGTAAATTAGTTAAAACAAGATAAATATAGTTTTATTTGATTGATAGGATCCAACTCAACCCGTTGGCCTGACACAAAACAATATATGCAACCCCATATGCCGACCCGGTTCTTCTTCTTCCTTGGAATGATTCCTACGCACTGCTCCATGGTTGGTGAAATTCCCTGAGGTTGTGATTGGAGCTCCGTCACATTTTAGTTCCATAACCTCCGCCATACCTTTCGAAGGGCGCCACTACTGCGACAGAAATTTTCTAACCACCTCCGCGGTGATCGCCTCTACACCTCTTTGTCGATTCCATCCACCGCTGCTTGGAGCACGATCTTTGGGGTTCCCCGTCTAGCTTCTATCTCCTCTAATCGCCATATTTTTTTACTGTCATAGATTCCAAGCCTCTGTTCCTTGCTTGGTGTGGCTTGGATGACGTTATTTGTTGAACTTCGCCACCATCTCTTGCTGTTACCCCTTTTCTCTGGTTGAACGTCATCATTGCTGCCCTATAGATCTACTTTCTCCTTTATACCCTCCTTAGCTCCTGACCACTCCGATCCATCGGTTCTTTTTCCTCGCTCTTTGGGGGCCATTCTTCAACCCCGATTCCAAAGACATTTTTACCCCCTCATATATAATCTATTTCCAATGTCATCCATGAAATAATTAAAAATGAGTTTATCGTATTTAATTTCTAAACTCAATTTAGTGCTCCATACAAAACATTCCATTTGTCAGCATATTATTGGCCAGTTAATTCATAGCCACCTATAGCCACAAAAAATACGACCACCAAAGATACTACCTATTTGTATAAGCTACTCTTTCTATAAATAAAGAATACTATGACGATGTGGATGTATTTATATTCGTATGATGTATAACAAAAAAATGCCTTCTATTTTAAGTTTTAAAACTTAAAATAAAAGGCATTTTACTTAAAAGGCTCCTACTTATTATACTTATATATAGTTAATTAAGTCATGTAATATCTTTGTTATTAGAATGGTGCAGGAAAAAGCGTAATATTTTAATAATGAAAGTATTACAAGAATCAATTTTTATAATATCACGAATATATTATTTTATATTGAGAATTTGTTCTTTCACCATAAAATTAAATTTTGGTGATTTTAACTTCTAGAGAATCAATTCTTAGCCTATGAAAACCAATTCTTGGGCTCTGTTTTGCCTCAAATCATCAAGTTTGGAACTCTTCTTATTTCTTCACCTAAAATTCTCCATTTTAGTATATGTCTTGCAAACTGATTTCTCTAATTTTAACTTCAAAAATAATACTTTAATTTGTCCAATTTCTGATTTTATGCTTGTCTTCAGAATGTACATTCTTGATCTTTAAAGTCATTAAGCTTTTGAAGAGTGATCATTGTGTGGTTTGTGAGGAAATTTCAGCAAAACAAATAAGAGAGATAATAGGCCAAAATCTTAATGGACTAAATTGATAAGTGTACTAAAATCGCTCCAAATAATACCACGATAAGTGAAAGGATTAAAGGATTGAACAAACAACTTTTAATCAAACCTTTAATTAGATCAACGAACTTTTGTAGTAAATGAAATCTTGAAATAATAACGTAATATGTAGTGTAAATGAATGCTTATGAATGATTAGAGAAGTAAACAAGGAATAGAGATCTTAAGGTTTTGGAAATATTTAATTTTTAGAAAAGGGAATGTTCATGCATGTTTATTTACTTTGATTCATGCAAGATAATTTTACGACAAATCATATATAATCAAACCCCAATTTCCTGGTATTTAATTTCTCTTTATCTTATTTAATCATCAATTATTTGGTCAAGTAATTAAGAAAAAGAGGTTAAGCACAATTCTAATTTAAAGTCGCACAACCTTTCAAAAGCTATTCCTAGTCAGTTTGAAAAATTATGATCTATGAGTATGAGTTTAAGCTAATTCTAATATTAAATTTTTCAAGATAATAAAGGAGTCTAAGACAGATGTAGAATATTTTTCAATACTTCTAATCATTAAGAATAAGAACGAAACTCAATTCTTGAAAAAGTATCAATGCATTAATCACAATAAAATAAACAATCAAATTACCAATTCATAAAATTAAACAGAGCTACTAATCCTAATACGAAGGAGTTAGTGATTCATGATAAAAAAAAAAAACTATACTAACGAATGTGAGATGCTGGATGATCCTCATTGGCTCATCACTTGCTTATTTATATTCTAATCATAACCTAATTTTTTAACTTAAACTAATCCTAACTAAACAACAGTTCAAATTTAAATTAGAGCACTTTTATCTTTTTAAAAGTAGAAGAACCTAACAATAACTAATCACTTTCAAATTCAAATATTAAGCATTTGGAGTCCGTGGACTGAATCTCAGTATTCTGGAAGAGATTTTAGACACTAGACGTTGAACTTGGGCTATGGGCGCCGAACTTGGGCCATAGGTGCTAGACTTTGGAGTGTTGGCGACTTGGGGTATTGGCACTAGACACCAATCCATTTTGAACTTTGGGTGTCGAGAACTAATCTAATTTTTTTTTAATGCATTGACTGCCAAGGTTTGACGCTTGAATTTGGACCGATGGGAGTAAAAAATTATTTGAAGTTGGACTTCCAATCTTGGTGCCAAATGCTAGGTTTCTTTTTTTTTTTTAAATTGGCGCTGGCCTCCATTTTCTTTTCTTCTTCACTCGGGCTCCCAATCTTAGAGTTAGGCGCCAGCTTCTATCTTCTTTTGCAGGCGTTGAGTTTTCATCTTGAAGTCAAGTACCAGCTTCTTGCATTTGAATACCAGATTATGGGCATTGACCGTCCACACTTGTTGCCTCCTGCGTGTTTTCTTTGATTGTTTCTTTTCACCTAACTTTTTTAAAAGAATAACCTTAAATACACAATAATTTTAAAGTAATTCCAAATATATAAATTAGTTATAAAATATTTCCAAGAATCATAATTCATTTGTGAATGTGTATTTATTGAAAAAAAAATAATTTCAAGTACTAATTAATTCCTTTTACTCAAAATAAGAGTCATATTTTCATTCTGTGATAATCATTATTTATATAAAATATCAGTCATTATTAGATATAAATACATACAAAAAATGAGTGATAAAATCATTCTTCTTCATTTGAGCAACATCCAACTATCTCTCTCTTTTTCTCTCTCTTCCTCTCTCTCTCATATTTAGGTGATTATGATATTTCAAAAGATGTTTAAAAAAAAAATATTACCAAAATTTGAAAAAAATATGTCACCATAACTACCATAAATATAAATATATTAATATATATATTAAAAATTTTAAAAAATAATTGGAACCCTGTGAAATTCAAACCATGTACATGACTTGAAGGATAGCAAACTAAACAATAAAAAATCAAATACTACTATTATTATCGTTTTATTCTAATAATTAAATACTTCATTTGAACAGATTATATTCAGTACTTAAACTTTTATTTTATCCTTGAAGGATTATATTTTTTTCAATCCCAAAGTTGGTCCAAGGTTTGGTAAGGTCCATGTTGAGCCACAAAACGTTCCCCTCCGAAACCCCTAAACTGTGGTATCTCCTTTATCTTCTCCAAATGATTGTCACTCAGCTTCCAATCAAAAATTCGAAGATTTTGCTTCATTCTGTCTTTGTTGAAGCTCTTGACTATTGGAATAGCACCTTGTTGTATTATCCATCTCAAAGCAACCTGCAATTGTGCAAAGAATGTTGATATAAGAAGAGTAGAAATATATATGGTAGTGGGAATTGGGAAATTGTGACTAACTTGTGGGAGAGTGTTGAGTGTGTTGGTGGCAATGTCCTTAAGTATTGGACTGCCCATGACAGCAAGTGAACCCCAGACAGCACCATTAGCTCCCAAAGGAGACCATGCAGCCACATGTATTCCTTTTTCCTTACAGAACTCCCTTAGTTTATCCTGTCGCCATGCTACATTCATTTCCACCTGTAACCATCAATGCATTCTCAATGTTAGACAAATACTACAAACTAGTATAATTATAATAAATCTGGAGTACAGCGTAATATTAAAAATTATATATATTTATAGATGTTAAGGTAATATTGAATTTTTGTCTGTTAGTATTACTCAATTAAAAGTTTAAAAATAATTAAGGATAAATAAATAAATTATTGTCTTATTATGTCAAATAAATAAATAAATAAAACCCATTGTATGTTTAGCAAACGAATGGAAAATATGTGTTGTTGTGTTTATGTATTTCTGAACATAGACACCAACCAAATACATCCTTTTGCAAGGAGATTTAATTTGCAAGTGTGGATTTAAAGTACTTAATAGTAAAATAATGTGTTTAGATAATCGATAGAAAATAATTTAAAATTTTAAAAAGTTTTAACAAGAAATTTTAACTATTCAAAATATTGGATTTCAATTTCCACCAATGGAAAGGAAATTTCTATCCCTCTTTCTTGCCTAAACTAACAAAGAGAAGAGTCAACCACATTAAATGAGGAAAATATATTTTTTTAAAAATAATATTAATGACACAAATTTATTATTTTATTTCTTTGAAAATGAATATTTGTTGAATACATGAAGTTGATGTAATTACCTCATAAAAAAGAGAGAATTATATAAATACATGTAATTTATTTACTTCATCCAAACATTTGAAATTCTTTGAAATTTAAAAATATTTTTTATCCAAACACAACCAACACAGTTTGTTTGGATGAGATATTTTTAGGATAGAAGAACGTATGCTTTTAAAGCATATAAAAATTCTTAGAAATAAATAAATTTTGTGTTTGGATACTTAATTGAAATTATTTAATTTTAAAAAACTTTTAATAAATACTTGTACAAAAACCAGGAGATTTTCATTTTTATTTATATTTAGAGAATTTTAGTTTCCAATTGTTCTCTCACATCAAAATATATTTATATGCATTAATCACCTATCTAAACTAGTGAATAGTAAATCAATTACATTAAATAATACAAAAGCATAGGAACATTAAGAAAACATTAATACAAAATATATTTTTCTTGTTCATTATTAGCGACAATATAGTGTAATAGCAACAGAAAAATTGAACAGCAAATTTTGTCAAATTTTAGCGATAGATAAAATGTCTGTCAAAAAATTCATCGCAATATTCTCACCTTATATAGTGAAAAATTTAGAGACGTTTAGTTAGTGACGAATTTGATAAAATAAATTTGTCACCATCATTTTTAAAAAATGGGTTTCTAGACTTGGCTTAGCGATAAATTAGTACCGAATTTAAAATCTCATCACTAGCCGTTAGCGGCGCCACTTTTACTATATAGTCGGATATTATTCGTTACTTTGCAAAAATAATTAGAATTTGTCTTATTTAACATGTATAATTCTAGTAACAATTAATAAATAATAAATAAAATAATTTATTATTAACAATCATATCTCTCACTAATTCGTGAAACGGAAATCTTCAGTAACAGAAAAAATTGGCCAACAATAATTAAAATTTACATTATTTAGTATTTATTAATTGTTCTAACAATTAATGAATGCTAAATAATTGTTGAAATTAATTTTTGTGTTTTTGTAATCATATTTTATGACAATAAATTTACAAAAATATAAACTTGTTACATTATTGATTTTACATTGATTTGAATTTTTCATTATATTATACTTACTTCAAAATAATATAAATTATTCCTCAAATTTAATTACTTTTATTAATTTTTTACAAAATTCAAAAAATAAAAATAAAAAATATTAAAAATAAAAAAAATAAAATCGTAAACCAAATACACCTTTACAATTTCACATACAATTTTAAGATAGAGAATTGTACCTGGTTAAGAGCAGGAGGAATAGTTGCATTTTCTAGAAGTTGTGAGAGCTTCTTCACACCAAAATTGCTAACACCAATTGACTTAGCTAAACCCAATTTGGAGCACAGTTCCATATCCTCCCATGTCCCTTTAATGTCCAAAGGAAGAATGTCCCCTTCCATGAACTTGGTCCCTGTCACCCCTTTTCTCAACCTCACTGGAAAATGGATTAGGTACAGATCCACATACTCTAGGCCCAACCTCCTTAAGAGCATTAATCAATTTTCAACCCAAAATAAAAATTAAAAACTCATCAATTAGACAAAATCAAAACCTCTAAACATAATAAGGGAAAAAAAAAGAGCATATACTATAATTTTTATGGATGAACTTCGTCATTTTTATTCACGAAACTCATATATCAAAAACCCTCGTCATTTAGACAAAACAAATTAAAGAAAATAATAGAACAATTATACAATATCAAACCCAGCAAATATAACAATAATTTTCTTTTAAAGAGTCAAAGAAAATAACTTTTTTTTATTTTACTGTATATTTATTCGAAAGACAAAGCGTTTTTCTATAGTTTGAACATTTTTAATTGGTCTCCAACCATTGAAATAATTAATCTAAGCATCCCTTGACACAAATCGCAGTTTACATAAACCAGTTACGACTTAGATAATTAGGAATCCATTAAAAATTTTCGAATTGTGAATACGAAAAAATGTTCAAATAAAAAAAAGGAGAATTACTCAAACAACAACAATAAAATAAATAAATAAATAAAAGGAGAGTAGAATTACTGTAGTGATTTGTTGAGTGCGGGTAGGACAAGGCCAGGATGAGCATCAGTACACCAGAGCTTGGAAGTGACAAAAATGTCAGTCCTACTCTTAAGAAGACCTTTCTGAAGTGCAAGTGCTATGGCTTCGCCAAGAGGTCCCTCAGAGCCATAGTATGCTGCGGTATCAAAATGTCTGTAACCAGCTTCAATTGCAGCAATGAATGCAGGGATCAGTTCATGAGATGGTGGCAATGGAACAGTACCAGTCCCAAATCCTATCATGGGCATCTTCTTCCCTGAGTTTAGCACCACTTGTGGTACTTCATTTCGATCCATTATTATTATTCATGCAAATCAAAAAACTTAGCATCAAAAGGGGATATATATATATATATATATGCGCATGATGAGTACTTATTTATTTATTAGTTTATTTTTTTACCGTAATGTTAAAAGAGATAATATTTAAAATTAACTTATATAACATAATATTGATAATTTTATATATGTCATAATATTATTTTTTTTTTAAATTTAAACTATTAGAAGGAGACAACATAAATGGTTAGGGTTAAGTGCGATTTTAGTTCTTAAAATATAGGTTAAAAATTTTTTTCGTTTCCAACTTTTTTTTTGCATACAAAATCGTTTTTACTATAGAAATCAAAATCGTACGGAGATGACAGTAGAAGCAGAGGCAGAGGTGAATCGTAAATAGCTTCTTCTTCTTCTTTTCTTTTCCCTTTTTTTCTTTCCTTTCTTCTTTGCAAGAGCAGAAATACTTTTTTCTTTTTTTCAATTTTATAATTTTATAATGACGATTTTAAAATTTGGTTTTAAACCTTAGGAACGATTTTGTATACAAACAAGATTGAAGATGAAAAAAATTTCCAACTTATACTTTAGAGACCAAAATCGTATTTAACCCAAATGATTATATCTCTGCACATTCTCTCAAACAAGAACCTCTTTTAAACTTGCTTGAATTTTGTATATGCATTCTTTTTTTATTTTTTTTATTTTTTTTTTAGATTCACCAAGATAAATTCTAAATTTTTTGGATATAGAACTCTAAGTATAATATTTGGTAACAAAAAAAAATAAACAAAGACGATCATAATTTATTTATTTAGTACTCATTAATTATTACAACAATTAATAAATGCTAAATAAAATAAGTTATAACTTTTTCTTTTGTTTTTCTAACATACTTACTAGAACTGTAATACGACAATACTATATTATGATATCATTTCTCCCAAAAATTTAAACTATTAAAAAAAATAATATAAATAATTATATCTTTATAATATATATAATATCTGTAATTATATATTTACTATATCTAAAATTATATAATTATTTTAACAATAATAAATGAATACTAAATAAAATAATTTTAAATTATTGGAATTAATTTTTATTGTGCTCAAATATTATTGATTTTTTTTTGAAACATGCATGCACAAAGCCATTGGTTAATGTATGTTCAAGACTGCGCCGTCAAAGGATTAATTAGGTGCATTGAATATATACTTTTTGACTACTTGTTTCGGTTTATTACTTTAATTGTTGCAATAAATTTTATCTTTACACGTCATTAATAATAAGATTGAATATATATAATAAGTAATTATCTAAATCAGTCTCCAAAAATTTTAAAAATAGACATTTTAGTCTTTAAGAAAAATTAATACACAAATTAATCCGTAAAATTTTACTCCGATAAACAAATCAGTTCCCAATTCATTTTCCGACAGAGTAATTACCCAGATCAGTCCTCAAAAATTTTAACAACAGACATTTTAATTTCCAAAAAAATTAATGTACAAATCAATCTCCAACGTTTTTCTCTATTAGACATAACAGTCCTCCATCCAAAAATAAAATAAAATAAAATAATAATTATTATTAATTGCACAATAATATTATACTATAATTTTTTGTATTTTTAGACAAAAATAATAATAAAATTATTTATTAGATTCTTATTTATATAAAATTATTAAATAATATTCTACAAAAATAATAATCAATAAAATTATTAAATATTATTCTACAAAAAATTTAAAATTAAAATTATTTGATATTTTTGTATTTAATATAATAAAAAGATGTTCTATTTAAAAAAATATATGTTTGTATTAAAAAAATTTGTATTAAAAGAAAATATTTTAATTTGGATTTATATTAAATACATGTTTCTTTTAATATAAACATATTTTTTAAAATAGTACATCTATTGATTATATTAAATAAAAAAAATATCAAATGGTTTTAACTTTAAATTTTTTGTAAAATAATCTCTAATAATTTTATTGATTATTATTATTATTATTATTATTATTATTATTGAGTGAATATATATAAGAATCTAATGAATAAATTTATTATTATTTTTGTCTAAAAAATACAAAAATTTATAGAACAATATTATTATGCAATTAATAATAGCAATAATAATTATTTTATTTTATTTTATTTTTGAATGGAGGACTATTATGTCTAACAGAGAGAAATGTTAGGGATTGATTTGTACATTAATTTTTTTGGAGACTAAAATGTTCATTTTTAAAATCTTTGGGGACTGATCTGGGTAATTACTCTGTCGAAAAATAAACTAGAGACTGATTTGTCTGTCGGAGTAAAACTTTGAGAATTAATTTGTGTATTAATTTTTTTTGGAAACTAAAATATCTGCTTTTAAATCTTTGAAGACTGATTTGGGTAATTACTCATATAATAATAATAATAATAATAATAATAATAATAATAATTAATTTTTGTTTAGTGGGGGTTTTATATTGGATTTTTGTGACGGTTTTAAATTACTTTTGTGGCAGTTTAAAAACTCCCACAAATTAATTTTTTAATTTAACAAGAATTAACTATTTTGTGAGATTTTCAAACCTCCACAAATTCTATAATTAATTATTTATTTTTAATTTTAAATGATTCATTAATCTCATCTCATTTATATACTCTCAAATTAAAAATTTATTTTTTAATATCAAAATTTAAAAACTAAATCTTTTATAACATAATTCCTCAATATAAAACATAACTCTATATATAAAAAAAATTCTCAAAGTCACTAATTTCAAACATAATTGCATATGGTATTGTTTTACATAACTATTACTATTTTTCTTTAAAAAGTAAAATAAAACAATTTCAATATTTCAATATCATCTAATTACATAAAAATCTCAAATATTTGTCCTGTTGCTATCACCAGCTGATTTCCTAGCATCAAAGAGAGTAGTAGGCTCGCTTTCAGCATCATTAACCTATATGTAAACATAAGATGTTGTTAGTAATTTTAGTAAAGTTAAGCATCAAGATAATTCGATATAAGCCTTTCAAGTCAATTTTAAAGAGCATCTAAACCTAGTATAAAAAAACAGAAAACTGCAGCTATACGATTGAAGAGGCAGAAATGTTGCTTACTACAAAATGATATCATTATCCTAGAACAGGATCGGAGGCAACTTGCACTAATTTATGACCAAATTGATATAATTAAGTAATTTCCTAATAACTAATTATTACAATTATTTTGACAATTGGTGCCGAACTCCTGAAATTTAGAAAAACTAAATTGCAGCGATTGTTTATTTATGTATTGATGTTCATGGGTTCAGCCGAGTTCAGTAAAATATGGTTGCCTTTTTGTGAGGCTGATTTGTTTTGGGGGAATGAATGATATATGGCTATAGCTTCTTCTGCAGTTCATGCAAAACGCAGCAGTAGAGTAGTTTCCCATGTTTAATGGACAACAACCACTAACAAAATGCAAGAACATTGTGATGTCCATGTTCTTAACTATTCTCAGCCTAATTTTTAGCATCTAGAATCGTGGGTTACCACTGATAATAAAACAAGTTGGTAAAATAATTTATTATATTCCTAACAAATAAATTTATTATAAAGTTACCTCGCGGGCAGAAAAGAAGCCAACAAGCGCTTTGGAAATTCCTCCTTCCTTCATCATTAGATATGCTTTCATCATATCAAATGATTGCTGCAACTTAGACTCTAGACTAATGACCTTTTGCTGTGAATTATGTAAGTCGGACTCCAAATTATTGATCTTTTTCTGTAAAATTGCAGCAGTAGTAGGCGAAGAAGATCCAGCTGAATTAGTGGAGATGGTCATCCTATTAAGCCGAATTCTCACATTCCTAAAGGTATTTGTAGGCGCTGCTCCCATGCCCATACAACGAACTCTCCCAAAGTGTTCAGTCCCCAAAATTTTACCAACATCATCATCAGGAGACACCTCAAATTATGTATTTGACTGTGTCATATTCAGCTCAATTTGTTCCTATTTAAAAGTAGCAACACATGTAATCAATGGCATTGCAGATTATGATTATTCTAATGTTCCTAGACCATTATCAAAACCAAAAATTTAAAGTGAAAAGTGCATGCAAGTGAAGTGAACCATTTTCCTATAATCATTATATATCTCAATCCACAAGCAACCACACTCAAATCCCATTTTCATATGATCACATACAAATAAAATAACATAAGATAGCAAAAGTTTACAAAACACTTACCATTATAGTTAATGCCTCGTTATTTACAAAAGACCCATCATTTCTCTTATGTGTTTCAATATACATCATTTCTCTACTAGGCTTCTTTCCCGTTTCCAAGTACTAAAAAAGAAGGAATAAAGAGTTAAACAATTAACATATATAATGCAAGTAAAATCACACATATAACAAGTGTGTGTATATATATACCATCATTTGCTTGCTTCGATTTTTCTTATTTTTCATGCAAAGCTCCTAAAAACAAATATAATAACTTCAATTAATAATTTTTTTAATTAACGTACAACAATAACTAAATGAATTGTTTAATGTCTTACAACTGTAGACCGTTTTAGTCGATAATTGACAAAGTAAGCCCATTGATCTCTTGGAACATCATCAGGCACATTATTCACCATACTTCTCTTCTCACGGTTGGATCATAGAACTCATTCCACAATCTTTGCCTATATGTTGCCCATTTCTTTGCAATACTTTGAATGCAATACCTGTAGGCAATTTTTTCTGTGCTTGTAAAATGGAAGTGGGGCTTCAAACAAACAAACAAATAAATAAATAAATAAATAAATAAATAATTACTTGAACTAATAGAAGTTTCAAATAAAATGAATTTTACCTTTATCATTGTATCAAAGCACTCATCCTTAAAAGACTTAGGCATACCACTATTTTCTTGTCCTGACCACTTTTCAAAGCTAATTGGAAAAATACGTGCATTAGTTGCTAATATACCACAATAGCCAGCAAGTAAACCTTGTGCTTCACCATATGTCGCACCCTCTTTGTCAATCTCTACAATTACATGGTCTCCCCTAGGTAAGTTGCAAACATCCTTGACTTTGATCTTAGCCTTCTTCTTCATATTTGTAGAGTCTTAAGGAAAATAAAAAACTTCATTATTGAAAACATTCCTAAATAATTCATGTATATTATCTATTTTTAAATTTACGGATAAAGAAGAAACAACTTTGCAACAAAACTAACCGATTCTTAGCCGAGAAAATTCTCTATTTCCTCTAAAGTGATAGATAACACTCTTCAGCCTAATTAAGTGAAAAGTGAAAAGTGAGTACAAGATAAATAGTAGAACTTGAGAGAAGAAGCTAAATATAAAAAGTTCCGAGCTCAAAAGATGCAAAATTATATTTCATGAATTCATGTTCCCAGAACAACTAGTCCCCTAAGCCTAAAAAATATTATTGATTGTAAACATCAGTTTGGTTGCTTCAGATAATTAGGGAAAAAATTACTTTTCCTCTTCACATAAATCAGTGAAGCAGTAAAAAAATATGATAGATAACATATTGTCTGTTGACAAACACAAATGTGATGAACAATAATGCAGATAAATACAGAATATAATGATTAGGAAATAATTGATTTAACAAAATGGAAGGTATATAACCTCAAATTAATGCATAGATTAAAGAGCCTCGAGACCAATATGGCTAAAAAACATTTGAAAATAGAAACTCACTTTTCAAGAAGCACAGGGGCCTAAACCGTAAACCCTGAGAATCAAATAAGAATATCTTATTGACCAATCCAAAAAGCCATTAGACCTTGCACTACACTATACAGAAAATAGTGAATCAAATAATGCCATTTTGTTCTGATAATGAATTAATGATGTCTACAAAGAATTAAAACATAATAATCACTAATAATATATAAGTCTAAAATTAAAGCACAATGGTCACTAATTTGCGATACAATATTATAATAGACAGTCAAGAACAATAAAGAACAAAATTAGTAACCAAAACAACAATAAAGTTTAATCAAACCAAAACCATAATCCAGCCAAGACATAAACTACATAAACAGTTAAACATTACTGAAGAACAAGAGGAGATACCAGTAAAATAGTTGCAACAGAACAGAGGAGACGACACAGAAAAATTTATTATTAATAAAGAAGAAATATCGGAAAATTAATAGGGAAGAAGAAGAAAAGGAAGTACCAGCGGCGATTAGCTGTGGATTCTTCTATCCACTATTTTTTCTAGTATATGGAAATGGGAGTGCTCTTGGCTCGTGACAGTTCAAAGGAATCGGAGTGAGAGAAAGCAGGGTTGAAGAAGAAGCTCAGAAGTGAATAGATCTGAAAATGTGTTATAGCACGGCACCTACGGTGGCATCGACGGCAGAAATTGTGGCGGGAACAGTAGCGAAAACTGCGGTGGCAACAGTGGCAGCAACGACAGTATAGAGAGAACAGATCTGAAAACGCATTGATAGAAGAGGTGGCTCGATCCAGAAGCTCTCTACTACAACAGACACGACAGTGATAATGGCGGCCGGCGGCGAAAACGGCAGCGAAAATGGTGGCAAAAATGGTGGTATAAAACTTAGGGTTTCGTGGTCTCTCCCTCAGTTAACTAGTGGCAGCGCCTCTCATCTGGGGTAAAAAGAGAAAATGAAATTTTGTTTTAAAATTTTGAATTTTAATTAAGTAGGAGTGGAGGTTTTTTAAATTGCCACAAATAAAATGTATTGTGGAAGTTTTTAAAAATTTTCACTAAAATACTCCCATAAATAAATATTAATCTTGTAGTGAGGGAAGATGGACGATTTTGAATAATAGAAAAGATAAACCGTCCATTTTAAATAATAGAAAAGATGGACTATCTATTAAAAAGAAGCACATTAACACGTTTATTTCTCCTAACCGTTGAAATAAATAAAAGCACATCAGTGCACCATTAAACTCTCCACTGTTAACACGATTATCTGTTTTCTAATTACCTATTATTAATACTATTACTTTTTTCATTCACTTACTTCGATTAATTGACGGTTTTTTATTAGGATTTATATAAAAATTTAAAATTTCGTTTGTTTCATGATAGTACATGAAAATTTAGTTTGTTGCATGGGTGTACATAAAAATTAAAAATAAAATTTAAAGAAACCTTATCCCAAAAAGAACTCGATGGGATGGATTGATCGATTAGATGATTCCTATTAATGAATAAGAGTCGATCCCTACCTTGCGGAGCACACTTATATACCCGAATCACATTGTAATAAACTTTGTACAACCAGTAGGAAAGATTTCATATTCTATAATTCACGTATAATTTAAATTATATTTCAAATTTTTATATACTCCTATGTAACCAACGAATTTAAAATATATAATTTAAATTTAAAAATTAATACTCAAGAGAATACATAAAAAATTAAAAAGTTTTGTTAGTTAAAAATTAGATCTCGGATAAAAATTTAATAAACAAATTATATCTTAGTTAAAAAATTAAAATATTATTTGAATTGATTTAGTATAAATCCTAATAAAAAATCGCCAGTGGATGAAAGTGAGTGAGTACTTTAAAAGTAATAGTATTAAACTATTAACAGGGATTTAGATTTTCTAAATTTTAAATTTTGATGATCTCTCATCATTTATTTTATAGGTGGGACTAAGAGAAAATATGAGAGAGAAACCATTCAAAGGTGAGAGATCACATTTTACTCTCTAAAGTGAAAATTTAAAATTTAGAGGATCCAAATTTTATTAATAGTGGGTAGTTAGAAAAAAAGGTAACCGCCACTACAATATAACCGGCATTTTGCGGCGGTTAAACCAAACACTGAAAGATAGGCCGCGGGTAAACGATTAGCGGTGGTTTTAGCTAACCGCTGGAATAACCGCCGCATAATAAATAAGGTTTTGCGGAATGATAGGGAATTGAAAATGGCGTTCGTTTTGCGACGGTTGAGAACCGCTGCTAAATGTCAAAAATACAATATGCATATTTTGCGACAGTTAGAAACTGCTGCCAAAATTAGTATTTCCATTAAAATTCTAGCTTTTTTTATTATTTTTGCCTCGTTTAAAATAGTATGTTTATTCAACTTATCTTTATTAGTTACCGAGTAATTTAAAGAACTTCTAACCAAATAACATAACAAACCAAATTATATATATGCAAACATAACTTATATAAAGAGATTGTCATAAGTGCATGATTTAATATAAAGTAAAATTTCATAATTTGAAGAAAATAAACATAAAGCACTAAACTAACTTAAATTCAATAGTGTCTAATAACATTAATTGAAAGTAATTATTTTTGTTGGGGGTCATGGTCGCCAAATGAAAATGGCCTTGCGCGCGTCGAGGTCGGTATACTGCCCAAATCATCCAACTATATAGCAACGACAGCTGGAAAATTGCCTCCTTGCTATTGAATTATATATTTCATAACCTTCCCCATCGACTGTCTCTTCATCTGCTCTTTTTCTATCTTAGCAGTTAATTCTGCAATCCTCCTCTCATACTCTTCATTTTGCTCACCAGAACTTGACGATTGTCCAATAGCGTTACCAAATACTTGGGTGGGACATGGTCCAGTACCTAAGGCACGAACTCGTCCTGGGTGCTTCTTTCCAAGAACTTGTGCTAACAAATCATTTTGTAAAAGGTGCTTAAAAGATTCATCCTGCCTCTCAACATTTGCAATTGCTTCCTACAAATATACAAGAAATTGAAAAGACATGATTCAACATTAGCATGATATACAATAATTTAAGTTTAAAATTTTCAGACGTTACTTATATTAACAACACGCGCATCGGGATGGATATACGAGCTATTTTTCTCTTATGAGTGATGATAAACAACTCTCCTCTACCAACGGGCCTACCTTGTTCTTTCTCCTATATCATTGAATCGACACAAGTATATATATTACAACACCATATCCAGGAAGATTAATCAAAATCTAAGTGCAAATAATTACTTATTACCACTTCATCTTTTTTTCTTGCCAATGTTTTGGATCCCCAGTATGTGTGTAAAGTCTCTTGCTCCGATTTAAAGTGTTTTGTTTACACTTTTTCTATGAACAAATAACAGAACAAATATAAATGAGAAAGAGATGTTGAATATAAAATGTAAGGGGTATAATATGTATACACATGTATGTTTTTATGGAAATAATAAAAAATACCAAGGCTTACCGTTGTTTCTTCCTTCTGGCGATAGTCAAAGAACCTTTTTCATTCATTTTCTTCTATTCCTAACGGGCGATGTTGAAGATTTTTCTCAAAAGTCCTTGTTTCTTTGTAACACTTATGATACAAGTTGTTTCTTGTATCCTTCCAGTTTTTTCCTATCATTTTCATAATTTCGCGCTTTATTTTTCCTCCGGCATCGTCCTCATAGTGAAAGACTTGCTGCAATTAGTTTCCATTGTGATTAATCAAAACCAACTAACAAGCATAAGACTGATAATTTCAAGAATATCCACAACCATTACAGGCTACTTTAAATTGAAAAAATATAACACTCAAATCCAGTACAAGCAGTCGTAATTACGTATAAGATAGAAATGCTGAAATAAACATGTGAAAAATGAAATTACAAAATTTAACCAGCCGTATAATTTACCCATGCAAAAACTCTTACCCAAAAAAATTGAATACTAAAATTGCTTAAAATGTTGAAACTAAAAGATGTACCTTAATCATGTCGTATGCATGTTCCTTCTTAGCCTTGTTCACGTGCTTCCAACTCTCTTCACATATGGGAAACTGGGAATAGTTAGCACCCAAACTCCCTAAAAAATTACTGAATAGTCCAGCTGTCTGACCAGTTGGTTGCAGCTCTTTGTTGAATGGGAGTATTATCTTTGTATTAGAGGGAAGTGCTATAGCCTCCTTCACGCTCAGCCTAGACCTTTTTCTCATCCCATTCTCTAAGAAGTGTATGGAAAAAAAATTACTATCTAATCATAGCACAAAAGAAAAATAGAAGTAAAGAACTTTCAAAATAACTATTTACAAAAAACAGGAGGAAAACATTATATACCGATGATAGTAACATTCTAGTAATCTGTATCTTTGCGTTTTTTATCGTTGTTCTGACCTTCGGCTTCTCGGGCAGCAAACAAATCGTCAATGTGGTCATCAAACAAATGAACTCTATCTGCCTCCGGGTCGTAATTCTCATCCTCTGATTGATGATCAGCCACTTCATCGTGACGCCGAGTCTCTGTACGTTATGTGGGAGTTTGAGGGTCATTAGCGGTACTTAATGGTGCAAGCCTTTTATCATTGCGCGGTGCACGAAATGATTCATTGATACGGGAAGCTGGAGCTCTATTAGATGACAACAAAAATGGAGGAGCTTGATGAGCGGATAATTTATATACTTTTTGGCATTGTTTTTAGTATGTTTTTAGTATGTTTTAGTTAGTTTTTAGTATATTTTTATTAGTTTTTAGTTAAAATTCACTTTTCTAGACTTTACTATGAGTTTGTGTGTTTTTCTGTGATTTCAGGTATTTTCTGGATGAAATTGAGGGACCTGAGCAAAAATCTGATTCAGAGACTGAAAAGGACTGCAGATGCTGTTGGATTCTGACCTCCCTTCACTCGAAGTGGATTTTCTAGAGCTACAGAAGCCCAATTGGCGCGCTCTCAATGGCGTTGGAAAGTAGACATCCTGGGCTTTCCAGCAATGTATAATAGTCCATACTTTTCCCGAGATTTGATGGCCCAAACCGGCATTCCAAATCAGCTCAAGAATGCCCGGCGTTAAACGCCGGAACTGGCACAAGAATGGGAGTTAAACGCCCAAACTGGCACAAAAGCTGGCGTTTAACTCCAAGAGAAGTCTCTACATGAAAATGCTTCAATGCTCAGCCCAAGCACACACCAAGTGGGCCCAGAAGTGAATTTTTATGTCATTTACTCATTTCTGTAAACCTTAGGCTACTAGTTCTTTATAAATAAGACCTTTTGCTATTGTATTCTCATCTTGGTTCTTCTGGTTCTCTCTCTGGGGCCGAAGCCAATGATCACTTTTGTTCTTATGTATTTTCAACGGTGGAGTTTCTACACACCATAGATTAAGGTGTGGAGCTCTGCTGTACCTCGAGTATTAATGCAATTACTATTGTTCTTCTATTCAATTCAGCTTGTTCTTATTCCAAGATATTCATTCGCACTCAAGAACTTGATGAATGTGATGATTATGTGACGCTCATCATCATTCTCACTTATGAACGCGTGCTTGACAACCACTCCCGTTCTACAAGCAAACAAGGCTTGAATGTTTATCTCTTGGATTCTTTAATCGGAATCTTCGTGGTATAAGCTAGAATTGATGGCGGCATTCAAGAGAATCCGGAAGGTCTAAACCTTGTCTGTGGTATTCTGAGTAGGATTCAATGATTGAATGACTGTGACGAGCTTCAAACTCCTGAAGGCTGGGCATTAGTGACAGACGCAAAAGAATCAATGGATTCTATTCCAACCTGATTGAGAACCGACAGATGATTAGCCGTGCCGTGACAGGGTGCGTTGAACATTTTCACTGAGAGGACGGGACTGTAGCCACTGACAACGGTGATGCCCAACATACAGCTTGCCATGGAAAGGAGTAAGAAGGATTGGATGAAGACAGTAGGAAAGCAGAGAGACGGAAGGGACAAAGCATCTCCATTCGCTTATCTGAAATTCTCACCAATGAATTACATAAGTATCTCTATTTTTATGCTTTATTCATATATCATTCATAACCATTTGAATCTACCTGACTGAGATTTACAAGGTGACCATAGCTTGCTTCATACCAACAATCTCCGTGCGATCGACCCTTACTCGCGTAAGGTTTATTACTTGGATGACCCAGTGCACTTGCTGGTTAGTTGTGCAAAGTTGTGTTTATACCATGGTATTGAGCACCAAGTTTTTGGATTCATTACCGGGGATTATTTGAGTTGTGAAAAGTAGTGATCACAATTTCGTGCACCAAGTTTTTGGCGCCGTTGCCGGGGATTGTTGAGTTTGGACAACTGACTATTCATCTTGTTGCTTAGATTAGGTATTTATCTTCAGAGTTCTTAAGAATGAATTCTAGTGTTTCAAGGTGATGTTCTTATCATCACCAAGGCTGATTGATTCTCATCAATTTAGCTCTTGAATGCAATGTCCTGCTGAAGCTTGGCTGGCCATGTCTAATTTCTTTAGATTGAAGCTTTAGACTAACATCGCATGATTCCTGGAATTCTCATTAAGAATTTTGATATCTTTATTTTCTTTTCCACTTAATTTTCGAAAAATCCAAAAAAAAAATTACAAAATCATAAAAACAAAAAATATTGTATGTTTCTTGTTGAGTCTAGTGTCTCATTTTAAGTTTAGTGTCAATTGCATGTTTCTGTTCTTCTTGCATTCATTCATGTGTCTTAAGTGATCTTCAAGTTGTTCTTGATGATTTCCTTGTTCTGATCTTTAAATTCTCTTGACTTGAGTGTTTTGTTGTTTCTCATGTGCATTCTCATTTTGTTAGTGTCAATAGTATACAAACTGCTAAGTTTGGTGTCTTGCATGCATTGTTATTTGATTTTAGTTGCATTTTGATTATTCCTCATTATTAAAAATCCAAAAATATTTTTAATTTGTGTCTTTTCAAGTCAATAATACAGAGAATTGAGGATTCAGAACATACAGCAGAGGAATTACACAGAAAAAGGCTGGGCGTTCAAAACGCCCAGTGAGGAAGGCAAACTGGCGTTTAAACGCCAGCCAGGGTGCCTGGCTGGGCATTTAACGCCCAAAAGGGTAGTGCTTTGGGCGTTAAACGCCAGAATGTGCACCATTCTGGGCGTTTAACGCCAGGATGGCACAAGAGGGAAGATTCTGTTTTTAATTCAATTTTTTATGAAGTTTTCAAAATTTTTTTTAAAATCAAATCTTTTTCAAATCATATCTTTTCAATCATATGTTTTCAAAATCAATTTCTTTCCTTTTTCAAAGATACTTGCTAACAATTAATGATTTGATTCAACATTTCAAGTATGTTGCCTTTTCTGTTGAGAAAGGTTTAATGTTTGAATCATATCTTTTCTTGTTAGCCAAGTCATTAATTTTTAAAATCAAATCTTTTTTTTTATTGTTTTTCAAATCATATCTTCTCAATCACATCTTTTTAAAACCATAACTTTTCAATCATATCTTTTTTCTAATTTCAAAATCTTTTTCAAAAATCACTTGATTTCTTTTCCACTCTTAGTTTTCGAAAATCAATTAGTATTTTTCAAAATGTTTTTAAAATCTTTTACTTAATTTTCGAAAATTTCTTCCCCTCTTCTCACATCCTTCTATTTATGGACTAACACTATTCCTTAATGCACAATTCGAACTCCATCTCTCTTGATAAGTTCGAATTCTTCTACTTCTTCCTTCTATTTTTCTTTTCCTCTGACACCTCAAGGAATCTCTATACTGTGACATAGAAGATTCCATATTTTCTTGTTCTCTTCTCTTTCATATGAGCAGGAGCAAAGACAAAAGCATTCTTGTTGAGGCTGACCCTGAACCTAAAAGGACCTTGAAGCGAAAGCTAAGAGAAGCTAAGGCACAACTCTCTGTAGAGGACCTAACAGAAATCTTCAAACAGGAAGAACCCATGGCAGCCGAAAACAACAACAATGCCAACAATGCAAGGAAGGTGCTGGGTGACTTTACTGCACCTACTCCCGACTTCTATGGGAGAAGCATCTCTATCCTTGCCATTGGAGCAAACAACTTTGAGCTTAAGCCTCAATTAGTTTCTCTGATGCAACGGAATTGCAAGTTCCATGGACTTCCATTGGAAGATCCTCATCAGTTTTTAGCTGAGTTCTTGCAAATCTGTGACATTGTCAAGACTAATGGGGTTGACCCTGAGGTCTACAGACTTATGCTATTCCCTTTTGCTGTAAGAGACAGAGCTAGGATATGGTTGGACTCACAACCTAAAGAAAGCCTGAACTCTTGGGAAAAGCTAGTCAATGCCTTCTTGGCAAAGTTCTTTCCACCTCAAAAATTGAGTAAGCTTAGAGTGGAAGTCCAAACCTTCAGACAGAAGGAAGGAGAATCCCTCTATGAAGCTTGGGAAAGATACAAACAATTAATCAGAAAGTGTCCCTCTGACATGCTTTCTAAATGGAGCATCATAGGTATTTTCTATGATGGTCTGTCTGAGCTGTCCAAGATGTCATTGGATAGCTCTGCTAGAGGATCTCTTCATCTGAAGAAGACGCCTACAGAAGCTCAAGAACTAATTGAAATGGTTGCAAATAACCAATTCATGTGCACTTCTGAAAGGAATCCTGTGAACAATGGGACAAATCAAAAGAAAGGAGTTCTTGAGATTGGTACTCTGAATGCCATATTGGCTCAGAACAAAATATTGACTCAGCAAGTCAATTTGATTTCTCAAAATCTGTCTGGAATGCAAGCTGCACCAGGCAGTACTAAGGATGCTTCATCTGAAGAAGAAGCTTATGATCCTGAGAACCCTTCAATGGAAGAGGTGAATTACATGGGAGAACCCTATGGAAACACCTATAATTCTTCATGGAAAAATCATCTAAATTTCTCATGGAAGGATCAACAGAGACCTCAACAAGGTTTCAACAACAATAATGGTGGAAGAAACAGGTTTAGCAATGGCAAGCCTTTTCCATCATCTTCTCAGCAACAGACAGAGAATTCTAAGCAGAACAACTCTGACTTAGCTAGGGATGGCAACGGGTCCCCATGGGGCGGGGACATGCCCCCCGCTCCCCGTCCCCGCCACCCATAATCCGTCCCCGTCCCCGTCCCTGCCCCATCCCCGCGACAGGTAACGGGGACCCCGTATCCGCCGGGGATCAGAGTCTCCGCGGATATCCGCGGATTCTTTAAAAAGTAAAAAATTCAGAGAAATAAACAAAAATCTTCAATTATCATTACAATCATAATCTTCATCACCAACAATATTTAGTCATAACTCATAAGTTTATAATCTATACCCAAACCAAATCAATCAAACACCAAAAATTACCCAAACCATAAAAACATTCATATTCATGCTTCCCATTTGAACACAACCATATACCAAATTAATCAACCAGCCACATCAAACAGTAATTTACATTCGGCCATCACTAATCCAAAAACAAAATTTACACAAAATTCACAAACCAGCCATCAACCATCAAAGATCTTCTGCAAACCCACCTCAACCTTCATAAAACACATAACTAAATCCTTCAAATATTCAACTATCCATAACCATATATCCTCACAACATAACAATTAACTTCAAATATTCAATTTCAATTTTTTTAGTCACTGCATTACCAAAAAAACAGAAGGACATATATATATGGAGTAAAATCACAAGATAATTTATTGAAATTCAAATAAAATCAAAGAAAATCATAGAAATCACAAGATAATTAATGAAAGAAACAAAAAATGCTTCAAGTAGATGAAAATTACAGAATCACTGAAAAAATAGCTTTTGTCTCTGGGAAGAAAATGAAGACGGCGACGGTGATGAACGCTTCTGTCGCTGCCTAGGGCTGGATGTCAGGCGAAGAACGCTTCTTCTAGTGCTGGGTGTCAGGCGCGCAAGTGAGTGCAGACGAAGGTGCTGGACGGCAGAGAGTGTGTCTGAGTGGAGGAGGGTGGCAGAGAGAGTGTCTGAGTGGAAGAGGGTGACGGAGCGAATCTAAGAAAAAGAAAGGAACCAGAGCAAGGGCGGTGAGCAGCGGTGAGCGTGAAGGCAGTGAGAATGGATAAGGGCGGTGAGCGGCAGTGAGTAGCGGTGAGCATGGAGGAGAGACGGAGAGGAAGAAGGAGAATATGAGTTTTGAGAGGAGAGTGACTAAGTGACGGCCGGTAGAGAGGAGAGGGTTAAGAGTTAGGGTTTCAGAAATCATAACTAATATATATATATATATAGGGATATTTTAGTAATTTTGTATATGCGGGTATTATACGGGTCTCCACGGGGCGGGGACCTTGCTCTCCGCCCCCGCCCCGTTTATTTTGCGGATCCCCGTCCCCGTCCCCCACGGGTGAAAAAATGTCCCCATCCCCGTCCCCCGGCAGGTAAATCCCCGCGGATACCCGCCTTGCCGGGAAAAATTGCCATCCCTAGACTTAGCAACCATGGTCTCTGATCTAATCAAAACCACTCAAAGTTTCATGACTGAAACAAGGTCCTCCATTAGAAACTTGGAGGCACAAGTGGGACAGCTGAGCAAGAAAATTACTGAACTCCCTCCTAGTACTCTTCCAAACAATACAGAAGAGAATCCAAAAGGAGAGTGCAAGGCCATCAACATAACCTACATGGCCGAACTTGGAGAGGAGGAAGAGGCAGTGAATGCCACTGAGAAAGACCTCAATGGACGTCCACTGGCCTCCAATGAGTTCCCTAATGAGGAACTATGGGAACCTGAGGCTCAAAATGAGACCATAGAGATTCCATTGGACTTACTTCTGTCATTCATGAGCTCTGATGAGTATTCTTCCTCTGAAGAGGATGAATATGTCACGGAAGAGCAAGTTGCCAAGTACCTTGGAGCAATCATGAAGCTAAATGACAAGTTATTTGGTAATGAGACTTGGGAGAACGAACCTCCTTTGCTCACCAAAGAACTGGATGACTTGTCTAGGCAGAAATTACCTCAAAAGAGACAAGATCCTGGGAAGTTTTCAATACCTTGTACCATAGGCACCATGACCTTTAAGAAGGCTCTGTATGACTTAGGGTCAAGTGTAAACCTCATGCCTCTCTCTGTAATGGAGAAGCTAGGGATCTTTGAGGTACAAGCTGCAAGAATCTCACTAGAGATGGCAGACAACTCAAGAAAACAAGCTTATGGACTTGTAGAGGATGTTTTGGTAAAGATTGAAGACCATTACATCCCTGCTGATTTCATAGTCCTAGAGACTGGGAAGTGCATGGATGAATCCATCATCCTTGGCAGACCCTTCCTAGCCACAGCAAAGGCTGTGATTAATGTTGACAGAGGTGAACTGATCATTCAAGTGAATGAAGAATCCTTTGTGTTTAAGGCTCAAGGATATCCCTCTGTCACCATGGAGAGGAAGCATGAAGAGCTTCTCTCAAAACAGAGTCAAACAGAGCCCCCACAGTCAAACTCTATGTTTGGTGTTGGGAGGCCACAACTAAATTCTAAGTTTGGTGTTGAACTCCCACATTCAAACTCTAAGTTTGGTGTTGGGAGGTTCCAACATTGCTCTGAGTATCTGTGAGGCTCCATGGGAGCCCTCTGTCAAGCTTCTGACATTAAAGAAGCGCTTGTTGGGAGGCAACCTAATGTTATATTTAATCTATTTTCCTCTGATATTTTATGTTTTCTGTAGGTTGATGATCATGGGAAGTCACAAAATCAATTGAAAAAGCAAAAACAGAATGAAAAACAGAAAGAAAAACAGCACACCCTGGAGGAGAACTTGCTGGCGTTGAAACGCCAGTGAAGCTAGCAAATGGGCGTTTAACGCCCAGTCTGGCACCATTCTGGGCGTTTAACGCCAGAAAGGGGCACCAGACTGGCGTTAAATGCCAGGAAAGGGCAAGAAGCTGGCGTTAAACGCCAGAAATGGGTACCAGCTCGGCGTTTAACGCCAGAATTGGCACAAAGAACATTTTTGCTTGCCACTTGGTGCAGGGATGACTTTTCCTTGACACCTCAGGATCTGTGGACCCCACAGGATCCCCACCTACCCCACCACCCTCTCTCTTCTTCACCCATTCACCAATCACCTCAACACCTCTTCCCCAAAAACCCCTCACCTATCAAATCCCATCTTTCTGTTCACCACTCACATCCATCCTTCATAAAACCCCACCTACCTCACCATTCAAATTCAAACCACTTTCCCTCCCAAACCCACCCTCCCATAGCCGAACCCTACCCTTCTCTCCACCCCTATATAAACCCATCTTCACCCCTTCATTTTCACACACCCTACACACTACTTCTCCCCCTTTGGACGAACCACAAAGCCACATCTCTCTCCTCTATTTCTCCTTCTTCTACTCTCTTCTTTCTTTTTTTGCTCGAGGACGAGCAAACCTTTTAAGTTTGGTGTGGTAAAAGCATTGCTTTTTGTTTTTCCATAACCATTTATGGCATCCAAGGCCGGAGAAACCTCTAGAAAGAGGAAGGGAAGACAAAAACTTTCACCTCCGAGTCATGGGAGATGGAAAGATTCATCTCAAGGGTGCATCAAGACCACTTCTATGAAGTTGTGGCCTTGAAAAAGGTGATCCCCGAGGTCCCTTTCAAACTCAAAAAGAGTGAATATCCGGAGATTCGACATGAGATTCGAAGAAGAGGTTGGGAAGTTCTTACCAACCCTATTCAATAAGTCGGAATCTTAATGGTTCAAGAGTTCTATGCCAATGCATGGATCACCAAGAACCATGATCAAAGTGTGAACCCGGACCCAAAGAATTGGCTTACAATGGTTCGGGGGAAATACTTAGATTTTAGTCCGAAAAATGTAAGGTTGGCATTCAACTTGCCCATGATGCAAGGAGATGAACACCCTTACACTAGAAGGGTCAACTTTGATCAAAGGTTGGACCAAGTCCTCACAGTCATTTGTGAAGAGGGCGCCCAATGGAAGAGAGATTCAAGAGGAAAGCCGGTTCAACTGAGAAGGCATGACCTCAAGCCCGTGGCTAGGGAATGGTTGGAGTTTATCCAACGCTCAATCACTCCCACTAGTAACCGGTCCGAAGTTACTATAGACCGGGCCATCATGATCCATAGTATCATGATTGGAGAAGAAGTAGAAGTTCATGAGGTTATAGCCCAAGAACTTTATAAGGTGGCGGACAAGTCCTCTACCTTGGCAAGGGTAGCCTTTCCTCATCTCATTTATCACCTCTGTTATTCAGTTGGAGTTGACATAGAGGGAGACATCCCCATTGATGAGGACAAGCCCATCACTAAGAAAAAGATGGAGCAAACAAGAGATCCCACTCATCATGAAATCCCTGAGATGCCTCAAGGGATGCACTTTCCTCCACAAAACTATTGGGAGCAAATCAACACCTCCCTAGGAGAATTGAGTTCCAACATGGGACAACTAAGGGTGGAGCACCAAGAACATTCCATCCTTCTCCATGAAATTAGAGAAGATCAAAGAATCATGAGAGAGGAACAACAAAGGCAAGGAAGAGACATTGAGGAGCTCAAGCACTCCATAAGACCTTCAAGAGGAAGAACAAGCCGCCATCACTAAGGTGGACCCGTTCTTTAATTTTCTTGTTCTTTATTTTTTTCTGTTTTTCGAAAAAAATCATGCTTATGTTTATCTATGTTTGTATCTTGTGATCATTAGTGTCTTAGTGTTTATGCCTTAAAGTTATGAATGTCCTATGAATCCATCACCTTTCTTAAATGAAAAATGTTCTTAATTGAAAAAGAGAAGAATTGCATGTCTTTTGAATTTTATAACAGATTAATTATTTTGATGTGGTGGCAATACTTGTGTTTTCTGAATGTATGCTTAAACAGTGCATATGTCTTTTGAATTTGTGGTTCATGAATGTTGGCTCTTGAAAGAATGATGAAAAAGGAGACATGTTACTGAGGATCTGAAAAATCATAAAAAAATGATTATTGAAGCAAGAAAAGCAGTGAATACAAAAAAAAAAAAAAGAGAAGCGAAAAAAAAAAACAAAAAAAAGGGGAGAAAAAGAAAAAGAAAGAAATAAAGTTGTGATCCAAGGCAAAAAGAGTGTGCTTAAGAACCCTGGACACCTCTAATTGGGGACTCTAGCAAAGCTGAGTCACAATCTGAAAAGGTTCACCCAATTATGTGTCTGTGGCATGTATGTATCCGGTGGTAATACTGGAAGACAGAGTGCTTTGGGCCACGGCCAAGACTCATAAAGTAGCTGTGTTCAAGAATCATCATACTTAACTAGGAGAATCAATAACACTATCTGGATTCTGAGTTCCTATAGAAGCCAATCATTCTGAATTTCAAAGGATAGAGTGAGATGCCAAAACTGTTCAGAGGCAAAAAGCTAAAAGCCCCGCTCATCTAATTAATATTGATCTTCATAGATGTTTTTGAAATTCATTGCATATTCTCTTCTTTTTATCTTATTTGATTTTCAGTTGCTTGGGGACAAGCAACAATTTAAGTTTGGTGTTGTGATGAGCGGATAATTTATACGCTTTTTGGCATTGTTTTTAGTATATTTTTAGTATGTTTTAGTTAGTTTTTAGTATATTTTTATTAGTTTTTAGTTAAAATGAACTTTTCTGGACTTTACTATGAGTTTGTGTGTTTTTCTGTGATTTCAGGTATTTTCTGGCTGAAATTGAGGGACCTGAGCAAAAATCTGATTCAGAGACTGAAAAGAACTGCAGATGCTGTTGGATTCTGATCTCCCTGCACTCGAAGTGGATTTTCTGGAGCTACAGAAGCCCAATTGGCACGATCTTAACGGCGTTGAAAAGTAGACATCCTGGGCTTTCCAGCAATGTATAATAGTTCATACTTTGCCCGAGATTTGATGGCCCAAACTGGCGTTCCAAATCAGCTCAAGAATGCCCGGCGTTAAACGCCGGAACTGGCACAAGAATGGGAGTTAAACGCCCAAACTGACACAAAAGCTGGCGTTTAACTCCAAGAGAAGTCTCTACACGAAAATGCTTCAATGCTCAGCCCAAGCACACACCAAGTGGGTCCGGAAGTGGATTTTTATGTCATTTACTCATTTCTGTAAACCTTAGGCTACTAGTTCTTTATAAATAAGACCTTTTGCTATTGTATTCTCATCTTGGTTCTTCTGGTTCCCTCTCTGGGGCCGAAGCCAATGATCACTTTTGTTCTTATGTATTTTCAACGGTGGAGTTTCTACACACCATAGATTAAGGTGTGGAGCTCTGCTGTACCTTGAGTATTAATGCAATTACTATTGTTCTTCTATTCAATTCAGCTTGTTCTTATTCCAAGATATTCATTCGCACTCAAGAACTTGATGAATGTGATGATTATGTGACGCTCATCATCATTCTCACTTATGAACGCGTGCTTGACAACCACTCCCGTTCTACAAGCAAACAAGGCTTGAATGTTTATCTCTTGGATTCTTTAATCGGAATCTTCGTGGTATAAGCTAGAATTGATGGCGGCATTCAAGAGAATCCGGAAGGTCTAAACCTTGTCTGTGGTATTCTGAGTAGGATTCAATGATTGAATGACTGTGACGAGCTTCAAACTCCTGAAGGCTGGGCGTTAGTGACAGACGCAAAAGAATCAATGGATTCTATTCCAACCTGATTGAGAACCGACAGATGATTAGCCGTGCCGTGACAGGGTGCGTTGAACATTTTCACTGAGAGGACGGGACTGTAGCCGTGCCGTGGGATCGACCCTTACTCGCGTAAGGTTTATTACTTGGATGACCCAGTGCACTTGCTGGTTAGTTGTGCGAAGTTGTGTTTATACCATGGTATTGAGCACCAAGTTTTTGGATTCATTACCGGGGATTATTTGAGTTGTGAAAAGTAGTGATCACAATTTCGTGCACCAGAGCTCTATCACATGGTTGCTCACGTAACATCTGAGCTCCTCTAGTCATGGATCCAACCTTAATGCAATATGAAATCATTTACAAATTATATTGAAAAAAAAGATTTAATATTGAATATTAATTGAATTCATAAACTAGTAATTTTCGATGAAAAATTTACAACATGGCTAAATGAGACAACTGAGCTCATAATTTTTAAAATTCACTAAGAACATAAACATGCAACTGAAAGAAGAAGGGGCTTACTGGAGAGATTCCGAGAGTCACTATGGTGACAGAGTGAGCGAGAGAGACGCCGGGATCGGAGCCCGTTGCAGCGGGAAGATCTCATTCAGAGATTCCTTGGCGAGGAGAAGAGTGTGCATGGCAGAGACGAGCGGCGACGGCACCCTATGTCAATAAAAATACCGGCGATGATGTTGAGCTCTGTCCAAGGAGAGTAAATCACCCAGGGGTAGAGCAACTGCATGTGGTGGGTTGCTGAGGAATGTTGGGGACGAGGTGCTAAATCCTGGGAATGGGGAGGACTATAGGATTAAAGGTTAATAGAGGGTGAATAATTGAGTGGAGGCTGTGGGTGCCGTGTCTGGCTCTGGAGTTTGGAGTCTAAGGTTTCCTTAGGTTTCAGAAAGGGAACTATAAGGAAGACTCAGGGAGTAATGTCAACGTTGCAAATACCCTTTAAAACAAACGGTGCCGTATTTGGTGAAGTTTTTGAACCGACCCGGCCAAACTCTAGTTCGGTTCAATTATCCGGTTTGACGGTTAAGAATTTTTAATAATATCCTCTTAAAATCTTGAAGAAATTAATTATTTTCATATTGCACAATTTACTATATTTATGTACTAGTGGTCACACTTCTTCTAATTTAAAAAATATCAAATGAGGTTAATTCTACCGTATCTTTTTAGTTGTAAAGGGTAACTTATGTCTTATTACATGCATAAAATATTTTTTTGATACATTGAAGTGGTTTCTTATAGTTAAGTTTAACTTTTTATTTAATATAGAATATGAGAAACCAACTATAACTAGTTTTGGTATAAAATTTTTTACAAATTATAGATATCAATTAAGATATTCTCATTGTTCAATTTTTTCTTTCTCAAACCATTTCTATAACAATATACAAAGAAAATAGAAAAATTTGGTATCCAATTTCTACTTTTTCATCCTAATTCTATTAATAAACAGTGATTACTATAACTGCCATCTCAAAATTTGGTCAAAAATATAATTATTAGTTAATTATTCTATTTTTTTCATAACATTTTTTTTTCACATAATTTTTATTCGTATTGACAACGTTTTTTTATGGAGTACATGTAGTACTTTTTCTTTCTTTATTCCGCTTAATAAAAATTATAGTGACCAATATGTATGGAAAATGATAAAAAAACAATGAAAATAAATATAAAAAATTCTGAACGAATAATGAATAATTTATTTATTTTATACAATTTACAATTTAATATAAATTTAATATTAATATAATTTTGTTTACTTTATACGATTTAGATGTTAAAGAACTTAAAATAATTTATTTTCAACTATTAAATTTAAATTTGTAATTTAAAAATATTAATAAAAGAATAATTTCTTAAATTCAATAGAAATTGGCTGAACAGATACAATAGTACCTGTTGAGTCGTTGAATTTTATTAATTATTTTAAATGGAGAAAATCTCAAAAAAATTTAAGAAAACAAACATGAAAAAAGAAATTATTGTTATAAAATAAATAAAGAAGATATAATAAATATAAAATAAAAGTAGAAGTAGATAACACAAGTATTAATATTAGCTAATAATAATCTCACTATAATAGAAATAATTTATATATCTAAATTAAAGGAGAGAGAGAAGTACTAGCAGTGTATAAGAAGAATATTATAATAAAAGAGGAGAGAGAAATGCTTTATTACTGTGTCAATTGCCTCTGACCAAGCATCCTATTTATACTAGTGAAAAGTCTAACTTTTTCAACGTTATTAATTTCATTCTTCCTTGAGAATGGACATCCACATAAGCTATCTTATCACAACACTCTCCCTTGGATGTCCATTTAGGATTATGCCTTATTAAAACCTTAGTAAAGAAAACCCAATGGAAAAAAACTTTAGTGAAGAAAAAAGAGTAAAAAATTCTTTGTGATGGGGACGGTCTCATTAAAAACCTTGTCAAGAAAAACTCAATGGGAAAAAACCTGACCAAGGAAAAAAGAGTACAGTCTCCCCCTCTTGCCAACATCATTTAATGTCTTAAAATCGGCGCATCCCAATTTGATGTACCAATTTTTCAAAAGAGGATTTTGGGAGTGACTTTATGAATAAATCTGCCAGATTGTCACTTGAGCGGATCTGTTGGATATCAATTGTCCCTTGATTTTGAAGATCATGAGTGAAGAAGAATTTGGGAGAAATATGCTTTGTCCTATCACCTTTGATGTATCCACCCTTAAGTTGAGCAATGCATGCTGTATTATCTTTAAACAGGACAGTTGGAGCTATCTTATGATCAATCAGTCCACATGATGACAGAATATATTGAATCAGACTCCTCAGCCAAAAACACTTGCGACTAGCTTCATGTATCATTAGTATTTCGGCATGATTAGAGGATGTTGTCGCAATCGTCTATTTTGTGGACCTCCTTGATATAGCTGTTCCACCATATGTGAACATGTATCCTGTTTGAGATCTCCCTTTGTGCGGATCAGACAAGTATCCAGCATCAGCATAGCCAACTAACTATGACTTTGATTCATATGGATAAAACAATCCCATATCAACCGTTCCATGAAGATATCAAAAGATTTGTTTGATTCCACTCCAATGTCTTCTGGTTGGAGAGGAACTATACCTTGCTAGTAAATTCACCGTGAATGAAATGTCAGGTCGCGTATTATTAGCAAAATTAGCGCTCCAATGGCACTAAGATATGGTACTTCAGGACCAAGAATATCTATATTCTCTTCTTTAGGACGGAATTAATCCTTCTCCACATCCAAAGATCTTACTATCATTGGGGTACTTAATGGATGTGATTTATCCATATAAAATCTTTTCAAGATCTTTTATGTGTATGTTGTTTGATGAATAAAGATCCCATTTTTTATATGCTCGATCTACAGGCCGAGACAAAATTTAGTCTTTCCAAGATCTTTCATCTCAAACTCTTCTTTTAGAGTTTTTATAATTGTTGGAATCTCTTCAGGAGTTCCAATGATATTTAAATCATCAACGTACACAGCAATTATAATGAATCCAGATGCATATTTCTTTATGAAAACACATGGACAGATATCATCATTCTTGAATTCATTTTTGGCCAGATACTCAGTAAGACGATTATACCACATTCGTCCAGATTGTTTCAGACCATATAAAGATCTTTGCAATTTGATTGAGTATAACCCTTGCGAATATTCATTGGATGGTTTAGATATCTTTAGTCCTTCAGGGACTTTTATATAGATATCACGATCTAATGAGCCGTATAAATAGGCTGTTACCACATCCATTAAATGCATATGCAGTTTATGATATGCAGACAAACTGACCAAATAACGCAATGTTATCGCATTCACTACAGGGGAATACGTTTCTTCATAATCTATACCGGGCCTTTGTGAAAAATCTTGTGCCACAAGTCGGGCTTTGTAGCGCACAACTTCATTTTTCTCATTTTGTTTTTTCACAAATACCCATCTGTATCCAACAGGTTTTACATCTTCTAGTGTACGGACTATAGGTCCGAAGACTTCACGTTTTGCAAGTGAGTCTAATTCAGCCTTCATGGCTTCTTCCCATTTTGGCCAATCATTCCTTTGTCGACATTCTTCGACTGATCTTGGCTTAAGATCCTTACTTTCATGCATGATATTCAATGCCACATTATATGCAAATATTTCATTAACAATTGTCTTATTTCGGTCCCATTTCTTTCCTGTAAAGACATAATTTATCGAGATCTCGTCATTTTCACAATTTTCAAGTACCTGAACATCTTCTGCCGTTAAAACTATATCAGAATTTTGGACAACTGCAGGTGTCTTTACTATGTCTTTTTCAACAGGAATCGTATTTACCTCTTTTCTTTTTCGAAGATTTTTGTCTTTGGAACCAACAGGCCTGCCACGCTTCTGGCATTTATTTGCTTCAGTGGCTACTTGTCCTACTGGGACATCAATTCAAATTGGGGTATTTTCCGCTGGTATATAAGATTTACTTATCCTCTTTGTATCGAAAAATGCATTAGGCAATTCACTTACTATTCTTTGCAAATGTATAATCTTTTGAACTTCTAGTTCACATTGCCCTGATCGAGGATCTAAATGCATCAACGATGATGCATTCCAATTAAGTTCCTTTTCAGGAAGCTTATTTTCTCCCACTAATGTTGGAAATTTTGATTCATCAAAATGACAATCCGCAAACCGGGCTTTAAATGCATCTCCAGTTTGTATTTCAATATACCTCACTATAGAGGGAGAATCATATCCAACATATATCCCTTATTTTCTTTGGGGTCTCATTTTGGTGCGATTAGGTGGTGCAATGGGAACATATATCGCATACCCAAATATTCTTAGATGGAAAACATTTGGCTGCTGGCCAAAAGCTAATTACATAGGAGAGAACGGATGGTAACTCGTTGGCCTCAAACAAATAAGTGCTGCGGCATGTAAAATAGCATGCCCCCAAACCGAGGTTGGGAGATTTGTTCTCATAAGCAAGGGTCTAACAATTAATTGGAGGCGCTTAATAAGTGATTCTGCTAACCCATTTTGTGTGTGAACATAAGCTACTGGATGTTCAACACTTATTCCATTAGCCATACAATAAGCATCAAAAGCTTGGGAAGTAAATTCACCAGCATTATCAAGGCAAATTGCTTTGATTGGATTTTCTGGAAATTGTGCTTTTAATCGAATAATTTGAGCCAGTAATCTTACAAACGCTAGGTTGCGAGAAGACAATAAGCACACATGTGACCATCTCGAAGATGCGTTTATCAGGACCATAAAATATCTAAAAGATCCACATGGTGGATGAATAGGTCCACATATATCACCTTGAATCCTTTCTAGGAATTTAGGGGACTCAAATCCAATATTTACTGGTGATGGCTTTAAAATTAACTTCCCTTGAGAACATGCAGCACAACAAAATTCACTAGATTTAAGAATCTTCTGGTTCTTTAGTGAATGTCCATGAGAGTTTTCAATAATTCTCCTCATCATGGTTGTTCCCAGATGACCCAATCTATCATGCCAAGTTATGAATTCATTTGGGCTGGTAAACTTCTGGTTTACAATGGCATGTGATTCAATTGCACTAATCTTGGTATAATATAATCCAGATGAAAGTGAGAGCAACTTTTCTAATATAACCTTTTTATTTGAATCATGAGTTGTGATACATAAGTACTCATGACTTCCCTCATTCATAGTCTTAATATGACATCCATTTTGGCGAATATCTTTGAAACTCAACAAGTTTCTTAGAGACTTGGTAGACAATAGTGTGTTATTTATTATAAATTTTGTTCCTCTAGGAAACAAAATTATAGCTCTTCCGGAGCCTTCTATCACATTACTTGAGCCAATAATAGTATTAACATATTCTTCTTTTGGCACAAGATGGGTAAAATATATAGTACTTTTAAGAATAGTGTGTGAATTTGCACTATCTGCAAGGCAAATATCTTCAGAATATGTCATTGCCATTTTTCTTCAAAAATAAATGATAATAATAATAAAATGAGTAGAAGTACATGCACAGTAAAATTATTCACGTGAATACTTAACAAACACATACATGTATCAAAGTATTCCATCATTGATCAAATAGCCAATATTTCCTTCAGAATCCTTAAAGAAATTATATACATATTAATGAGTGGTGGAATTTTCATCATTTGAAACAAAATTTGTTTCCTTTCTTTTGTCATCTTTTTTCAAAGATGCTTGATAAAGATCAACTAGGTGCCTTAGGGTACGACAGGTACGTGACCAATGGCCCTTTCCACCACAACGAAAACATTTATCCTCAATTGATATACTTTGCCCATTGTTTCTTTCTTTATTCCACTTCTGGTGAGATCTTTTCTTATGAACATAATTTCTTTTCCTTCTATAAATTTTTTTGTTATCAAAATCTTGCCATTTATCTCTTCTGGGGTTATAATTTCCCGCATTTGCTTTAGAAAATGGGGCGGCGCCAGCTGGGTGCGCTTCATGATTTGTTAAGAGCAACTCATTGTTGCGTTCAGCAACAAGAAAGCAAGAGATTAGCTAAAAAAATTTTAAATCCTTTTTCTTGATACTGCTGTTGCAGGAGCACATTCGAGGCATGGAAGGTCGAGAAAGTTTTCTCTAACATATCGGGCTTGAGGAAGGATCACCGTCTTTTGATGATTGTACCTTTCTTCAAGGTCTTTCCACAAATCTGCAGGATTTTTTAATGTGGAATATTCATTTTTCAATCATACGTCAAGATGACGACGAAGGAAAATTATGGCGGCTTTGGCTTTATCCTTCTGGGATGTATTATTTTCAGCCTCAATGGTATCTCCAAGATCCATTGAATCAATCTAGATTTCAACATCTATATCCATGATAAATAATTATTTCGAAATATATCTAGAGCATTAAATTTAAGATGAGAGAGCTTCAACATAATGAAAATTTGTTACCTGGAGTCTTCCTAAAATTTTGTTAGAGCTTCGTACTGATAACGTGTTGTAAAATAAATAAAGAAGATATAATAAATATATAATAAAAGTGGAAGTAGAGAACACAAGAATTAATATTAGCTAATAATAATCTCACTATAATAGAAATAATTTATATATCTAAATTAAAGGAGAGAGAGAAGTGCTAGCAGTGTATAAGAAGAATATCATAATAAAAGTGGAGAGAGAAATGCTTTATTGCTGTGTCAATTGCCTCTGATCAAACCTCCTATTTATACTAGTAAAAAGTTTAACTTTTTCAACGTTATTAATTTTATTTTTCCTTGAGAATGAACATCCACATAAGCTACCTTATCACAATAATTATAATTATTTTATAATCTTTTTTTATCGACCCTTATATTTAATAATCATTTTTCACCAAAATAGATATGTAAAAATGATTAAAAGGTCCAAAGTTAAGATGAAATTTACAAACAACAGGCGATGCGTTTGGGGTATATTGTCTTCTGTAATTATTTTTTCTATTAGTAGCTATATTTTTTGTTGTGTGGGCTAGAATTTTTATTAGTAGCTATACTCAGTTGCAATATTTTTTAAAATAGTAGACTTAAATTTTTACCTATTAAATTATTTAAAACACACGTTATATATAATGATAGAGATGAATTATCCTTTTTGTTTATGTTATTTATCATATGTTAAATTATATTTAAAAATTGTATAGAATAAAAAATATATAATTTCTAATAATCAACTAATAATTGAAAAATCCAAATAGTACTATAGGGGATCTTTTATTTCAAATTAAGAAGTGGCTCACCATAAAATAATGTTTATTGATTTAAAATTATAATTTTTTTAAATAAAAATAGAAACATTATATTTTAAATTTGATTAATATAATTTGAAATTTGAATATAATGGTTCCAGTAATAAGTTAAGTTCAAAAGATGTATGTATTCATGTATAAGAAAGATAAATTTATTAAATTGGAAATACTGATATTAGTATTTTTTATTTATTAAAAAGTTATTTATTATCTTTTTAATAGCAACAAATTTAAAATTCAGATCCAAAATTTAACAAAAAAGATTCTATTATAAGCCTCCGTTGTTCTTTATTTTGTTATTTCGTTGATAAATAACTACCTTTAATTTGCCTACCAGGTGATATAAAATATTTTGATTAAGGTGGAGTGAGATATTTAATATTAATTGGAGTTTAATTTAATTATTAATCAATAAAAATTAATATAAAATAAAAACAAGTTCGACAAAGTTTCATGACACGTAATAAATAATTTAGGCAAAATAAGTAGAAGTAATAAAATATTTAATAAAAATAGGTTTAATTATTCTGTTGGTCACTATAATTTCGTAAAATTTTTAATTAGGTCTTTATACTTTTTTTCTTTTAATTGGGTTTTTGCACCAATTTTTCCAATTCAAACACAAAACACACACACACACAGTGAGGGAACTAGAGAAACGGAAAAGAGAAAGGGAGGAAGAGCGAGACGGCACCGACGGGATTAGGAGCCACTGTCACCGTCGAACGTGAAGGGGAGAGAGAAAGAGGTTCGCAGCCCAGATGAGGGAGAGAGCTCAAGATGGAAGCAGAAGACTAAAAAGGACTCTATTGTTAGGCTCAATGTACCTGTGAGGAGAAATGGAAAACCTATAGCAGCCAAGACTTTTCGTTACTTTCCTCTCATACCACGACTGCAATGGTTTTTCATGTGCAACAAGACATCAACTGACATGTTATGGCATAAAGAGGCACGTAATAATGATGGTTTTCTTAGGCATCCAAGGGACGCTGAAGCATGGAAAAGGTTTGATGGAAAGTATACTAACTTTTCGAAGGATTCGCGCAATGTTTGCCTAGCCTTGGTGAGTGATGGAATAAATCCGTTTGGGAATATGAGCACAAAGTATTCAATCTGGCCTGTGATTCTTATTCCGTATAATCTTCCGCCCTGGCTTGCATGAAACAGACATCTTTCATTCTATCCACGCTTATTCCTGGGTCGAAAATGCCAGGTAACGACATAGATGTTTACTTGCAGCCTTTAGTAGATGAGTTGAAGCAATTATAGGATGGCGTTGAAACATATGATTCCAAAGAGGAAAATACTTTCAAGATATGTGCAGTACTAATGTGGACTATTATTAACTTTTCAGGATTGGAAAACCAATCAGGCTGGAATACGCACAGTGGGATAGCGTGTCCTACATGTAACTTGGACGCTAAGCCACATCGGCTGAAAGACAGTCAGAAATAGTGTTTCATGGGCCATCGTCGCTTTTTGAATCAAGGACACAAATATAGACTAGACCGGAATATATTTGACGGCCAGGTCGAAGGTAGAGACCCACCAAAGAAGTTATCCGGAACAGATGTATTGAGACAACAGTCTAATGTGCACGTTTTATTTGGGAAGAACTCAACTGTTACATGCAGAAAAAGACACAATGGTTAGGATGCGGATGAAGATGACTCACAATGGAAAAATAAGAGTGTTTTCTTTGACTTGGGAGGATCAGATATTACGTCATAACCTCGATGTGATATATATAGAGAAAAATGAATGTTACAATATGGTCTTCACTATCTTAAACGATAGCGGCAAATCAAAAGACAATCTTAAAGCTCGAAGAGATTTACAATTCATGGACATAAGACCTGAATTATGGTCGGGCGAAGGTGGTAAATATTTTTCTGCAATATTTGCGAAGTCAAATTCACAGATGTATTTCTGAAGACTCTGCGAAATGTGATCTTTCCAGATGGTTACTCTAGCAATATTGCTCGTTGTGTTGATTTGCAACAATGCAAGTTGTCTGGGTTAAAAAATCATGACTGCCATATGCTGATGGAACAATTACTTCCGATTTTGGTGAAGAATGCACTGCCACGTCCGGTGTGCAATATGATTGCAAATTTGTCAGGATTTTTTCGAGAACTTTGTAGGAAAACCATAAATCTTATGCAGCTGGCTGACCTTCAGAATCATGCTGTGCAAACCCTATGTCAGATGGAAATAATTTTTTCTCCATCCTTCTTCACCGACATGGTTCACCTAACGATGCATCTCGTTGATGAGGTAACTCTTGGTGGACCAGTACATTATCGGTGGATGTATCCAATAGAAAGGTTAGCTTGCTGATAAATCCCTCTAATATAATCAGTTGACTTAATTGTGTATTTACTGAGCGTTATGTTGTATTTATATAAAAGGTATTTAGAACGTTTAAAACAATATGTTCGTAATAGGGCACAACCAGAAATCTCAATTGCAGAAGGCTATTTATCTGGGGAAATTCTAACTTTCTGTTCTAGATATTTGGATAATATTGAGACTATAATCAACCGACCAGGGCAAGTTGATGATCAATCCATGGATGTTACACATAATTCAGGGGAAACTATGTTCCCAGCTAGTGGAAAGGCATTAGGAGATGTTTCGCATTTCGAAGTCACTATAATGGAAAAACATCAAGCACATCGTCATGTGCTAGTCAATTGCAATGCCGTGGTTCGTTGTGAGTAAGTATACACATGTATTTATAAAGCACCAATATAATTCTTTTTTCCCAGCGACTAGTTAGATTAATTTTCTTTTGCCTCATAAATTACATTTAGGAAAAAGACAAAACGAAGCTTACGAGCTCAAACAAGGTTGCAATCTAAGATAAACAGTGTTGTGCATGCAGAATTTTCTCAATGGTTCAAGCATGAAGTTGATAGAATATTCCTGACCAATGTGTTTTTAGCCTAGAATTAGTACTTTATGAAATCCAATTTTAATATAAAGCATGAATGTTATGTGGTTCCAGGTTCCAATGAAAAGTACGCTTCATTTGAAAGAAATGAAGTTGCTTGCATGCAGTCCCATGATTCAGGCAAGACGTTTTGGGGTGTACAACGTTAACGGGTACAAGTTTAGAACTATCACAAAGGAAGACAGGCTGAAAACCCAAAATAGTAGAGTATATGTATCATCTAATACAAGAAGTTATGCAAGCATGCGTGATAATAGAGTCGCTGTTGGCAGTGTTCCATATTACAGAAAAATTGTGGACATAATTGAATTGAATTATAGCAGTCATTTTACAGTGGTGTTGTTCATATGTGTTTGAGCTGATACCACTACCAGTAGAGGCATCAAACAAGACCATTTGGGGCTTATCAGCATTAATTTCTCTCGTCTGATACACACTGGTGTACGAGAAGAAGATGAACCATACATATTGGTCTCAAAAGCTCAGCTTGTATACTATGTGGATGATGAAGTAGCTAAGGAATGGAGTGTTGTGGTTCATATGAAACCACGAGATTTGTATGTCATGGGAGAAGAGGATGAAAAAGCTGAAGTTGGTTTTTCTCCACAGCCAGGGTTGAACATGTCAGCGGAAGGTAACATTGGAAATTTACAGTTAACAAGGGAGAATGATATAGAAGACCCTACAGAAAATGGTTCAGAGAATATCGATGATGTTGCATAATGCTTATACGAAGAATTTTAACGTAATTTAAAAAAGATCTTTATGTCTTGAAATAAGTTAAATAAACTCAACGTTGTAGATTGTTTTCTTTGGTTACAAAAAATTTAGTGTATCTTCGATTTGTAGTTAAGTATTTATTGTATTGTGAATTTTTGAGAGTAAAAGCAGATTTTCCATTTCTTTCAACGGGTTTTTTAATCAAAAGTTAGTTTACGTTAAATCTTTAATGTTGTTTCAATTGTTGTTGTTCTTAATACTGCAGTTTTGATAATCTTGATATCTAATATTCAATATCAATTCCAATAGTATTACATTTTTAAAATATTAACGAACATAACTGAGGACTTTTCATCATCCTCTGCAAGCACAATATTCACTACAGAGCTTCTATTTAAGAAATTTGCCCAAACTACCAACAAGGGAAATAGTAATTGTCGATAATTTGCGTTTAATTTTAAAATTGCCTTAGCATATTATCGTCCATTTTTTTTTCTAAGTCAATATGTGATTATTTGGGAGTTCTTAGTTTCTTCTGGGTATACTTATTTTGTTGTATGCATGTTGATATTTTCAGTATTATCTGAATATTCTGGAAAAATAGTCCCTGACAGTCTAGATGAGAAAGAGTGTGATTTAGAAGACAATTTAGATGATATCTCCTCTGTTCGAATTGACAGATCCATGCAGTTTGATCTCAATAAGGTTCCGGGAGAAAACAATGAAACTTTAGAAGACCAACAAAGAGGAGATGATATACATGTTAAAAAATGTGCTTTAATTTGAACAAAAAGCCATGGTATGGAGATCAAATATCAGATCTTGTAAAACGTGAAGCCCATAGATTCTTGACAAAGTAATTTTCGCCAGGTCAATACGATGTTGAAGAAAAATTTTGATCTTTTTTTATAAGAGTTACGTTGATTCCTTAATTTAATGATTTGGGTCGCAGTTGTACATGTTTATCTACTTTTAGAGTTTCTTGATTTAAGTTTAGTAAGACAAAATATAACTTAAAAGAGGAGTAACTTTGATTTATGCTCATTAGAACTTTATTTTAACTTTATAAATTCAGAGTATGACTTTATTTTCTTTTTTTTCCATTTATGTTTGAATACAAATTTAAATGCCAATAAAGTAAACAAGAAAATCTTATTGACAAATTTGTTCACATGAGTTAACTTATATAGCTTATTTAATTTGTGAACTTTTTTACAAAACGAAACTAGAAAAAGTGTTACGAGTTTAAGTAACAATGATTTAAATATATATGTAGTTTAAAATAGTAGTATTTACTTAACTAGATTATACCCAAATGATTATTACTAAAGAAAACATTATAATATGTGGTAATACGTATTTTGCGGCGGTCGGAAGAAAACCACCGCAAAATGTTAAATGTTAACTCACCCGACGGTACCTATGGCAACGGTTCTAGGAAAATCGTCGCTAAATGCAAGGCTATTGCAGCCCCAACCTCTAATTGCCGCTATATGCGTCGTAGGTTGTTCTTTTGCGGCGGTTTTATAAAACCGTCAAAAAATTTTCGCCGCTATCTTCTGGAATTATTGTCGTGCGTGTTAATAGTAGGCCGTTTAAAACGTGTTAACATGCTTATTTTAAATGAACAGTTCATCTTTCCTATTATTTAAAATGGATAGTTTATCTTCTCTATTATTTAAAATTATCCATCTTTCTAATCATTTGAAACGTTTTATTTTTAATAGTTTGGTCCAATTTAAATTATTAATATTTTTTATTATTTTTAAAGATTATATTTAATTATTTATAATACATATATCTCGTTTATACTGTAAACAAGATAAATAAAATTTAAAAATGTTCATATATCTCATTTATAGTGTAAATGAGATAAATAAATATGATGTAAATTGATAAATACGCTACAAATTATTTATTTTGGTAATTAAAATAAGGTTAAATTACTCTGTTGGTCCCTATAGTTTCGCAAAATTTTCAATTAGGTCCCTATACTTTTTTTCCTTTTAATTGAGTCCTTGCACCAATTTTTTTTTAATTGGGTCCCTACACTTTTTTTCCTTTTATTTAGGTCTCTATGCCAATTTATTTTTTTTTAGTTGGGTCCCTATAAAATTAAGCCAATTATTACTATGAGGGACTTGATTGAAAAAAAAATTAGTGCAGGGACCCAATTAAAAAGAAAAAAAAATATAGGGACCTAATTAAAAATTTCACGAAACTATAAAGACCAACAGAGTAATTAAACCTTAAAATAATTAAATTATTTATTTAAAAAAATCCTGATTTTTTTGTGGTTACGTTTTCCGTTCTGCTATGGATCCAGTTTTGCGCTTATTCTTTTTCGCGTGTGAGAGAGAGAGGGGTTATCTCAGAATGATGTGAGAAGATATGAGTTTTACGTTGCTATGGCTTATACAAATCGGTGCCTCCGATTTGTTTCATTTTTTAAACCAACAATCACAAATCGGATAGTCCGATTTGTGATTGTTGAAAATAAAAAAAAATTAATGTTAAAATTGGACCGTTCGATTTTTATTTTTAAAAATAGAAAAATGAAAATACAAATCGGACCTTTGATTTATAGTTTATTTTTTTTAAACAAATCGGACCTTCCGATTTGTAATTTATTTTTTTCTTCAAATAAATCGGACCATTCGATTTGAATAATACCAATAAAAAATATACCATATAAAAAAATATCTCATCTTTTAATAACAATATGTTACACATATATTTAATCAATATAAAAAAAATTAGCCCCAGTTTTGCAAGAGGTAGCAGTTCTCGCGGGAGGGATTAACGAATCCAAAATTTTTTTACAATAAAGCAAGTATCATATATGTATTATAATAATAACTTTTCATTATTATAAAATATAATTAATTTTTAAATTATTTGATTAATATATTTATTAAAAAGAATTTAATAACCTAAAATAATAAAATATTATTTAAAATTTATTTTTTTATTTTATATTTTAAAAATATAAGATAATTTTATTGTCAATATAATGAAGCATTTTTATTTAAAAAATATTTTTTAAAACAAAAAAATAAGATCTCAATCACTATTAAATTTATAATTTTTATGACATACAAATTTGCTATTTTAATTTAAATTTGATTAGAATCTTAGTTTTTTATTTTACTAATCTCTTTATTTTAAAAGAGTATAATCCCTCTTTTTATATATGCTACTAAATAATTATTTAAAAAAATATTTTTTATATAATCACAAAATCGGCTCTTTATTATAATATTTATGGAAAAGAATTCTTTCAACTATAATTGTCAAAATCAAAACTAACTTTAAAAAAATAAATATAAACAAATAAACATATCTTCTCTAACTTCAACCAAAAAATAAAATACAAATCTAATTTAAGTTTGATTATTGATATTGAAATTGTACATACATCTCATAAAAAGTTAATTGAAGCAGTGAAAGATTAAAAAAGAGGCAAAGTTGCAAAGAAAAAGGGAAAAAAAAACTGCTGGAGCGTGGATTAGGAAAAGGATTGCTCTCACTTCTCACTCACGGAGACACCAGAGAAGGAAATTAGGGAATTAAAAGTTTATGAAACTTAAAAGGCTTTTATGGGTTTATATTTTTATTTTTTATGATATTTTTTAATTTGATAAATTAAAAATTAATTTATTACAAATTTGAGTTCTATTTAAGAGTATGTCAATTATATTTTATGTTTACTTAATTATTTTTGTTAGTTAATCAAAATTTAATGACTCCAGTTATCAAGCCCATCCCATCCTTTAGTCTAACATGTTTTATATAATTAGCAATGAGTATGGATGGATTGGAACACATACTTACAGTTAGTTATGTTAAATAACTAAAATTCTTAGCTAATTTGACAAAAAAATGTTATATGTAGAGGTATTCGATCGCAGATTTAATCTGTATTAATTTCATTGAATCGGATTAAATCTAATATTCACACTTTCTATATTCGAATCCGATCCAATTCGATTCGATGAGTATATTTTCAGACATAATCAGATTGGATATTAGAGATAACCACAAAATAAAAAATATTAAAAGAATTGTTTATATATAAAAAAGTCAATAAATTAACCTCTTTGTTTACTCTAATAAAACTCTTTTTTCATTTTTTTAAATATATTTAAACTCAAAATATTATTAAATCAACTTTTTTAAATAATAAAAAAATACAACATATATGAATGATAATTACTAATTGAAATAAAATATAAATATAACATATATATTATTTTTATTTATTATTTGGTGTGAATCCGAAGATATATATGGGTCGGATCTGTGGATATAAATGTGAATCTGCGATCCAATTAAAATAGAGTGTGAATAAGATCGAATCATCTCATAAATCATATTATATCTATAAATTATAAATCAAATATGGATAAATATTATAAATTTACGGATACCAGATAATCTAAGAACACCTTTAGCTATATACCAAATCAAAACTCGGTCTCTGAATATGGTAACCAATTACAAAATCACATAGCTCAATTTAATTATAGTTAAAAAAATATTGGACAGAAAATACAGTATTATACATATTATTGATTTTTATTTTAAGTTCATGGAATTGACTTTCATTATTATGTAACACAAGGTTTGATTCTTGAATAGGATGCTATTCAATAATATAGAAAACTAGAATTGATATCGAGTTTCGGTAGAACAAAATAAATTTAATAACAAGTTGAAGACCAAAAACACATTCTTAAATATATGTCCACTTTAAAAATTAAAAGAATTAGAGAAAATAATCATTGCTATGAATGATAATTTATAACTTAATTTTAACTTTAATGTCTACAACATATTCTAATTTTTTTAAGTTCACATAGAAAGTAAAAATGGACATTTATTTTCTTTTAAAAAAGGAGTGTATTATATATGGACTAGCAAGTAGCAACTAATAATTCTAATTAATTGATTTAATAAGACTAATATAAGACACTTGAATTGATGATAACAAATCAGCATTGAGCATGGATGATTGACATGCATGTTATTTGGCATTGGATCGGACAATGGAAGAAAGGACCGAAACGACAAACATGGAAACGAATGCGACAGAGAGGACGGAAGAAGCGATAATGGCACGATTGTAGAACTTGTCGTTTGTGGTTCGCGTTGGGTCTTTCTTTGGAACACCCGCAGCGTCGAATATGTCGTCGAAGAAATCTTTGAACTCTATTGACACTGCGAAACCAACGGCAACCCCTGTTGCCACAACCACACTAATAACCTGTATTTTTTTTTTCAATCATTTCAATAATAAATTAGTAAATTGCATGCATTTTTTTAATAAATAAATTATTTTATGAATTATATGTAATAAAAATTATTCAATAAATTATGAATCATCAATTTCTCATATAATAATAATAATAATAATAATAATAATAATAATAATAATAATAATAATAATAATAATAATAATAATAATAATAATAATACATGTAGCGTAGTTGAATTTTATTAAGTTTAGCTGAAAAAACATAGTTTTCTTAAGATAACTCAAAAGGATTTAACCAAAAAAAAATTGTTTATATATATATTACCCAATAATAATACGAGTCAATAGTAAATATGAAATTAAAAGTGGTGTCATATAATTATTTCTCACTATGAATATCTAATAAACACGAATAATTTAATTTAGATTGTGGTATCCCTACATAGGATCGGATATGTCGTGGAGGGAGAAAATTTCTCTCGTGGTAATGATAGAAGAAACTTTTAGGGTTAAACAAATTTTATTAAAAATTTATTTTTTACATATTATTATTATTATCAATATAAGTTATTGTACATACAATAGAATTTAATAATTTGACTTTTTTTTACATATAAATGTTTTACACAAATACTTAATTATCTATTTTAGTTTAACTTTTATCATCATTATTATCTTAAAAGTTGTAACAAATATATATATATATATATATATATATATATATATATATATATTGTAAAATTTCTCATTATACAAAAAAAAGTCTATCAAATATAGGAAAAATTCACCTATAATTATTTTTGTGTGAAATTATTAGTTGAAAATTATTAAATAATAATTTAATTAAATATATTAAATTATTTAACAATTGTTAACTAATAATTTCACATAAAAATAAATACACATAAATTTTCTGCATCAAATATAATTTAATTTCCTTAACTAAAAGATGATTAACAATTAAATATATAAGATTGGATCGGACCTTGTCTGCGAAGAAGTCAAACTCTTTCAATAGTTCACCGGAGATGGCTCTCTTCTGCTTTACAGCATAGTGTATGGCAAATGGTAGTTGCACTATACAATATACTGCAGCAATTACTGCAACCGCCAGCACATATCTGCACATAATTTTGGTCATTTTAAATTTATTTAATTATGTGATAATAAATTTTTAACATGAATAATTGATTAAAAGGAGTTATTAGAGACTTTATAGTGAACTACTAGTAAACTGAAGACACAAAATTCACGAAATAATTGATTATTGTTTCCATACCTGAATGAATGGATGTCTTGGAACTTCAACTTAGACCCATCAAAAAATTTGACATTGTTAGTGGAAATTACAATCACAGTTGCTACTGAGGCCGCAAGAGTAAGTATCCTCAGCCCAAGCATAACTGAACCGGCCGCAGATCTTGTCACCATTTTCACTTCCGAAACAACACTACTTTTCCTCTATCTATATTATTTCTTACAATTTTTGTGTATTAAAAGGATACACACCCTTTATATATATATATATATACTACTTTAGGCGAACAAATTAATTAATAGAGTTAAAGACCACATTTACTTGTTTGTTTCTTGCTTGTCCTCCATGCATTGATCGTTAGCTTCTATGTCATTCTGTTTTCGATCCAACAAAATCTTAGGAGGCATCACAAGCTGTGCGTCCACAATGATATATATAATGTTGTTCACATTGGACAATGCCAATTGAACACGGTGGCAGGAAATTCTAACTTATTTGTGGGCAATACATATATCAATTATAATCACAAATGATGCTATTTCAAATTAAATGACTTATATAATGATGATCTCATTTATTGTTATAAATGCTAATTGAATAAGTCATTATTACTTTTGATTTGGAATTAAATAAAAATAAAACCGGATATTATCTTTTATTCTTTAGATAATTATATTTTTTGAATTTTAGATATATTATCTTTTGGACTTTAGATACTGTTTTATTTGGGCTTTAGGGTTTAATGGGTGCCATGCTCAAATATAAATAGACCTTCAGGTTTCGGTTCCCAATATACTAAAGCCGCCTTTGTTGCTTTTTCCCCATCAAAAGAGTTACAGTTCAGCCGCCTAGGAATACAGAAGGCTTTGGTTGAGGAAGATCGAAAGAACCACAAGATCCAAACTCTTCCGATGTATGATTCATATTTATGAATTCAGGTACGCTTCCGCATTATGTTATTTTTGGTGATTCAATATGGATGATCTGGGATATTAAAATTAATTTATTCCAACAAGTGGTATCAGAGTCATCTATTATTTAGTCATCGAAAATATTCTGTTTTTATTTTTCTATTATCGATTCAATATATATATATATGTATGTTGTTTACGATATAAATTGTTGCACGCATATATATGAAGTTGTTTGAGTTTGTATGTGTGCGTCACTGTATATATATGGATATGCCCTCCTGTGTTCTTTACGTTATGACAATGCATATAAAGGAATATAAAGGAATATATATTTATGTTCCTTAATCAATATATGTGTGTATTATGCATATACGATTGTGCCTATATATATATGATTTTGGCATTGTTTCAGATTACATGTTATTACTGCCATTTGGATTGCTTTATATATATACTTTCGGCTGCTTAGATATATATATTTTACCGTATCGAACTTTTTTTTATATAGTAATTGATTTATTCTGAAACATTAGCACAAAAATATTATTATAATTGTCTCGTTTTTTTTATTTATTATGTGTGCCATTAATTTGGTATAAAATTAATGGATTATCCTTTTGAGATATAAGAATTATTATACCCACTAATTTTATGAAAATTGATTTTAATATTAACGGATCAAGAATTTTTTGCACATGAGTTATAATCATATTTTTTTTAAGGTCTCGAAAGGCACCATTAAAATTTAATTCCTTTTGAGATTTAAGTATTTTTTTTTGTTGTTACATAAGGAAATTAGTACTAATTTGGATTATTGTACCCATCAATTTTATAAAGATTTGGTTTTGGAATAAATTGATTGAACATTATGCTGCTAAAGTAGCCTCTTTTGTGAAAATTAATTTATTCAAAAACATTAGGAATATGGTGATATGTAATTCATGCGAATATTGGTCGGCCCAAAGGAAGGTCTATATTTGGCCGAATTACATACACATATTGATAGTAAATACATATTTGGGTAACTAATTAAGAATAAAGGAATGCTTATTATTCATGCGAACAATAATCGGCCCAAAGGAAGTTTATTGTTTGGCCAAATAATAAGCATTGCACACTTTTGTTTATTTTCTATTAATTATGCGATCAATAATCGGCCCAAAGGAAGGTTATTGTTTGGCCAATTAATAGAAAATATATGCGGTAATAAATAGGTTGTGAAGTTTAAGTCTCCATGTGCGCATTAAGTCGGTCCAAAGAAAGGCTTAATGTGTGATATGAATTTTGACAATATTTGATTACTGTAATGTGAGTATCACTTACAGTTAATTTTTCTATCCAAAGATTGAAAATTAATGTTGTCCTAGATATCTCAATATGGATTTTTCCCATTAATTAACTAATGTTTACTGCATGTTTATTTGTTCTAATCTAGAAACTATGGTTTTAGCTACCAATATTTCTGCACAAATTAGTAGTATTCCTATGCTGAATGGTTCAAACTTTAAAGTTTGAAAGGATACCGTGGAGATTGTCCTCGGGTGTATGGATCTAGATATAGCTCTTCGAGAGGAGAAACCCACTTCTACTCCGGAAAACCTCAATGAGGTTAAAATAGAAAAATGGAAGAGATCCAATCGAATGAGCATTATGATCATGAAACGCTCAATTCCTGAGGCGTTTCGGGGCTCAATTACTGAGGATAAAGATGCCAAATAGTTCCTAAAGGATGTTGAAAAATTCTTTACTAAGAATGAAAAGGCGGAGGCAAGTAGTCTTTTGAGCAAACTTGTCTCCATGAGGTATAAAGGTAAAGGGAACATAAGGGAGTACATTATGGAAATGTCTCATCTTGCTTCAAAATTGAAAGCACTAAAGTTAGAGTTGTCTGAAGATTTACTCGTGCATTTCATTTTGATTTCCCTTCCTGCACACTTTGGACAATTCAAAGTGAGTTATAACACTTTGAAGGACACTTGGTCCTTAAATGAGCTTATATCTCACTGTGTGCAAGAAGAAAAGAGGCTACAGCAAGATAAAACTGAAAGTGCTCACATGGCTTCATCTTCTAAGTATAAAAGAAAGCGTGATACTACTGCGGATGTGCCTTCTCAGCAGAAAAAGGCTAAGAAACAAGATCAAGTTTCAACTTGTTTCTTCTGTAAGAAGGTGGGACACATGAAGAAGGATTGTACCAAATATGCCACCTGGCGTGTAAAGAAGGGTATAATTCTTACTTTCGTTTGTTTTGAGACTAGTTTAAGTTATGCACCTATTGATACTTGGTGGGTAGATTCTGTTACTACTACTCATGTAAGTGTTATTATGCAGGGTTGCTTGTGGAGCCGACCGCCAAATGATGCTGAAAGATACATCTACGTGGCAGACGGTAATATAGTTGCAGTCGAAGCTATAGGAACCTTTAGATTATGTTCCACGAGTGGATTTTACTTGGATTTATTAGAGACATTTTATGTACCGTCATTTAGATGAAATTTGGTTTCTGTTTCTCGTTTGGACAAATCAGGTTGTTTTTGTTCATTCGGAGACAATAAAGTCAGTCTCTTTTATAATTCGAATAATATTTGCTCTGGTCATTTGGTGGATAATCTATATAGGCTTAACTTAAAATTCTTATAATAATGAAATACTGCAAACGGGTACAAAACAAAAACTGAATGAGAATTCGGCATGCCTAGGTCACATCTCTAAATAGAGAATTCAGAGGCTCGTGTCGGATGGAATTCTTGGACCCCTAAATTTGGCAGACTTTGAAGTCTGTATTGAGTGCATAAAGGGAAAAATAACAAACGAAAGGAAATTAGGTGCCGAGAGAGCTAAAGATGTCTTAGAACTAATACATACCGATATATGTGGCACATTCTCTACTGTCTCTTGGAATGGACAACGGTGCTTTATTACGTTCATGGATGATTACTCTCATTATGGGTATCTATATTTAATTCATGAAAAGTCCCAAGCCTTGGATGTTTTCAAGTCTTTCAAAGCTGAAGTTGAACTTCAACTTGGAAAGAAAATTAAAGCTGTCAAATCTGATCGTGGTGGTGAATACTACGGAAGATATGACGGTTCAGGTGAGCAACGTCCCAGGCCTTTTTTCCTCTTTTCCTGGAGGAGTGTGGTATTGTTCCACAATACACCATGCCAGGCAAACCTAGCATGAATGCTGTTGCAAAGCGAAGGAACCGAACTCTTAAGGACATGGTGAGAAGTATGATTAGTCATTCTTCCTTGCCTGAATCACTCTGGGAAGAAGCCATAAAGACCGCAGTGTACATCCTTAATAGGGTGCCAAGCAAAGCAGTTAACAAAATCCCATATGAAATTTGGACTGGGAAAAGGCCCAGTATAAAGCATCTGCATATTTGGGGATGTCCAGCTGAGGCGCGACCTTATAGGCCGCATGAAAGAAAATTGGACTCAAGGACAATTAGTTGCTACTTTGTTGGTTACGCTGAGCGCTCACGGGGGTACAAGTTTTACAATCCTACATTAAGGTCTATTTTTTGAAATGAGAAATGCGAGATTTCTTGAGGATGTTGAGTTTGGGGGGAAGGAAATGTTAGGAATGTTGCTTTTGATGAGGATTCTGTAACTGACAATGATCAAGTCTTTGTACCTATTATTGTTCAAGACACAGTTATAGTACAAAAGTACGATGAGAATCCTACTGTATATCCAGTTACAGTACAAGAGAACAATGAGAATATCGTTGTTGCTCAAGATACTGCTACAGCACAGTAAAATAATGATAATCCTCCTCAATCCCAATCCATACAGCAAGCTCAACAACCTCAAGAAGTGTCAGTAAGGAGATCCAATAGAGAAAGGAGAAAATCCATCTATGGTCTCAAACAAGCTTCCCGTTAATGGTATCACAAGTTTAATTAAGTCATTACCTCATGGTTTTGAGGTAAATATTATAGATGAATGTGTATACCGCAAGTTCAGTGGGAGTAAATACATCTTTGTTGGTCTTATATGTTGATGACATTCTACTTGCTAGTAACGATATAAGCTTGTTGCATGAAACTAAGAAATTTCTATCGGACAAATTCGAAATGAATGATCTTGGTAATGCCTCTTTTGTATTAGGAATCGAAATACTAAGAGATCACTCTCAAGGTATTCTTAGATTATCACAAAAGAACTCTATCAAAAGATTTTAAGTAGATAAGTCATGGAAAGATATAGACCAATGGACACACCTGTAGTTAAAGGAGACAAGTTTAGTCTCAAGCAATGCCCCAAAATGATCTTAAGAAGACAACAATGTATGATAAACCTTATGCATTAGCACTAGGGAATTTAATGTATGCTCAAAGTCTACATACATCCCAATATATCATTTATAGTGGGAGTGTTAGGTAGATACTTGATCAATTCGGATATGGATCATTGGATAGATGTTAAACGCGTAATGCGTTGTTTAAAGAGAACAAAGGATTACATGCTTATTTATCGGAGATCAGAAAATTTGGAGATCATTAGGTACTCTGATTCCGATTTCATGGCATATGGTTGTGAAACTTTGTCATTGAGCTTCATATAGTAGATGACATTGAAAGGCCATTAAAGATATTTTGTGACAATAAGTCAACAGTACTATACTCCAATAACAATAACAGCTTGACAAAATCGAACCATACAGGCATCAAGTTTCTTAGTTGTCAAGGAGAAAGTTTAAGAAAAATAGATTTCCATAGGACATATGGAAACAGAGTATATGCTAGCAGACCCATTACCAAGGGATTGAACCCTAAAGTTTTTCATGAGCAGACTGCTCGAATGGGTGTCAATATTTATGATGCCTTGGTTTAGTGGGAGTTTATGCTATATGTCCTATGACAGATATTGAGTTATTTTCTGCAGAACTAAGTTAATGGTTTATTTCATGTTATGTGAAATGTTCATTTTGCAATATTTGTATTGTGTTTGATCTCAATAAAATTGGACCAGCTGGAAATAGACATGCATGAGATCACTTAGCATGTAATTTCCATATTACTCATCCAAATTTGATATATGTCGTTAAGTATATTAGGATGGTGATTGGCGTGGTTTAGTCACGGCATTTAATGTGATAAAAGCTGCGGTAGTTCCATATCTAATGTATGAGATGGACCAGATTGTTAAAGTAATGAGAGAAATAGCATTCAGATGCGCGCATAAAGTTTATAAGATGTGATTATGTCAAGAAAGAATATATGTATAGCCCAAGTGGGAGATTGTTAGGAAATTATTTAATTTCCTAACTTATTTGTGGGCAATACATATATCAATTATAATCACAAATGATGCTATTTCAAATTAAATGACTTATATAATGATGATCTCATTTATTGTTATAAATGCTAATTGAATAAGTCATTATTACTTTTGATTTGGAATTAAATGAGAATAAAACCGGATATTATCTTTTGTTCTTTAAATAATTATCTTTTTTAGATTTTAGATATATTATCTTTTGGGCTTTAGATACTGTTTTATTTGGGCTTTAGGGTTTAATGGGTGCCATGCTCAAATATAAATAGACCTTCAGGGTTTCGGTCCCAATATACCAAAGCCGCCTTTGTTGCTCTTTTCCCATCAAAAGAGTTACAGTTCAGCCGCCTAGGAATACATAAGGCTTTGGTTGAGGAAGATCGAAAGAACCACAAGATCCAAACTCTTCCGATCGTATGATTCATATTTATGAATTCAGGTACACTTCCGCATTATATTATTTTTGGTGATTCAATATGGATGATCTGTAATATTAAAATTAATTTATTCCAACACACAGCACTCTATTGATCACATACGCCATCTTGCAAAGTACTTGTTAATTAACGCGTAAACTATTAAAATAGCATTCAAAAATTAATATCGTGGACAAAAATTAAATAATTTAGAAGATACTAAAGACAAAATATTTAATTTTTTAAAAAATTTAACAACGTGACAAAAATAAGCTGCTATTATATATATATTCTTAAATTTTTTTTAGAAATTAGATTTTGGTATTATTTTTTAAATATAATTAGAAAAATATGACCTTTATATTTTTAAATTTTCGTATTATTATATATACTAAGTGGATGCTTTTTCATTATGTGTATCTGCACGTGCAGTGGTTTTTATTTTTTGAGTAATTAAGGCAGTTTTAACTACCATTATACCAAAAAGTATTTTTAAAAAATTTAATTATTCTACAAATATTTATAGTTTTACCGAATTTTTAATTAATTTTATATACTTTTTTAAAAAATTGAGCTGCGATACCATAATTTTTTTATAATTTATTCTAGCTCTACCGTGACAAAAACGTTTGAAATAACAAAATATTTTATTTAAAAACAAATACTCTCACTATTAGATTAGAATTGAAAATCTAATTGAGAACATTTTCATATTTCTAAAATTGTAAAATAACCCTTGGTATTTTGTCCCACACTCACACCTTGCTTTAAGTCTTCAATGAGCTCCCATGACATCCACTACTACTAGAAATAGGGTCTTTTCAGATAAAAATTTATTCCGTTAGAATCACTTTTTAATTTTAGACAAATTTAATACAAATGTGGAATGACTTTTAATAGATGTTTTCAAAGAATATATTCTATCTTAAATTCGTCTAAATTTTATCCCAAATTTTGGCGCCAATCTTTTTTGAGATGGCGCAAAAATTTTCATACAAATTAGTAACACACTTTGAAAAAAAAACTAGAAGAAATCATCAGTATTCCATCTGAATATTCACAATAACTTCAGATGGATATGGGACGCATTTTCAAAAATGTTAATTCCATCCAAAACTGGTTTATAATTACTTAAATTCTTTTACTATAGCTAATCTTTCTAAGTAGCCAAAATATTTTTTTTAATTTGAGATGAAAATAACATCATTTGCAAATTTCATATAAAAGTGCATCAGTATTTCAAATAGATTTCAAATTTTTATTGAAAAATTTAACATTTAGTATAAAAATATCATTTATATATTAGTTACTTCATGTTGTTTTTAATTTATTCTTTTAATCATTTAAGTTATAATAATTCAAAATTTAATTTTATAACAAATTTAAAATAAAGTTTATCTAAAATAATCACATATATAAAAATTTTAAAAATAAATAATATCCATTTTTCTAAAAAAAATTGATAAAGATAAAATATAATTAAAAAATTACATAAAAAAATCATATATCTTTTATAAGATTGAGGTATACTGCAAATTAAAAAATGAATATACTATAAATTAGTTACATAACATCTTTTTTCTAAAAAATTTAGGTGAATTCTCTTATTTTCTTGGAATTGAAGCTACTCAATTATCACCTATTGCCTAAATATATTAAAGATCTCTTAGCCAAAGCTGGTATGGACAACTACAAAGGTGTCTCTACACCTATAATAATAAGTGTGAAACTCTCCTACCAAAGAAATGATATTTTTGACAATCCATTTTTGTATAAATCTATTATTGGATCGTTTGAATATGCAACTCTTACAAGATCTGAAATCACCTAATCTCTTTATAGGCTTTGCCAATTCATGCATATGCCTCTCATCACACATTAAAAGTGTGTTAAACGCATCTTGTGTTATATCTGGTAAGAAGTGTTGATGAAGGCCTACTCTATAATGATTGTTCTAATTTGAGAATCTTTGATTTTACATATTTGGACTGGACATACATCTGATATAGATGATAAAAGTTTTATAAGTGGTTATGACATCTATTTAGTTCAAATTTGATATCTTGGTTAAGCCAGAAACAAGCTTTAATCAGTTGTTTCAGTACTGAAACAGAGTACAGATCATTGGCAGCAACACATTTCAAAGTAATATGGATTTAAAATCTTCTTACTGAACTCAGATTAAAATCAAATATGACTCCAACATTGTTCAATGATAATATCAGTATTGTTGCTAGTAGCAAATCCAATTTTATGTAGCAAAACCAAACATTTCAAATTGATCTTCGTTTTGTAAAGAAACGTGAATCAAAATAAACTGCATGTAGTACACATCCCTTTCACTAAACAAGTCACGGACATTTCCACCAAACCCACTTTCACCTACCTCTTTTGCTCGATTCAAGTCCAAACTTAAGGTAACTTCAAAAGTGATACCGAGTTTGAGGGAGGGTAATAATGTATAAAAAGAATGCATAAGCTTAGTTAGTATTAATACTGAAAATATAGAAGAAATCAGTTAGTTTCCCTTTCTAGTAATTCTGTTATAAGCAATTGTAATAGATTTTCCTTTTCTCAATATACATACTTCAGATCATAATACACTGCATACATAATTTAGGTATTCATCTCCCAAGATTTCTCTCTTAGCTTCTTGATTTCGTTCAATATCTATTCATTGGTAATATTTATTAATAACGAGAGTACATAATTTAATTTTTCTGATTTCTTGGCCCCCTTATATGTATCATTCAATTTACGAATTTTTTTATCTTTAATTTGCATTTCTAAAGCTCAAAATTAGAGAATTTGTGTTGAAAATCTTCCCATTATAGCATGATAAGTACATTCTTTCTGTCATATTTGCATTATGTTGTTCGTAACATTTATAACCCTTTAATTTCAACCATGTGAATGTATAATGATTTATATGTATTCCTATTGTGATAAACCGGGTTTGAAGTATAACTCGTCTTGTTCAGGGATCGAGTTTTCGTTTGCCTGAAGTGAAAGAGGTATACGTCGGCTTCAAGAAAAACGGCGGCAGCGGGTACCTGAAAAGGCACTCTGACACTCAAGTTAGTATGAGTAAAAGATGACTATAGGTGTATTATTTAAGCTTGTATAAGATGCCGAAGGCTGTTGCTGAGAAATTGATTTCCTTACAGAGAAGATTTCTATGGAGCAAGGAGGATGGGAGGAATGGTATGGCTTTAGTAAGATGGGATTTGGTGCAGGCTCTAAAGAAGCTAGGTGGGTTGGGAGTTGGAGACGCTATGGTTTGGAACACTACCCTTTTGTTTAAGTGGTGGTGGCACTTTGAAGGAAAAGTTCCCCTTGTGGAAAAAGGTGGTCTGTTCTTGTAATAATCTGAAGTCGAATGAGTTACTGTCCACTCAACTGTTACCTACCAGAGGAGGATCTTTGAAGGATATATGCCATATACAGATAAATGAGCAACATATAAGGGATAAGATGATTACAGTTCTGTCCATGGAGATTGGTGACGGTCGTCAGACTAGGTTTTGGGAGGATGTATGGTTACATTATGGACCCCTAAAAGATCGGTTCCCCAAGCTCTTCTCTATTTCAATCCAGTGTAGTTCGGTTGTTGGGGATTGTGGGTTTTGAGATGAGTTAGAGTGGATTTGGAACTTTCTTTGGAGGCGTGAGCTATTTCAGTGGAAGTTGGATCTTCTGAGTCAGTTACATGAGGCGTTGAGACTTGTGAAGCTAGTATATAATAGAGAGGATAAAGTGGTGTGAAAATATGATAGACTTAGTATTTTTTCGACTAACTCTTTCGTGCAGGTGTTATAAGAAGGAATGCTATCAGAGGATATAACCAGTTACAGTTTCACTATGACCATTTGGAAAGGTTTAGTTCCATCAAGAGTGGAGCTGTTTGCTTGGTTTGTCTTGATAGGCAGGGTGAATACTAAAGAGAGGCTAAGTCGGCTTAGGATACTCAATCAGGATGATAAGAGTTGTGTTTTATGTAACAAGGATGTTGAGCAGGTCCATCACTTGTTTCTTGGCGGTAATTTTGTTTGGCAGGTGTGGCATGCTTGGCTATCTGTGTTTGGCCGGCTATGGTCTCTTCCAGGATTGATGAAGGACCACTTTCTAAGTTGGACAGAAGAGCCGTGTAGGAAGGAGGACCAGAAGCAGCGGTTAAGGTGCTTTTGTGCGAACATTTGGAATATTTGGATGGAAAGGAATAGGAGGATATTTCAAAATAAAAGTAGAGGTGTAGAGGAAATCATCAACATGTCCATGTTTAACTGCGACGAGTGGAGAGGTGTCTCTTCATGTTGTTGATGGTTATGCTGGAAATGACATGGAGAGTTTCTTTATTTTTTGTTACCTTTTAGGAGTTGTTTGTCTGCTTTGGATATCTTTTTATTTGCTCCATTCTACTGTATTAAGCTCTTTTGTTTTAAAAAAAAAGTAAAAGATGACTATAATATTACTCAGAATGAGTATCGTACCTTTCACATGTATAGGGTTCGGTATTTATAGAATAAAATCCTTTTCAGAGAGGTTGAGATATTAGCCTTATCTGTCGGCCATCATTTGACTTTGTTGCTGAGTGCATTGTTATCATCGAGATTCTCTCTAACTGAAAATTAACCACATTTGTTATTGAGTTTGGATTCCAATTTATAGGCATAGTTGGACTGGGTTATAACCGCCGGATCACAGTCCCCAAATTTGACCTGCAGTATTTTTCAATACGACGAGTTGAGATTTTTTGTGGAGCTATAAATCGGAATGGTGATAATAAATATAGCTCGGAATAGTGATTGTAATCATAGTTCAGAATAGTGATTGTAATTCATAATTAGTAATTTGAAATTGTAATTGTAATTTGGAATAGTGATAGTAATAATAGTAGCCCCCAAACTTAACTTGTTGTATGCGATGAAAAATGATAGTCATGCTTGGAAATGGCTTTAGGTGAATAGTAAAGTAGAAGAAATTTGAGAATGATTAGGAATACTGGTTAAATAGTGAGGATAATCCCCCAAGTTTAATTTGATGGCATGGAGAATAGAATATTCCTTTGGAAGAGAAGGGTGTCGGTATATAGCAGCTTGGTTTTTGACTAGTCTGACTTATAGATGCGAAATTGGTGGTGGTTATGTCGACGACGTATAGGTGTCTGGTTGTTTAGAATGAGTCTAGCATATAGATAAAAATTTTGACTGGAGTTATTCTGACGTATTACCATTGGGTTGTTTGGATTGAATCAGACTTATAGTTGCCGACTTGTTTTGAGTAAATGGAATGAATAATAATGAATTGGTATGAAGTAAATGAGATAGAAGAATATTTAATATAGGTAGTAAATTAGGAGATAGAGGTAATTATGATTTGTAGTTATTTTTTCGTTTATCGAAGATATATAATGATTGGTTTGGTGGAAGTGAAATTTGAATGAATGGTGCTAATAGGCTTTGACGATGAAGAGTCTGTAATCGTCACCGTTGATTGCTTAACTTCAAAGGATTTGAGGATACGAGCTCGCTTAGGAGTGATCATTATCCATTTACCAAGTTGTCTGAGGAGCGTGCACAAACTCCTTCTAATGTGAAGTTTGTAAATGATATGGGTAATGTGGTGCTGGATCAGTACTTGCAGCGATATAGATAGTTTGTTTGTATTTATACGATTGAATAGTGTATTTGCTAATTTGGTTTTTGTTGTAATATAGGCCATAGGGGCTTGACTTATGTGTATAGGTCGGACCCGTGAGTTGAAACATAGGAGTGTTCCAATGGATAGAGAGGAGATGAACAAACTTGTCCAGGATAAAATTAAAAAGGAAAAGGAGTTGTAGAATGCTCGTAAAGAGCTTGTTTTGAAAGATGAGGAGTTGAAAAGAATGAAGGATAGAGTCGGTGTTCTGGAAGAAAGAGAGAAACTCTTTGAAACCAAGAAAATCGAGTTAGAGGTTAGGATTGCTGAACTGACTGTAGAAAAGAAAATCGCCAAAGATAGTAAAGATAGCTATGCTTATGAGATGTTGGCTGAAGTATTTGATAGAGCCTCTAAGCAGGCAAGGTTTATTGCACCAATAGTTGATTTTTCTATGATGGACCCATGTAAGGTAGTTCTTAATGGGAAACTTCTTAATGATGATGTGGAGAAGGAAAGTGAGGATGATAACATGGTGTTGGGAATAAGACACCATTCCCCCTTGAGAAAACACCTTTGACAGAGAAATAAAATAGACACAATCACAACACAAGAATTTAATGTGGAAACTCCAATTACCGGAGAAAAAACCACGGCCGTTGTCAAATGACAACCAGAGAATATCACTATGTGAAAATTGTTACAACACATAGACTTCTTTCTCTCTAACACCGGCACCCCAGTACACCCACACTCTCTCAAAGCAAATATCTAACTACACCTCACAACACTCTCTAATCAAAGAGTACAGAGGAAAAGAAAAATCAGATACAAGCTTAAAGTGTTTCTGACTGGTGCAAAAACAAATGGAGAACTTAGCCTCATATTTATAACCTAGGCCACTCACTCCATTTGCTATCCTAAGCAATGTGGGACTAATTCAACCAAATCCTAACAATCTCCACCTTGATTGAAACAGTCACACATCTTCAGCTTTCATTGTCAACACCGACAATTCTTTGCTGCCATTGTCTATACCGACAATCATAGTTCAGAGAACTATCATACTCCACCTTGAAAGTATACTCACTTGGAATTAGACCACTCCAAGCATTTCGCCTTGGTACAAATCGAAACCTTGCTGAAAATTCATGGTGCAACTTCCAAATTGGCTTTTCCTGGAAGTTCTTCAGCCATCGACCTAACTCTGCCACACACCTTGCATCTCAACGCCAACCAATGCCCGTGTGCAATTGTGGACCCGATTGCCACAACTTATCCTTATCCATGGCAGTGCGGTAATACCATGAGGATACTTCTTGCCTTCTAGAGAACATCATCTTCTCTCATAGAGAGAGCAACCAGAGATCTTCTCCTTCAACGCCTTGTGCAAACCTGATTGTATCAACACATCCTTGACTTGTATTTGCCACAAGCCAAAATTGATTCTTCCATCAAATTTCTCTATTTCAAGCTTCACAGCACTTGAATATCCTGACATTGTTGCAACCGTATACTGGAATATTATAACTCAACTGTAGACCGTGCACTAGGAAGGGTCCCCAGGAAAAAGAGGTGGATCACAATGGACATACTTAAATACCACGTCTTTCCTTAGCCAGAACCTTTCCAAACTGCACTCTCACAGTGTCACACTGCCTTCCAGCAACAACAACAGCAACTAAAGATCAACCTCAAGCTACAGGATAAAATTCTTTTCTGATGTGGAAGGTCAGACTAGGCTACAACCACAGAGCATACTAAGAATAAATTCCACCGAACCGAAGCTCTGATACCACATGTTGGGACCAACCGTGGAGAGCTCTCGACCACCTGGGAGAATTCGGGGAGGAATCAAGTGAGAGAACATAAGATGAGAAGACACCACATCCAACTCAAAACCTTAAGGTGTCAAGTTAATGGGTCTCTCATCTTATAAACTCCTCACTCTTCCTTGCTTTCTTTGATGTGGGACTAACTTCAACACTCCTCACACTTGCAACACTAACAATCTCCCCCTCAAGTGTGAGCCTCCACACCAAGCACCAACTCCCCTCTAGCTCCTCCACCACCACGAGTATTCGTCCATCACACCGCCGCAAAACACCGCGGGACACGCCGCCCAGACCACCTTTGTCGGGAAGACTTTCGATGCTTCACCTTGAATACTCCTTAAACCAGACCGATTAAACCATCGGCTCTGATACCACTTGTTGGGAATAAGACATCATTCCCCCTTGAGAAAACACCTTTGACAGAGAAATAAAATAGACACAATCACAACACAAGAATTTAACGTGGAAACTTCAATTATCGGAGAAAAAACCACGGCCGTTGTCAAATGACAACCAGAGAATATCACTATGTGAAAATTGTTACAACACATAGACTTCTTTCTCTCTAACACCGGCACCCCAGTACACCCACACTCTCTCAAAGCAAATATCTAACTACACCTCACAACACTCTCTAATCAAAGAGTACAGAGGAAAAGAAAAATCAGATACAAGCTTAAAGTGTTTCTGACTGGTGCAAAAACAAATGGATAACTTAGCCTCATATTTATAGCCTAGGCCACCCACTCCATTTGCTATCCTAAGCAATGTGGGACTAATTCAACCAAATCCTAACACATGGCCACCCTTTAGTATTTTGAAAGGATTGGAATTGTATGTTTTGAACAACGTTTGTAGGTTTATGTTTGGATTTGGTTTTGTTATTAACTGTTTGTGTTTTTGATGAACTGGTACCCAACATTGTTGGGTGAACCAGCTTGCTTCATATATGTGATGCTTTTGCTTTGATATATTTATAGATGCCTTTGCAGATGATGTTTGAGTATTTTGATATTGTTATTTTGATATGTAGATTGATAGAGGTAGCATGATTTGCATGATAGTCATTTGATGCTTTTGAAATAGTTTGATCAAAGAATTGTGTTTGGCTTGTAAAAAAAATTGATCTTGTTTGGCGAATGTCTATAGATAACTATAGAAATTGTACACAGATATGGTATTCTTGAAATTGTAAGATTGAATAAGCATGGCTAGTAGTAATCGATGAAGATCGTTATTGATAGACCAAATAGGTTGTGTTTGTTGCTGCTGAGTTGTTTGGCAAATTGGTAAGCCGACATAATAGGTCAGTTTGGAAATGGACATAAGTAAACGATTTCGAAATGCGTGGTAGTTGTACCATCTTATAGAATGGTTTGTTTGAAATTATTCTGACTTATAGATGTCGGGTTGTTTGAATCGGGTCCGACTTATAGATGTCGGTTTGTTTGAAATTATTCCGGTTTGTTTGAAATTATTCCGACTTATAGATGTCGGGTTGTTTGAATGAGTCCGACTTATAGATCTCGATTTGTTTGAAATTATTCCGACTCAAAAGGTGTTGGGTTGAAATGAGTTCCACTTATAGACGTCGGTTTGTTTGAAATGATAGATAGTTTAGTAACTTGTGCATTTGAAAACCGAAGTATTGCTCGGTTTTGATTAGTTGATTAAGCCGCTTGTTGCGGTTTGAATATTATTACTAATCGATCACTAGATTAGTAGCTATTTGTTTTAGATTTTTGGAATATTTGTTTTTGGATACTATCTGAAATTGCTTATCAGATAATAGATTAGTAAGAGTTGCGATTTGATTTGAAAACTGAATTATAACTCGGTAAGAAGAATCGAGTTTGAATATTGAATCTGGTGATCTCTTTGATAAGCCTAAACAGTTTGACTTAGTATTATTAATATGTAATTTGCTTTTGGGGTTTGACCGTTCGAATGGTAGGTTCGTTCCAGTTTAGGAAGAATTAGTTGCAAATGATTCGGTAACTTGAGTGTTTTATAGGAAAATATATCTCATTTGGCAATTTGATGAACCGAAAGTATTTGATTTTGAAGATTCGTGGCAGAGTGACTTTGGTTGATTATATATAAGATATTTGTGTATCAATTAAGGATAATGATAACTAAAATTTAATAAAAAAGATAAAGATTATTGATGAAAGAAGATATTATTACCGTATTTTAACTTATAGGCTTATTTGTAATGCCTTTTAGGCTAGTTTGATACATTGATTTTGGAGTTGAACTGTTAGAAAGTAAAATTGTCGAGTTATAGTCCGTATGACGGTACTATTGCTGGAGTTGTTTTGATGAAATGGTCTATAGTACTGCCTGATTTACTTTTAGTCGGCGTAACTGTATATTGTATATGAAATTTAGTGTAGAAATATATGATAGAAATAATAGTACTAGATAATAGATATACTTAAATAAAGTCAATCAAAAATGAAATACAGATTAATAATTTATGATCAAATATATCTTGTACATGGTTGGTATATGAAATAGTAAGGTGCGTAAAAGTACAGCGGTATAGATTGATGTATGCCTTACAAAAGGCTATGTTGTATTGAAAATAGAAGAGGTATATAAACAGGTTAGGTCATGTTTATAGATTGTAGTATAGAATTTGTCAGTTTAAAATGTTGAGATTATTCGCCTCTCAATTATCTTTCAACTTAAGGATTTTTTCTTCCTTTTGTAAATAAATATTTTGAATTTATCGGTTACAGTTGAAACTGAAGTGTACCGTTAACTTGAACATAATACATTATTAAACTCTTCAATAATTTCTAAAGAGAAAGCGTTGAACAATGTCGTGACTGCTGAAGCATATTTGAGTATTTTCATTATCTTTTGGTCAATAAATTGCCTATATATATAAGACGAGATTTGAACATTCAACACTTGTAGTAAATTAATAAATTAACTACTACACCAACTCACGTTAGTTAGTTTTGGAAACTCCATGAATGTAAAGAATTTGTTTCCATTTTTATTTTCTTTTGTCCATTCACAACAATAGTCTAATCTGCAGAGAAATAGAATTTAAGGGATTGTTTTTTTTTTTTTTGGTAAATAAATTTAAGGGATTGTTATCTTGATAATATATAATTGGGCTTCAAATGAACGCCGACGATTATAACAAAAATACCCCTCCAAACTTTTTTGTTTAAATATACAAAGCCCAAGAAATAATAATAGACTATAGACTTGGACCAAGTATATTTGGGGTTACAGGCCCAAGGGACATACACCAATTCCCACACGAAAAACCCACTAGATTTGGGAAAAAGAAAATCACGTTGATTATATATATATATAATAAAATACATATATACATATATGCAGAAAAATTCTCTATAAAATAAATAGGCAGCACAAGAATTTCATTAAGAAACCATAATAGATAAATTTTTGGGTAAACATTAAATCTATCTGGTGGCTTTTAGAGAGACAAACGTTAGTGCACATATTTTTTTTTTTTTTTGAAAGATGGAACCGGAAATTAAATATGTACTTTTTTTTAAAATAATATATGTTTTTAGTAAATTTAAATATTGAAATAAATTGAGAAACCAAATATTGTTCTCAATTAATATATTATATTCAAGTAGTAGTTTAGATTCAGTTTTTAAAGAAATTTTATATAAATTAAACCAAGTTTCATGATTGATTTATAAAAAAAAAATTAAGTTTCATGATTGAAAGATGTTCCACTTGTCAAAAAGCATGTAAATCATAGAGAAATTATTAAGTAGGGCAATATTGATCTTATTAGCTAATCAAATCTCAAATTAAAAGTTTATAGGAAGTTTCATTTAACCTAAATACCTTTCTGCGCCTAATGAATTTGTCTAGAATATGCATTTTCAAATAAATCAGTTTCATTGAATCAGTGACATGATATCATATACTTTATACATGAGCATTAATTGATTTTCAAGAGCATGACCCAACTCTTGTCCACACCACTAATTAAATATAACTTATTTAAGTAAATGGAAGAACATTTTTCTTTCTAAATATATCCACACCATGGCCATAGCCATAATGACCAACATATATATATATATATATATGGATATGATTATCTCTGCATATATAAACATTGCAGCCTATAAGGCACAAACCTAACAAATAAAAGCATAATCTGAATCTACCAAAACACATAATGGGGAAAAGAAAAACCAAAAATTATTTATATAAATCTGCACAATTAATACATAGTTCAATATCTTTTTTTTTTTCTATCGAAAATAAGAAGATTCAAACCTGCAACTTTTTATGAGTATAAAAAAACTGTTATATACTATTTGAGTTATAACTCATTAGCCTTTTTCTTTTCTTTTTTTCTTTTGTTCAACCTTGGATGTTGACGAATTATAATTCCATTAGAAATTGCTAAGTTACAACTAATATATGTTTGAATTTATTTAACTACTAGAAATTATATGTATATAAATATAAATGTTTAGATAGATAAGTAAGTCATAGCTAGCTAGTCTCTTATTTTATTCAATGATTACTTTTTTCAAAAAACTTGATAATCTTCTGACATAGGGTTAATGATATTTTTACTGAACATTAAAGTCACTGCAAAAGACACAAACTTTATTTAGACACAATTAAAAGGGTGACCAAATAAACGTGACACTGCCAAAATATTAATTTATTCAATTATTTCAAAAATTTTCGATTATTACGATAACAAATAAAGTTTTGAATTAATGGAAACTTTGAGAGTTTTTATTATTAGTTTCATATATTACACTTATTCCCATAAATTTTTTTTAAAATTTAAATCGTTAGATAAGGAGACATTAGCAATAATGTATTTAACATGTCCCTCTGTATGCAAGATTTCCAAGAGGGTTTTTTGGTTTTAAAACGTGAATTTTGCATAATTTTTTTCGTATTAAAATTTTTTATTTTAAAATAATAAAAATTAAAATTTTAATATTTTAATCATAAAAACTTTGATATATGAAACCAATTACTTAAAAGTTTAAACTATATTAGGTAGAGTACATGAATGTTTGTATATCTATATCTCACGCATATTTCCTCCATCATGAAGGCCACTTTTCTCCTCAAAATTAATATAAGTAAATAGTTAGCACTATTTCTTATATATATAAAAGTAAGATAACCAATAATTGAATTATTTTTGTTAAAAGATAGCAATAATATTTATTATAACCAACATCTATCTATAGGCTTTCACATACTTCTATTTCTTATTAATAAAAAAATTAGGTGGATTTAACATACACCAATTTACTAGTTAAGGATACAACTATTTTTTTTTATCAGTTTAAATTTTTAGAATAAATAATTTTGTATCATATATTTTATGATTGAAAAATTTAAAATTGAATCTTTATTATCCAGAATAAATAATTTCATGACACAACCTATCAAAATCGGTTCATATATATTCCTAAACTTAATCAAGATTTGAAGAAGCTATTAACAAATCATCCATACAAAAAACTTCCTCATATATATCTGTTGAAAAGTATAAAACCCAAGTTTTTTGTGGAATATGTTTCAGACTATATATATAAAAATATTTAGAAGAAAATAAAAAATAATTTAAAATTATTTTATTTTATATTTTTTAATTTTATTCATTTAATTTATATCTTTTAATTATTATTAAAATAATTAAAAAATATTTTAATGAACTAAATATGTAAATATAAATATTTTGTATTTAAAATTATGAATATTAAGTTAAATATAGTAATTTTGAGTTGCGTTTCTCTAACATTACTGAAAAATATACATATATGCCATCTCTTCTCGTCGGCTTTTACATACTATTTAAGCAAGCAATTAAGTAAGAATAAATTATAACCTTTGCTAAAGAAAAAGATTCCAAGTGTACATAGAAAAGTGTCCATTATTTAAATATATAAGATGTTATAATTACATGCACACTAGGTACTGTAAAAGATAAATTTGAGAGCTGACAAAGTTATAGTTCTTTCTTTCTATAGTGCCCCAAAAGGGATTTGCACAACAAAGACCAAGAGTAACGATGATGAAAGGTCCTGCGTAATTTTCTCCAAAGATATAAAGATTGGTCCATTTGACAAGGGAGTTTCATCTTATTTTCACTGTACCACAACACATAGAATGAAGAAATGAATTGATGAAGAAGGTCTACAATGTATGTAATGTATATATTGCATAATTTGAACATTGTTTTCTTTAATAAAAGCAATGAACTTTTTTTGATCTTTTGGATTTGATGCTTTGACTTTTTGGACTAGCACAAGCAAACTATGCTCTTTTTGGATTTAAAGATAGGTATCCCCCACTCACATGGTTTGCTTCATGAGTTATCACTATATTCAACTTGCTAGAGAAAAATTCTATTAAGAAGAAAAGAAAAGAAGGGGGGGGGGGGTGTGGATTAAAAGAGATGCCTAAAAATTAAGGGTAGGGCCCCAATACCAAAATTGATGATTAGGGTTTGTTGGCTAAACTTTTTTTTTTCTTCACAAATTAGATAACTTTATTACCACATCAAGGGCTTCTTAAAAATCAACACCTAAAAAGATTTTACATACAACATATGCCTAGCACAATAACAAATTCATGGAACCTTTAGATCCTTCCTTGCAAAGCATATGTCAATTCATGTGGAAGCTTTTGTGTTGTAAAAACAACACCTTCGTTATCTTTATTCTTTCCATTGGTGTGTGACATGTTACCACTTATAACTTCTTTTTGGGGTCACTTTTTGTTTTGTTTTACTTTTTCTCAAAATACTTTGTGACCCAGGATAGTATGGAAAAGTCCATACAACTAGGGTTCTTTCTTTATTTCAAAAAAAAAAAAAAACTTCTAATCGGTATCAACATTCTATTACCTTATGGAAAGAGACGGTAAAAAGAAAACTAACCTAAAATTTACATTCTTGACTAGTCTTCTAAATACCGTTTAAAAAAAAATCTTGGAAGCAATGACAAATTTAAAAACTTTAAGCGGTGAGAGGATAAAGATAATATATAAGAATAGAGAAAGTACGAGGAGTCAATGGAATATTTGTACAATGTGTACAATGAAGATTTATGAAGTATTAGAGATATAATTATTAGTGTTATCTTTTTTCATCGGCTGAAGTTTTTGGGATGAGTGGTATCATGACATGGTATTAGTGCGCTAAATCTAAAAGGTCAAGAGTTCAATCCGTGGTAAAATTAGTTTAAGTTTTTTGGAAGATGTTTATTATTCTTAGTATTCGCATGGTTATTTTAGATAGTATGTCTTCCTAGCGGGATCCATAAGAATAACAAAAGATCAAGAGTCACAATATTTATTATTATTATTATTTGTCTTTTATTGTTTATTTAATTTTTGTGGTATTTTTTTAAAATCTTAATATCAAGCTAAACCAAATAATAAGATAATTTTTTATATATTATATCTACTTAAATTTAACACAACAAAATTTATTGATGCAAAATTCAATATGGCGATTTTTGTTTATTAATATAAGGACATTTATAATATTTCAAAGGAAACAAAAATATATACTTTTTGTTGTAATTTTTGTATTATTTTTTTTTAAAAAATGACTTAGGCCAAGTACCCTAGATTCTGTATCCCTATATTAAAAAAATATTGATATAATAATAGCAAGTGTTAGAGTGGTAGTAGAAGAACGTGAGGTTGGTCCATAACCGCGGGTTTGCCATGTCATGATTCATGCAAAGAGGCATTGATAGAGTCTCTCTTAGAAGCACTCATAGGTTAGCATAAGCCCATACTTTTAGGGTGTTTGTCTTTCATGTGAGATGATCCAAGCCACCATCATCATAGTTTGAAGGTGATGGAGAGCCACATGGAGACTAAAAGGTCCTCTTCCCACAAAAGATTACACATTACAACCAAAAAGATAAAGAGAAAAGGAACCAAAACAACAAATTTATTTATTCAAATATTAAACAAACAAAAAGAGAATAATATATTTAAAAAAAAAAAAGAAGAGAAAAAGGCACTTAAAAAGAAATAAAAAAATAAAAAAAATAAAAAGGTAAAACAACCCACGCTCCCTTGTCCTACTAGATAATGCTACTATGCTCTTCAATTCAATTAATTAATTAAGATTTTATTTGTTTATTTATTTTAGTTTTTTCCTCGTTGGGAAGAATAAAAGAATCAAACTTTGCCCTGTCCCTGAGTTGGGTGTATCGGTATGTGTTATAGAGACAATCAGATAGTGAAAGGGAAAGAAAAAAAAAATTAAAAAAAAAAAGAAAAAGAAAGAAGAAGATAATATATGGAGAGTGGTGATGAGATTAGTGTAAGGGCATAAAGGAACCAAGTAGACCAAAATCCAACCATAGTAGGAAAAATCCAAGTAAGTGCTAACTTTTGTTAACACCAAGTGACAAATTAATATTTCCAAGGAATTCGCTAGAATTAATTCTATTGAGTTGTGTATGATGTATGTGTCTCTTTCTATTTGACATATATATTTCCATTAATGGGAGATCAAATAATCATTCATTTCATTTTATTTTATTAACACATACAATTATTATTAATATTTTAAATTGATATTAATTAGTAGTTTTGAATAAAAAATTAAAAAATGATGTGTACATAAAATCTTAAATAATTTTGATTTAAAAAAGAAAATCATTCGATCCTAATAAGTTTATCTTGTAAGAGTTTAGAGATCTGTTATGTGTAGTTATTTTCATATCATCTTTCTTAAAACACCACTGGCCCTCACTAATGTTGGGTGGCACAAAGGTGCATCATTTGTATAACTTGTTATAGGATTCTTGTGGATAAAAAGGGGTTTGAATCATGTGCTTATCACAGCTACTTAATTCGTTATACACAACTTATTGTTATTCCTAATAAAAGGAGAGACAAGAATATTACTGAAATTCCATTTCAATTTCTTAACGAATATTTCGCATTCTTCTATTATTGTTCTTAGTGTGCCTTTTTTTTTTTTGGCTATGTTGAGGGATAAGAATACTTGGTTAAGACATATAACACACACATACACATATATATGTTTGATCATCGAATCTAACCGGTTAATTCAATTTGGTTAATCGTTTGTTTCACCATGTCAGTTTAAAACAAAAAATAATTAAAAAAAAAAACTAGTGAATCGATCCATCTTTCAGAATATTATATTAATATTAATATATATTTTTTTATTATGTAGAGTTCAATTTCAGTTAAATTCTAACTGAATTTTTTAATTTTTGAATTTCTGATTTTATGAGTTCAATAACTAATAATAATACCATATTTATCCTTTTCATCATCGAAAATAGGTATGTTCGCAGTATCAGTATGGACTGGATAAATTTTCAACTAAAAATCAATCCAATTTAAAATATATAATTTATTACCGTTTGGATTGAATCGGTTTAATTTTATTTTTAAATTTAATCAAATATAATCTGATTCAAACAATTACAATTTGGATTGAATTAGTTTATTAGATTTTTAAAAACTAAAACTTTTAAGATTTTATTATTAAAAAATAAAAATAATTTTAGGTTGGTGAAACAAATAACTAAATCTAATTTTATATTCATAAAATATTTATTAAATAATAAAAATATATAAATAAGATAAAAATATATAATAAATTATATCCGATTCGGTTCATACAGTTTGCTAAAAATAAAACTCAATCTAATCTAAATTAATATAATTTTCACCGATTTTTTATTTTAAATTGTGCATTTTTGGTTATATAACACCCCAATCCAATAAGTTAAGAAAACTCTCCTAGTTTATATATTATTTAGAGTGATGTTATCTATCCAAATTTTTTTATATATTAAGTTCAATTAAGTTATATAATAAAATTTAAAATAATATTATTTATTATATCTGATTTTTATTGATATTAGACCAATTTAATTAGATTTAATTTAAAAAAAAAACTTAGATGTATAATATTATTTTATCATTTATATCATTTATAGAACTTCTTAAATTATATAAGACACGTCAAATGCGAGATATACTATATTACTCCACTTGACCAACACCTTTTTAGGTAAGGAGGTATACGTTTTTCAGAAGAAAAAAAAAAACGAAGCCAATTTTGATGACCATTAAAATTAATTATTTTGATAGATAAAGTCCCTTTGAAGGTTGTTTACTATTTAAAAACTCATTTACTGTTTTAACCATCAATAATTATAATCAATCAATTTTCATAAAAAATAATTTAATATTTTTTATGGTCAATGATTATAAAAAATTAAAAACATTTTTTACAATTATTTAAGTGTTTAAAAATCCTTTATTTACTTACAATATTTTTTATCTTATTTTTTACGATCAACAATACTAATTTTGGTTACAGTGACATATGCTACAAATTATTCAACATTATTTGCAAGAACTGTTAGTATATGTAAAATAATTTATTAATATATTTTCTCTATGTAATTGATGGAGTTTGAGATCGAATAGATGCAAAAGACAAAAATTCCACTTCATTAATTGCACTAAAAATTAAAGGTATTATTAAATATAATATTGATAACCTTTTTTTTTTCATTTTCATGATTAAATCAGATAATGGGCATAACAAAATATTATTGAAATCTAATTTATTTTTGTTTAATTATTTATGAAGCTATTTTTTCTAAGAGTAGAAAAGATATATAATTGATTATATCTCTAATATATTTACTCATGTAATTTTTTTTTTGAATTTGTGTGAATTTTTGTATAATTTTTTTCGTTTATTGGCTTTATAGTAAATTCTTTATTTTTGTATTTAATAATGATTAAATCCTAAATCTTTAAATTATTAAAACTCTAATACCATATTATAAAATTATTTTTTAAAAAGATTTAAATTGATAAGACTAGAAACATAAATAATTATATATTTTTAGCAGATTATATCTAATAATTTTTATTGTATATGACTAATCAATTTCTTTATTTTTTATGATTTTTTTAAAAATTTAACAATAATATTAAAAAGATAAAAAAATAGTCAAAACTTATCCTATTTAATATTTATTAATTATTATTATAATAATTAATAAATATTAAATAAAACAAATTCTGACAATTTTTGATTAATTTTTTTATTATCAAACATTTTTAAAAACTTAATTTATTCATTTAAGAAACAATAGTCATGGACAGGTTTCCTAAAAAGAGAATTATCATTATCTTATTCAATTACTACTTGGAATCTCTTGTTCAATTTCAACCCCTTTAGCTACTGTGCATGAATTAGTAGTTAGTAGCATGAGAGTGCGGAATTGATTGATTAAAGCAACTACTATAGCTTCAATCAAAACTTGTGATCATAATAATAATAGTAATAAATGATTAAAAAAGAGGCATAATTAATCAGAAGCAAGAATTTTGATCATTAGGACATAGACAAGAACTACATGGCCATATGTAACCAACATCTCACACCTTGTCATATGGGGTTTGAGATTTGAGATACGATGATGAACAAGGATCTGTTTGTCTTGTGCAAGATTATTGATTGCAACATCCCAAGATCATTGTATGGAATTCAGAGAAATTTAATAAGTCTCTCATATTTGTCCATGCATTTAAAACAAAGAAAATGAAACAAAATACTACTACATATAAGTTTCTAGCTAGCTGGTGACTATTAATATTATTTTATTTTTTTGCTAATATTATTGTCATCAACCTGGCAACATGAGAAGACAAGTGGATTCAAATCAAGACATCATTCCAGGAAGAAACAATGATATAATACACACAACATAGTTATAATAATTAATGAAAGAAAACACTATTATAGGCCCCTCATTGAGACAAAGACAACTTAAGAATATTTTATATTTATATTTCTACATTAAAATTGAAAAGATCCCACCCTCACTCTAATTGATTGTGAACCCCACACCACACCAATATTTCTAACACTCTATTATTCACATCTTTCACCTTATTATAGCTAATGATATTGACAAGTCAAAACTTGATAGATCACCTAAAGAAATAAAAACATATACATATAATCAAAAGGTAAAATCTAAACAATTATGTTCATGATCATGCATATGTCTGCCTTCTAATTTATCTAAATTGAAATAATTTACAATAATTATATGATTACCTAGATTTGTGAATTGCCTCGTAATTTGTGTGTGAGTCAAAGTGCTTTACCCTACATGCAGTGCCCACTTTCTTCAACTTTTCTGTTTCCTACTTTCGGTTTTTAACCATGGAATAAATTTGTCTCAATTATAACTTTTACCCACACGTGAAAATTATTTAACATGCCAATATGTCACAGAATTTCTATGAAAACTTTTTATGCCCTTGTAGTTATGCACTTATATGCTTTACTAAAAATATAAAAATTGACATATATTAAGGGTAAGCAAGAAAACCGAATCTTTTAAATGTTGATATTGCTTATCCTATGTTCCTATATATGTTTCCTATACATGAATGTGCACAATGTGGCAGTGAGAATTTGAATTTGTCTTGGTTCGGAAATTTAAATATTTTTTTGGGCCCAGTCAGTGATCTTGCTTATTTAATGGAACTTAATTATTTAATTTATAATGGAATGTGCTTTAATTCTCTTATATATAATCTCGTGTCAATTTTCATAATAGTATTATTATCCACTACTTGAGTATTTAGTGCGCAGTTAAAGCATATACATAGATTATATATTTATATAATGTGATTCATTCTCTGAGATATTATTCTATATATGATTAGACCAAATTGTCTTTCTCATACAAAAGTAGTAGTCTAGCTAGATACCTAATGGCCTAGTTTGCTGCTAATTACTTCAAAACAAATTCTTAATTATTGAATATTCAATGTGTCTTTTCCCAATTATTTCAGTGACCATACATCTCCCACTAATGGTGTTGTGGACAAATAATCATGTATTGTCTACACTATTTTATCAAATTATTTTATTTATTTGTTTTATGCTGATGACATTCAGTTTGATACCACTAAGTCAACCTTCAAGTCATATATATGTGTGTATATTCCATCCAAATAAAGCATATTCATTGTCAAAATTAATTAAAAAACGTGGTAATAATAATAATTATCGATCCTGGTTAATTGCGATTAGCTAAATCCATAAGAATATAATTAAAGAGATTCCATATTTATATATATTTTTTGCAGAACTCAAATAAAACAAATGCATTATTATTTACCAATATATATCCTACCTAATATTGCCCTTAAGGCAAATAAAGAAATCTTATATAATATTAGAATAGGAATAGTGAGACATAATCAAAGGCTTCAATTTTTATCAAAGTTGTGAATCGACCCGTCATCAAATCAATAGAGATAGAGCCTCAACAATTTAAAAGCTTAATTAAATTTTAATTAGAATTAAACTGGATAATATATATATATATATATATATAGGTATAAAATTTATAATTTTTAAAAAAATTAGTATACTATTTTAAACTGATTAATCACTTAAAAATGAAACTAGTTCGATCAATTTACTAATATTTTTTTATTTGACTACTTTACTAACAACCAATTTTTATTTCTAAATCGGATCAATTTAATAACTAATTTTCGGTTAATTCAATCCAATTTTTATAGGCATTTATTTGTCCTTTTAAGTAAATTTGTTTGGAGGGTAAAAGAAGAGTAAAAATTTTTATGAATGAGCTTTATGTGTAAATTTATTACACATTAAATATATCATCTTATCCATAATAAATTTTAGCTTATTTTTATTCTTCAACCAAACATGAAATTATTAGACAAATTTATGGGTATTTTTTTTTCGGAATTAAATAATATGTTGAGATATCAGAATAAGAGATAAAGTTAAGACTGAAAATTAGTAGAATACGATAAAATTTAAGTTTTACTCTAGTTAATTCTATTTGTAAATTTATTTATTTTTAATTCAATCATATATTACTCACTGGTTGAGGATTCCATAACCCTAACTCAATCTATCCATATCCTAAAACTTTTTACCCAATCAACTCTATTCAACTTTGTCCACGACTAAATCAATTTTTTTCAATCAAACATAATTTTAATCATTGTTTATTTTATAAACATACTAATAAAACATAAAATTAAATTTATATTAAAATTAAAAAATATATCAAAATCATAATAAAATACATATTAAAATTATAAATAACGTAATCTTTAATTCATTAACTTCATTGAGAGGATGTGAGCTCAATCCACATCAACTTCATTATATGTATAAAAACTTAACTATGTACTATAATAAACAAAGAGAGCAAGTAGGTCGGATGTAATTAGGTCTAAATCTGCACACAACACTACTTGTAACTCAACTCGACCTGTTGTGTATGACGTTCTTATTCTATCGAAAAAAAACATAGCAGCTTGGTATTCTGTTAATTCTGTAGTATAAAAATACAGTAAGAGTGTGGCAACACGATATACTGATAGATTCAAACATGTTGCACTCGCACCAACTCTCGTGACTCAATGGGTCAAATTTTACTGTGAAAGTACGGTACACAGTCTTCTTCCAAACTATCTTCTGCTCGTCCACTTTAACATAAATAGAATCACCTTGGTGTTCAGTTGATCGAACAAGGCAATCAGCTTTTTTCCTTAACTCCAGCTGAACATCCCTAAACATATTACTAATGTATTTTCGCTGAAACTGTCTCTCGATGGTAGTGCTCAATACACATGGTATGACTCCTTTCAAGTCTGCAGCATCATCTTTAAGCTCCTTCTGGTCTTTATTTTCAAGCACATTGTCGTATTCATGGACGAATTGAACCAAACCACTCTTACAATGTAGCCCGTAAAATGCGTGCATACTTTCACTCCTCTGTGTACTCCTCATACTGGCCCAAAATTCATCCTTGAATAATATTAAAATTCACTTTTGTCGATTGGCATAAAGATCTACAAAAAAAAAAACATAAGAGTGTCGCTTAGACACAACAGGATGACCACGTCCAAAGAACAGATAAAACAAACAAAAAACTTCCAGTTTCCTAACGAGAGAAACCATCCATTTATTTTTGAAAAGAACATCGACTACACTCTTAAATCGACACAACAACCAAGATAAACCGGAAAAACTACCAAAGGTAAATAAATAAACCATATGCAACAAATAAACCCGAGTTAAGTTAACGATCACAGACCTGATAACCATCTGTTCTTACCTAGGTCGAATTCTTTGATGAATCCAGACCAATCAACCTCAAAAGAATCAACAGAAGGAGAATTCTACACAGTGTGGCTCATCTTAGCATTCAATTCTCTGTACCTAGCATAACCCCCAAGCTTTGATTGTGACTTCTTCAGTATGTGCCAGATGCACCATCTGTGGACAGTATCCAGTAGGACCTTCCTAATAGCACTAACCATGGCCTTGAATTGATTGGTGATGATTTTTCTTGGCACAGTTCCCACGCATCTCACCCATTACGTGAACACCCAGTCAGAACTAGGGATCTCTTCGCTACCAAGTAACGCACAACCAAAATGAGTAGACTTTCTATGGTGGTTGACATCGACAAAGGATGCAAATAGTAGACCATGCCTGCGAAAACACCAGAAACAAATGATGAACACAAAAACAAATTCAATAAAATAAAGGCTTTTGCAATTGACCCATAAGTATACATACATATTTCTTCTGTACGTGGTGTCGAACGACACCACATCTCCATAATATTCTTACGAAGCTCTGCACCTTGCATCTACCCAGAGTGTGCTCTTGAAATTATTAGCATCGTCAACATCTATGACATAAAAGAAGTTGGGATTGATATCTTTTATTCGCACGAAATAATTCATCATCTCCTTAAAGTCTGCATTCTTGTCAACACAGCGGAGTTTGCTTGTGATGTAATTTCTGACATCTTTTTCTGAAAAACTCAAGTTTAAAAATCCACCAACCTCATTAGCCAGTGTTAGGTACGTCTTGTTGGGTCTTATGCCAGCTTCGTTGTTATCCGTAATGACACACTTAGCATGTGTGGTCAACTCCCTATACTTGTGATAGTCGACCGATTTTTTAGCCAAGTAGGGGTGGAAATACCTCAATTCTAATCTAGACACAATCCAACTTTCCTTCTCTCTGTCCAACATGACATATATCATTTTTCTGCATCTCGTGACTGTTATTCTGTTTGTCTGAGTTGCTGCCTCCACCCGAGACTTCCAATAACCTTCTCGGATGCAGTGAATAGAATGATTAATAGGTATCTTTGATTCCTTCCTTATCTTATCAAAATTTGTGTTCTTGACTTTAGTTACGAACCAAGCTTTCTTTGCATAATTTGCATAAAATTTCTGTACCTGAGACAACGATCCTATGACTAGGATTTCCTCTTTACTGATCCCACTATGATCCGACAACTATAATGCAATTCACAAAACCAAATGTTCAATGGTAGTACCAATTAAAATTAGCATAAACTAACTAATTATAATGTGGTAACAAACAATAATGAATATTTCAAACCTCATGTCTCAATTCCAACTCATCATTTTCCATCACAATGACATCGATAATTTCGTTGAGCTTCAAGCAAGGACGCTAAAAAAAAAAATCTTTATTAACTTAAGATTATTACTATATAACAAACTATTTCAATAAAAAATATAAAAAATAGTGCAAACACATATGGGAGTCGAGCAAAATAGTTTTTCGAGCGTTTACACCAAGAGATATCCATTCATACTGATATATAAACCAGCGTTAACTAAAACAACATATTCAAGGAAAAAACACACCTCCTCATTAATCTCTCAAATAACCACATTACTATACCAGATTTTTCCAAATAAATCGACTAAAAAAGCATCTACTTAGCATGAATAAGAATTGTCATAAAATTTCCTATAATGCAACACCAGTCTTTCCAACATACCTTAGATCCCTGTTGAATAACAACATCACCCACACCCAATTGTTCATTGCCTTCCGTTGAATTGTTCATGAACGTCAATCAATGTGCTATTCGATCTTCCTTCCAGACTTGAAAACTCCATGGTTTATACTCTCTCCCAGAAGCCTTGCACTGCGATAGCAACTTCTTTGTGAAAGAAAGACTCGGCGTGATGGTCCTTGCGGGAGAGCGTGGACGTTATCGAGTCGTGAACATCAATTGTACCACGCTCACAAATGTCACCGCTGGCGGAATGCACTGCGGAGAAGCGAGAATGCAATGACGGGTTGGATGATTTGATGGAGAAGGTGGGGACAATTGATGAGTTGATGAGTAAAAGAATGCACCGCAACCGTGAACACCACTTGTACCACGCTCACGAACGTCATAGCTAATGGAGGCACCCACTGCGGAGAAGCGAGAAGGCAGCGACGGGATGGATGATTTGATGGAGAAGATGGGGCAATTGATGAGTTGATGAGTGCAAGGATGCATCGCAACCGTGAACAACACTTGCACCACGCTCACGAACGGCACTACTAACGGCGACACGCACGGCGGAGAGCTGAGCAGGGAGCGACGGGTAGGATGGTTGGATGGAGAAGGTCGGCGGCGTTGCTGTGTTGAAGAGTGAAACGATGTACCGTAGTCGTAGAGAGAGAAACTCTCAACTATCAACTTTACGTAAAGTCGATTGCAACTGAGTTTTCACCATAATAAATACCAGTATCTTAATATATCATTTTTCATGTTTAGTTTATAAATTCAATCTTTATACAAAATAACTGGTAGTAGTTGAAAAGTTATATTTTCTTCTGGTTCTCTATCCACCTCAAAGACTTCTGCTTTATGAGTGGATAATGGATAACATGGATTAATATCTGCTTAAATTGTAAAACAATAATCATAATCACTTAGATGAAAATGATGATTATCAGTTTGTTGATAATAATGTGGATAGCATATAGCAAGTCATCATCAAAGCAATAGTAAGATATGGGAGATATTGTGAATTAGTAATGCGGTTATAGCTTATAAGGTGATGATGTATATCATTGATGAATAGAGAGATTAATTATTTTCCTTATTGCTCAATTAGGCATGTTACTTGTTCCATCAGCAGGAATTTGACGCTTAACAAAAAGCACATCACTTTTTTTGGATGTCTTAATTCATTATATGCGTAGTTTTGTTTCCCATCTTTTTGTTATTTGCTTTTATAAATGTGATATATATTTGAGTTAGTCTAATATTTCCCTATCAAGTAAACTATCCCTTTTTAGTTAACTATACACCGATCAAGGGCGGAGTTAGATTCAATTTTAAAGATGGAATAAAATTAATTTTACAATAAAAATAAATAAATTTTTAAAGGATTAAATTAAAATTTATACACAATTTATAAAAAAAATTTAAAGTTTTGGATTCATTTCTCTCTTCTATTGCATGAGTCTCAAACCCCTTACACAAAGACGTTGCTAAATTTTGAGACTTTTATTCACCGATGTTTAAGTCATCAATAATCGTCACTAAATTTTGGTGCCACCTTAATACTAATTAGTCCATAGTAATATTATCGTCGTGTAGTATTTACCGACGACCGTCGATAAGTATTTTGTTTTTAAATTTTATAAATAGATAAATTAATTATTGACATATCCAGACTGTTAATAATATAAATTAAATTTTAATACAAAAATAATTCTACTGACGGGTTGATTGTCAATAAATATTAATTTTATAAAAAAATAAATATATATTTACTTTTACAAATTAATTATTTAACATTGTTTTATAGCGGCTATTAAATTAAATTCTAACATATATAGTTTTATAACGTCTTATTTTATCAAAGGTTCTGCTGTTGGTTTAATTAAATTAATTATTGTTCACTACATCTTAATTTACAAACGGCTAAATTATCATTATTGTTTTATTATATAAATGGCTTGAAACTGTTAGTAATATCAATCGAAAATTTTCAACGTACATTTTATCAACGTATTTTTATCGACGGTATGACCGTCGTTATAACCATCAGTATAAATAGTCGGTTTTGTATTGGTTTAACTCAAAATTGAAACATGAATATACTTTTGATGAACAATAAAAGCATAAAGAGAGCAACTTAGAAATTGAAAAATTAGTTGAGGAAGAGAGCTGTCAAATATATGGAAAATGCTAGAACTTAAATATTCATATATAATAAACGGACGTAATTGTTGACCTTCAAATTATCAAATATAAGGGTGTAATGTTTTAAGTCTCATCTATATATGCAAAAATTATATTAGTCAAATATATAATTCAAATAATCAAATATAGGAATAATTTTTCTAACCGATCAGTTAGTCATTCGAATTGGACTGTCTCTTAAAATCGAGTCTATGCCAATTTATTACTCCTCAAAAAAATATTCGAGTAAGATATAAAGAAGATGTATTATTCTCCACATATAAGTTATTTTTTTATACAAATTTATACAAGTTATTTATATTTATGTGTGTGCGTTTTTTTTTCGTGCCGCTACTACCTTCTCCTCCTCCTCCTTCGTTATTTTTCTCTTTCGTTATTGTCATCACCAATATTACCTCTTCCTTCTCTTCTTTCTTCTTTTTTCATTGGAATTTCTTCTCCTCCTTTCTTTTTCTCTATCATCAGTTATCTCATTATTGAAGATAAAACATAATTCAAATTCAGATTGTCAATTGAACGAAAACGAAATTGATTATTGTTTTGAATTCAATCAAGTGGGTGAGGTGTGGTTCTATTCTAGTTAATGTTTTCGTTAGTAGTTTATGATTCTGTAGGTGAATAATATCTTTGTTTGTAAAAAATTGTTGTTTATCGTTGATAGTTTGAATTGAATATAATGTAAAAGTTTTGCATTAAAGAAAATAATTTTTTATATTTGCAACAAATTTGGGTGTAACACGAATATATTGAATGTATTGTTTAGAATTTTTGGTGTATGCGTGCTGATAAGTTCTGCATAATTCAAAACTCTTATTCTTCTCCTCCTCAACTTCTGCTTCTTCTTCTTTTTCATCATTATCATCATCTTCTTCTTCTTTTTTCTTATTCATCTTTTTTATTCTTATTTTATCTTCTCAAGTTTCTTTTTATTTTATTCTCTTAGCAAGAATAAAAACAAAAAAAATCAAATAAAAAAAAAAAGAAAAAACACATAATGGTACAAAATTTTTTAGAAGGGGATGAACTTATATTCATTCAACTAAAAAAAATGAAATAAGAAAAAAAAACACAACATTTTTCTATATTTGTAGCAATTTTTGGTGTAACACACGTTATTTTAACTTATAATTTGCCATTTTAACTTCTAATTACTAGTTTTCTTTATTCTTTTTTATTTGTCGTTATTATTGTTTAGTATTTGACAAATTAGTATATACTATTAATTAGATCCATATATGATAATGTATATACACACAAAACTCAACTTTTATTAGCCAGAATTAACTCATTCTTTCGATTAAGTAATTATCAAAAGTTTAAATTTTATTTTTTGGATGTAATAATTTATTAATTAATTAAATTTTATTTTAAATAAAAATGAGATACGAATTAATTCTTAGCATAGGTTAAGAGATGTTCTTAGAAATAAAAAATATATACACACAAAAATATTTCTATATAAATTATATTAAGTTATATTGATATAAAAATGTATCAAAATGATAGTGATAATATTAAGAAAAATAATAGAGAAAGAATAACATAGAGCTTTAATTTTATCAACTCAAAATTCCTCAAAGGAATTAGTAATTATTGCATGGAAATTGCTGCTTAGCTATTTGAAATTTCAAAATGGCAAATTATTTTCTTATAATCTCATCTATCTGAAGCTGAAAACGATCCCAAACTATTTTTTTCCCCCGATCCATTGTTGTTATGATAGCAGCATGTGGGCACCCATGAGTTTTGGCATTCTAGATTCATATCTTTTTTGATACGCCAAAACAAGACAAAAGAAAGAAACCAATGAAATTAAAACAAAAAGCAACACGACAATCACTGCATTATTAACTTAAATTATCCACAAATATAGCAACATTACGTAAACCAACTCAAATTGACGCATTATTATGCAAATTAATTACTATCAACTTAAAAGGGAAAATGGGAAGAACAAAACCTACCTCATAATTGTTTTTTTTTTTTTAATAAACAAGCTCAATATAATAAAATAGAGCGATAAAAACAAAGAGATTCGGAGATCAAAAGACAACAAAAATAACCTGAACATAATTGTTATTGTTATTTTTGGCATTGTCATTAAAAACAAAAAGGATCCACACTACTCCACTCTCTATAATTGGTCATAAATTTGTGAAACACCTTTTGTACACCGACTTTCATGTTATTAAACATTTGCCCGTTCCTCTCAAGCCAAACGCTCCATATAACTGCAAAAAAATATATGAGCCACTTGTTGCGTTCCTCTTTCTTGCTAGTGACACATGTCCAACTCTCAAAATATTCTTTCAGTGAACCAGAAATAGACCATAGCCTCCCAAAATCAGAAAACCATTCACACCACACTTGCCAGGTAAACTCATAACCAAGAAATAAGTGGTGAACATGTTCAACATCTTTTTTATACAAAACACACATGTTATCACTGTGACTAAAAATTCCGAGTCTATGCAATCTCTCTTTAGTATTTATTCTTCCTATCAAAACAAACTAGATAAATAACTCCACACGTGGTGGAACCAAACCTTTCCATATGATTTTGGTGAAGCTGTAGCTGGTGATATCCCCTGGTAGGATTTTTGACTGCATCATCTGCACAAAAGAGTTAGTTGGAAAAATGCCTTCCTTGTCAAACTTTCATACAACTCTATCTTGCGTATCACATGCTATCTTTACAGGCCTTAAAGTCTCATGCAATTGATGATCCATTAAATCGAACTCGTATTGGTATAATTCTCGCCTCCACTGGAAGTTCTAAATCCACTCTAACCCATCCCAAAATTCACAATCCCCTATAACAGATCTTGTTTGGTTTGAAACAGAGAAAAGCCTCGGAACACTCATCGTTAGTAAACCACTTTGTAACCAAACGTCTTCCCAGAATCGACAACCCAACAATCATCTTATCTTTCACATTATGGTCCTTGAACTGCAGCTGACAGATATCCTTCCATGGACCTCTTCTACTAGGCAATGTCTAAGCTGACAACATCATATTGGGGTTCAAGTTATGACAAGAGCATACAACCTTCTTCCATAATGGACACTCCTCTTTTGAGAAACGCCACCACCACTTGAAGAGGAGAGCTGTGTTCCTCACCACAGCATCACCCACCCAAATCCACCCAACTTTTTAGGAGCCTGAACCACTGTCCACTTGACAAGTGCCATACTATTCCTGCCTTCCTCCTTGCTCCAAAAGAATTTTTTCTGCAGCGAAATCAACTTTTCTGCTACTGCCTTCGTCATCTTATACAAACTCAAATAATACACTGGCAAGCTATTCAACACGGATTTAATAAGGACTAACTTATCCATTTTGTTAAGGACTTTTTTCTTCCACAGACTAAACTTCTCCTCGACCTTATCAATTATTGGCTTCCAGGTGTTGACCCTCCTTGGGTTCGCTCCTAAATAAATGCTAAGATATCTTACTGGAAGGTTAGCCTCCTTATATCCAAATAGGTGACACATAGTGTAAGTCTATAGTTGTTCACAATTAATGGGGATCAAATTGGATTTATCGAAGTTTATACTTAACCCCGACATCATCTCAAGAATCTCAGCAATCTGGCATAGTTTCTGATGGTGTCCTCCTCCGGTGGGCAGAACAATATAGTGTCATCTGCAAACTGGAAATGTGACAACTTTATATTATCTTTGCCAACCAACAAAGGCGAAATACGTCTCTTTCTGACTGCCTCCCCTACCATCTTATGCACAACATCAGCAATAAGAATAAACAAAAATAGAGACAATGGATCACCTTGTCTAAATCCCCTCTCCATCTTAAATGGTTTAGTTGGTGAACCATTTATCAAAATCGACATCGAAGCTATACCAACACACTCCTTCACCCATTCCCTCCACCTCCGACCTCATAATTGTAGTGCCCACTGTTTTACTAATTTAATTTTATCTTTCAATTTTCAATTAATTTAATTTGATATTTAAATTTAGAACTCCGCTAGATAATTAACACTCAGTCAGTCAACTACTAGCCAATTTATCATTAATTGATAAATTCTAATTTTTTATATTATCATTAACTAATAATTATTCCATTTTATTTTTAAAAAATATATACAATTAATAATTATTAATTATAGTAGTTTAAAATTAATTGATTAGGAGTTATTTACCTATACTTTTCTTTAAATTTAACATTGTATATTAAGTTAGCCCTTCAATGTCAGCATTACAAATGGAATGTTGATCTGGATTAACATCGGCTAAGCTTTATTAATGGAAACTATTTTTCATTTTCATAGTAAATAAGGCTAGCACTACAAGAAAATCATCGAATACTGTTGGATTTGCGTTGGTTTTGCCTAAAACATTTGTCAATAACTTATTTGTCGTCGGATTTAACGGCAAAATAAATTCGACGGTATAAACCCCATCAGTAAATAGTTACCGACGGATTTTTAGCGTCTGACGTTAATTTTTGTTGGAATTAACGACGGAATATTAGGTGGTAAGATAACACAATCTTATAAAAGTTACCATCGGATTAATCCGACGGTAATATTGGCGCCATGCTATAAGTATCAACACTATTTTATAGTAAGATGAATCCGACGATAATGCCGACGGAAATATTTTTGGAGATTTAAAAAAATTACTGTTACCGTGAGTAAATTCGGACGGTAATGCTTATAGTAGTATTTTTTATTTTTTTGCATAATCATTTTCCATCCATTTATAGTATACTCTGATAATAGCATAATTGAAACAGTACTTTAAACTTGATGTGAAATATCAAACATACAAAGTAAAAATACGGAATGATGGTAATTGATATATCTGAAATAAGTTAATTATATTACATTCTTCTCAAAGTTTGGTAAAGAATTATACATATCATAGAACTATATTTATATTAATCCTATTCAGATTCATCATCTTCTTCCTCTAGTTCATCATCCTCCTCCTCTGAGGTAGTTTCTTGATCATCGAACTCGTCTTCCTCTTCTTCTTCGTCGTCGACCCTGTCTTCTTGAAGATCGTCGTCTTGTTGTGGTAATGTGTCCTCATATATTCCAAGGTCAATGATATCATCATCCATAACAGTCGAGCTAAGGGTATATGAGTGAGTATAAATAGGAAAGTTAGTAATAGGTTTAAACTAACCTTCATTCTGTTACTTCAATTTTGTTTTCCCTTATTGGTACCCGTTATCCTCTGTGCATAAATGGTGCTGTATTTCAATCCAAGAGTAGGTACAGTACTTTATCTTAGTGAATGAAATTTGATTCTATTTTCTTTTTGGTTCTATTTTCTATGTCAAAGCATGAACTCATCTTCATGCAACTAGTTCTTGTTTTCAATTTAACTATTAACATGGTATACAGAGCCTGAAGATCCTGTTTTTTTCTAAAAATTGTTCACTTCTTTTTTTTTCTCTTTCCCCTTTCTTCTCCCCTGTCTATCACTCTTTTTGTTGAATTTTTTTCTCTTCTTTTGGATTCAATCATGTCAATCACCCTATCCGAATCATCCACAAAGAAATCCATCTCACCAGTTTCTGAGAAGCTGGATAAAAATAATTATAATACGTGGAGACATCAGGTGTTGCTTACAATTCAAAACCTAAATCTTAAAGATCATCTTTACCAAGTAAAAATTCCACAACAATATGAAGAAGATGCTGCCAAGAAGACAAGAACTGAAACTGAAGCCTTCAAACAATGGAGACTTGATGATCTTACCATATCAACTTGGAATCTTACATCAGTCACCAAGCCAGTCAAATAGAATATTCTTCATTGCCATCAATTTCAAGAAGTTTGGAACACACTCAATGATTATTTCTCTAAAACTTCAGCAACCAGAATTCAAAGCTTGCAAACTCAATTGAAATGTGTAAAACAAAAACTAGCTCCATACAAGATTACCTTTCACCAATCCAAGGTTTGGTTGATTCTCTATAATCGATTGGATATTAGATTCAACAAGATGATCATATCTTGGCCATTCTTGATGGATTACCTGAGGAGTATATAGTCTTCAACACTTCTATACTATTAAAACTATCCACTTATAAAGTTTCTGAAGTTGAATCCTTTCTCAAAGCCTCTGATGACATGTTGGAAAGATACAAGAAACCATACGGTGGCATCCCCATGGCTAATCTAGCACAAACACATCCCCGACTTACCTTTCCATCTAATCAGGGTTCCTGGTCTGGACGAGGCAGAGGTGGTCGGTCCTCTTCTCAGGGAAATCGACATCAGTGCCAGCTTTGTGGGCATGTAGGTCATGTGGTTCAAACCTGTTTCCATTGATTTGACCCCAATTTTCAAGCCTATGGAACTGGTTCCTCTTCCGCCCAACCTATCTATCCTTACTCTATCACCCAGCCACCACCACCATCATCCCAATTTCATCAACCACACACCTACTTCTCCAACCCTAACCTTAATCAAGATTCGGTCTGGCACCCAAATTCGGGAGCAAAGCCACCATGTGACTGACAAACCCCAATTTGACGGTTTATCTTGTATTGAATTTAGGGGATTTTATCACCTTTTACCCACATTTATTCAATGAAATAACATGGTTTTGTATATTCTCCTTTAATTGTGCTTAAGAGTGAAAACATACTTTTTAGGTCTTAAAATAGCTAAATCTAATTCTCCTTGATTCCATTAGATGCCTTGATATGTTTGTTAAGTGATTTAAGGTTTATGAGGCAAAGATTGGATCAAGGGAATGAAGAAAGAAGCATGAAAAGTTGGAGAACTCATGAAGAAATGAAAGAACCGGAAAGCTGTCAAGCCGACCTCTTCGCACTTAAACGACCATAACTTGAGCTACAGAGGTCCAAATGATGCGGTTTCAGTTGGGTTAGAAAGCTAACATCCGGGGCTTCGAAACGATATAAGATTTGCCATAGTTGCCATACGTATGGTGGCGCGCACGCGCAAAGTACGCACACGCGCCGTTGCTGCCACCTAGTTCACTTAAAGCAACATGTGGCCAGCGATTTTAGAAGCCTTGTGGGCCCAATCCAACTCATTTCTGATGCTATTTAAGCCAAGGATTGAAGGGGAATCAATATACTTTTGATACTTTAGATGTTAGTTACCATTAGTTCATTTCCACACATTAGGATTAGTTTAGAAGTAGTTTCTAGAGAGAGAAGCTCTCACTTCTCTCTAGAATTAGGATTAGGATTAGGATTAGTTCTTAGATCTAGGTTTTAATCTTTGCTTTCTTCTACTTCTACATTTCAATTCTTTGTTGTTAGATTCATCTTCTTCTACTCTTTTGTTGTAATTTCCTTTATATTGTTCTTACATTTTGTTGTAGATCTAGTATTGTTCCTTCCATTTCCTTTCAATTCAATAAGAGGTAATTCATAATAATTGTTCTTCTTTGCTTTTCCATTGTTAATCTCTTGCCTTTGTAGTTAGATCTCTCTTTAATTCTTGCAATTTATGTTGTTTACTTTTAGTGCCTTTTATGTGTTTGTTGAAATGCCTCTTCTAGATATAGTATAGATTTTGTTCCTCTTGGCCTAGGTAGAGTAATTAGTGACTCTTGAGTTATCTAATTCTTTTGTTGGTTGATAATTAGAAGTTGCTAATTGATTTGAATGCCTCTAAAGCTAGTCTTTCCTTTAGGAGTTGATTAGGACTTGAGGAATCAAATTGATTCATCCACTTGACTTTCCTCCATGGTTAGAGGTTAACTAAGTGGGAGCAATACACAATTCTCATCACAATTGAGAAGGATAACTAGGATAGAACTTCTAGTTCTCATACCTTGCCAAGAGCCTTTTATAGTTGTTAGTTTATTTTCATTGCCATTTACTTTCATGTCTCTTATCCAAAACCCCAAAACAACTCAAACCAATAACAAGACACTTTATTGTAATTCCTAGGGAGAACGACCCGAGGTCCAATACTTCGGTTTATAAATTTAGGGGTTTGTTTTAGTGACAAACAACTTTTTGTATGAAAGGATTAGCGATTGGTTTAGAGACTATACTTGCAACGAGAATTCATTTGTGAATTTCTAAACCGTCAAAAATCCATTCGTCAGTGACACCCGATTCCTTCAATCTACTTCATTCATTCCCTCGACACCGAATTCAAATCAATTGCTTATAGGTAACGACTAAGGTACGCAAATTCTTGCTCAAGAACAATCTATTCTTTGTGACAAAAACAATAAAATCCAGTTTTTGTTAAACAAATTACTTCATGTTTCTCATATTACACAGAATTTATTAAGTGTCTTTCAATTTGCTTTAGACAATAAGGTATATTTTGAATTCTATCCTTATAATTGTATTGTTTGTGACCAGGATTCTTGCCAAGTTCTTTTTCGAGGCAAAGCTAAAAATGGAATATATTACTTTGATAATATTTTTGTTCTTGTTTCTAATAGACCTTTGACAGATAGTTTTTTGCTTACCTCTGTTCCTTGTAATACAACTAATACAGAACCCCTGCTAAGACAGCCCTTGTAGCCCAAGGCAAGAAGAATGTAATCATTGACCTTTGGTATAAACGTCTGGGTCATAGTTCAATGCAAACTGTCATTTCGATTTCAAAAAAGTGTGGCATTTCTACTTCTTTTGAATATGGTCTTATACACATTTGTGAACACTGCACTATGGGCAAAATGCATCAATTGCCTTTTACTAAATCTGAATTTGTGTATAATGCTTCTTTAGATTTAGTTTTTGTTGATATTTGGGGACCAACCCCTATGCTTTCTGGAATAGATATAGGTACTATATATCATTTGTTGATGCTCATATGAAATATATTACTATTTTCTTGCTAAGCCATAAATCACAATCGTTACAAGCCTTGAAAATCTACAAGGAAACCCGACCTTGCTTTCTCGAACAACAAAGTCTCTCAATATTTGCATTCCCCTACAATTTAACATTGGAAGGCTATGAAACGGATCCTCAGATATGTGGCAGGTATAATTTCATCATGCATTCGATTTAAAAAATGTCCTAATTTTAGATTACATGGTTTTACAGATTCGGATTGGGCAGGGAATTTGGAAGACAGGAAATTGATCACTGGCTATTGTGTATACTTAGGAAGCAATCTTCTATCATGGAGAAGAAATAAGTAAGCCAAAGTTAGTCACAGTAGCACTAAAGCCGAATACAAGAGGATGGCAGCGGCTCAATCAAAATTGATATCTATCTAGCAACTCCTAAAGGTACTATGAGTCCAACAACTAATAGCACCAACAATATACTGTGATAATCAAAGTGCTTGTTTCTTGGATGCCAATCCCATACTTCATACAAGATGCAAGCATATGGAGATTGACTTGCACTGTCTCAGGGAAATAGTGAATAAAAAAGAGCTTTATGTCCTTTATATATCATCTATAGATTAAATTGGAGACGTGTTTACTAATAAACCACTTTCAGCATCATTATTCCATAAGTTCAGAGACAAACTTAGAGTGGTTCTTTAACCTACTGCTAAATTTGAGGGGGACTATGTGTGAGTATAAATAGAAAAGTTAGTTATAGGTTTAAACTAACCTTCATTCTGTTACTTCAATTCTGTTTTTCTTTATTGGTACCCATTATCCTCTATGTATAAATGGTGTTGTATTTCAGTCCAAGAGTACATACAATACTCTATCTCAGCGAATGATATTTGATTCTATTCCCTCTTTGGTTCTATTTTCTGTGTCAAGACATGAACTCATATTCATGCAACTAGTTCTTGTTTCCAGTTCAATTGTTAATAGGGTAATCGGCTCACCGGTATCAACCACTATTTTTGAAAGAGTTAGGTCATCAATCTGGTAAGGTTCCTGACCCTCTGTCCTATTATCAGACTCGATGTGGCTACTTGGCTTAGTCTTAACCACAACCACCCAACTAGACTTGCATGAATCCAAATAAGATAAAAAGTACACCTATCATGCATTTTGAGGTAGAATAAAAGGATCGTAGTGACTATATTTCCTAGTTACATTAACTTCAATGATATCATAGTCCTAGAATCATATTAAAACACACCACAGAATTCAACGAACAAGACAAAATTATTAAATTTTTTACAAAATTCGGCAGAGCATACCCTATAATTAGAATCTTCCACCAATTTCTACAAACCAAACAAGTTTTAAAACAAATTACACGAAATTTCGACAAAACTTTCCCTTAATTCAGAGACATCCATCAAATAAATATAGCAATTTTCACAGTGAAAACAGCTGCAAGCATAAATTAGAACAAACACAAATTCAATAACACATCAAATCCTAACCGTTCTAGTGTGCAACTCCTTATAACTCCACAATTTTTCAGCAAACAAGGATTTCGAGAAGGCACTTCTATGCGACCTTCTCCCACTTCCGTCCTAAAATGCTATCCTCAGAAAAGTAAGTCCAATATAAAACTTAAACAATTTATTATAGTTAGAGATAGAAACCTACCTGAAATACGGATGCACAGAATACGGAAGAAGCTAAATCCAATTAATCTTAGAGAAATAGCACCATCCTGATAAAAAAACTTATTAAACTCACAAGGTGAAACTAATTAATTCAACAAACTACACAAAGTCATCCAACAATGTCAAACACTCTTAATCTCACCCTATTTAACCTACCTTAACTTAATTATAATTTCTATTTACGTTAAATTAACATAAGAAATCTTAAGCATAAACTTCATTACCCTATTTTAATCAATAATTTGATAACAAAACCTTAGACTCAAAAAATCTAAAAAAACTAAAAATTCCAAACCAAACCCTAACCATAAACTCTATTACCATAATTTAATCAATAATGTGGTAAAATACCTAACCAAATCCTAAAGTCACAAAAAACTGTAATTTCCTCTGTCACGATCTCTCCTTCGGTGACGATCCCCTCCTGCGATGGCCTCCTCTGGCGACGTCTCCTCCAGCAACCTCCTCTTGCGACGATATCCTCCTATGATGTCTCCTCCAGCAAGTTCTCCTCTGGTGGCGATCTCCTCCAGCGGCGTCTCCTTCAGCGACAATCTCTTCTTGCAACGTTCTCCTATGATGGCAATTTCGTCTATCGAGCTACTGAGTTGCGAGTTTGTCCTCTAGCAGACTCACGAGGTAGGCTTTTCTTCCTCTTTTTCTTTGTTCTCTTGAAAATATTTTATTCTGATCGATTGTCTTAGAGTTGCGTTAGATTGGATAAAAAAATTTAATTAAATTGGTTTGTATCTAAGCATAGTAAGCAAAATATTTCTTATTCTTTATTCTCTGCATGTATGTACTTTAGTTTTTTGTTAAATTGCCATAAAAAAAAACACTTTAGAAATTGATTAAAAGAGATTGATGATGAAACCAAATATAATCTCAACTATTTCAAAACTCATGGTAATTAAATTGTTTTATCATCATCTCTTCATTGCTGTTTTAATGTGGCTCTAAGCTACTAGTACTTAAAACTTAAAAGGGTGATTAATTAGAGTGTTGGATTCATGTGTTCTGTGTCAAATATGTGATACTTTCTATCTTTGGGAATGGGAGAAATTAGAAGTTATTACTGTGCTCCTGCAGTCTCATTCTATTGTATTGGAGTGTGATCCTCTAATATTGCAATGTTTCTCTTTTCCTTTTTTTTTTAATTTGAATAAAGTGGTTGTTTTTATTTTGAATGACGATTTTTAGTACTATTTTGGTATTATAATTCCTCAAACACATTTGTATTATAATTTCCTATATATTACGTTTTTTGCATGTAATTTTTTATTTTTGTATTATAATTCCTTATTTTCAGATTTATTTTTTGACAATTCCAACAATTTGAGTGAAATTCTATTTAATAAAGATGTATAAAGTTTTGCTAATATAGTACTACTCTTTTTAATAATTTAATATCATCCTTTTTTTATTTTTTTATTATATTTAAAAATTATATTTTTTGTTATAGAAATTGTAGAAAAGAATGAGATTGTACTACTAAAAGTTTAAAAATAGATCTTTTGGAATGAACAATAAAAAAGCATGATTTTTTTTAAAGAATACTTTATATTTAACGACTATATATTAGGACATGTATGATTGAAAAATCATGTTATGTTTAATATTTTTTGAGTAATTACCTAAATCAGTCCCTGAGGATTTCAGAATCGGACATTTTAGTTCACAAGAAAAATTAATACACAGATTAATCCCCAAGGTTTTACTCCGGCAGACAATGCAAATCAGTCCCCAGTTCATTTTCCGGCAGTGTAATTACCTAGATCACTCCCCAGAGATTTTAAAAACGGACATTTTAGTCCCCAAGAAAAACTAATGTACAAATCAATCCCCAACGTTTCTCTCTGTTAGACATAATAGTCCCCTGTCCAAAAATAAAATAAAATAAAATAATTATTATTATTAATTGCACAATAATATTGTACTATATTTTTTGTATTTTTTGGATAAAAATAATGATAAATTTATTCATTAAATTCATATATATATATATATATTCACTCAATAATAATAATAATAATAATAATAATAATAATAATAAAATTACTAGAGATTATTTTACAAGAAATTTAAAGTTAAAATCATTTGATATGTTTGTATTTAATATAATCAAAAGACGGCGTATGTAAAAAAAAAATATGTTTGTATTAAAAAATATGTATTAAAGAAAATATTTTAATTTGGATTAATATTAAATACATATTTTTTAATACAAACATTTTTTAAAATATTACATCTTTTGATTATATTAAATATAAAAATATCAAATAGTTTTAATCTTGAATTTCTTATAAAATAATCTCTAATAATTTTATTGATTATTATTATTATTAATTAAAATCATTTGATATTTTTGTATTTAATATAATTAAAAGATGTACTATTATTAATTACATAATAATTATTATACCATGATTTTTTGTATTTTTTAAATAAAAATAATAATTTATTCATTAGATTCTTTTATATATATATATATATATATATATAGTCACTCAATAATAATAATAATAATAATAATAATAATAAATAAAACTATTAGAGATTATTTTACAAGAAATTTAAGGTTAAAACTATTTGATATTTTTATATTTAATATAATCAAAAGATGTAATATTTTAAAAAAATGTTTGTATTAAAAAAATATGTATTTAATATTAATCCAAATTAAAATATTTTCTTTTAATACATATTTTTTAATACAAACATATATATATATATATATTTTTTACCAAGGACATCTTTTGATTATATTAAATACAAAAATATCAAATGGTTTTAACTTTAAATTTCTTGTAAAATAATCTCTACTAATTTTATTATTATTATTATTATTATTATTATTATTATTATTATTATTATTATTATTATTATTATTATTATTATTATTATTGACACTATATATATATAAGAATTTAATAAATAAATTTATCATTATTTTTGTCCAAAAAATACAAAAAATATAGTACAATATTATTGTGCAATTAATAATAATAATTATTTTATTTTATTTTATTTTTGGACAGAGGACTATTATGTCTAACAAAGAGAAACGTTGGGGATTGATTTGTACATTAGTTTTTCTTGGGGACTAAAATGTCCGTTTTTAAAATCTCTGGGGACTGATATGGGTAATTACACTGCCGGAAAATGAACTGGGGACTGATTTGTCTGCCGGAGTAAAACCTTGGGGATTAATCTGTGTATTAATTTTCCTTGGGGACTAAAATGTCCGATTCTGAAATCCTTAGGGACTGATTTGGGTAATTACTCATTTTTTTTTTTTTGAGTTATGAATTTTGATTTTTAATGACTATATATGAATTATAAATATTAATGATATATTTGATGTTTTATTTATGGTTTAAAAATTTTTATTATTATGAAATTTTAAATAAAAATAGTTGGTTTAATACAGTCAAAATGGCAGTTTTAATGGCCATTTTATACGAACAAAAGTTATTATTTTAATACAATAAAAATAAAATAAAATGGTATTTTGAATAAGGTAAAAAAGACGATTAAAACTGTCATTTTAAACGACATAAAACTACTTTTTAATTTGGTAAAAACGACGGTTAAAATTACCATTTTAAATGAGAACAAATTACCATTTTAACGGATAAAAATAGTGATTTTAACTCTACTTTAAATGAAAAATTGTCATTTTATCTAGTAAAACGACGATTTTGACTGTCATTTTAAACATTAAAATTGTTATTTTAACTAGTAAAAATGACAATTTCAAACTGCCCTTTTAAACGAATAAAAAATCGTCATTTTATCTAGTAAAAATAGTGGTTTTGACCACTATTTTAAACGTTTAAAAAACTACCGTAATTTTTAAATAGCACTTTAAATTACGGCATTTTTGAAAAATGCCGTTCTTAAATATAATGGCGGTTAAAACTGTCGTAATTATAAAAAAAATTGCCATAATAACTAAAATTTTTTGTAATGCAAATTCTAAACCTTAAATTCTAATTCTAAACTCTATATTTTTTTATTCTAACATTTTACTTTTAATAGTGTGTGGTTAAATATTAACAAATAGTAATAATAACTTATTGATGACATGAAACTTTAATCAACAATACTATTCATATTATTAATTTTAAGAGGTTTGATGAATTAGTGATATTTAAAAATGAAGATCAAAATTTTTAATTTGAGTAGTTTAGTATTCTAAAAAATTAGAAAATAAATATATTTGAATTATATTTGATTTATGTGGCTAGTATAATTTTTTTTCTGAAACGTGTTAAATCACTAAAAAATGAGGAACATGAGCGGCAAATATAGCAAGAGGAATTCCAAAATATTGTGTTATGTTTCTCATACGTGTATCATACTTCTAAAACTAAAACAAATGCATAAAGCACTTTCTTCTTATAACGAAGTTTCTTAAAACAGCGTACTACCGTGTAAGGGGAGAGTAGTGTGTGTACTGAAAAAGGTATTCTAATACTTCAACTCAAACGTACATTAATTTATACGGTAATGATCATTACATGCTGATCCTAAATATCATAACTTATTTATACAAATAAAATAAATTAAATAAGAGTGGATATTTATATAATCAAATTAAAGATCAACATAAAAATAAAAATAAAAAATGAAAATAACTTATCTAAAAAATAAACATGTTGAATGTTTAATTTCTTAATTTTATTGATTCTCCATATTTCGGAGCTGGGTGAAAATAAAACTCCCGCAGAGTGAAATAAAGTGTGGACAAAGATAATGTGATCGATATTAAAAATTTTTGGGTACTAGTTGAATTGAGCGAAAATTTAGAGGAACTAAGTGTAAAATTAAATTAACAATTTACTCTCAAAATTTTTTTATCTTGATCTGGCCAAGTATATAACAAGAAAACTTCTAGACACAATATAAACAATAAGTTTTAAAGGTTGAGAGATAAGGATCGATCGAAAATATATACACACAGAATATATATTGGTTTAACCTCAGATACTTACATCCAATTTAAAAAAAAAAAGAAACTTATAAATTTTAATAATATTTTAAGTGTATAAAGAGATATTTTTTGCATTAAACATTATCAAACTAACACTTTGATTCAAATTGAACCGCAATTTGATGTAAGAACTTTAGATATTTTTTCTTCCAATCTTCTTAGGTCTTATAAGTAATTTATTATTTTTTATCAACTTAATAATTTTAGATATTATTTTTGTAAAAATTCTTAAGTTTAAAGAATGACTCAGATTGGCTCTTTAAATATTCTTTTCTTGAGTTATTTTACGAATAGATCATAATTTAAATTGAATACTCCATTAATTTTAAAATTTTAATATTCTTTCATGAAACTTGCTTAGACTAAATTTTAATTTGACTAAGATGGACTATTTCATCAATCTAATAACCTTAAATATTTTTTTATCTTCTCAATAAGTAAGACTTAAATTAGTAACCCACCAAACATTCGATATTCTTTCATTAAACATTATTAAGACTACAAATCACAACTGGCCAATTTATATAAAATCTTTGTGGAGAACATAGATTTAGAATTTGTATGCAGGAAGTAGAGAAGTTCAAAACTTAGCAATCTAAGCTCAAAAATCCTTCTTGGTTATGAGGTATTGTTCTAATGTGACTTTTAAGGAGTGTATTTTTTAATGAGTGAACTATTCTCGAAATTATAAGAATTGATCCATTATCCAAATTTTGGCCTACAATAACAACAATTTCGGAATCTAGTATAACTAGCAGAGATAACTTTTCTAAAATGACCTCTCCACTCAAACTATCATTATCCCCAATAAACTCGGATAACAATCAGTATGAACTCCGTCAAACTTGATACGGATAATGGAATACACAACAAACAATTAAATATATATACTAGCATAAAGCTAGTCAAAAAGTATGCGATTCATTCTAAGATTATTCTGAACTCTCTTACACTCATACTTACTTGAGCGTTAGAGTCCATTTTCAGGTACCCAACGCCGCCTCCTAGAAGAAGACGACGTTCCACTCTTTCTACTCTAAGAAAAACCAGTTTAAACACTAGCAGAACGAACTATCCTTGGAGACCTGCTTTCACATAGGAACAAAAATGTAATCTAAATAAAGATATACAATGTATGTCTTAGATTACAAACTATTTTTTCTTTTTTCCATAAGTAAAGGATTTATGGGATAAAGAGCACAATTTAAGAGGATATATTATTCATCTATTTTCTTTAACTCTACGTCACTTGATTTAGGTTTTATAGTCTTGTTTAAATAGTCTTGGTAGAATTTAAGAGCTATTGAAAACGTTTTGCAGTCACTGTCACATTGTTCCTCTAAAAATATGAAAAACAAGTGACGTGTTGCTTGTATATATGAATTTTTCTTTTTTCAACTTTTTGCATATGGAGCAGTGATGAGGTAGACTTGTAGTGTGTTCACTTATACTGAACTTTTGAGATTATTTTGCATTGAGTTTAAGCTATTTCACGTTTAGATTTGTCTAATTTTTTTATATTCCGTAAGAAATTTTTTTTTAATACATTGCACACTTAAAAAAAATTATATAACAATTAATGAAATAAATTATATTTAAATTTCTTAATCATTAAAAATCAATGAGATATTGTAAAATTAATAATTTTTTATGATGATAAAATAAGTATAACTTTAAGAATTTTATTGATTCTTTATATATATATATTAAACACTTAACTTAGTCCCAAAATATCAACATCCTAAAAATTTTTTGGACCGTGTTTGTTTTCTAGAACTTGGATCGGAATTGGAGAATTGGGATTGTGTATTGTATTTAGTGATTAAAGTCTGAAATTAAAATTTTAGTCTCAATATAAAATTTTGGTTTTCTTAATACATCTATAAAGTAAGAATATATTAGACTAAAATTTTTAAAAAATAAAACTAAAATTTTAATAATATTTTTTTAAAAAAATACTCTTATTTAATTTTTCTAATTCCAAATCTATTTTTCAATTTTTATATTTATCTTAAACTAAATATAATAAATACTAATATATAATTCAATCTTATATATTTTACACCAAACACAATACAAAAATTTATTTAGTCTCTATTTTATAGTTTCAATTTTCTTTTAAAACGTAACCTTAGTATTTAAAAGATATAATTTTTTTTAACATCATAACGTTTTTTATTCTTTTATAAATAATTCTATATGATTAGGTTTTACTAATAAGCATATTTTAAGAATACTTTTTAAGGATTTATCAATAATTTTTTATATAAAAAAAAAACTAAATTTTTTTAAATTTTTAGAATTTTCACTTTTTCACTGTATGTTTTTCCATTTTAAAGTCTCTAAAGAGCGTCCTTAACAAAGGCACATAATTAAGAGAGAAAGGCATTATTTTGATGGGAGCATTAAAGTAAGAAGAGGTGTCGTGGCATGTCTCATATCATGATTCATGAGTCTGAAGATGCCGACTCACAACTCAAGCATAGACAAAATCCGCAACAACTATTCCACCTTATCAAACAATTATGCGATGTACATACACAGAGTTGTTAATAAAATATAAAAATTAAGGGTGCAACGTGGGGTAATGATTTTTACAACTTACTTTAAAATAGAAGAGGCATCATGAAGTAGTGGCAAAATTAAAGGCACTAGATAGATATTGTACTGTCTCCTACTAAACAGTGTGAAGGAAGGAAGGGTATTCGGTTTTCAGTGGAAGAGAGAAAAAGGCAGAGAGAGAAGAAGAGTCCACTCCTGCTTTCAAAGATTTCCATGTCGGTATCGCACTCTACACTCCCACGTGTGCTGCAACATACGTACATACATACATACATTATGTTATACTACTTCCCTCTACATAAAATACCATAAAACTATTATTTTTCTAAAAATTTAGATCCATAAAAAAATTGAATAAATAGTAATATTTTTAATATATTTTTTTGAGGAAAAAAATTTATTTGAATTTTTGTATATAGAAATTTCATTTTTTATTAGTTTTATACTATTTTGTTTTCTTTTAAAAAGATAATAAAATTTAAATTTTAGATTTTTAATTCAATTATAAAATTTAAATAGTATGTTATAAAATTATTTTGAAAAAATAATAAAAAAAAGTATATAAATAGTTAATGATGATATTATATCTCTCTTAGTTTAGGAAAATGTTTGAGAGGAGGAGATTCACCATGTTGAGGTTGGACAAGGGATACAATATTTAGTGAGAATTAATAATAACGAGTATAAGTAGTACTTTATTCGTAAAATATTTTCCTTTTAATATAAAAGACTCGATCCTTATTATAGGCTCAATCCCAAAAATATCTCTAAAAAAACTTGCTTCAGTTTTAGATATGTAAAAAATTAAATTCTATAATTTCCTTTTCCTGGAAAAAATTAAAAATAATCACTTCATAAATCAAGATAAAGGATATTACCAATAATAATAATAATAATAATAATAATAATAATAATAATAATAATAATAATAAAAAATTATTATTATTATTGTTGTGGTCGTCGTCTATGTCAGTCTTTATCAAATTTTGCTTGGAATAAATTAGTCCTAACAAAAAAAAAATAGTCCTAACAAAAAAATATTGACAATTTTTTCTAATCTCTTAAAATATTATTAAAAATTATTTTTAATAAAACAAAATGATAAATTAGTCGTTTATATTTTAAAATATAGACAATTTAATTTCTCAAACAAACTAGTTGTAAGGAAATATAGGAATAAATTTTAGTCACTTTATAAAATTTAAAAGATAGATTGTCTTTTTATTTTATTAAGAACCAATATGTAAAATATTTTAAAATTTTGAAAACCAATTTCAAATTTTAATTCGTTTGAGATTGTCATATTACTACTCGTTTTTTTCAAATTTAAGTTAATAGGAAAGGCTAGACATATAAATTATTATATTTCTAAAATTTTAATAAAGTTACAATTAAGTTAACTGTATAATTGTGCAAATAATAATTTTTTGTTTAATTAATTGTTGGGCGTTAGAATAATTAATATAATTTGAATTATTTGTTATTTATTTTTTACAGTATCTTTTAATACAATTAATAAATTTAAATTTTTGTTTAAAAATTTATTGTTAAATAATAAATTATTACATATAAAAAATAGTATTCGAACTAATTAGACTTGCTCTGTAAATCATATTGTACATATTATTTAGACATTATTCGGATTATTTTTCTATTTTGCCTCGAGTGATTTATACAGCTGGGTTTTGCAACTTGACAATTGATGCGAGCTTTAACCCACACTATTAGGTGAATTAATTTAGCTGCTGATAATCAATCTACCTTTGGCTGCTTATAGCTAAGGAATACATACCCAATTAATCAATTAAGGATTTGAATTACCTATCACTATTTTGATAAAGTATACAAAATTATATAAAATTAAAGAGTAAATAAAGCTAAGCATATAAAAAAAATTATAATATTGTTTCATTAGTTAAAGGTAATTAATTTTTAAATGTATCATTTAAAAAATCATCTCAATATATAAATCTAATTGAATAACTATATAAAACTCTTTACATATTAGAGCATAAAAAATATATATATAAAGCATATACAGGTGATGTCCAATAATTTATTGTGAGAAGTTACTGTCAACCCTGAAAATCATTGTCCGAAGGCAAACTACAAGAGACACGGCCCTTATTTATGGCTTAATGGAAGCAAGCATATACTCTTATTAGCTGTGTAGTAACACCATCCATTTATATATATTTCCCCAATTTATTTCATATATTTTTAATAACAATAATAAATAAAATCAAGCTTTGATTAATTATTAATCCAATAGTTAATGATTTTTTTGTTGATTAATATTGCTCATAATAATTGATTATAAAAGAAGTACAGATCTCCCATTTTTAGACCCATCATGTAACTGTCTCATTCACATCTTGCGTCGCTAATCCCTTTCTAATAACTTCATGTCACCTCAGTTATAATTTAACAACGTTAAGTTTAAATTATAATTAGATTAATAATTTTAGATTAATATTTTCTTTTAAGAACAATTCAGCTAAAAGAAAAAAAATAATTTTTAAATAGTTAATATTAGTAAATTTTTTAATTATAAAATTATTTTTTTTAATTTTTATTTTTAAAGAATTTAAAATTTAAGATTAAAATTCTTAAAATTTAAAAATATTAATTAATATTAGCTGAAAAAATTGACTCCCTTTAAACTTAATTTTGAAGTATGGGGTGGCTTATTGAGTCACTAGTATATATTAAAAATAAATAAATAAAATTGCTAGGTAACCCACTACTATTATGTGTTATCCCCAAGACGGATCTATATTAAGGAATTTCTTGTTAATCTAAATGTATATATATTTGTTTGTATAATTATTACACTTTTTTCTTTAGCACATTTCAGTTCTTTAGGATTCACTATATAATCATTATTCAATGACATTATTTTGTGTCTTTTTTTATAACAGTAGTAAAATTCATCTGAAATCAAACAATCTAGTAACGCACATCTTTGATTAATAATAAAAAAATTATAAAATAAAACATATATATATATATATATATATATATATATATATATCTTCATTTCCAATTAGAGCAACTAATTAATTACGTGCTTGCCCATTTCATTTAATTTACTTAGAACGAGTGATACCTTCAATTAGTACTTAATAATTTTTTGCATGGGATAAACTAGATATAAAAGAGTTTAATTAGATTGCTAATTTTTTTCAATTAATATTAATTAATTTAAAAAAAATATTTATTTTAAATTTTACTTTTTTAAAAAATAAGAGTTTAAAAACTCATTTTATAATAAAAAATTAATTAATATTAACTGATTAAAAACTGGTTATATGTATATATATATAATCAAGTAGTAAACAATATTCCATCCAAAAATAGTAGCTGTTATAAAATTTTAGCATGCATATATTAAACTCACATGAATAATTATAAGTTATGGTAATTTCACTAATTTATATCAAAATTCTAATTTCATGTGAATATATATATATATATATATATATATATATACTTTTGATTCTTGCATAATAATGTATACGATTTTCGATAACAATAATATTAAGTGTTTGTTTGTTTGTATGTGTGTGTGGAGTGGTAAGTAATAAGCAGATATATTTTTAATAATAAATAATACGTGTGTGTAAGGTAGAGGCCTACAAATACAAACAAAGATATAAAGGACAAAAAATTAAGCATCGGAGAATAGTGTGGTGAGGGGACCCAACAACTCAACGTACCCATGACGAATTATTAGGCAGACAAAGATACCATTATTCACCCAACATTCATAATATACCTTCTTCTTCCATCTATCTCTCTTCATATCCCAATATCTCATACAACTTACACACAATCTTATTTTATTAAATTCTTTAACTCACTATGTGTATGGTCGCAAATCTTATCACTTTGACTATATCATTATGTAATACATAATCAAAGTCTGCTATTTGTGCGATAGTGTATTTATTAGATTATCGGTACGTTTGTTTCTTATTTTTCTCCTTTAAAATAGGCATTTTATTATTTAAATTTTCTATATGACGAGAAAAGCAGAAGATAAGCTTTTACAAAAGTATTATTTAAATTTCGAATGAATTATTAAAATGGTATTTGAAAGTTTATATTGTTGATAAAAATAATTTAAAAGATGTTAAAATATAACAAAAAAAATCTAGATATTAAATATATTATATATTTTAAAAAAAATTAAAAATTAAATTTTGATACAATTTTTTTGTAAACATTATTAGAAAAATAAGATTTGTTTTATTCTTAAACTTTGGTAATTTTATGTTAAATGAATTTTTAGAAAAAATTTTTTATTGTAAATAACCACAATATTTTAGAAAATAAGAAAGAACATGTAGAGATCAAATTTTTTTCGAATTATTTTGTGCGCGTGCTTTTTAAATATTTTCAAATCATTTAGAAATTGTTTCTTTAATAACATCTTTTAGGAATTTTTTTGTCAACACTTAAATCTTTCGAGTATTGAATTGGTAATTAACTCTTAAATTTTTAAAGTATCATGATACTATTTCTTTCAAAAACTTAAACTACAACAACAACAACAACAAAGCCTTGTCCCACTAAGTGGGGTCGGCTACATGAATCAAACGACGCCATTGTGCTCTGTCATGTATCATGTCTACAGAGAGACCGTTTACATGTAGATCTCGTTTGACCACCTCACGGATGGTCTTCTTAGGTCTTCCTCTGCCTTTCGCTCTTTGTCCATCTTCCATCTCATCCACCCTCCTGACTCGGTCTTCTTCCCACATGTCCAAACCACCTGAGACGCGATTCAACCATCTTTTCCACAATGGGTGCTACTCCAACTCTCTCCCTTATATCTTCATTCCTTATTTTATCAAATCGCGTATGACCACTCATCCATCTCAACATCTTCATCTCTGCCACACTCAGCTTATGTTCGTGCTCCCCTTTAGCCGCCCAACACTCCGTACCATACAGCATAGCCGGTCTTATAGCGGTGCGATAGAATTTACCTTTAAGTTTTAAAGGCACTTTTTTGTCGCATATAAAACCAGATGCACTCCGCCATTTTGACCAACCTGCTTGGATCCTATGATTTACATCCTGTTCAATCTCTCCATTATCCTGTATGATGCACCCAAGATACTTAAAACTTTTAACTTTTCGTAGGATGTTTTCTCCAATCTTCACCTCTATATTGGAGTTTTCCCTTCTCAGACTGAACTTACATTCCATATATTCCGTCTTGTTACGGCTTATGCGCAGACCATACACTTCTAGAGCTTCTCTCCATAACTCAAACTTCTTATTTAGGTCTTCCCTTGACTCTCCCATAAGGACGATATCATCGGCAAAAAGCATGCACCATGACACAGGCTCTTGGATGTGCTCTGTGAGTACTTCCAAGACTAATGTGAAAAGGTATGGACTTAAGGATGATCCCTGGTGTAATCCTATACCAATAGGAAATTCCTCTGTCACACCACCTTGAGTCTTCACACTAGTTGTGGCCCCATCATACATGTCTTTAATTGCCCGAATATATGCGATCCTTACTCTCCTCTTTTCTAAAACCTTCCATAAGACCTCCCTTGGTACCCTATCATACGTTTTTTCCAAATTAATAAACACCATGTGCAGATCCCTTTTATTACTACGATACCTCTCCATCATCCTTCTTAATAGGTATATCGCTTCAGTGGTAGATCTGCCTGGCATAAATCCAAATTGGTTCTCTGTTACTTGTGTCTCTTTTCTCAACCTCCGTTCTATCACCCTTTTCCCATAACTTCATAGTATGACTCATAAGCTTAATCCCTCTATAGTTTCCCCAACTTTGTATATCCCCCTTATTCTTGTAGATAGGTACCAAGGTGCTCTTTCTCCACTCATCAGGCATCTTCTTTGTCCTTAAAATCTCATTAAAAAGCTTGGTTAACCAGTTGATGCCTTTTCCTCCAAGACCCTTCCAAACCTCAATCGGGATATTATCAGGTCCTACTGCCCTGCCATTTTTCATCTGCTTTAGAGCCTATTTTACCTCGAAGTCTCGAATCCTTCGATAGTAGTCAAAGTTTTGATCTTCTTCCCTTGTGCATAATCGACCAAGGCTCGGAAGAGTCTTCTGTCCCTCATTAAATAACTCGTAGAAGTAGCTCTTCCACCTTTCATTAATCTTCTCCTCTTGAGCCAACACATCTCCATCCTTATCCTTTATGCACTTAACCTGATCCAAATCTCTCGTTCTTCTTTCCCGACTTTTTGCGATTCTATATATACATTTTTCTCCTTCTTTCGTGCCCAAAGACTGGTAGAGACCCTCATATGCTCTTGTCCTTGCTTCACTTACAGCCACTTTTGTCTCTTTCTTAGCCACCTTATATTTTTCCCAGTTATCTGCATTGCGGCATAAAGACCACTCTTTAAAGCATTCCCTTTTTATCTTTATCTTTTCTTGTATACTCGCATTCCACCACCAGGACTCTTTGTCTCTTGGTCCTATTCCTTTAGATTCACCAAAACTTTCTTTTGCTGTTCTTCTAATAACTTCTGCCATCTCCCTCCACATCTCTTCCGCGCTTCCATTCCCATCCCACTTTGCCTCTTCTCCTACCCGTCTTAGGAAGCTTCTTTGTTCCTCACCTTTCATCCGCCACCACCTCGTCCTTGGGTTCTTCGTGTGATGTCTTTTCCTCAACTTTTGCTCAACGCAAAAATCCATGACGAGCACCCTATGTTGTGTTGTCAAACTCTCTCCCGGGATAATTTTACAGTTAATGCAAAATTTCTGGTCGACTCTCCTCAACAAGAAGAAGTCGATTTGAGAGCTTGTCATGCCACTCTTATAGGTTATAAGATGTTCGTCTCTCTTTTTAAAACATGTATTTGCGATGAGAAGATCAAAAGTTGAGGAAAAGTCCAAAATAGTTTTACCCTCGGCATTGATCACCCCGAAACCATGGCCTCCGTGAATACTCCCATATCCAGTCACTTCTCTCCCAACATGGCCATTTAAATCTCCTCCTAAGAAAATTTTATCTCCCAAAGGTATGCCTTGAACCAAACTCTCTAGATCCTCCCAAAACCTTATCTTGTGTTGTTCGTCCGAACCCACTTGCGGTGCATAGGCGCTAATCACATGGAAAGCACCTCCCTCCACCACAAGTTTGATAGAGATGATCCGATCTCCCACCCTCTTGACATCCACTACGTCCTTCTTCCACTGCTTATCCACAATTATTCCAACCCCATTCCTATTCTTCACCTTTCCTGTATACCAAAGTTTGAAACCAAAAGTATCCAACTCCCTAGCCTTTGCACCAACCCATTTCGTTTCTTGTAGGCACATAATGTTAATCTTCCTCCTTGTCATGGTGTCCACCACCTCCATGGACTTTCCTGTTAGAGTGCATATGTTCCATGTCCCAAATCTCAACCTTCTGTCGCTTCGACCTTTACCTTTTCCTTTGTGAACCAGCTTATTTACCCTCGTCCGTTCACGAAAACGCGAGAACCCTTGCTCATTTAACACTACATCCGGGCACCGATGCAGCGGCTCTTGCTTCGACACCGTACTCGAGCCATACGGCGCGTTGCTTCCGGGCAACGACCTAGCTTTAGCGCAATAATGTCTTTGATTCATGTCATGGGGGTTCGGCTATATTTTTATGTTGGTTGCCGAAGACCTAACACAACCCTCCTCCTTTATCCGGACTTGGGATCGACTATGTACCGCAAGTGTAACATAGGCGGAATTTTTCAAAAACTTAAACTGATAAGAGAAATCTGTATGAATAATTGTATCTCTAATACGTCCTTTCCAACAAAAGCCTCTTTTGAGTTTGTTTAACTTTTGGTAAGTATTCTTTTCTTATTTTATTTGTCTTATACATTTTTTTTAGCTTTTTAAAAATCGAACTCTAAATCTTTTAAATATAAAATTTTAATTTCATGTCATGATACTATTTTTTAACACAAAGAAAGTGAAGAATTGATTTTTTTTATTTTTTAAAATTTTGACAATTTTATACAATTTAAAACTAGTTCTTGTCAAAGTAGTATCATAAAATTAAGTACCTCTTCCAAAAGTTTAAATCAATAAAAAAATACATAAATAATTATATATCTAATACGTTTCTTTAAGTAAGATATTTTTTTAATTTGTTTACATTTTTATACAAGCTTTATTTTTTATTTACCTTATGTTTTTATTTATTTTTTAAAAAAATAATAAAAATCAAATTCTAAACCGTTTGATTATAGAAACGGTAGTATTCAATTATAAAATTATTTTTTAAAAAAATTTAGATTAATATAAAGAGATACATAAGTTATTATATTTTTATCTTAAAAAATGTAGCAAAAGAGAAGGAGAGAGAATTTACACCGAGTTAATCATAATATTTTTATTAATGATAAAATCTATCTATAACAACTATGAATTATAATTCGTAATATATATATGTCTCACTAGGCTAATCGCAGAATCTAGTGTACTAAGAGAATAATATCAGAAATAACATAATTTTGTTTTGTTTTTACCCAAAAAGAAAACATAATTTTGTTATAACACAATAGCATGGTAATTTGTGCTTCTTCCATTTTTATTTGTACCGGAAATATTTTTTAACTTAAAATTATTACTTTAGATTATAATGTGTTTTTCAATTTTTACCTAAATATAATTATTTTTAAGGAAATTTTTTTTATAAAATTTAAAAAAAGTCTTTTTTTTTTCAAAGTTCCCAAACATGTTAACCTCTACTCATTTCCTCAGCTTGGCTTGTTGTATCACTGTATATTTGGAACTATTATTGAAATTGAAATTTTGATACAATATATATAATTGTATATCGATCAAGAAATCATTTATATCAAAAGTTAAAATTATTAGATAAAAACATATTAACGGTTACATCTAATTCATTCTTTTAAGTAAAAAATTTTTTGGAGGCTTAAAACATAAATTTGTGTATAAACTTTTCTTTTTCTATTTTTTTATTTTATGTTTTTTCTTTTAAGAATAGCTAAGATCAAATTTTACATTTTTTATTATAAAAACTGTCATGACATTATTTTTTTAAAAAAAATGAGTCGATAAAAAATATATAAATACTTATATTTCTAAAAAAAAAAAACTCTATCAACCAAATATGTATGAATGATTATATGTAATAATAACTATATATTATATTGTTGGAATATTCCTCAAGCAGCAAGTTGAGTATGTAGTGTACACTAAGTAAATTACAAGAGTTCGTAGTTCATAGCCAAAGGAGGAGTATCCTAGATGTTTCTGGTGACAGTTATTAAGAGGTGTTATTAGTAAAATAATAAAATTTAAAATAGGCATGAATGTATGTTTCGGCAATTTTTAATTTTTTGGGTTAACGATAGCTAACTGTATAGAATAACAATAATGTGCAAAGAGAAATTTTATGTAGCCAATTTTTTTTTTATTTTATCTTATATTTGGATTAATACTGAAGGAAAAGCATTCAAATATGTTACGAGAAGTCGATTAAAATATTAACATCCATTTCAATTAGAAGGGTTTGCACTCATCTTTAAAAAAAAAAAACAAAAAGAAGAAAACTCTTAAAACTTATATATAATATTTTGAAAGAAAAAGTATAGGATTCAATTTTTAAGTAGTTAATATTAAGTATTTTTTATTATAAAATTATTTTTTAATCTTTATTTTTGACAAATTTTGAGTTTAGAGTTAGTTCAAATTTATGGTATAGAATTTAAAATTTTAAAAAGTTGGCTAAAGTTAACTGAACAAAGCTAGCTCCTAGTTGAATTTATTTTGAAATTTTAAAGCTCTTATTACATACTCTAGCAAACCCCTAATTGATTGTTTTGATCCAAATTTTACACTACAAAAATATTAAAATAAAAATTCTAAGAAGACTAAACCAAAGTTTGTACATAATTTATAAAAAATATTGAAGTTTAGGGGGTAAAGCATAAAACTAATTTCTCCATATATATCAATTTATTGTCTTGTTTCCTACAATCCACTTTCGTTCTCTTCTTTTTACATTTATGGAAAAAGAATTGCAGAGAAGAGATGTGAACACATGATCTCAAACACAAAATTAAACAAGCTAGTTGGCTCTATTCTCTGTTAATTAAACCTTCTTCTACAAGTTAATGCTGTTGTAATACATTATAATAATTCAAATCAATGTAAGGCTGCACATAGCATGAAAAAATTATAAATTAATTAATGGTCTCTACAAAGCATAATACTACTTTCCCGGTTCAATTTATTATCTTGTTGCACACACAGTCCATTTTTGTTTTCTTCTTCTAGAAAATATGAATAAAGAACTCTTTAATTTGTTTTGTCAAGAAAGACTTTTGCAAAATTAAAAATTAAAAATTAAAAAGGAAAACTTGGTGGGTCATTTTCTGTTAATTAAGTTTCTTACATTAATTTAATGCCTAGCTTTAATACAAGCTAAGTATAATTATTATTTCATATATATAAGGCTGGTCAGCATAATTAATTAATTAGGGTTTTTATGTTCTTGACCCCATCTCACTCTACCCTTTCTCATATTATCAAATTATAACTTTAAAAGCTTAGTGTAGTCATACTCATACGTATGAAAGTTAGGGTTATGTCTGCGCAGCTTGGATTAATGATTAAAAACATACTACAAAAGCAAAGCTGCTAAAGTTGGTAAACACTTGTTTAATTAACAATTATATATTATATTAATTCAATAATAATGAATGCAATATATAGGATGATGGGTTTGGATTCTCAAAACACATGCAAGTTACTTAAGAGCATGTACTTAGCAATCATCATTATTCCCAAGTGTTCACGATCCCGAATCCAAACATACTTTCCCCTACACCAATTAATTAAGTGCACACTTAATTTTTTTAATTTGGTTACTTAGTTAGCTACTTAATTAAGAAACAAATAAATGATAAATGCTAAGTACGTTATGCCAACAAACAAGATCTCTCTCCCTCTAAAGGAGATTCATATCTTCCAATCAAACCCCACCCCCTTTTCTCTTTCTTTTCCTTCATTTCTAGAATATTATTATTATAACGTGCGTCACTTCATATATATTCATCATTACTTCATTCGATTATTTCACCCTTATTATATAAAGTTTCAAATTAAATGAACTATGTATCTACCTAGAGCCAAAGAAAGATATATAAATTGGGGGATGTAATTAAAGTATATCATAACTATATTTTATGTTACATGAGAGGTCATTGAAAAAAGGTCTCTACGCCTCAATGTGTTGCTCATGATTTAATTTTATATTTTATAGTTTGATTAATCTGTTGTACGTTTCTTTATATTTAATAGGTTAGTCATTTCGATTAATTTTTTTTTTTTGGGTGTCAAGTTAGTCATTTCATTTGTGTAAGCGTTAAAACCGCACATCAATTAATATATTATATAGTCAATTAAATTTTGAGAAAGTACAGAGAACAACGTTTTTTTTAACAATATAAATACTAAGTTTAAAAAATTAATTTTAATTTTTAAAATTTAAAATTTAAATTAATTAGATTTATTTATGTTTAGTGAACTTGAGATGTAGTCTATTATTCATAATGAAATTGTTAAATTTTACATTTCAAATTACTATCTAAATTTTAAATCAATCTCGCTACTAACAGAAATTTAGCCAACAATAAATTAACAAGTGTTTTTGAATTGCACTATATTTTTTAAATTATTATTAATTAGTGATTATTTAAATTTTATTTTTTTATAGGTACAAAATTAATAATTATTAATTGTAATTGTTTAAAGATGGCTGGTTAAGAATTGTTTATCAGCCTAAATAGGTAGAAATGCGTGAGAAAAGAATCTCCATCCCCATTTAAATAGAAAATCTTAAATATAAATTAATTTAATTTGATTCTAGTGTTTGAAATAAAAATATTTAAATTAGTAATTAATTCTATTGTTTTTTTTCAAAATCAATTCTAACTCAAATAGGTCCGATTTAAAATTTTATTCTATTGGGATTTCACTTAAAACTTAAAATATCTAAAATATCTTTATAATCTAATTCCTTCTTCTTAACTTTTTTCTCTCACTTTCTCTCAATGCCTCCCACATTTTAACACACACTCTCTCTTCTCTCACCATTTTCATTCTCTTTCCTTTTCTTTCCTTCTACTCACTTAATATAATATATAACTTTTTTTTAAAAGACTTACTATTTAGATCTAAAAAAAATTCACACATATAGATTTTATGTGTTTAATTTAGATTAAGAACACCAAACATTTGTCAATACGTCTGAACATTTTAAGTGAAGTTGTATCAATCATGACGCTAATAAAAAGTGACATAATTTTGTTTCTATTTTAATAACATAAATTAGTTGCTATAATTTACCGTTAATAACTAACTTTTTTTAACTTACTATGTCATTATTAAACCACTCAACAAGTTAATTTTTGATAGTTCATACTTGTTTTTTAGTTGTTGGTTTGTAGTTGAAATCAACCATAAAAAACTATTTATTTTTTTAATTAATAATAATATTTAAATTTTAATATTTTTAGATTAATCTATTTTTTTAAAAGCGGTGAACAAATTTTAGTTGAAAAATCTAATTGTTTTAATTAGTTCATATAATTTAATAAATAAATATATTTATTATTTAAATATAATATTTTATTAATAAAGGATAAAATTATTTATTATAAAATTTTAATTTATTTAATAAATATTTTAAATACTAAAATTTAATTTAATTCTAACTAAAATTTAATTTTTAATAGAATTCAGTTCAATTCTATAACATTTAAAGTTTTTAAGCAAGCCATAAATGTATAAAAATGATATATATATATATATAAACCAACTAAAAATAAAACCTCAGTATTAGGCTCGCTAAATTTAGAAACAATATTACGTGTATCGAAAATCAGTTATAAAAATATGTATTAATGTATAAATATATTATTTAATTTATTTTTAATATATATTTTATATTTTAATATATATTTTATATAAATAACTAATTTAATAGCTGATTTTGTATGTATATAAACATAATTGCTAAACTTGAGCCAATTCATATCCTTCAAAATTGTTTTTAAATGGAGTTAGAGCTACATGTTTGATCTTATACTATTATTTATATTTTGCCTTGTTATTATGATGAGATGTATATGTTAATATATTTTTTTTTGTATTTTTTTCATAATCTATAGATATACTATAATAATATAGATTATTTTTTAGGGTTATATGTATAAAAAAAATTAAAATTTGTCAAAAAAATAAATTTTGATATTATTTTAACTATGAAAATATGTTAATAAAAATTTTGTCAAAAATAGTATTTTTAACATATAAGTAATTGTGAAAAAAGCTTAAATCTTATTTTGATAAATATTGGCTGTCAAAAATAATTTATTAGAAAAATTTGAGAATATATTTTCTGTGATACTTATTAATCGTCAAAAATACTATTTATTTTGACATTTATTGATCATAAAAAATTCTCAACAAAAATTTTTAACAAAAAATGAGATAAATCTTGAAACTGAAGAATAAATTGAGATTTTGAAGATAAAAAATGAGTAGTATAATCCCAAACTGAGAGCAGTGTGATGCCAAAATTGACGGAGCCCAGAGAAAAAGAAGAATAGTGAAGTAAATTGAAAACAAATGAGTGTCAAAATTGAGGAATAATTTTCTACAGTCAAATTATTCATCTAGAAAATATAGAAAATTTGACATTTGTGATATTTGTCAAAAATATATATTAATTTTTATACTTAAATATGACTGTCAAAAAAAATGTTAAAATAGCCCTATTTTCTAGTAGTGATTACTGTTGCAAACAAACCAAGCAATCTCATGAGGACTATAAGTAAAATCAAAGTTACAAATAGTGATGCTAAATTTCTCAAACTATTATTGAAAGGATTGCTTAAAACTATAGAATTCTTTATGAAGAAGACAAACATTGTTAGAAAGACAGGAATACCTTGAAAGAGGTTTCATGTAGACTTTCATTTTAAATTATCATTAACAAAGATATTTTTCACACATTCATCCAATTGAGGGACCACTTTTGTAGTGCAGCAAATGGCAAGAAGAGATCGAATTGATATGAATCGAAAAACAAGAGCAATTTTTTTTTTTATAATCACTCTTAAGTAGTACATTCTTAAGCAACCAAATGTGCCTTATATATGTCAATAGAGCCTCAAAACAAATCTTGATCTTGTAGATCCATTTGCTTCCCACAATTTCTAATTAGTAGAAGAATCAACTAAGTTCTAAGTATGTATGTGCTTTATCTAATACAGATTGGATTGGTCTTCAAAAACAATAGTTACCAGTCAAATAAGTCTCTAAGTATTTGTATCCTTAGACAAGAAAATTCTATTTGAAAAGCATTTATTGCAGACCTATTTATTCCACTAAAATGCAATATTTTTAGTAGTTACAAAACGACATTATTTTACATGTTTGAATGGAGATCTCTTTATCTACTACTAACACGTGACATTTGTTATAAAATAAAAGATATATAAAATAAAGATGTATAAATAGAAGACTCTAGTATTTAAAATAATTAGCTCAATAATATATATATATATATATATATATATATATATATATATATATATAAATAAAGATAGAAAGTAGTATAAAAAGTAAAGAGAGATAATTGCATAAATATATATATAAAGATGGAAAGGAGTATAAAAAATAAAGAGAGAGATAATAGCATTTGCTTTTATTGTAGCTATGTGTATAAAAGGAGAGAGAATAATGTTTTGTTGTTGTGTGTATATTCCTTTTGCCCGTACATCCTTTTATAGGCATACAAAACTTGCTTTTTCAAACCTTATTAATGTTTTTTAACATAAAAACTTGTTCCTCTCAGTATAGGAAAGTTGAATTGCTCATTAATGGACATCCATTCTTATCCATAGCATCCTCGTCACAACACTCCCCCTTGGATGTCTATTTAGGATTATTGCCTCGTTAAAACCTTACTAAAGAAAAACCCAGTGGGAAAAAATCTTAGTGAAGGAAAAAAAAGTACAATATCCTTTAGTGATGGGGACTGCCTCATTAAAAACCTTGTTAAGAAAAACCCAATGAAAAAAAACTTGACCAAGGAAAAAAGAGTACAGTCTCCCCCTCTTGCTGACATTATTTAATGTCTCAAAATCGGCGCATCCCAATCTCATGTACCAATCTTTCAAAGGAGGATTTTGGGAGTGACTTTGTGAATAAATCTGCCAGATTGTCACTTGAACGGATCTGTTGGACATCAATTGTCTCTTGATTTTGAAGGTCATGAGTGAAGAAGAATTTGGGAGAAATATGCTTTGTTCTATCACCTTTGATGTATCCACCCTTAAGTTGAGCAATGCATGCTGTATTATCTTCAAACAGGACAGTTGGAGCTATCTTATAATCAATCAGTCCACATGATGACAGAATATATTGAATTAGACTCCTCAGCCAAAAACACTCGCGACTAGCTTCATGAATCGCCAGTATTTCAGCATGATTAGAGGAGGTTGCTGCTATCGTCTGTTTCGTGGACCTCCATGATATAGCTGTACCACCATATGTGAATAGGTATCTGGTTTGAGATCTCCCTTTATGTGGATCGGATAGGTATCCGGCATCTGCATAGCCAACTAGTTGTGATATGGATCCATAGGGATAAAACAATCCTATATCAACCGTTCCATGAAGATATCGAAAAATTTGTTTGATTCCACTCCAATGTCTTCTGGTTGGAGAGGAACTATACCTTGCTAGTAAATTCACCGCGAATGATATGTCAGGTCGCGTATTATTAGCAAGATACATTAGTGCTCCAATGGCACTAAGATATGGTACTTCAGGATCAAGAATATCTTCATTCTCTTCTTTAGGACGGAATTGATCCTTTTTCACATCCAAAGATCTTACGATCATTGGGGTACTTAATGGATGTGACTTATCCATATAAAATCTTTTCAAGATCTTCTCTGTGTATGTTGTTTGATGAATAAAGATCCCATTTTTTATATGCTCGATCTGCAGGCTGAGGCAAAATTTAGTTCTTCCAAGATCTTTCATCTCAAACTCTTCTTTTAGAGTTTTTATAATTGTTGGAATCTCTTCAGGAGTCCCAATGATATTTAAATAATCAACGTACACAGCAATTATAATGAATCCAGATGCAGATTTCTTTATGAAAACACACGGGTAGATATCATCATTCTTGAATCCGTTTTTGGCCAAATACTCAGTAAGACGATTATACCACATTCGTCCAGATTGTTTCAGACCATATAAAGATCTTTGCAATTTGACTGAGTATAACCCTTGCGAATATTCACTAGATGGTTTAGATATCTTTAGTCCTTCAGGGACTTTCATATAGATATCTCGATCTAATGAGCCGTATAAGTAGGCTGTTACCACATCCATTAAATGCATATGCAGTTTATGATATGCAGATAAACTGACCAAATAACGCAATGTTATCACATCCACTACAGGGAAATACGTTTCTTCATAATCTATACCGGGCCTTTGTGAAAAACCTTGTGCCACAAGTCGGGCTTTATAGCGCACAACTTCATTTTTCTCATTTCATTTTCTCACAAATACACACTTATATCCAACAGGTTTTACATCTTCAGGTGTACGGACTACAGGTCCAAAGACTTCACGTTTTGCAAGTGAGTCTAATTCAGCCTTCATGGCTTCTTTCCATTTTGGCCAATCATTCCTTTGTCGACATTCTTCAACTGATCTTGGCTCAAGATCCTTACTTTCATGCATGATATCTAATACCACATTATATGCAAATATTTCATTGACAATTGTCTTATTTCGGTCCCATTTCTCTCCTGTAAAGACATAATTTATCGAGATCTCGTCATTTTCACAATTTTCAGGTACCTGAACGTCTTCTGGCGTTATATTAGAATTTTGGACAACTGCAGGTGTCTCTACTATGTCTTTTTCAACAGGAATATTATTTACCTCTTTTCTCTTTCGAGGATTTTTGTCTTTGGAACCGACAGGCCTGCTACGCTTCTGGCATGAATTTGCTTCAATGGCTACTTGTCCTACTGGGACATCAATTCGAATTGGGGCATTTTTCGCTGGTATATAAGATTTAGTTATTCTCTTTGTATCGAAAAATGCATCAGGCAAATCATTTGCTATTCTTTGCAAATGTATAATCTTTTGAACTTCCAGTTCACATTGTCCTGATCGAGGATCTAAATGCATCAATGATGATACATTCCAGTTAAACTCCTTTTCAGGAAGCTTATTCTCTCCCCCTAATGTTGGAAATTTTGATTCATCAAAATGACAATCCGCAAACCGGGCTTTAAATACATCTCCAGTTTGTATTTCAAGATACCTCACTATAGAGGGAGAATCATATCCAACATATATTCCCAATTTTCTTTGGGGTCCCATTTTGGTGCAATTAGGTGGTGCAATGGGAACATATATCGCACACCCAAATATTCTTAAATGGGAAACATTTGGCTGCTGGCCAAAAGCTAATTGCATAGGAGAGAATTGATGATAACTCGTTGGCCTCAAACGAATAAGTGCTGCGGCATGTAAAATAGCATGCCCCCAAACTGAGGTTGGAAGATTTGTTCTCATAAGCAAGGGTCTAGCAATTAATTGGAGGCGCTTAATAAGTGATTCTGCTAACCCATTTTGTGTGTGAACATAAGCTACTGGATGTTCAACACTTATTCCATTAGCCATACAATAAGCATCAAAAGCTTGGGAAGTAAATTCACCAGCATTATCAAGACGAATTGCTTTGATTGGATTTTCTGAAAATTGTTCTTTTAATCGAATAATTTGAGCCAGTAATCTCGCAAACGCCAGGTTGCGAGAAGATAATAAGCACACATGTGACCATCTCAAAGATGCGTCTATTAGGACCATAAAATATCTAAAAGATCCACATAGTGGATGAATAGGTCCACATATATCACCTTGAATCCTTTCTAGGAATTCAGGGGACTCAAATCCAATTTTTACTGATGATGGCCTTAAAATTAACTTTCCTTGAGAACATGCAGCATAACAAAATTCACTAGTTTTAAGAATCTTCTGGTTCTTTAGTGAATGTCCATGAGAGTTTTCAATAATTCTCCTCATCATGGTTGTTCCCGGATGACCCAATCGGTCGTGCCAAGTTATGAATTCATTTGGGCTAGTAAACTTCTGGTTTATAGTAGCATGTGATTCAATTGCACTAATCTTGGTATAATACAACCCAGATGAAAGTGAGGGTAATTTTTCTAATATAACTTTCTTATTTGAATCATGAGTTGTGATACATAAATACTCATGACTTCTCTCATTCATAGTCTCAATATGATATCCATTTCGGCGAATATTTTTAAAGCTCAACAAGTTTCTTCGAGACTTGGTAGACAACAGTGCATTATTTATTATAAATTTTGTTCCTCCAGAAAACAAAATTATAGCTCTTTCGGAGCCTTCAATCACATTGCCTGAGCCAATAATAGTATTAACATATTCCTCTTTTGACACAAGATGGGTAAAATATATATCACTTTTGAGAATAGTGTGCGAACTTGCACTATCCGCAAGGCATACATCTTCATTACATATCCTTGCCATTCTCTTCAAAAACAAATAATAATAAAATGAGTAGTATGCACAGTTAAATTGAATACTTGATCAGAATTATTTTTCTAAAAAATACTGTATATAAAATAATGTCATATACTAAAATTTTATTTTAAAATTTGACACATTTAATAATTTCAAAATTCATAAACATTAATATTTCATTATTTATGTACATTACATTTGAAACTTAAATACATAGAAAATAAAACTTAAAAATAAGTTCTTTACATTATTTATTTACATAGATACTTCGCAATCCCACATATTAAACTATTCCATCATTGATCAAATGACCAATATTTCCTTCAGGATCCTCAAAGAAATCAGATACATTATAATGAGTGGTGGAGTTCTCAGCATCATTTGAAACAAAATTTGTTTCCTTTCCTTTGTCGTCCTTTTTCAAAGATGCCTGGTAAAGATCGACTAGGTGCCTTGGGGTACGACAGGTACATGACCAATGGCCCTTTCCACCACAACGAAAACACTTATCCTCTATTGATTTATTCTGCCCGATATTCCTTTCTTTATCCCACTTCTGGTGAGATCATCCCTTTTGAACATAATTCTTTTTCCTTTCATAATTTTTCTTATTATTAAAAGCTTGCCATTTACCTCTTCTGGGGTAATGATTTGCCGCATTTACTTCAGAAAATGGGGCGGCGCCAGCTGGGCGCGCTTCATGATTTTTCAATAACAACTCATTGTTGCGTTCAGCAACAAGAAGGCAAGAAATTAACTCAGAATATTTTTTAAACCCTTTCTCTCGATACTGCTGTTGCAGGAGCACATTCGAGGCATGGAAGGTTGAAAAAGTTTTCTCCAACATATCATGATCAGAGATTTTTTCCCCACATAATTTCATTCGTGAGGTGATTCGAAACATTGCAGAATTATATTCATTTATAGATTTAAAATCTTGTAGACGCAAATGCATCCATTCATATCGGGCTTGAGGAAGTATCACTGTTTTCTGATGATTATACCTTTCTTCAAGGTCTTTCCAAAGATCTGCAGGATCTTTTAATGTAAGATATTCATTTTTCAATCCTTCGTCAAGATGACGACGAAGAAAAATCATGGCTTTAGCTTTATCCTTCTGGGATGCATTATTTTCAGCCTTAATGGTATCTCCAAAATCCATTGAATCAAGATGGATTTCAGCATCTAGTATCCATGATAAATAATTGTTTCCAGATATATCAAGAGCATTGAATTCAAGATGAGAGAGCTTTGACATAATGAAAAATTGTTACCTGAGTCTTCTTAAAAATTTGATCAGAGTCTCGTGCTGATAACGTGTTGTAAAATAAAAGATATATAAAATAAAGATGTATAAATAGAAGACTCTAGTATTTAAAATAATTAGCTCAATAATAATTTATATATATATAATAATATTATATGTTGTAATGTATATATATATATATATATATATATATATATATATATATAGAAAGGAGTATAAAAAGTAAAGAGAGAGATAATTGCATAAATATATATATAAAGATGGAAATAAGTATAAAAAATAAAAAGAGAGATAATAGCATTTGCTTTTATTGTAGCTATGTGTATAAAGGGAGAGAGAATAATGTTTTGTTGTTGTGTGTATATTCTTTTTGTCCGTGCATCCTTTTATAGACATACAAAACTTGCTTTTTCAAACCTTATTAATATTCTTCAACATAAAAACTTGTTCCTCTCAGTATAGGAAAGTTGAATTGCTCATTAATGGACATCCATTCTTATCCATAGCATTCTCGTCACAACAACATTGTCACGGCTGTATGAATCGGTTAAAAGCTACATAAAATTTCTCTATTAATAGTTAACAAAATTAATTAATGGTGGGATCTACTTATCGTACCAATGTAAAAATTTAGAAATTTAAAAAAAATATCTGATATAAAATTTGTTGAGAATCTATTTGAATATACACTTTAATTTTGTTACCTTCTTCGATTTTAAAATTAAAATATAAATTCAAAATATTTAATTATTCTAATTACGTATAAATCTAAACTTAAACTATTTTTTTCACATCATTGACGTCGTGATTGATTATAGCTTAAAAACATATAATGATTCCATGGGTTTATTATGTGGTAATGGATTTCTTTCTGATAATTTTAAATAATTTGTATCCAAATTTTATAAGCAATAAAATCAAATTAGCATGTTGTTACATGATTGATAGCCATTGCACAAATTAAGTTAGTTAACCTTAGTTTATTAGTTGGTTAGAGGTTTGACCGAAAACCTGTGCAACAAGTAAGCTTTAATGCTTTTATAGCCAATGTGCATTATTTCTCTCAAAACTAATTCATCCCTTCTCCTTTCTCTTCTACTTTTCAGAACCTTCATCTACTTCTTCTACTCATTATTGATCTTCTTTAATTTCTTTTTCTATTTTTTTCTTCTTTTCACATCTAAACTTGCATGACAAAAATGATGAAAGTAATTTCACCTCAATTCACACTTATTTAACATGTTGCGGTGAGCGTAGATTAGAGATCAAAATTCTGATCATAAGCACTAATGTAAAAGGTATAACAACATTGAAATTTGAATCAAAATTGTTGTTTCTGTTATAACATCCAAGATCTTGAAACTTGCAAGATCGATGAAATCTCAATTTCTAGAAAGAATAGCCAACCAAACCTCAAATTTAATATTCAAATACTTGCAAACCTTGTTAATCAAGTTAATCAATTGTAGTCAGTAGCAAATCGAGCTAACACAAGTCTAATTATGGATTCAATGAGTCCATATTTTTTGCATCCTGGTGGGAGTCCAAAAACTCCTTTAATTTATGTAATTTTAGGTATCAGTAACTATCATGCTTGGAAGAGAGCTTTGTGTAGAGCGTTGAGATCTAAAAATAAAATTTGTTGATGAAACTTGAGTTAAATCATTGAAAGACGATTCACTGTTTGATGTGTGGGATAGATACAACACATATGTGGTGTCATGGTTAAATTTGTCTTCAAGTCTAGAGATAGCACACAATGTAGTATGGATGAATGTTGCTACAGACATATGGCGTAGTTTAAAATATCGCAATAATCAGCGAGACTCTTTTAGACTGCCTGAGTTACAAGAAGAATTGTTTAGCACAAGGCAAGTGGACCTTAACATCACTGCATGCTTCACCAAATTGAAAGAAATTTGGGAAGAGTTAGATCATTTTCACCCGATCCCAGCATGTAAGCGCTGCGCTGGAACATGTGATTGTGGTATAGATGCGATAAGGAATTACCAAGAAGATACCTATGTAATGAGGTTACTTAGGAGACTAAATGATTAGTTTGAAGTAATTAGGTCCTAGATCATGTTGATGAAGCTGCTTCCAATGGTGGATGTTACCTTTTCACTTTTGTTACAGCAACAGAGATAAAATACAGAAATCATTGAAGGAAAAACACTAATAGCCATTGGTAACACAAGAGCCAATCAAGACTTTGACCCTCAGATCAACATGGCCACTAGAGGAGGTAGAAGCTTTAGAGACAACGGTGGTAGAATGAATGGAAGAGGAGGCAGAATTCAAACCTACAAGCAATGTGTGTTTTGTGGTAACAGTGGACACACTGAGGATGTATGTTATAAAAAACATGGATACCCACCCCACATGAAAAATGGTGGTAGCAGTGACATCATCAACATAGTTACTGATTTGAATGGTGAGAATGTAAATAACAACACTCAGGAAGCAATTAGCAAGTTAGAGGCTCAGTTATCTGTAGATTAGAGAGCAATATTATTTGCACTTCTTGAAAGGGAGAATAATCAACAGTAGAGTCATAACACAAGTTCTAATCACTATTTCTCTACCATCAAATCAAGGTATTATATTCATTATATCGTTGGCCACATTTAGTCTAAATTCCTGGGTCATAGACTCAGGAGCTAGTGAGCATGTTTCATTTTCATTAAAATCACTCAAGAATTTGTTTCATATAAGACCTATACGCATTAAATTGCCTGATGACACTCAAACAGTTACTGATGTAGTTGAAACAATATAGTTTAACAAGATATTTCATCTAGTGCATGCATTATATATTCCCAATTTTAAATTTAATCTCATTTTAGTATCAAAATTGACTACTGATATGAAAATGTGAATGCATTTTCAATGATTCTACTTGTGAGATACAGGATTACCTCTCTAAGAAGATGATTGGAGTAGCTGATTAAAAAAGAGATTTATATACATTTGAGAGTTTGGCAACTATTGCATCACCACCATTACATACAGCATTGACATCATTGAGTTGGCCTCACAACTCCAATAAGCATGAAGCAATAGTCATATGACATTTTAAATTAGGACATATACCATTTTAAAGAATAAATGTAATGTGTATTTACCAAATAAAAGATCCTTGTAATTCATGTCATTTTGTTAAACAGAAAAGGATAGCATTTTCACACAGTTTATCTCAATCTTCAGATTTATTTAACCTAGTGCACATGAATATATAGGGACCTATCAGAACACCTTTCATGGGAGGTCACAAATATTTTCTAACAACCATATATGATAGAAATAGATATAATTAGTTGTATTTTATGAGTTTGAAAGTAGAAATAATTTTTCTTGTGCACAATTTTGTCAATTTAGTACAAACTTAATATGGCAACACAATAAAAAAAAAGAACAGATAATGGTCTTGAATTCAAAATTACTTCTTTCTATAATTTCAAGGGCATCATTCATCAAACAAATTGTGTTAAGATCCCTTAACAGAATAGAATTATAGAAAGAAAGCACCAACATATTTTGAAAATCACTAGATCTTTGATGTTTCACTCTAATGTACCTAAAAATTTTTGACATTTTGCTGCAACTCATGCAGTTCACTTAATCAACAAAATTATTAGTGTACCTCTCAATCATGTTCATATCAAATTTTAAAAAATAAATTACCTGAAATTAATTACTTAAAAGTGTTTGACTGCCTTGCTTATGCATTTACATTGATTGCATATAGAAAGAAATTAGATAAAATGGCTAAAAAATGTATGCACATTGGCTACAAAGCTAGAGTTAAAGAAAATTTTTTATATGATTTGTCAAATAGAGAAGTATTTTTGTCAAAAAATGTTAGTTTTTACGAAAATATATTACCATTTATGCAATCTGATAACCCCGAATTAGTATCACAGTATCATGCAGCACCTTACATTATACATCTCATGCATTATTTGATCCTTTTGACTCATCATCTCATTCTAAGCTTATTTCTAATAACAAAAATTATACATAATCTGGTACTTTATCACATGCATATCATGTTGCAACTCCTGAGCCTCAACATACCACTACTCCCATTGAGTTAAGTAGAGTTGTTCTTCGAGGTTCAGCATCTGCTACCTCACCATCATCACATCAGCATCCATTACATTATAATCATGAAAATCATGAGTTGAATTTAGGGACACACATGTCACTTCAGCCTAAGCGACCACCATCTTAAGACTTTCACTGCATGTTAGCTTCCTCTAATAGTTCAGCCACTACCAACACCACATAGAGATATCCCCTCTCACAAGTAATCTCATATGAGTCATTGTCCCAAATCATAAAGCGCTCACACTAGTTACATCTATGTATTTGGAACCCAAAATTTATGATGAGGCTGTTAAGGACTCAAAATGGAAAGAAGCTATCAATAATGAGCTTTCTGCTTTAGAGAGAAATGAAACCTGGACACTTACTATATTGTCTACTGGGAATAAAGTAATGGGTTATAAATAGAATTTTAAACTCAAATTGAGTTCTGATGGTTTTATAAGAGACATAAAGCATGCTTAGTAGCACATGGTTTCTCTCAAACCAAGGGTATTCTACAAAGACACCTTTAGTCCTATGGTGAAGACGAACACGTTTCGAATAGTTATGGTCATCACAGCTGCTAAGAATTGGCATTTGCACCAATTGGACATTAACACAACCTTTTTACATGGCGATCTTGATGAAACTATCTATATGAAACCTCCACTAGGTCTCAAGGTTCCCTAACCAAATTTAGTATGCAAATTAGACAGATCTCTTTATGGAGTAAAATAAGTTAGCCGACAATGGAACACAAAGCTTGTTGGTTCTTTAACTAAGACTGGTTACTCTCAATCTAGACATGATTACAACATGTTTACCAAGAATACTCCAAAGAAATTCACTGTGATTTTGGTGTATGTTGATGATTTCGTGGTTGCAGGGAGTAACTTGCAAGAAATTCTTCACATCAAAGCTCATTTGCACAACTTGTTTAAGATTAAAGATCTTGAAAAACTCAAATATTTTCTTGGCATGGAAGTAGCTCGAAATAACAAAAATATTTTCATCTGCCAAAGGAAGTACTGTCTCGATCTTCTACGGAATTATGAAATGCTTGCCGCAAAATCGATCTCCACTCCTATGGACTACACCACCCATTTGTCAAAGAAATCAGGAACTCCTTTAGCCTCGACTTTAGAATATCAAAAAATCGTTAGAAGACTCTTGTATTTGACAAATACAAGACCTGAAATTTGTTATGCAGTGTCTCGATTGAGCCAATACTTATATTGTGTCACACATCAACACTTTCAGGCAGTATTGAGAGTGTTGAGATATCTCAAGGGAGTCTCAGCGATGGGACTATTTTTTTCTTCAACCACTAATCTCACTCTTTATGGCTTCTTAGACAGTGATTGGGGGACATGTCCAGATTCTCGAAGATCCATCATGGAGTATTTTTTTTCTTGGAAACTTTCATAATTTTATGGAAGAGAAAAAATAATACAATATTTTAACCTTGTTTTGTGAAGTAGAATGCAGGGCATTAGCTTCAGCAACAAGAGAGGCGTAGTGGCTTCAATATATGATGAAGGAGCTACAATTTGACCATCAAACACCAATAAGAATTTATTGTGACAGTCAATCAACGTTACATATAGCTGTCAATATGATTTTTCATGAGGATAAAACACATCGAAATAGATTGTTATATTACACGGGAGAAATGGCAAGAGAGAGTCACTAAATTGCTACCACACCAAGTGCTAATCAAGCCGCAGACATTTTGACCAAGACCCTTGCATCAAACTTGTTTTAAAATTGTCATAGCAAACTAGGACTATTAGATATTTATACTCCAAGTTGAGAGGAAATTTTACATGATTGGTAGCCATTGCACATTTGGTTATGATAAATTAAGTTAGTTGAGCTTAGTTTATTAATTAGTTAGAGTTTTGATCGAAAACCTGTGCCGCAAGTAAACTTTATAACTATTACATTGTAAGTATATATTAAATAGAACCGGTGTTCGTTAGAGGTTAGAGTTAGTTAGCTTATTTTTCAGTTTTAGGATGCTGATGCACAATACATTGTTTTTTTTAAAATTAATTCCTTTCTTTAATTTTTCTTCTACTTTTCAGAACATTCTTCTGTTTTTTCTACTCATTCTTAATCTTGTTTAGCTTTTTTCTCCATTTTTTTCTTCTTCTCACATCTAAATTTGTACGATATAAATAATGAGAGTGATTTAACCTCAATTCACCCTTATTCAACACATGTACAATCAAATTTTATAAATTATATTTGAATTTATAACTAAAATATAAATATAAATATAAATATAGAGGTAGATGATTTTTTTATTCATAAAAAATAATTATATATTATATGTAGTGAAATATTTGATTATTCTATAACGAAAAGTATGATTATTCAATTGTAAAATATTTAATTTTTTATGATTAATTACTCTGTAAAAAAATATGTACGACTATACGCAAATATATAATAGGGGATAGTTTGTGCTATTTAGAGAGAATTTGTGTATTACAAAAAAGTAATAATTTAATCTTTTATTATAGATTAGTGATTTTATTAAATAATTATTACACCTATATGTATAGATATATTATGGCATCACTATATTTATATAAATTGCTTAAACAATTTTAGTTAAATATATTAAGTATTTTACGTATCAAACTTTTTATGATATATATGATTAGAGGTGGCAAATGAAAAGTTCGTCTTGTTTTGCTATGCTAAAAGTCTGTCTCTTAATAGATTGACTCGTTCCGTCCCGTCTAATGAAATGGTTTTAAAATATCACCCTATTTCATCTAATAGCGAGCTGACGGGTTAAGCCCGTCAAATTTTTTATTATTATTAAATATTTAACAATATATATAATTTCATAACTATTTAAATAAATTTATATTTTGTAAAGATATAAAAAAATATAATTTCTAAATTCACAAATATTAAAGTTTTTAAAATTATAAATATGTAATAAACATAATTATAAGCTAAATTTTTTAAAACAAAATAATAAAATCAATATTGTTCAAAACAAAATAAACATTATCCAAAACATATAATTAAACATCTACAAGTTTAGAACATAATCAATCAAAGTAAAATATAATCCAAAATACTAAATTAAAACATCTTTAAAAACTATTCCTAGCAAAAAAAAGTGTTGGGCCTGTCAGAAAGACCCGTCCCGTTCCACCAAAACCGCGATTTAAGCGGTGCAAATTAGGCGAATTTTTAAAATACAGTGATCTCAATTATTCAACCCAACCTATTTTTTTTTTTTTTTGCAGGTTACGTAGGTCGGTTCGATGAATTTAAACCCGTTTATTACCCCTACATATGATATCATATATTAATTTAAAATAACATTTTTGTAGGTTAAACAAATTATTACATTGATTGTGAAAGACTGCCCAAAAATATTGAGCTTTATATTTTACAGAAAGAAAAAAATATAAATTAAGACATATCGTTTTTGGTATAAGACCATTTATATTATTAAAAATATAAAATTATCTTTATTAAATGATGCTAGTATAATATTATCAAAATAATGATGTTTATCTTTTGAATGGTTAAATATTGTCAACATTTTTTTGAGATTATGTTAGTCTTTTTTTCAATAAATTAATTGATTTTACGTATTTTTATTTTAAATTATATAATAATATTGACTAAAAATAATGGAAATAGACTCTCTTAATTTTCTTTTTTAATTGTAGTTATAAAACGTGATCTTTTACCATAAATTTTTTAGATAAGACAAACAACTATAAAAAATTTAAATAATAAAATATCACACTTAATAAAATAATAAAATAATTCATCTCCCAAAATAACTCCCACATAAATGACACTAGTCTTTTATATTAGAATTCCCGCTGAAAAATTAAATAAGAAAGAAAAGTAAAAGTAGATAAGAATGAGAAGGGTGGAAGAAAATGGTGAAAGTTATGGTATAGATTGAAAGAAGGGGCCCACTGCTTTTAGTCCCGGCAGCCACCAAACAGAAGAAAAGCCCTCATTTTTGGCTTCATAACCCGTCCTTCTTTATAGTTTCATTATTATATTTTGTCATTTCACAATCCATGACAGTCATAATGTGCTTCCGCGTATAGAAACTTCACTTCACCGAACCAATCATAGCCGTCCATTCATGCTCATCCAATTAAAAAATTGTCTATATCTTTAAAAAAAAATCTCTAAAATAAAAAATTATAAAATGCTAAAATAAAATTAATCATCATAATAGAGATTAAAATTATACAAATATTCTAAACTAGAATTGATTACACGTCATATCCTGACTATATAAATCGAATCAATTTGACTCGATTTATACTACGGATGCACATGACTCGGCCAAATTTGAAGACCCGGCACGACTCCAAATATTTTAGAGACTAATTTGATGTGATTTCACCGAATCTATGGTCGAGTAACGATTTCAAAAATAGATCCGATCATTATTTTGGATCGGGTCCGAGTCAAAGCAAACTCGGCTTCACTCGCCCCAGGTGCACCCTAAGAAAACTAAAAAGCATATATATATATATATATATATATATATATATATATATGTTTTAAATTAATTTTAACATTATATTATATTAATTATAAACTTATTGTTTTATTTTTAATCACATTTGTTGAATTAGAAAATAAATTAAAGAAGCATCAAATTAGAATTTATAGACAAATTCAAGTTGAAATATGGATACCAACCTTTTTGGTAACAAATTTTTTCTTTATAAATAAGTGCATCATAAATAAGTTTTTTTATAAATAATTATTAAAGTTTTAAAGACTCGATTTTCATCCAATTTGGACCTAATATAGTTGTGGTCCAAAAATGTTTAGGTTTCATTAGGTTTATGACCGGATTAGTGTCTAAAAAATAAACTCGGTATATATTTAGGACCGAATCTGAGTTAAAACAAACCTGATTTCACCGGTTCATGAACACTCCTAATTAATTACATGTAAACCAAATTAAGTTAACTTGATTTATAATGTATATATTGTACCAGTAATATCGAATCAACTTAATTCGATTTACTAACTATTGGTATAACAAATACCTTATTCGATTTACTATTGATACAGATTATCGTTAACTTAATCGTTTGTTTTTTATTTGTTTTAAAAACATAAATATCAATAACAAAATATCATTCATTTAAATTAAAAAATATAAAAAAATCAAAACGAATAAGAATAGAAATCTAAAATTTTTGTTTTAGTTCAAATTTTAAAAAATTTACATTGTTATAAACTTATAATTTTAAAATATAAAAATTCAAAAATTATTATTCTTTAAATTATTAACATCTAAAAAATTGTTATCAAGACTTTTAAGGTTAAAAAAAATTATTATAAAATATAATCTTCTAAAATATCATAAGAATTAAAACTTAGATTTTTTAAAAAGTGATTAAAAAATTATTAATGGTAGATATTTTATATATTATAAATACATAATAACTGATTTAGTTACTGATTTTTTATTTACCTACAAAAAATTTTGAAAATTAAGTAAATAAAATATTCTCAATATTTTAAATAGAAAAAATCCATGAGACAGCACTTTTATCAAAATTTAAGTAGCACAAAAAGTAAATAATTTTACATCATTAGATAAAATCTCATACTATTAAAAATATCAATAATAACTAATTGATAGTTATTACAAATCACAAAATTTATTGTCTCCTGACATCCCTCTTTTAAATATTTAACTGCCAATAATATTTTAAAAATTGTGTGTGTCCCGTTACGCTGCGATAATTTGTCACAATCAAATTTAGTTTGTTGGTCTTTTTCAATTTAATTTCTCTCTGACTCTTTCACACCTAGCTTCCGAAGAAAAATGGAGTCGAATTCAACAGCAATTGGTGATCCTAACGTGGCTAATACAATGACTTGGGAAGATGCATGCTGGTACAATTGAAGTGGCATTTGGGACCGCCCTAAAGTGGTGGTATTATGTGTTGTCGAATTGGGTGAAAACATGTTTTGATGAGAATGTTGCAAAGAGTGACTGAGTTCTAAAGAGCATTTCCATGCATTCCATGATAATATCACTATCTTATTTTAAAAAGGGAAACCATTCTAAGACGTGTACAAGACGGGTGCTAGGTGGTGGTCTGGTGACCATGAGTGAGACTGGGGGATGGAGGGGTGGCATACTGTGATGAGGAGGATGATAGACGATGAACATGAGAGAGGACGTCATAATGTTGATAAAGATGACCATGTGGGTTATATAAGGGATAATATTGAAAAGAAAAAATAATATTTTGACTAATTTTGAGTGTTAAAAAATTGATATAACATTATTGCGGAATTGAAGGGTTTTTTTTTATTACGTAAGTAAAAAATTATTATTTAAAAAATATTATTTATTAGAATACTTTATTTTTTTTTACTCTATACGTAATTCACTTAATATGTATCAATTTACATTCTGATTAGACAATTTTCGTCTTTTCCATATAATTCGTCAGTTGATAAAGCGATTTGTAGATAATCTAAACGTAGTTTACTACAAAAGTAGGTGATTTAATTTTCTTCCACACTACAAAAAAACGTTGAATTGTGATTTTTTTTTTTGTGGCAGTTTTTTATTCCTACAGAATGTGCTACAATAGTTTAAAAAATTGATACAATTTTGTATAAACATATTACGGCGGTTTGATTCTTACATCACATTTTGTGAAGATCTTTTTGATTTTATGCCAATTTAAAATTTTCGTAATTCAAAAAGTTAAAATAAAAAAATACTACAAAAATTTAAAACTTCTCACAATTGATCATCCAAAATAAAAAATAAAAAAATTAATCAAAATTTATATTTTATCAACCAAGCTAATCCAATACATCTTTCAATATATCTTTAACTGACTATATGGTTAACCAAAATGGATAAACATTTTTTTTCAAGATCGAAACTAATTCAAAATTTTAAAAGAAACTTAGATAAAATACATAAATCTATGATAGCTAAGAGGTACAAATTTAGCTCAGTAACTAATTTATTATCATTCTTTAAAGGAATGTGAACTATTCACAAATAAATTAGTGAATATTTTCGTATAAAGAATGTGATGTTGTGCGAGTGAAATATAATTTTAAAAACAAGTTAGTGCACTCAACACCAACAACGCGTATTCTAATAATCCAACGTTTATAAATACTTCAATTTTGTATATGTAAATATGAACAATAAAAATTAAAATTAAAAAATAACACATAATATTATTTTTATTAGAAAAAATTAAGTTAAAATTTATAAGTTAAAATTAACTAATTTTTTAAGAATTTATCTTCATAATTTAAAATTAACCAATTAAAAATATAAATTATTAAAAATTAACAATTCAATACATAAACTCAAACTAATTAATCATAATTTAATTCATTAAATTTACGAATATCAATGGTCAAACAATCACTACAAAACATAATTTTTACCAAAATTCTCATAACAAATATATTTGACTTTTTTTTTTATGTTTCTACATTCATAAAATTCCATAACAAAATTTATGTCAAAATACAAGATAAAAATATTACAATAATTATCGTAATGAAAATTCAAACCTAAAAAAAAGTTCCAAAACAACACACCATCTAAATTTAACAAAGCATTGAAACATTTGAACAAGTTTATGTTATTGCAAAAGCAATATTGATGCAGAGAGTTTAAAAATAGAGAAGTATAACAAGAATGGAAAAATAAAACTAAATTAACTAAAATTGACAATGAGTAAAAAATGCTAACCGATTACAATGAGTATTAGGCTTATACAAAAGGAGACAATTGATAATAAAGGTAATTCTCCCTAACCAACTTATAACAAACTGAATAATAACTTGACAGCTAAGTCACACTATTTTAAATTTTTTAAACTCTGATTGCTCCTGTTTTTTATCACTAGCTTTAACAGCACCATCAATAAAATTATTCCAGAATCATTAAAATCAGCCATCACTAGTTATTCCGATTTCATAAAGATTATAGAAACAAAAAACTTAACAACAGAAGCTGCAACAATGTTATTCGGACCGAATTCAGAATAAAAAAAATCAGTACCATAGCACCATCAATAACTTAGAATCAGAAAAATCAGCAACAACAACTTAGAAATCAGAATCAACAAAATTAACAAAACTTAACAATGCAGTGAAACACTATAGTACCATCAATAATTCAGAATAAGAAAAATCAGTAACCAGCAAACAGGAGAGAGGCGAGGCTCAGTGATGTTTTTCAGCAACACAAAATTTTACCTCCAAATATGATTTACAGCAACAAAAAAATTAAGCTCGGTCATAATTTCAGCAATAAATTCAACTTTCATAAAAATAATTAAAGGCATAGTGATGATTTACAGCAATAAAATTGAAAAAAAAAATAAAGAATATAATCGAAGGAAGCTCACCTCCAAAGACCAAAAGACGGTAAAGGAAGCTGACCAACTAATGACAGTCACAGATTTGGCAACGACGAGAGTCACAGCGGCGCGAAACGAAGGCACAAATGGCAACAATGGTAGCTGGAATGAACAGCGACGGACATTCAGCGGCGATGATGACGCATGCAGTGGCAGCTTCCAGTGACGATGGAGACGCGGACCTCCACAACAACGGAACGGAATGCGACGACAGCTCCCTCCTCCTCGTGCTTGCTTTCTCTTTCTCCTCGACAGCCATGCTGGGACGACAACAGGCGTTCGGCGGCAGTGAGACGAAGACGCATGGCTTCATGGATGGTGAGGCACGACGCCGGCGCGGGACAACCCCCTCCCCTCTTCTCTTCTTCCTTCTGTCGCAGCTCACTCTCTTCCCTCTTCTCTCTTTCCTTTCTTTCTTTCTTATTTTTTCGTGTGTGTGTGTGTGTAGTTGTGGAGAGAGATGTGATTATGTGAGGGTTAGAGTTAGAGTTAGGTAAAATTAGGATTTTGATTTGGGAATTAGGTTTGGATAGTGTATTAATTAAAAATTAAAATTAATCAAATATTATTAACTTTAAGAATATTATTTATTTTTAAATTTATAAATTATTTTTAATTAAATACTTTAATTTAAAATTAGAGATAAATAAATAAATTTGTTTAGTTCATAAAATTAATCAAAATTTTTAATTATTTGATTTAAATTGTATAAAATTCTTATTATTTTCAATTACTAAAACTTTAAATCGCTAATATGAAAATACTCAATTATTTAAAAAAATTTATAAATCCTAATGGATTTTAAATTCAAAGTAGTATAAAAAATTTAAATATTCAAAATATTTAATTATTTTAAAAATTATAGAAGAATTTTAATTAATTTAAATTTAAATTATCAAATTTTGATTTAATTGTGTTAGTAAAATAATTTTTTAAATATAAAATTTTGATCAAATAAAATAAGAATAATTTTAAAATTTTAGTAAAAGTTAAAACACTTAAATTTAAATCTAATTATATCTTCCAATTACTTAAATTTTAGATTTTAAATTATACACAATCCTTTATTATTATTAAAAAATTACTTATGAAACGTTATTAATTAAATTCAATTTGACATAATAAAATTTTAATTTTTTATTGCGATTGATTTTTAAAAATAATAATCCTTATATTTATAAAATTAATTTATCATAATTAAATTTTAAAAGGTTGGAGATTTATATTGCATGTAATAAGACAGGTTATAGTATTTTTAGTTTTTAATTTTTTTAATATTTTATTATTAAATATTTTTATGTAAAAAATTAATTCCTAATAAAAATTTAGAGTTGATTCCTAATAGGTATTAGAAATATTAATTTTTTAAAAAATTGATTATTAATAAGGATTAGATATATTAATTTTTTTAAGAAAATAAAAAAATTTTCACAATTTTTAAAAATTAATAATTTATTTTTTAATATTTTATAAAAAATACTTAATTAACAAAACCAATATTTTAGAAAAACTAAAATTTTGAAGAAAAAAATTACTATGCAAAAAATTATATAAATACTTTTTTTTAAACACTAAAAGTTTTAACATCTCGAAACAAAATCTTTTTTAGTTACCAAAAAATTTTTAATTTTGTGACAAAATCTTTTGTAGTTACAAAAAATCTTTTAATACTAAATTTTGTGATAAATTAATTTTTGTTATAAAATATTTTAAACTTTTGCAATAATTTAATTTTTTGTTATAAAATATTATAAATTTTTACAACAAAATACTATTTCGTTACAAAAATCAACACAATTTGTAACAAAAAAAAATCATATTATTACAAAATATTAGAATATTTTGTAACAAATTGTCGTATTATTACAAAACATTCTTATTTTGTAACTATAACTAATTTTTGTTAAAAAATAACAATTTGTAATAATTTAAAAATTGATACAAAATTTTTGTTACAAATACTTCATTTTCTTATAGTAATTATAGAGACATATTATTGAACCCTTGGCATGCATGAATTTAAACAAAAATATTAGCACAATTTAAGCAAATCAAATAGACGAATTCTTTAATTTTAAGCACAGCAAACCAAAATTAATCAAGAATTTTTATCCAAATAATCAATAATACCAAACTCAAGAACTAGAATAACATGTTTAAAGTTCAGTAATTAAAGTTAATTCTAGTTTAAAATTCATAACTCAAACTAAGTTAAACCTAAAAATTCAGGTCTAATTAAATTTAAACTAAATCCAAACAACAAAATTAAAATTAATCTAGAGATTTCATTAGTTACAAGACAAAAAAAAACGAAAATAAAACCTAGTACAAATTGTCAAAATGAGTTGTAAAAAAAGGGGAGAGGATGCTATTTGAACTTGAGAAATGGAGTTGCTAATAGTTGCAATGGATAAAGAGGTTGAATATGGTAGCACAAAAAAAACGGCCAGAACGGCATTAGTAGTAGCCGTGCAAGAAGGGTGGATGCAGAGAAAGTAGTGACAATTGACGAAGGGTGTGGTAGGTCGTGCTTAATAGTTAGGGATAAATAGAGAGAAAGGATGAGAGAGGAAAGTGTGGCAATAACGAAGTCACCGACAATGTTGTTGTTGACGTCAAATATAGTGAACAACATAGCAGCAACACAAACGAAAAACCATACGACGTGAACATTAAGCAGAAATGAACAACGGTGAGCGGAAAGAGCCGCCAAAGAATAGAGCCACTATGAATAAGGGAGCCTTGAGAAAGCATAACTAATGGAAGATTTGGGAGAAGAGTTGAAAAAAGGGTCGCATGTTTGGGGGAGAATTTTTGGTTTCGCAGATTCGAAAATTTTGGTTTTATAGAAATTTTTAAAACCTTTTTTGTATGACCTTTGTAAAATTGTACTTTTTTTATAGTGCCACAACAGTAAAATCTCAGTCTTTTGCCTATAAATACTAGTGAATTGGAGGTATAAGCACACCAAATTTTATTCTCTTCACTTCTAATGTCTTCTTTCTCTCATTCTTAGTTATATTTATCTCTAAAATGTCTCAAACATCATTGTTATCAATTCATTATGTTTGAGAAATAATATTTAATCAAAATAGGTCTGTTATATTTAGCTTTTTTCAGCTAATATTTATCTACATCTCAACTAAGGTAAAATATTAAAATGTCTAACGATATTGAAATTTTTTTATTACACACTATTAGTCAACAACACATAAAATAAAATGAGAGAAAAAAATTTATTACAAATATCTGAGTGAAGCAAATGTCTGCCATGATCCATCCTTCTTAAAAAAGTACCCTCTATAGTCATGCAACTACTAATAGAATCTCTGGTAATCTAAAACCTAGATGATAAACTACATCTTGTAGAATAATTATCATCTTTTTATAAAACAAGCAAAATGTGTGTGACTCCTACCATCATCTTTCAATTAAATTAAAGCAAACATTAGCATCTAATTATAGTCCCATTTAAATGTGTACACCACATATTTAATGTCTACTCATCTAAGATATGGCCTCTCACCTGACAAGCTCATTGGGTCGTATCAATATATTTCATTGAGTGTATGAGATTTTGCCAAATTTAAAAAAAAAACCAAACTTATATAAAATTAAAGATCATAAATATATAAATTTTATACTCATTGAATGCATAATTTAAATTTTATGTCAGTTGACTAAACTTTCTAACAATATAGTGAGTCATATCTAGTCAATACAAGATTTTTTCGTAATCTTTTAGCAAATGTTGTTCTATTTATACACTGTAAAACTTCAATAATAAAAAATAAATAATAAAAACATATTAAACCTAAACTAAAATTTAAATCACATTAAGCTAATAAAAAACATTCATATAATACCACTTAAAAATATAATTAAAAAATATTTATCCTAAATTATAATCTAAAGTTATCTAATCTAACGTAAATAAATTTTTTTATCTAACTATTCTAATATAAATATTTAATCTAATTTATCCAATCTAATCTAAATATTTATTTAATTTAATCTACTCTATATATAAAATAAATATTTATCTAATCTAATCTAACATTATCTAATTACCTATATAATATTATCTAGCCTAACTACCTACGTAATTTATCTAATCTAAATAAATAAATATATAATAATATTATGTGAAAAATAAAATAAAAAATACCTTATTCACACTGCACGTGAGAGAAGAAAAGGAAAAAATAAAATATAGTAAATGTGATAAATGAAATAGAAGTTCGTTATTTATAATAGATATTTGTTATGATATTTAAAAGATATTTTTTAATAATTAAAATATATTAAATAATTAATTTTAAATTTAAAAATTAAAAAATTTTAATATTTTAAAAGTATTATAAAAAATTAATTTTTATAAAAATTAAACACTAAATAAAAGATTCCATAAAATTAACCTTTATAATAAGACAAATTGAAGACATACAATTTGTGGGTGACCTGAGCTTGTGCACCATGCAGATCCGCAAGCTAAGAGACGAACTGCATCATATAGAGCTAATTGCCTATACATTAAGTGAACTAAGGACAAGACCGAAAAAAAGTTGTAGCCTAATAAATAATATATATATTTTTTAAAGTAATAATTTTTTTTAGCATCTAGGTTTAAGATCTAGCATAACGTTGATAGACATTTATTTAAATTTAGCAAAATGTAGATTTTTCAAGGACGATATTTTTTATCACAAAATTATTGCAGCATTGACAACAATTTATGTTGCCACAAAATACCCAATTTTTGGTGACGATTATTTTTGTCACAAACAATTTTTTCAATTTAGTCAACTAAAAACATCACAAATCAAACTTTTTTTTAACGACGAATATTTTAACTGGTCACATTAAAATTTTATTGACAAAATAAATAGCACAATAATCTATGATCGTCATAAAAATATACAAAACTGTGACTAAATATTTTAGGGAGGACAATATTGCAAATTCTACTGCAGAAATATCTCTTTTTATTTTAATATATAATAAGATGAAATGCGTTATTATTACAGAATCTGATCTATAGTAAATTTTGGTTGGTAACTAATTTATATCATGTGTACTTCTTTCTTCTACTTGAAGTAAAAATCTAAAGTAAATTTTTGGTTGGTAAACTAATTTATATCATCTGTACTTTTTTCTTCTAGTTGAGTAAATAAAAAAGTTGTGACTCTACAATGAACTTTACTAATTTTCCTGAATTACGTGTATTCTCTGTTAGTTAAAATTAATAGAGTAATAAGAACATATATATACACGAATTATTCTTGGTACAATACATAGCATTCTCATTTCTTATTGACCTTAGGACCAGTTATGCAAAAGCTTCAGATCCTATGCCACTTTGAGATCTGTCACGTGTTATGTAATGATTTGAACATGTTAATAATACTGACAATATACGTACAATTAATCTAGGAAATGAAAATCAATAAATATTATAGAATTAGCAAACACCCATGGCTCTTTCTCTCTCTTCCATTGGGATATATGTCTCTATTCCTTAGCTTAGTGTTCATCTTCACTATGAAGATTGTTGAAACTTTTTCTTTTTGAGGAAATAAAAATCAGGAAAAGAATAATCTACTACCGTTCAAATGTATACGTATAGTAGACAATGCTTGATCTCTCATGATGCAGTTTTTCATACTTTTTTCAAAGCTGAGTATTAAATGAAAATTCATTGCCAGAAAAAAAAAATAACACACACATGCACCCACAAATTTTAATATGGTATTAGAATGTGGTATTTTTGTTGTGCTTTTTCCAAAATATGGGGATTGTTTAGAAAAATTATCCCAGTTCAATTTTAAATTTGTTAATTTTTTAAAAATAAAATAAAAGATTCGATTTTAATTTTAAAAATATTTTAAGTTGTTTTTAATTTTTAAAAAACAGAAAATGAAGAGTTTGATTTTAATTTTAAAATTTTTAATTTTTCAAAAATAGAAATTTAAAAGTCCAATTTTAATTTCAAAACTTTTTAATTTTGTAAATAAAATCGAGGTCGGATTTCAGTTTTATAAATATTTAAAAAAAATTATTATGTAAAAGCAAAAATCTAAAAATCCAATTTTAACTACACCATATTTTTTAGTATAGATTATTTTTTAAATTTTGTTAAAACAAAACTCAAATATAAATTGAATTTTAATTGTAACCTTTATTTTTATTTAGTGCGTATATATAAAAAGATAAAATACAAAGATGCTAAGAAAGAAATATAGAAAATGTATCATTTCTCCTATTATCACCTTATTTTAAGTAGAGGGTCAAAGATATAATACATAAAGATAACTAAAAGAAACTAAACATTATGGTTAGTTTCCATCATTATTTCAATAAATTTTTATTTTATAAAAAATTTTGAAAATTAATTCCGTCAGATAAGTTGGTCTTTCCATCATTTTGAGGAGAAAGTAATTTGTTTTATTGTAATATTTTTTAGAACTTAATTATTTTAATAATAAAATTTGTTAGGGATTAATTTGTTTAATATGCATATTAAAATTTTGACTGGTGGAAGCAAAGAGGAACTAATTTGTTCAACAAAAATAATTTTTGATCATTTATAAAAAATTAAAAATTTCTAGAATCAAAATATTTTATTTAAAATTTCTTGAGACCAATTTAGGTATTTACTTTAAAAAATCACATAACTACATGTATCCTTCTATTTATTAAGCTCTAAAAACTTTTATTAACAAAAAATAAAAAAAGTATATTCCAAAATAATAATGGATCAAAATATACCATTTTGATCTCTTCTCCCTTTTGTATTTTGAAAATATTAAATAATATTTACATTATCAACATAGCCAAATCAATGTGCTTCTTTATATATATATAATCACACCCCTTTTAAATATTTATTTTCCAACAAATGTACATTTTTAGCTCCTCCAACAACCATTATAGTTTACACCTATTTTGCTGAATTAGATTAAAACACGCCTTAAATTTTAACTTAAGAAAAATAAGATTACCTTAGATGAACCTAATCCAAAGCATTATTAAAAGTATCCTGTGTTTCAATCTAACCTTATCCTATATATTTCAATCTCATTATGGACATTAAAAAAGTAATTCCATAAAATCAGAAAATTATTATCACTGTCTTCATAAATGACAAGATAGTGATTGGATGAATAAAATAATAGAACTAATCTATATTCATTCAAGAATAACTAGTGAAAACATCACATGATTCTAACATTCAATTAAATTTCACAAATTTTCTAACTCCCTAACATTTTTATTATTGAGGGGAAAAAAAAAACTTTAGCTTTATTTTGAAATGTACCAGAATCTCATGTACTTTATTTAATGATTTAGCTCTTGACTTGTTTTTTCTTTCTTCATTTTGAAGATGATTGGGAAGTGGGGCTATTTGGATAAAGGAGCTAGAGACTAGAGATAGAGAACCTATCGGCCAAAGCACATGCAGGTAGGTATATACATATGAATAATGTTTGTCGATCAATAAAATCCCTAGGCTACTTAAACCTCATGTTTCGGTTTTGATTTTTAAAGACAACGTGTATATGTAGATTTATTGGCGAAAATTCACGTGAAGATGTTTTTACGTGAAGTTGATAGTAAAAAATTATTAAATAATTTGACTAATTTAACTAAATTATTATGTAATAATTTTTTATTATTAACTTTATATAAAAATAACTGCACATGTTGTTCACTTGTGATTTTCGAATATTCAAGACCTGTATATGTAAATTTAACCGGAATTAGAGATTAGTCATTAACTCTTAATTGACGGATATTCAAGAATTTAGGTCTAGTGACATAAAAAGTAACGCGAACTTCATTTTGATGTTACTTCAATTCTCAGCTAAATTTAATATTGCCAGTTACAAATCTGTTATTATTATTGATTAAGAAACTTTAGTTTACCTTGGGCTTGTTAAATATTTTCTCCAAACAACAATTGAAGAACTTTCTCCAATAATGGTACAAAGAATGTAACAATAGTATTAATTAGTTGGTCTATTAGTTAAATTAATAATCCTCTCCAATGAGACAAAGAAGGCAACTCCTTCATTTTTTAACCTTTTTCTCAAAACATAAATATGATCATTTGTAATATATGTTGTGGTACAAACAAGACTAGAATAACTTTCTACTTACAACATTGGAATTAAATTAATAAAAATACCATTTGTACATTAAAATCAGTTCCTCAACTCAGCTATTACATATTTATCATAAATATGTATATTATTTAATTTATTTTTCAATGTGTATTTTATATTCTAATATATATTTTATATTAATGACTAATTTTTGTGATTGATTTTAATATACACCTAACATAATTACTAAATTAATTAGAGCTAACACAATTAGCACTTCATATATATACGGTTTCTATAAAACTAACTAACAAGCTCAAATAATTTTATATACATAAAGTCAAATGTGCAATATCAAATAGAACCAAAAGGGAGTTTGTTACAACATACAACAATATAATTGGCGTGAAATTGAAGCTTAATATATATCTTCAGTATACCTTGGATTTTCTGAACATGGATGTGTCGGTCTCATTTGCATCAAATTCAACATATGCTAGAGAAAATTTAGATGTATATATGTGATAAAGGCCTAGTTGAAAGACAAGTGTATTTATAATAACTTATAAAAATGAAGAATGTGATCGTACAATTCGTGTGTTAGCATCATCAATGTAAGAAACACCAACATTTTCGGCCAATCTTTATACACGGCACAAAATTGTTTGAAGAAAATTGGACGGAAAAAGGGTTTGGTAATTTTAACATTTTGAAGATTATATTATTTTGATTGTAAAAAGAATGACATCAATTTAGTTCTAATATTTCAGTTTTTTTTTTTCTTTTTTAGAAATAAGGTACCCACTACAATTCCCTTGCTCAATTCACATGTGCGGGAGTTCCTTGAACAAGTAAAAAGGTAATCATAAAATAATGATATTAAATATATATTAAAATTAGTCACGAATTAATTACTATATATAAAAATATATATTTAATATTTTATAATCCGATCCTCTTATTATACTATTATAAATAAGTTTAATTATTATTTTATTATAAATTTGATTATTTTATTATGATATTTTGATTATTTTACTAACTAATTAGTTAAAAATATATATATAAAATATAAAAATATATCATAATTAATTTGATAACTGAATTTTGTATATATGTATTTTGTTATACAATATATCCTGCAATTCTCATCATTATTAGGGATTGAATCCTCAACTAAGATTTTTTTTATTCACTTTATGCCAAAAAAAAATTTATTTTGAGATCAACAAACTTTATATTTTTAGATTATAAAAATTTTATATTATGTCATGAAGTCACTTTTTTTAGAAATTTAAATTGATACGAGGACATACATAAATGATAATATATGTAAATTAGAAAAATAGAGGAAAAGATGAAAAAAATAAAAGTTATCGCCTTCATTAATTAAGAAGATAAATAAGTAACATATATCATACACTAATGTACTAATAAGGATATGAATTGTAACACAAGTTACTGAGTTTTTTTATGAACGGATTAAATTGATATCAATACATAAAATATAAATATTAGGAATAAATTGATGCTCAAAAAATTTTTTGGGGATCAAACTAATGTCAATTTGAAAGTAACAAGAGTAAAAAGGTCATATAAAAAAATAGAATTTATTATTTTTTGCCATCACTTCTAGCTATCACTCCAATTCATTTTAAAAATATTTGATAACAAAAAAATTAGCTAAAAATAATTATAAATTGTCTTATTTAACATTTATTAATTATTGCTACAATTAATGAATATCAAATAAAATAAGTTTTTGTTGTTTTTTTTATCTTTCTAGCATTACCGATTTATTTAGTCTAATAATCAATGACATACTTTCGTCTATAAATTTTGACGATCCTCTAACATTCTTCTATTAAAAAAATAAAATAATAATTATGACTAAAAAGCGCAGCTAAAAGAATGCCATAATATGTTGAATTAAAGAGGTTGTTAAAGAAAGTTGTTTAACAGACTTACCCATCGAAAATTAAGTACATGATGATACTATATGTATTTATTTCAGTTAGTAAATTTACAAAAAAAAAATATTTCCTCATTCTTTAAAACTGAAACGTACTCTTAACTGATCAAATTATGCTAATTTGTACACTTTGGTTATTTAAAAATTTATTTTCGATCACACGAAGTTAGTTACATTTGAGCCCTTTTTATATTTTGGCTTAAATATATCTCTATTCTTTAATTTGTGAATGCTTTGGACATTGTTTTGCTCTCTTTACTTTTTTTTTGTTTAATTCCAAATCTTTTAAGCATAATTGATTTTCGTTCTTATATAATAACGCTATATATTTTTAAATAAATCCAAATATTTCTAAAAGTATTTTATTTTAGTCCTTAATATTTATGATACTTTTAATTTTTAGAAGCTTAGATTATTATTTAGGAAACGTCAATTTTTTATAACTGATCAATGCTTGAATTTTAGAAAATAGAAAAAGTTACAAGCACTCTTCAAACTACATACTTTAGAATTTTATCATAAATATTTAGATTTAAGGCACCCATTATTTTTTTGTATAAGAACAAAAAATAAAACAAAATAATATCAGAGACAAAAATCAATTATTAGACCTGAAAAAAAATATAGAAATCAATTTTTTTTTAAAAATTATAATATTCAAAAGGAATTAAAAAATTAATTTAATTGCCGTAGCAGTACATATGACATTTATATTTGCCAATCTTAATTAAGAACCTCACCTATAAAGGAATTGTAATTCCAATTTTAACCCACAACTGTTAAGTTGATGCCCTCATTTTACCAAAAAGCAAAGCAACTCCGGGAGAGAAAAATTGTGAACTTAAATTACAACATTGCCCTTGAAGGTGACTTCACATCCTCATAATCACCTTTACAAAAAGCTGCTTCAAGTGAAATTAATAAGACTTCCTGCAGAGTCACAAGTATGGGTACTATGGTCAATAAAGATACATCTGCCCCCAACTTAATTATAACTTGCACAAGAGAGAGAAATATAACTAGGAATTAATGATGAAAAATATGAAGCAGTCTAAATTTTTAGTTTTTCACAACAATGAGTTGGCACTATTGTATGAATTAGTAATCTTAAAGATTACAAAAATTTTTTTCTTTTTTGCATATAAAAATTTCAGAATAAATATATAATTAATTAGTATATAATTATGTATCCTATGTCATCAATATACGTAGGTGAACATGTATTTCAATTTTTACCTATACTGGTATTAATACTCAATTCCTTACATGGGATAATACCTATGCACATACATATCAAGTAAAAAGCACATTTCCTTATTGTTTGAATGGATAAATCCACAACCACCATTTAATCTAAACAAACCCCCAAAAGTGAAATAATTTAGCCTAATTTTCTTACCAACATGTCACATAGGAGGGATGGTATTTGATCGTATGTAGCGTGTGATGTTGGAGGTGAGATAAAAATAATGGCATAGATAAATTAAATAGATGAAAATTATTATTATTATTATTATAATTATGGAATATCACACATTGGTATTTAATTTTTTTATAGTGTTGAGAAACTGTCATATATTTTATTAATTTAAAAATAAAATTTAAAATTTAAAATTTGTAAGAGATAAATGTTAAATCATTGATTAGATTGAAAGTACGGGTATCTAGATATAAAATACCATAAAAATCTCTAAAATTATTCATTTTATATAAAATATCTTATATATCTTTTATAGAGAAACAAATATGATCGGCTTATTATATAAAATAAAACAGAGTATAAATAACGGTTGCGTGTATATATACATACATACAGAGATATATAGAAGGTGACAAAAATAGTTAACTTACGTGTGTATTGTAGGGGAAATTGGGGTTGTATTTATGCATGCAAAGCAAAAAAGAAAAAAAAAAGAAAAAGGAAATTACAGTGTAACGAAATAATGAAAGGGTTTTGTTTCTTTGTGAGGGGATTTTTTCTGTAATTAAATGGAAAATTATTTATATATGTGAATGAATGGAGCCCATAGAGGTGCTTGTGGGATCAAGTTTCGAGCATTGTGATTGGGTCACACTCTCTCTGTCCCTCTTTTTGAAAGTGCTTATTAAGGGAGAGAGAGAGGAGAGAAGTGAAGGGGGGCTATTACAGACAATCCCTGCTGAAGATGAGGGTTGGAAGCAACAACAAGAGAGAGAGACTTTGATAGATAGAGAATTAGAGAGAGAGAGAGAGAGAAAACCAAAGAAAAACAAAGCTGCTATTGCTTATGTGTGTGTGTGAGATAGAGAGAGAGAGAAAGGAAGTAAAAAAAAAGGAAATAAATAAAGCTGAAAGCTCAAAAGCAAGCTAAAAAGAAAGAAAGCTGAGGAAACCGAAAGGGTAGAAAGAAAAGGAGAATTAGCTTTTGTTTTTTCATTATTTTCTTTCTTTCTCCCTCTTCTTCTCTTCTTTTTCTTCTTCTATCTTCTCTCTATCATCATCATCGTCATCATCAATTGCAATAGAGTGAAGAACAACAAGTACAGTCACCATGTTAGCGAATAACTCTTCAGTAGCTCCAAGTTCAGAACCATTTTCTTGTGCTGATAATAGTAATGGCACTCCAAGCAATAAAAGGAAGAGAAGACCCGCAGGAACACCAGGTAGGTCAAGAAAATATTCCAGCAAGTTATTATTGATTTGATGGTTAATTAATAAGTGATTGGAATTGAAATATGTAGATCCAGATGCAGAGGTGGTGTCGCTGTCGCCAAAGACGTTATTGGAATCGGATCGATATGTGTGTGAGATCTGCAACCAGGGCTTCCAAAGGGACCAGAACCTGCAGATGCATCGGAGGAGGCACAAGGTGCCGTGGAAGCTTCTAAAGAGGGAGACGCCGGTGGTCAGGAAGAGGGTCTTCGTGTGTCCGGAGCCTACTTGCCTGCACCACGACCCTTGTCACGCGCTCGGAGACCTTGTTGGGATCAAGAAGCACTTCCGCCGCAAGCACAGCAACCACAAACAGTGGGTCTGCGAGCGCTGCTCCAAGGGCTACGCGGTGCAGTCCGATTACAAGGCTCACCTCAAGACCTGCGGCACTCGCGGCCACTCTTGTGACTGCGGCCGCGTCTTCTCCAGGTATTCATAATCTCACAAAATCTGCTGGCTCCCTAGCACTTATCTTATAATAATTTCAATTATTCTTTTCATTTACCAAAAACAGTATCTTTATAAAACTGGATGGATCTATTATATGATTTCAGAATTTGAGTTTCATCACCTTTTTTTTTCTCTTTTTCTCTCTATTTCATGTGCTACTCTTCTTCTTCTTCTTCTTTTTCTACTTGTTAACATTTTTAAATGAAATGATGATGAGCAATTGAGCTGATGACCTTGCCCAGCTCTATTGTTTCTACATAGGTTTTGACTTGGGAAGAAAAAGTTAAATTAAATGTATTTTTTTCTTTTCCTTTCTGGATAACTAAAAAATAAGATAATTAATAAGAAAAATAATTTGACTGATGGAACCTTAATATAAAAGTGTTTTTTTTTCTTCCAAATATTACTTTTTATTTTTGTCTAGAGCAATACTTAGAACTGTTCATTGACAGTTGGAGAACACGGTTCCCAAAACACAGTTTTTCCGTTGGTTTCGCTTAACTGTTTTTAATTTTTAATGTGATGAAAATAATAATAATAATAATGTTTCTTCATGATTCTCTCTCTCCTTTGTAATAATCTGTTCCATTGACATTGTTGGTAGTTCTTATAGAATGTGCACTAGAGCACACACAGAATGCAAATCTCTCTTAATTTGGCTTCCCTTGACTCCTTTTGTCCTTTATCATATTTAGTGGAAAACGGAACCTCCCTTCTTCCCCTTTGAAAAACCCACTCGATACCTTTTCCCAACCACCTTTTATATCCCACTTTTTCATCCCTTTTTCCTTTTTCTCTTTTTCATATATATAACACTAAGATTATTCTTTGTTTGTATTTGTGATTAGGGTGGAGAGCTTTATTGAGCATCAAGATGCTTGCAACATGGGGAGGCTTAGGACGGAATCTCATCATAATCATAATCATAGTCATCAACCACCACCAACTCCAACTGCATGTTTATCAAGAACAGCTTCAAGTCCAAGCCCTTCAAGAAGTGAAACCAATTTCAGCACTGCTCCATGGCAACCAACATCATCAACAACAACAACAACAACACCAACAAGCCTTGTTGTGATCACAAAACCAATAACAACAACCACAGAACCACCTTTCTTCAACAACACTAACCCTACCCCAATTCTAGCCACTGCTGAAACATTCCTATTCAAGAAGAGTAACACCAGCAACAAACTCCATCACCCAAACTTGGATCTTCAGCTCTCCACCACCACCACCACCACCACCATGATGATGAACAACAACAATTCGATCCCCAATGTTGATTTAACACTATCACCAAAGAGTGATAATAATCATCATCAGCAGCTTCAAAACCAGCAGCATTCAACACAGCTGCAACTCTCCATTGGTGGAACAACCTCGTCAGACATTAGCGAGAACAATAACAAGAACGATTCATCAAACAGGAACTCGTCACCGAAAGAGAGCATCAACAGCAGCAACGAGAACAAGCATGCGACAGCAACAAGCATGGCTTTACGGGTTCAAGAACAAGCGAGGGAGCAACTAAGGTTAGCCATGGCGGAGAAAGCGTACGCAGAAGAAGCAAGGAAACAAGCAAAGAGGCAGATAGAAATGGCGGAACAAGAGTTCAACAATGCAAAGAGGATAAGGCAACAAGCGCAAGCTGAACTCGACAAAGCTTGCGCTCTCAAGGAACATGCAATGAAGAAGATAAACTCAACCATCATGCAAATCACGTGCCATTCTTGCAAGCAACACTTTCATCTTCAACCACCACCAGTATCTGCTACAGCACCACCAGATGAAAATTCCTTGGTTCTCAGTTACATGTCTTCTGGAATCACCACCGAAGGTGCTGGAGAAGTTATAGAGAACAATAATAACGATCATGATACTACTACTACTACTATTACTGATAATAATAATAATAATGGGAAGAAAGCATCTACAGCTACTAACTCTTAGAACAAGAAAGAAGAAGAAGAAGAAGATCGTCATGATATCCATCTTCATCTTCATCCACATCATTATCATCTTTCCATGTACTACCACCCTTTTTTATTTTCTATTTTTTGAGCTAATTAATTATATCTTTGTGAATTGGTATACCAAGTGAAGAAGAAGAAGAAGTGAAGTGAGTGGGGTTAATATAATGTAAGCGGGGTTAATTAATTATGAATAGGCTGGGGAGGGGGAGAGAAAAGTAAAAGTAATAGAGATGAGTGTTAATGGTGTTGGTTCTTCATGTATAACTCGTTGCAAGTTTGTGATATTTGTTAATTAAATTTGGTATAAGTGAAGATAATTATGTTACGTAGTGTATGTAATGATAAGAAGTACATGTTAAAATTGTTACTCGGGGAATAGGACTAATTAGGAAAAAATGATACAAGGTTATTGTACATAATAAGTTTTGTGTGTGTATATAAATGGAGTGATGGAATTGAATGTATGGGGGTTTATTTGGGTGGCAGAGAGTGCAATGAATAAGGGGCGTCAGGGAGGGAGGAAGTAGAGACTGCTAAAGTTTTTGTTGTTTTGGATTATCTGTTTGGACTATGTTGTGGTAGGGCAGATTTCGGAGAACACTATTTCATCAGCATTAAACAACTCTACTGACAAAAATATTTAAAAGAGGTAGAGACTATTATTCACATCATCAGAAAAAATCAATACAAAGCCTAGCTACTACTCCTGCCACTCTTCTTCATTAGTCATCACTGCTCTCACACTCACTCACACATGTATCCACTGATTAGTGAAACCACCAACAATTTTCTCTTCTTTTATTTATTTTTAATACGTACTTTACATGTTAATGTTAATATTTTATTATTAATCACTAATTATATGTGTTAATTAATTTTGTATGGATATATAATATTTTTGTAAAGATAATATAGGAATTATAATAATTAAAAAAAAGGAGAAATTGAATAGAGAAATAGATATTGTCCTTGGTTTTAGGGTGCTATATTGTTCTGGCAACATATAAATGTGAATGGAAAAGGTGGAGAGAGAGAGAGAGGAGCATGTTTTTCAGTGCCACTGTTGAAAGGGGTTAATGACAGTCACAGAACTCAGTAGTCCCTCTCAAGGGGTCTCTAAGGCACACAGACTCAGACACAAACAAACTCTATTCATCTCATCATCATCATCATTCATTCACTCTCTTTCTTTCTCTCTCTTGTTGCATCAGAATCAGGGCCATTGTTGCTGGCAGCAGAAGTGGGCGCACAGAGAGCAGAACCAAGAACCAGCATCTTTCCAAATATGCAGAGACCATTCAAAGCTTTTCGACTTTATTTGAATCCTATTTCTATTGCATGTCTTGTGATAAATAACACCCACTATTCCAAACACCCATTACATACTTACTTACTTGTGCACCAATCACACTGCCTCATGCAACCACTTACAACTCAATTCCATTCCAATATCAACACAAATCATTATACTCAATTCACATTAACTAATAACATTAATTAACATTACATATAACACGTATAACATTGACCACCCTTTCGAAATATTAGGTTATTTATGTATTTCTTTGACATTTATAAAATATACATTATTTTTTTGGAATTTCGATTTTTTAAAATAAAAAAGTTATTAAAGTAAAGAACTAATCACAATTCTATCAAATGTGTGTCTTACTATTTTAATTTAAAAATAATTAATTTTTTATTTTACTAATTTTTTTACTTTAGATGATCTTAATTCAATTTTTTGTATAAACATAATATAGCTTATTAGAAGAGGCTAATATTTATTTTTATAATTATTTAAAATGGCTTAATAAAGGAAAGTTTTAAAATAACAGTTGAATTATCTGTTTAATTTTAAGATCATAAGCTTAAATTCTAGACTTAGTCAATGATGTAATTATCTTATTAGACCACTTACATTACAACGTTTTTTTTTCAAATTTTGCGTTAACATGAAATACTTGTGAAAAAAACTTAACACCAACCAATGCAATATAAACATATCTTGCACGAATTAACCAAATTTCATTAGAACTTGCTAGAGAAAAACCTAGTTTTTATCCTTTTTAACATAATGAAGTTAACTTATTACTTTTTCAACTACATTTACCATCAATCTTGGTTTATGTTAATGCTGAAGCGCAAGTACAAATTCCTTAAAAAAAGAAAACACATACACACAAGAACATAAAAAAACAAATTAAAGTACTGTGTGTTGTTGGATTCTCCATCATATGCTGCAAATATATATGAATATATATCATTGATAGAACCAATACAAAAAAGAGGGTCTTAGAAAAGCCAAAGTCATGAGCAGAAGCTTAAAGGTTTCTGTGTATATTTTCTTTTATTTAGTTTCCTTTCTCATCATCATGTACTATATGGCTATATAGCTTTTTCCCTTGGACCATGTGCTTCTTCTCTATATGGTCTATGTTGTAATTTGGTTGTTCCTACTTTTCTTACCTGATGCACAAAAAACTTTGATGTACAAATATATTTTTTATTATTATTTTTATTATCATCAACGTGAAAGGAGTCACAACATTTAACTTCCTTAGGGGTCCTATATATTGCAACTTGCTATGCTTCTTCATATTTGGCTTAGTGGGTGGGTTTATTTAGTGTTCAGTCCCAATTCATAAATTCTTTTTGGCTTTTATTATTGTCATATCGCGAAAATAAGTCTATAGAATCAGAGGTTTGGTTATTGTCATATGTTATGAAATGGTATTTTTTGAGTTTAAAGCCTGATTTTTAATGAAATTTTTTTAGTTCTTTTATGTTAATTTTTTTTAGATAACAAAAATAAACTCTAAATCTTATAAAAATGTTGATATCATATTAGAAGCGTACAAATGGATATATCTCTAATCAATTTCAATAATTAATATGAAAGTCATATTACTTTCTTAATTTGTTTATTTATTTTCAACAATATTTGTTTATTTTGTTTAACTTTGAGAATTTTGTTTAATGTATATATTACACTACTACACTTATCATATATAAGTCATATCTGAAAAATTTTGTATTGGATAAACTAATTTTAAAAAAATTGATAAATTTGTTGTTGATGTTTTAAAATATTATTTAAATTAATATTTAATAATATAAATGAAATCAGTTCTTAATATTTTAAAAATTAGATAATTTTATCACTCAAATATACAATTTTCTAGGATAAGTTTAAGATGAACCACTTGCCACCTTTTAAAAATGGGAGTGACTCAGACAAAGACGTGTAAAACGTCGTTTTTTAAAAATGTTTTCTAGTTATTAAAATTTAATATATATATATATATATATATATATATATATATATATATAATCGATAAAACTGTGTTATTTTTATCAAAATTAGGCCATACAAATTAATTTGATCAAAAAAATAGTGAATCAAATCTTGAATTGGTCTAAATTAATATTCTTTTATAGAAAATAATTGTAATATAATACCATTATTATAGAACATAATTGAAATACTCCTATTATATAATATTGAAAATTCTAAATCCTAATCCTATGACAGCAGAGAAGTAAAGAGTTAGAATTTAGCATTTTCAAAATTAATATATATATATATAAATATATAATAGAAGTATTTTAGTCATTTTCTATAATAAGGGTATTGTAATCCTTTTTATAAAAAATGATATTAATTTAGTTCAATTTAAGATTTGATTTACCATTTTTTCGATCAAATTAATTTGTCTGACCTAATTTTAACAAAAATAACATGATTTAATCTATTATATATTTTAATTTTAATTATTAAAACTATCTTTAAAAAAATGTTTTAAACGTTTTTATCTTAGTAGCTCCCTTTAAAAATACTAGAGATTAAATTATCCTTTTATTTTATCACGGATTAATTTTTCTAATATTTCAAAAAAATAAAAATAATTTTTTTTATTAGAAACTAATTTATCTGATATAAAAATTGTTTGTGATTATTTTGGGATATCACTCACCTTTAAAACATAATAATACTCACACAATGAGAAAATAAGCAAGAATAATTTAGAGTGGTGGTGCAACTTTTTGTAGTATAATTTGAAAGAAAAACTCAATTAAAAAATATCTCATCAAAACAACTATGTGAAAATAATGGAACTGGAGGAGAGGAGGTGGTTCTCATATCTTTGATATTTTAGTGCATGAATCATGAAACTATAGAAATAATAATTGTCATAATATCATATAAAGTGAGTAAGGGTATGTAGATTACTGGATGTTAGAAATTGTGACAAAAAATTTGAGCAAGAGTATATCCCATTTGTTTTTTAGTTACTTGCAAACCTAAGCTTCTTATATATACCACCAATAAAACAAAAGCACTATCTTATACAAAGGTTTGGTATCATTAGCGTAGCCTAACAATTAGGTCAATCTAACCTATATATGAGTGGGTTCTGATGATATATCAGAATGCAATCATGCATGTGTGAGTGTGTGACCTTCCCAAAACAATTGAATTAAACATAAATATATATATAAAAAGTTTTTAGATCGGACAACTTTTAATCTTAAATATTACATTACAATCTCAGACACATACAATTATATAATTTTTTTATATTCTATTACATGAATTACACCCATATTTTGAGTTCGGGTGCAACAGTATCAAAATCAATAAATTTACTATTTGTGTCAAAGCTCTAAATACAATAGAAAGCATAAAATTAGTGAAGGAAAAAAAAACCCACTGAAGCAACAACTATGAGTGCTTTGTGTACAAACCCAGTAGAAAAGATCAACTTTTGATTTATGGTTTTTTCTTTTCCAACACCAATGAATGTCTAACAACAACAATAGTAATAATAATAATAATAATAATAATTCAATAATGAGTGTCTTTTATTCGTGAAAAAAATTGCAAACCTTATTGAAAAATTAGGAAAATTTATTTTGGCAAAAGTAGGATAATAATATTTGATGAGACTATCAAGTTTTTGTTTTGTTTTGACAAGTCTTAGATATGATTGAGATTTGAGGATAAAGATGTAGGCAAGAAGAAGAACAATGAGCATTTTATAGGGACCTCACCAAAGATATAATAATAGAAGGGAAAAGAAGCAAGGGTAGATAAATAAGAAAAGAAGGGAAAAAGACCCCTCCATATATAAAGCTTAGGTGCACCAAATCTTGTCATGGCTTCACATTGACATTAGTCCGTAAAACAAGGCTATCCTATTGAATTTTGGAGCTCATCAGCCCTTAGCTTTCACATTATATAACTATAAAGTCCTATGGTAACTAATGTTAATGAACCAATTACAATTATTTATGCCTTTTAGGAGGATGCAAATCATATATTGTGACTACCCTTGGGTTATACCAAGGCAAAGGCCTTGTAATGTTTATAAGAATACAGGGAAAATCAATTAAGAGGACCAGCACAATCACAAAATACTAATTATGTAATATATGGTAGCGTTTGTTTTGAGGTATTGAGAGAGATTAGGAGATCATGTTTGTTGGTTCAAAGATTGGTTTTAAAATTTTTGTTTCTGTCATCAAAATTTTAGTATTTTAGTACCTCCAAAAAGTGGGGACACAGAGGATTAAAATTTTTAGAGATGGAGATTGAAGCTTTAATAAATTTTATATCTAAAATACATTAATTTCAATTAATTAATTCTAATTTTACCCTTTGTACAAATTAAATAAAAATTTCATTCTTGTTTTAATTTCTGTCTCCCACTTTATACCAAGCAGAATATTCAAATTTATTTTAATCTCTATCTTTTAGTCTCTATCTCTCAGTTTCAATCTTTCTGTCTTTCTCTCTTTATCAAAACGCTACCTATAAGTTTGGTTATTTAATTTGAATAATCAAAACTAGAGTTATCGTGTAAATATCGTTTCCATTTTTAAATAAGCATACTGCCAAATTAAAGATCCTATATAATATTATTAATGCTGTTTTAATTTCCGTTTGAAGATCTAATTAATAAGTAATAATATTAGAGAGACAATAATTAAAATTATTTTATTTAATTTAATATTTATAATTTTATGTATATAATTTTTATAATTATATATATTTATTATATCTAAAATTGTATAATAATTATTTTAATAGTAATTAATAAATATTAAATAAAATAACTTTGAATTATTTAGATTGATTTTTTATTCTCTCGAATATTATTGTTAATCAGTATCCTTTAATTAGTTAAGAAAATAATATAAATACTGATCTGTATGGGTTCTTTAGTTTTTCCTTATCGATCCATCTACTTTAAGTATAATTTTCTTTTTCCGGAAACAATACTTAGAAGTGAAAAGATGTAATAGTTCTCATGAAACAATTTTAAATCCACTCATTTGAATAAAAGGGAAAGATATAATTTCATAGTACATCTTTTGCTTTCTGTTCACTCAACACAATTGTAATGTCACAACAAAATTTGAGGGGAAAATTTGTCTATCAATCAATCCTCCTCTCCCCATTCATATCATTATTAATCTCCCAAAGAAGGTTTAGTACCCTATATATCCCCCACTGCCCTAAAAGCCTTACATGAATGCAAGCTTGTATGTGGTGGCCTTCAATGAGGAAAAAGAATATATTATTAATTAATTATCTAAACAAGTTTAATTAGCCATAGTAAGTGTGAAACTATATGGACATTAAGTTGTTCATTTTAAATGTGAGAAAAAATTAGAGAGACAAATTAAGAACAATCATGTTACCTATATATAGAAAATCAATCATCTTTATAAAATATATATTAAAAATATATCAAATAACATATATATTTATATATAAATACATATTAATTGATATTTTATATACACATAATATTTTTATTAACGAAACACATGGAGTGAATGAACACCAATAATCAAGATGAACAAAATTGGAATCAATTTTAGTGGTTGGTAGGGAGGTAAGTCTTGAAAATGATTCACTTATTTAGGCAAAAAAGTCTTTTAAAATATCCAGGATGCTCAAAAACATGGTTAGGCCCAAAAAAACTGTGTAATGATCCAAGTGAAATAATAAAGCAAATATTTAATGGGCCCATATGGCTTTGAAAGAAAGAGGGAATTTGCATGTTCAAAAGCATGATTGTAACTGGACCTACTTCATTCAAGTGGCTTCGTACTAATTTGCGTTTGAATGAGGCCTACATTTATTACCAAACTCTTAGGGTTGATGACCCATAACACAAAGTGGTCCAAGGTTTTGGTTATTAAAGTGCACATTAAATGGGGCAACTAGGTGAATTTCTTTTCAGAATATTAACCTATTTACGTACACTCACTGACAGACTCACACTCATGCATGTGGCATATATCATATGTTGAATTCTTCATTACAAGATTCTCTTTTTCCATTTTTTTCCCTATATATACAATATATGAGTTTAATTTCTATGTAGAGAAAATACGAAACTATTATTTTACACTGATATATAATTGAGAATTATCACGTAGATAAAAGTTCTAGGTAGTGCCTAAATTCTAATTGAATATCAATGTAAAACACTAAAACTTAAAGAGTTTATGCGAGTTATATATTTGTTTTTCTCGGTAGTTATTTATACCATTTTTGTATACGTTTTATGAAAAAAAGAAGTCAAATTGGTTAGCGAGGCCCATATTGAAGAACATTTTTGTTTTGGGTTTTAAAAAGATTAGCTATTTTGTGCAAAAACGAAAACGCACCTATCATATGCTCAAAAACATACGCAAATACCTGGAAAAAAAAAATACCTTGAGCAAATGGATGTCAAAAATATAATTCACGATTCTATACCAAAAAGAGAAGTAAATACCTTAACTAGTTCCAAAGAATTTATGATCGGATATTTTAGTCTTTAAAACAATTTTATTTTCTAGAAGTTATAAAAAATTACTTGTTACGGTGTTAGACAAATTGGTTTCTTGTTGATTTCAATCAAATTTCTAATATGTATCTAGAATAAATAAATTTTTAATAAATTTTATTATAAGACAATTAAATTCTAAAAATATTATTCTAAGATAAATTATTTTTCATTCAAAATGAAAAAGGATCAATATATCCCACAAGATTAATTTTTAAGATTTTTTAAAGAATAAAAATTTATTAAAGACTAAAATAGTTAATCTAAATTTTTTTTAGTGCCAATTTAAGTGTTTATTAAATAAAAATGCACGAGTTGCCAAACTAGCCATTAATTAAAATTTCTACAGTCAACACTTTTTTTTATATTTATTTATATTATATTGACAACTTTCGAAAATAATTTTAAAAAAAGATAAAATATACATTTTATTTTTAATGCTTTTAAAAAAATTTAAAATTATTTTTAATATTTAATTTATTTTAATTTTATCTTTAATATTTTTAATACTTTTTAATTTTATGTCTACTGTCAAATTTTTAGGAATAAAACTCAAAACAGCCCCTGACAATTTACCTCAAAAAATAACGAGACCCTTAACAAAAAAAAAACCCAATCCGACTCCTGACAATTATTTCGAAAGGACAACGAAGCTCTTGCGTCAAAAAAGTCAATGTTATTTTTCTTTTGCACAGGAGTTAATAAGTCCAAAAAAAAATATCATGAACCAAATCGAGTGTTTTTTTTTTTTAGGCCTCGTTGTCCTTTCAAAATAATTGACAAGAGGCGAAAAGAATATTCATTCAAATTTTTAGATCTGATCAATGAATTTTTTTTAATTTTATCCTCAAAATTACTGTTTATATTCCTCTACCTCATCATCTTCAAATCTTTTTTCAAACCCAATTTCGAAATTAGACTCTTGAGACCTAATCCTTTTTTTTAGTGTCAGAGAATTTTGATTTCTCTTTTAATTGGATTGGCAACTATAAAAATTTATTGTAGCAAAATTCTCTAAAAAAAATGGATAACAATTATTTTTTTGAGAAGAAATAAAAGGAAAATTTAGATTGAAAGTTGGAATCTTTTGAAAAAATTAACGTACAAATACTTTTCCTTGAAAAATTTGATCTTGTTCGAGATCCAATTGGCTTGATTGATTTTAGCTTCCTTAGCAATTTTTCTTTCAATTCCTTCATTATTTGCTACAGAATCAAAAAATAATAAAAAAGAACAATTGAACTTGATTTAATTGTCTAAACAAATTAGGTGAAGATCATGAAAATAAAGCTTAAATCCTTTCTTTTTTTTTTTTTTTTCAATTCTTGTTTTGATGTAGTGATGCATTGGACTCTCTGTTCCAATGTTTGGCCAGTAATAGTTGCTTCATTGGTTGAGGAAAAGGAGAGTAGTGTGATGATAAAATGGTGGCAGATATAAAAGAATGATAAAATTGAAACACAAATTATTAACCACATTTTGACTATGAAAAATTTAATAGTAAAGATAAAATTAAAATTTATTAAAAACATTAAAAATAAAATTAAAATAAATTAAATATTAAAAATATTTTTAAAATTTTCAAAAACATTAAATTTACTTTTTTTTTTGGGTACATACATTAAATTTACTTTACTCAAAAAGATATTATTCCGTTTATATAAAGGCAGTCACACTCACAAGTGACTCACAACGTTAACAATTTAAGGGTTATGCTGCAATTTGTCATGTTGTATGCTTGCGTTGCCAATTTGCCATAAAGTATGACCCATATCGTTATCAAGTAATATTTAGTTATTTACAACATTAATGAAGTCGTACCAACTTTATCCATCATCCAACTTTTATATATACATCAAAATAGTTATTTCCGATATAAGGCTGACCAAATAATGTGGCAACACAAGCAGCTTTGCCAAGATTCACTTCTGTTCAAAATTCATGCATTCTTTCTTCGTTTAAATAGTGTCAACAGTCAACACTGGTAATTTTACCAATACTATGATACGATATTTATACAATTTTAACACTCGTAAAAGTATTTATACATCATTCACTAAAGTAGTTATATGTTGATGGCAAAAAACGAATTCTTATCTTGTGAAACTCAAATGTATTTCTTATCAACACGGTCGACATCATGATTTATCATTTTTGTCTTCAATATTTTTGATAAATTTTAATATTAGACTAATATTTTATTTTTATATTATTAAAATTTTAAAATTAAAATTTAGTATTTAATATTTAAAAGAACTAATCTAGTATTAACTAAAAATAATAAATTTTATAAATCATATAACATTGTTCTTATGTTATTGTCATTACAACATTTTGAATATTTAGTGACATTTATTTTTTAACATTTATTAAAATATCAATAATTGTTATAAAATTATGTATCAAGTAATATTTATAATAAAATGTTAGCAAATACATGTAATTTTTTAAAAATAAAATTTAAAAAGTTATCTATTACTATTGACAAGAAAATAAATAAGCATCCCCTTCTTTTAAAATCCAAATCACTAAGTTTAAACCTGAGTTCGCACTCCCGTTCCCTTCTATTTCCAATTCGTTCTCTTTCGCACTTTCACTCAATTTCATTCGTGCACGTCAAATCTCCCTCTCGTTCTAACAAACTCTTCTGTTTTTCTCTTCTCTGGATCACTTTTAGAGTTTGTTACTTTCTGTTTTAAAATGAGTTTGACGAAAAAGAAGAAAAATCTTTTTACGTGTTCCTTCTTCTTTAATTTTCATCTTTATTACTAAAATTTACAATTTATTGGAGTTTTTCTCTCTTTTCCATTGTTGCTTTTAAATTTTAGTGATAATTAGTAGTTTTGTTGACTTTTTTTGTTCATGTGATGAATTTATTTGGTTCACGTTCATTGTGCATCATAAACATGTTAGTTCTAAAATTTTTTGGCTATATGGATGGATGAAATGGAAGGATAAAATTTGATAGCAAAATGAAAGAAAATGATACCTATTGTGTGATGAGGTATTATACAATAGACATTGATGATAAAAATTAGGGTTAAGTATGATTTTGATCCCTAAGGTATAGGTCAAAAAATTTTTCGTCCCGAACCTTTTTTTGTATACAAAATCGTCCCTAAGGTCCAACATAGTTTTAAAATCGTCCTTCGGGACCAAAATACTCTTCTCCTTTTTCTTCTTCTTCATCATAGTATCATCATCTTTTTCTTCTTCATCATCACAACATCTCTTCTTCATCATCATAGCATCAGTAACAACAACAATGGTGCCAATTACTCAAACATCTCATATATATGAAACCAAAGAGGAAAAGAATCACAGCCCATGCTTGGTGCCAATTGCTCTATCAATTCTAACTAGAGGGCTAGAAGCCATGAATACTATAACCAGTTTTCCAATTATTCAAGAACACAACCTGCTTCACAGCTAAGAAACAACCCAACAAGGCAAACATCATAACCACCCTCTGAACTGTCACATTCTTCATCTTCACAAGACCTTGAGAGATAAACGCCAACAAGAGCCCCACCACGGAGATCTTGGTTTTGGACTCAACGAACTTGGCCATTGACTCAGCGAGTTGCGAGAAATCACCTTGGTCCATGGGTTGTGAATCCTTGAAGGAATGGTTGGGGGCGATGAGGCGAATGTGTGGGAGGGCGTTGACGTCTAATTGTGTGAATGAGAACTGAGATTCCTTGAACTTTGATGTCACAGAAAAAGAGCTTGGAGCGCCAAGGGTGGGAGATGTTGTGGTTGGCAATGAAGGAGGAAGAGACGATGGAGAATTCTTGGTGGAGTAGGCGCAGCTCTGTCTTGTCGTGGAGCTGGACGGCATCGAAGAAGATGACGATGGAGTAAGGGCGAGGGGTGGCGACGGAGGTGAGGAAGTGGGACAGGGACTAGTTGTTGAGGCAGATAATACCCGATTTGGATTTGGATTGAAGGGTGGCTACGACAAGGAGGAAGACTAGGAAGAGTAGGAGGGTGGGAGGAGGAGCCATGGCAGAATGGGTTGAGAGAAATGGACGAAGGAAGGGTTTTTATGGGAGGCTCCATTAATGGCTTCTTAGGTTCTTTTTTCCTCCATTAATGGCTTTTCTGTTCTTTTTTTTTATTTTATAATTTTTTTGGTTAGCGGTAATTTGGTCTAAAAATTTAATATTTAGGTTTGAAAGATGATTTTAAAACTACATTGAACCTTAGGGACGATTTTGTATGCAAAAAAAGGTTGGGGACGAAAAAAACTTTCGACTTATACTTAGAGACCAAAATCGTACTTGCCTTTAAAAATTATTATAAAAATTGTATGCGCAAGTCTGAGGCTTCTATGGCCTTTATACAGTACTTCAAATGGGTGTGTGCTTCATGCCAAAATTTATAGGCTTCGTTCACCATCTTGTGGTGTTTTACAATATTTTGTTAGCTAAGTACTCTAGATTTTCTAGAATATCATAATTCATAGCAATAGATTTTAAAACTTTTTAGTGGCAATCCATGACATGAACCTTTGAGACTTCTCCTTTCAAACTTTAATTTATAACATTGCTTGAAATTCTCCTTTTCTAACTTTGAGTGCCAATGTCTATTATTAGTTGTATTAATAGTTTGATAAATAGACATAGATATTAAATTCATATGCATTGTGAATTTTGGCATTACAATGAATTCATAACATGGATATCTTTTTTATATCAATTTCTAGTTGAGGCCCCAAAATAATATTCCAACTTAGAATTATAATTTTGGCATTGCAATAAATTCATAACATGGATATGCATGAGTTTTAGTGCATTCAATTATGTATGTTTCTTAAATGCTATCTCATTCTAATATACTAAATGCATTTGAAACATCATATCAGCAATCTACATGTCTGGATTTAAGTGTAAGAGATGCAATAAATTTTACTCTAGCAAGGACACATATTTAGATCTAACTGTGACTTCTGGCTTGAGAGATTACTCTGAAGTTAAACCAGCTTGAACAGATCTTTTCAGGTATAAATAGATTGTGATTCAACTCTGTTTACATGGGATAACTTTGTTACGTATCATAACTTATAACTCCATGATTCTGTATAATATTTTCATGTGAGGCATAAATATATTTGATGAGCAAGTATGTTGTGTTTAAGTTTAGAGTAAATTGCATAATTTGCAATTGAGAAAAAGTCAGAATTCTTATTTGTCGTTACTTATTGTTCTATAAAAAGTCTTAAATCATCTTGTTCTTGACTAAGATAACATTCTTTAAAATATAAATAGTCTAATTAATAAGTTGCATGTGATTGTTACTAATCCATTCATTCAATTTTGATCTTATGCTAATGGCTAGATGGGCACTTAGAATATTAAATATTTTTTTAAGGCATTTTAAACATTTAGTAACATTTCTCTAAAATATAAAATTATAATGCCTTGTTTTGCAATAATAGTATAGTAAAATGCTCCTTATTTTAGTTTTTTTCCTTCTTATTTTACAGATATTTTGAATTTTATAATGTCAGTTAGTCATGAAAAAGAGTTGGATGCTCAAACTGCAAACTTTTGAAAAGTGCTTAGATGGATTAGAAGAGTTTCTTGATTTTGCATTTCATAATACAGTTGAAGGAGCTAAGATTCTTTGTTCTTATAAGAATTGTTCTTGGAAAAACGAAAGGATGTTTACGAGCATTTAGTTTGTGATGCGTTTGATAAAGCTTACAATAAGTGGATATTTCACGGAGAATGTGGATCTTTAAAATCAGCGGAGAATGATGGATTTGATATTCATGATAACTTGGATAAATAGTTGGAAGAGACCTTCATGATGTCGAGGTAATTTAAAATGAGTCAGATGAAAATGAAAATGAAAATGAAGAAGTTCCTGATGAAGAAACTAAGTTTTACAAGTTGATACATAATAATCATCAAGAATTATACCCGGGCTATAAATATTTTACAAAGTTATCAACCATTGTTTGTTTGCTCTACATAAAGAACCTTCATGGTTGGAGCAACGTATCATTTAATATATTGCTACAATTACTCAATGAATTGCTTTCCAAAGGCTCATGTCTTTCATCAACATATGAAGAATGCTAGTACATCATCAAGGATTTAGATTTCAGTTATAAAAAAAATTGATGCATGTCCAAATGACTGTATATTGTACTGGAAGAAGGTTAACGAACATATTACTTGTCTAAAGTATGGTGCTTCTAGGTATAAAATGAAAAAGGTCTAGAGTGCTAAAAGAAAAATTTCTTGTAAGGTAACTTATCGACCAATTCCACAAAGATTTTGAGATATTTTTCTTTGAAACCGAGAATAAAACAACTATTAATATCTTCAAAAATCGTTGATCTAATTATGTGGCACAATGAAGGTTGTAAAAATAATGAAAAACTAAGACATCCGGCAACTCACTAGCTTGGAAAACTTTCGATTTGTTACATTCAGATTTTGCATTAGAGCCCCAAAATATGAGGATGAGTTTAGAAAATGATAGTTTTAACCAATATAAAACAATGAGTAATAGATGCAGTATCTGGCCGGTGGTTCTGACGATATATAACTTGTCTCTATAGGATTGCATGAAACAACATTCTATGATGTTGTCTTTGCTTATTCCTAGTCCTTCTTTTCCTAATAGAAATATTGATATATATTTACAAATTTTAATTGATGAGTCAAAGGAGTTATGGGAGAATGACTTTGAGACTTATGATACTTCTAGTGGGAAGTTATTTGGTGTATATGTTGCCTTAATGAGATTGTGAGCAAAAAGAGAGTGATCCCAGTAATAAACTCAAGTGAAACCGGTCTATTCGAATTTAGCCAGTTTTTTTCCAAGACGCACGAGGATCACTTTAATGAGATTGTGAGCAAAAGGAGAGTGATCCCAGAGGTCCTCTTTGATCTGTAGCCAGACGAGTATTCGGAGATTCGGGAATAAATTCTGAGGAGGGGTTGGCAAGTTCAATGCAACACTGTGACTGATGTGGGTGTGTTGATGGTCAAGGAGTTCTACGCCAATGCTTGGGGGACTTACAAGCATGTCAAGGACGTGAACCCGGACCCGAAAAATTGGCGCCTTATGGTCCGAGGGAGGATCCTAGAGTTCAGTCCAGAGAGAGTAAGGGAGATACTTCAACTACCACCATCCAGAGATGACCCTAACTCTTACACTTAGAGAGTTAACAATGATCAGAGACTGGACTAGATTCTCACTAACATATGCCTCCCCGGAGCACATTGGAGGAGGGATGCTAGAGGTTAGCCATAGCAGCTGGGCAGGCAAGATCTAAGACTAATTTCTCGGGGGATGGTTGGAGTTCATTCAGCGCTTTATCATTCCTACGAGTAACCAGTCAGAGGTTACTATTGATTGAGCTATGATGATTCGTTGCATCATGTTTGGTAATGAAGTGGAGGTGCACCGCGTGATCCCTCAGAAGTTATACAACATAGTGGCGAAGGCCTCCACTTCTGCTAGATTGGTCTTCCCCCAATTCATCTTCCGCCTGTGTGAGGCTGCTTGCATCCGCATTGATCGAGACACCCCTATTGACATTGACAGGGCGATCATTGGGAGGGGTAGGAGTATGCCAAGGAACTTAGACGAGCACCGCCTCAGGAGCCAGTTTCCCCTCCTCAGTAGGAGCAGCCTGAGATGCCTCAGTGATACTACTTTTCTTCGCACGATTACTGGGATCAGCTGACAGCATCTATTGGGCAGCTAGCGTCTTCTGTTGACCAGCTGAGGATAGAGCATCAGAATCACTCTGGCCTCCTCCATCAACTAGTGGAGGAACAGCAGAGTCAGAGACGAGAGCTGGAGGAGCTGAGGCGTTGGAAAGGATTCCCAGGAGGGAGCAGCCACTAGGATTGAGGTGGTTGAGTTCCATTATCTGCTGCTTTATCTATTTTTTGTTGCTATGGTTATCATATTATGTCTTGTTTCCTATTATTTATTTGAAGCCTTTGCATGATTATTAGTAGTATTTTATTATTTTTCTAGCTTAGTTATTTAATTTGGTAATTTATGTTTATTTTGAAAAGTGTCTCGTTTATTTCTCACTGAGCTTGAAAAAAAAGAGAAGTAGTAAAATGCGTGAGACTTGAGTTATATATTATGAGTTATTCTAGTTACTTTGATGTGGTGGTATTATCTCTGATTCTAAATGTATGAACTGAATAGTGCATAATTGATATTGAAGTCAAGAATGTTGATTCTTAAGGTACAGGAACTTAGAGAAATATTATGGATTCTCTAAACTCAGTAAGAAATTGATCATTGAAGCAAAACAAAAAAAAGAAAAAGAAAATAAAAGGCAGGGTCTAAGATTCTGAGCATCAATGGTTAGGAAGGTCAAATATGATTAAAAGCTCAAAGAATTATTTTGTTAACCATATTCTTGTGGTTTGAATGTGTCAAGTAACCCTTGAGACAGAGCACTAAGAATCAAAAACAAGTGCAATTACAGAGTATGCCAAAGGCTCTGAGCACCACTGACTGGGAGGAATTAAAAGAAAAGAACGAGAACTCAAAGAGTTTTCCAGTTAAGTGCTTGTGGTGTTTTTGTATCATGTTAAACTTGAGGACAAAACACTAAGAGTCACGACTAGGCTCAAGGTGCAAAGCACCAAAGAAAAGATAAGAAAAAACTGTGTTCAAGGATTAATCAGAGCTTAAAAAGAAAGAGAATCTATAATATCATCCGGGTTGTAGTTCTGAGGGATATCAACATTTCTGAGCTTCAAAGGATATTGAGATGCCAAACCAATTCAGAATCACAGTGTCATTAACCCCAATTAGTAATTAGATAGGAGCTTAAATGAACACTCAAGTCTTGGACAAATTCTCTTCTCGGTCCTATATTGTTTTTAGTTGCTTGAGGACAAGCAAAAATTCAAGTTTGGTGTTGTGATGCATGAACATCTTCTCTATATTTTCTATTTATTTTAGATATAAATTTAGCGAGTCTTAATTAAATTTTAGCGTTTGAAACCTTTTTGGATGCTACTTTGAGTTGCTTTGGTGTTTTAATTATTTCAGGTGAAGTAGTTCGGATCGGTTTGGCAGAGTTCATGTGCAAGAAAAAAGAAGAGTTTCGAAGCTACCAAGCTGGCACTAAATGCGGACATGGGCATTTAGCACCAGCAGCTCAGAAGCGTGAGAGAGCTCTCTGCCCACTAGGGTGCTAAACGCCAAACCTGGCATTTAGTTCCAGGAATGCGCCCCACACTTCATCAAAAGAGTATCTTTAGATGGATTTATCTTTTAATTATTCTATTTTATTTTATTTTAGTTATTTTTAATTACAAATAAAATCTTTTAGGTTTAGAATTTATATTATTTTATTTTAGTTTTAAATCAAATTAGGTTAGGTATAAAAGGAAAAAAGATTCAGCCCTTCGTGGGGATCTGGCCACTAATGTACTTTCACATTTTTTGAATCCTAGTTTTCTCTCGAAGTCATGAGCCAATAAACTCCCTTGGTTAAGGTTAGGAGCTCTGTTTATTTCTATTGATTAAGATTATTATTGTTCTATTTTAATTTATTTATTGATTCCGTTTCAAGGTTTACTTTCGTTCTTTATCTTATGAATCTGGGTATATCGAAAGAACAACCCTTATTCTATATGCATTCTTGTGATTCTCAGAAAAGTTATCTCACTTGAATACCAGTTTGAAAGTAAATTCCTCCTAAATTGCTAATTACTTGGACTTAACGAGATAAGTAACATATAATCCTCTTATATTTGGGTAATTAGGATATTTGTGGCTAATAAACTAGAATTGAACCTAATCCTCTAATCTATATTAAGTGACCAAGACATTGGCGGTTGATTAGGTTAGAGGAGACTAAATCACTAAGAAATTAGGGTTTAGTCAATTATAGTGTGCCATGAAATAAATCTTGCATGATTAAAATAGTTGGTAAGAAAACTTAATCCGGACAAGTAAATAACTCTGAAACCTTAACTGTTTTCTTACATATATTTCACACCAATTCTACTGTTTGCTTTCTTGCTTTCTGAAGTACTGTTTTAATGCTTTTGAACCCCCAAAACAAAACTTTCTGCTTGCCTGACTAAGTAATTCATTTGAGCATTGTTGCTCAATCCACCAATTCTCATATGATTGACCCTCACTCACCTGAGGTATTATTTGGTACGACCCGGTGTATTTGTCAGTTCAGTTGTGGCATTCAAATTCCTGACCAAGTTTTTTGATCTCCTTCAATTATTTATTTTATTATTTTCCATTTGTGCTTAAAATACTTTTTTATTAGTTTTCTCTGGTTTTTTGTTCTTTATCGGAATTTTTTTCATGTTTTTAAAGTTGTGGTTGGCTTGGCTTCTGTGAATGTTTTTTTAGGTTATATTCTTAGGAGGGTTGTTTAGTTACTATAAAGTTTGGGTTTTGTGATGTAGCTTGAATTTGGATACTAATTTTAAGTATTTTGGAGTAATTATTTGCAATCTTCTTGAAAATCCAATAACAAAAGCGAATGGTTTATATTAAACAGTTTTATTGCACAAGGCACTTATTGAATTTAGTACAACATTTTGCAAAGTTGTAGCTTAGTTTCATATATTGTAAAATATTTATTTGCTATAGATTTGATCAATAATAATGTCCTAAAGTCTTAATTAATTTATGTTTAATTTTTTGAAGTGCTACATGGGAGAAATGCTTGCTTTTCACTCAACAACTATGTTTAATACTCTGAATCATAGGCCTTACTCAACAAACTTTACATTCGCAAATCAGTAAACATCAGCAGAAGAGTAATGTATGTGGTTTTATTTAATTTTAATTTTTTGTATCCATTTCACTCGACAGGGCTTAGCTTTTTTATTTTGAGCTAGTAATATTGATATCATCCATTCAACATCAGCAAAGATAGCAAGTTTGCTTTGTTTGAGCTCGTAATATTGATTGATGAATATAATTTAGAAAAGATTTTGATTTTATAATTTAATTTGTTTCTTTTAAGATTACTCTATGACAACTTTAGACAATATTAAATGAAAAATCTAATTTGTTTATTAATTTTTTCTCATTATACCTTGTATTTATTATGAATTTATTTTTTCAACGTATATAAAAATAAATAAATGGTTACATATTAAAATATAAAAATGGTAAATAGTTACTATAGCTATAAATGTTACTAAAGATCTATGATAATATTTTCTTGTTGTTAACAAAGATCTTTTGTAACATTTTTGTAAGTGTTGCATAAAATATCTATTATAATATTTTTTAAAGTGTTATAAAAAATATCTATTATAATATTTTTTAAGTGTTATATAAAATATTTATAGTAATATTTTCTAAGTGTTACAAAAAATATCTATTATAATATTTATTTAAATATTACCATAAGGTCTATTGTAACCTTTCTTATAATATTATTACTATAGAAGATTTATTTTAACATTTTTACTAAATGTTATTAAATCTTTAAAAGAGTGTTAATAAATTTTTTTAGTAACATAGAGTATACTTAATATTTGTTAAAATGTTACTAATATAAATAATATGTACATTTTAACATGATTTGGTAATATTTTTTAAATGTTAAAAAAATAAAGTATATAATAGTATGTTAATTTTATCAAAAAATACTAATAGAGGTAGTAACATGTATAGTCAATGTTTCATGTAGCAAGTTTGGATGAAATTAAATGATTATGATGATAAATTTAAAACAAAAGAGTAAGAAAAAAATTACAAAAGATTGAGAATATATTATGTTCTTCTATCGCTCCTATGTCTATGAAAGATTACGTCACAACCTCTATTTTGTAGTCTTTGTTACTTAACATATGATTCTTTACCTTCTTGTGGATTTTTTTATTTTTAATCTAATTTTGTTGTTAATTTTACGTTTGTGGAAGTCTCTTTAGCTTTTTGTTGATAGATATGATTGTGACTCTGGCTAGATTAAATCGATTCAACTAGGAACTGATGCATAGTTTAGTTCGAGTCTTGAGAAAAATCATCTTCTCTTCGAAATAAGTAGTAAACCGCAAAAATTGTCCAAAAATTGATGAAACGAAGAGATGGTATTTTGGGAGACAATGGTAACTGAGTGCTGGTGTGATGAATAAAATGAAGAGTTCATAAAGGAGAAAAAGAGTTAAGTTGCTGTAACGAATTAAGTCTAATTAGCTAAGGTGCTACTAATTAGGTGAATGGCTGAGTGACATCCAGAATTTGTTAAGATTTTAGTATTTAGGTCAAGCTTTTAGCTCAACAAGTAAAGTTTCTTTTATTCATGAGATATTTTTTAATATTTATTTTATCTTTTGTTTATTATAGGTTATATCTTTCTCTAAAATTTTAACCTACTACATTTAATTTAAAATAATATATATTAAAACACTACAATAATTCCGGCATTTTGCGGCGGTTGCTGGGTCTATTTTGCGGCGGTTAGACCAAACGCTGGAAGATAGGCCGCGGGTAAACAGCTAGCGGCAGTTTTAGCTAACCGCTGGAATAATCGCCACTAAATAAAAATAGTTTTGCGGCGGTTTGAAACCGCCACCAAATTTAGTATTTCCATTAAAATTCTAGCTGTTTTAATTATTTTGCCTCTTTTAAAATAGTATTTTTATTCAGCTTTAATTTATTAGTTACCGATTAATTTAAAGAACTTCCAACCAAATAAAACAACTAAATAACATAACAAACCAAATTATATATATGCAAAATAACTTATATAAAGAGATTGTCATAAGTGGAAGATTCAATATAAAGTAAAATTTCATAATTTGAAGAAAATAAACATAAAGCACTAAACTAACTTAAATTCAATAGTCTCTAATAACATTGATTGAAAGTCATTTTCTTTGTTGCAGGTCATGGTTGCCAGATGAAGATGGCCTTGCACACGACGAGATCGGTGTACTGCACAAATCATCCAGTGCTGCAGCAACGTCAACTGGCAAATTGCCTCCTTGCTGTTGGATTATATATCCCAAAACCCTCCCCATCGACTGTCTCTTCGCCTACTCTTCTTCTATCTTAGCAGTTAATTCTGCAATCCTCCTCTCATACTCTTCATTTTGTACACCAGAACCCGACGGTTGTCCAGGAGCGTTACCAAATATTTAGGTGGGACATGGTCCAGCACCTAAGGTACGAACTCGTCCTAGGTGCTCCTTTCCAAGAACTTGTGCTAGCGAATCATTTTGTGAAAGGTGCATAGAGGATTCATCCTGCCTCTCAACATTCACAATTGCTTCCTACAAATATACAAGAAATTGTAAAGGCATGATTTAACATTAGCACGATATATACAGTAATCTAGGTTTAAAATTTTCAGACGTTACTTACACTAAGAACACGCGCATCGGGATGGATATACAAGCCATCTTTTTTCTTATGAATGATGATAAATAACTCTCCTCTACCAACGGGCCTTCCTTGTTCTTTCGCCTATATCATTAAAATCGACACAATTTTGTAAATAACAATACCGTATTCAAGAAGATTAAAAGGTATTTAGGACGCCTGAAGCAATATGTTCGTAATAGGGCACAACCAGAAGGCTCAATTGCAGAAGGCTATTTATCTGAGGAAATCTTGACTTTCTGTTCTAGATATTTGGAGAATATTGAGACTAGAATTAACTGACCAGGGCGAGTTGATGATGAGCCCATTGATGTTACACAAAATTTGGGGAAAACTATGTTCCCAGCTATTGAAAGGGCATTAGAGGCTGTTTCGCATTTCGAACTCAACCCAATGGAAAAATATCAAGCACATTGTCATGTGCTAATCAACTGCGATGCTGTGGTTCCGTTTGTTGAGTAAGTATACACATGTATTTTTAAAACACCAATATAACTCTTTTCTTCCAGTAATTAGTTGGACTAATTTTCTTTCATACACATAAAGTACATTTAGGGAACAGACAAAGCGAAGCTTACGGGCTCAAACAAGGTCGTAATCTAAGATAGACAGTGATGAGCGGATAATTTATACGCTTTTTGGCATTGTTTTTAGGTAGTTTTTAGTAAGTTCAAGCTACTTTTAGGGATGTTTTCATTAGTTTTTATGTTAAATTCACATTTCTGGACTTTACTATGAGTTTGTGTGTTTTTCTGTGATTTCAGGTAACTTCTGGCTGAAATTGAGAGACTTGAGCAAAACTCTGAAAAAGGCTGACAAAAGGACTGCTGATGCTGTTGGAATCTGACCTCCCTACACTCAAAATAGATTTTCTGGAGCTACAGAACTCCAAATGGCGTGCTCTCAACGACGTTGGAAAGTAGACATCCAGAGCTTTCCAGAAATATATAATAGTCCATACTTTATTCGGAAATTGATGACGTAACTTGGCGTTGAACGCCAAGTACATGCTGCTGTCTGGAGTTAAACGCCAGAAAAACGTCATGATCCGGAGTTGAACGCCCAAAACACGTCATAACTTGGAGTTCAACTCCAAGAGAAGCCTCAGCTCGTGGATAGATCAAGCTCAGCCCAAGCATACACCAAGTGGGCCCCGGAAGTGGATTTATGTATCAATTACTTACTCATGTAAACCCTAGGAGCTAGTTTATTATAAATAGAACATTTAACTAGTGTATTAGACGTCTTTGACCAGATCCTGGATTGTATTTTGAATCCTGTGATCACGTTTTGGGGGCTGGCCATTCGGCCATGCCTGAACCTTTCACTTATGTATTTTCAACAGTGGAGTTTCTGCACACCATAGATTAAGGGTGTGGAGCTCTGCTGTACCTCAAGTTTCAATACAATTACTATTACTTTCTATTCAATTCTCTTTTATTCTTATTCCAAGATATACGTTGCACTTAACTTTGATGAATGTGATGATCCGTGACACTCATCATCATTCTCACCTATGAACGTGCGTGACTGACAACCACTTCCGTTCTACTCTAGGCCGGGCGCATATCTCTTAGATTCCCCAACAGAATCTTCGTGGTATAAGCTAGATAGATAGCGGCATTCATGAGGATCCGGAAAGTCTAAACCTTGTCTATGGTATTTCGAGTAGGATTCTGGGATTGAATGACTGTGACGAGCTTCAAACTCCTGAAGGCTGGGCGTGATGACAAACGCAAAAGAATCAAGGGATTCTATTCCAACCTGATTGAGAGCCGACAGATGATTAGCCGTGCTATGACAGAGCATAGGAACGTTTTCACTGAGAGGATGAGATGTAGCCATTGACAACGGTGATGCCCTACATACAGCTTGCCATGGAAAGGAGTAAGAAGGATTGGATGAATGTAATAAGAAAGTAGAGATTCAAGAGGAGCACAACATCTCCATACGCCTATCTGAAATTTCCACTATTGATTTACATAAGTATCTCTATCCATTTTATTTTCTGTTTATTTTTATTAATCATATTTGATTTTCTAAATTCCATAATTTTATCCTCCTGACTGGGATTTACAAGATGACCATAGCTTGCTTCATACCAACAATCTCTGTGGGATCGACCCTTACTCACGTAAGGTATTACTTGGACGACCCAGTACACTTGCTGGTTAGTTGAACGGAGTTGTGTCCACACATAAGTGCCATAATAATGATTCCATACAACAACAAAGAATACTACATTGATGTGATCACAATTTCGTCCACCAGACAGCGTTGTGCATGCAAAATTTTTTCGGCGGTTCAAGCATGAGGTTGATAGAACATTAACTTGACCAATGTGTTTCTAGGCTAGAATTCATACTTTATGAAATTTGATTTTAATATAAAGTATGAATGTTATGTGGTTCCAGGTTCCAATGGAAACTACGCTTCATTCAAAAGAAATGAAGTTGCTTGCGTACGGTCCCATGATTCAGGCAAGAAGTTTTGGGGTGTACAATGTTAACGGGTACAAGTTTAGAACTACCACAAAGGAAGACGGGCTAAAGACCTAAAATTGTGGAGAATATGTATCATCTAATACAAGAAGTTATGCAAGCATGCGTGATAATAGAGTTGCTGTTAGTAGTGTTTCGTATTATGGAAAAATTGTGGACATAATTGGGCTGATACCACTACCAGTAGAGGCATCAAACAAGATCATTTGAAACTTACCAGCGTTAATTTCTCTCGTCCGATACACACCGGTGATCGACAAGAAGATGAATCGTACATATTAGCCTCAGAAGCTCAGCTTGTATACTATGTGGATGATGAAGTAGCTAAGGAATGGAGTGTTGTGGTTCATCTGAAACCACGAGATTTGTATGACATGGGAGAAGAGAATGAAAAAGCTTAAGCTAGTTTTTCTCCACAGCCAGGGTTGAACATGTTAGCAGAAGGTGATATTAGAGATTTACAGTTGACAAGGGAGGATGATATAGAAGACCCCACAGAAAATGCTTCTGAGAATTTTAACATAATTTAAAAAGGATCTTTGTGTCATGAAATAAGTTAAATAAACTCAATGTTGTACGTTGTTTTCTTTGGTTACAAAAAACTTAGTGTATCTTCAATTTGCAGTTAAGTACTGATTGTATTGTGAATTTTCATGAGTAAAAGCAAATTTTTCGTTTCTTTCAATGGGTCTTTTCATCAAACGTTAGTTTATGTTAAATCTTTAATGTTGTTTTAGTTGTTGTTCTTAATGTTGCAGTTTTGATAATCTTGATATCTAGTATTCAATATCAATTCCAATAATGTTACATTTTTAAAACACTAGCGAAGATAACATGATGGTGAAACAGGACAAATAAAAACGGAGGACTTTTCATCATCCTCTGCAAGCACAACATTCGTTACAGAGCTTCTGTCTAAGGAATTAAACTAAACTACTAACATGGGATATGGTAATTGTCGATAATTTGCGTTTAGTTTTAAAATTGTCTTAGCATGTTGTCGTCCATTTTTTTTCTAAGTCAGTATCTAATGACTTGAGATTTCTCAGTTTCTTTTGGGTATACTTATTTTGTTGTATGCATGTTGATATTTTTAGTATTACTTGAATATTTTGGAGAAATAGTCCCTAACAGTCTAGATAGGGAAGAGTGGGATTCAGAAAATAATTTAGATGATATCTCCTCGGTTCAAATTGACAGTTCCATGCAGTTTGATCTCAATAAGATTTCGGAAGAAGACAATGAAACTTTAGAAAACCAACAAAGAGAAGATGATATACATGTTAAGAAAATGTACTTTTATCTGAACAAAAAGTCATGGTATGGAGATAAAATATCAGATCCTATAAAACGTGAAGCTCATAGATTCTTGATAGAGTACTTTTCGCTAGGTTAATACGATGTTGAAGAGAAAATTTGATCTTTTATTATAAGAGTTACGTTGATTCCTTAATTTAATGATTTGGGTCGCAGTTTTTCATGTTTATCTACTTTTAGAGTTTCTTGATTTAGGTTTAGTAAGACATAACTTTAAAGAGGAGTAACTTTGATTTATGCTTGTTAGAATTTTATTTTAACTTTATAAATTCAGGGTATGACTTAATTTTCTTCTTTTACATTTGTTTGAATGCAAATTTAAATGCTAATAGAGTAAACAAGGAAATCTTATTGGTTTGTTCACATGAGTTAACATATATAGCTTATTTAACTTGTGAACTTTTTTACCTAAAATGAATCTAAAAAAAGTGTTACAAGTGTAAGTAACCATGATTTAAACATATGTAGTTTAAAATAATAGTGTTAACTTAACTAGATTATACTCAGATGGTTATTACTAAATAAATCATTGTAATATGTGGTAATACACATTTTGCGGCGATTTGAAGAAAACTGCCGCAAAATGTCAAATGATAACTCACCCGACAATATATATAGCGGCGGTTTGAAGAAAACCGCCGCTAAATGCAAGGCTGATTGCAGCCTCAATCCCTAATCACCGCTATATACGCCGCAGTTGTCATTTTGCGGTAGTTTTGTAAAACCGTCGCAAATTTTTCGCCGTTATCTGCCAAAATTATTGTAGTGAAAATAAAAACTATAAAATATATCCTTTTTAAAAAAATAAAATTAGGAACTAAGATATATTCAAATTATATTAAATATATATTAAAATTTAAAAGATAAATTGAATACATATTAAAAATTAAAAAATATAGAATACACTTATTTTTCAAATAAAAAAATACGTATTAAAATATAACTAAACTAATAATTTTTTATTTGATAATTTTTTTATTATTCTATAACATAAAATATATATCATCATGAATGTCTTACATATATAAACTATGATATTTGATTATATTTTAGAATTATACAACTTTAGCTAGTTTTGCACTTTTATTATATTAGCATATGTTTATATTTTGTGTATTTACTATTTAATTAAGATTTTATAGATTATTTTATCATAATTCAGTTATTCTATAATAACTCGAGTTCTTAAAAATTAAATAATGAATAATTCATAATTTATTATAGGGTAAAAAATCATATTAAGCCAAATGAGTCAAAAAATAACGTAAATACGCCAAAGCAAAAATCGTTTCAGCAATAAGCCAGAAGCTATTTTTATATAATTCGAACCAGCTTGGTTCGAACTCCATTTCTACATAATTCGAACCAGCTTGGTTCGAATTATATACAAACACATACACACACATAATTCGAACCAGCTTGGTTCGAATTACACATAATTCGAACCAGCTTGGTTCGAATTACACACAAACACACGCACACACTAATTCGAACCAGCTTGGTTCGAATTACACACAGTAATTCATGGTATAATTCGAATTATGCTGTTAAAAAATTAATAATTTATTAAAAAATTTATTAAAAAATTTATTAAAAAAATTAATAATTAAAAAATTAAAAATATATTTTTATTTCATACGTTAAAAAAAAGTTAACAAAATATTAATTACGAGACTTCTTTAAAATATTAATGAGCTATCAATTTGAATTCCATACAATACTTTTCTGTCCATTTTTAATAGTTCATGAATATTTTTTAATAAATTTTTTTAAATTATACTACAAAAAATATTTTATCCTATGCAAAACAATTTAAAAAAAATGGCTTAAAAATGTTAGGAGTACTATAAAAATTTGTAATGTTATAATAACTTAGGTAAATACATGCATGTACTCAAATTTTAAATAAAATACTCTACATAGTCAATAATAATTTAAAAATGAAAGAAAATATTTTATTCCATACAAAATAATTAAAAAATATATTTTATTCTATACAAAATAATTTTAAAAAATGGCTTAAAAGATGTTATGAGTACTATAAAAGTTTGTAATATTCTAGTGATTTATGTGTAATTCGAACCAAGCTGGTTCGAATTATGTGTGTGTATGTGTTTGTATATAATTCGAACCAAGCTGGTTCGAATTATGTAGAAATGGAGTTCGAACCAAGCTGGTTCGAATTATATAAAAATAGCTTCTGGCTTATTGCTGAAACGATTTTTGCTTTGGCGTATTTACGTTATTTTTTGACTCATTTGGCTTAATATGGTTTTTTACCCTTTATTATATTTGTTTAGAATTTTATTTAAGAAAAATTATTTTTTTTTCTAAAAGTAAGTAAATTAAATTTTAAGATATTTTGAATTTAAAATCCGGTAGATTTTTTAAATACTTTTTATTATAATGAGATATTTTAAAAAAAAAATTATTATTATTATTATTATTATTATTATTATTATTATTATTATTATTATTATTATTATTATTATTATTATTATTATCTCTGTTTCATTTAATTTATTTGGCCAAAGCCACTAATGGAATGAAAAGAAAGAAATGAAAGACGTGACTTGTGTACAAATGGAATATATATATATATATATATATATATATATATATATATATATATATATATATATATATATATATATATATATATATATATATATATATATATATATATATATATATATATATATATAACACCCACTTATTAAATATATAAGCTTATTAATCATTCATATATACATGTATATTCATGACACATGCTTTCTTTTATTAATTAGCCATGACACTTAATAAGGTTTTACAACACAAATTCTCATTAATCATAATATCCTCTTATCCCCTTCCATTCATTCATTCTTGTCACGGACAAGAAGAAGAAAGAAAGGTCGAGAGAGAGAATGTGAGCTTTCATGGAAACATGAGTTTCCAACTCTAATTTCTTGAGATTTGTAACTCCAATTAAAAATCTAACCTGGTAAAAGAATTTGTATTTTTTTCCTCTAACTCCTAAATGTTTGAGAATGCTAAAGATTCTTATTTATAGCTGATTTATAGCTGGTTGTGATGAGAGTTGTCGAAACTGTGGCTGTGAATAAATTATGTGTATATTTTGATAAAATGATGTAAGAATTGAGAATAGTATATGGATGGAGATAAGTTAAGGAATGATGAAAGTGAGGGAGCACATGAGGGTGTTAAAGTCTATTTTAAGGAGAGGTTCTACTAAGTTTTTTGTAAAATATACAAAAAATTGATTTTATTTTGGAAACCTGATTTATAAGCTTATTTTAAAAAATGACTCTATGTTAAAAAAGATTTAGTTTATATATTTACTCATAATTGAGAAAAGGGTTTTCGTATTAAAAATTTGACTTATTAGAAGTGATTTTTGAGAATTGAAAATGGATTTATAATATTGAATTTGAGTTGTTTGAATTATCAAGAAGGGGCTTTTGAGAATTGAAGATGGTTTGGCAGGAACTCTATCAGGGTGGCAAAGCTCGGATTTTAGAAGAAATGCTGTAGAAATTTTTATAAAACTCTGAGGCTTGTTTAAAGTGTTATTTAAAAGAAAATTTAATTTAAAAATTGTATTAATGGATTTCAATTTATTATGAAAAGTATAATATTTAAGTTCAATCTATTAAGAAAAGATTTTATTTTAAGTTAGAAATTGAGTTCGGTTTATTAAGTAAGTGACTTTTATCTTGTATAAAAGTTAAAAAAGTTAGGGTATTTGAAAATTAAAAGTTTTAATGCTAAGACTGAAAGTATACCTATGTGGTGATGTGGAGGTAAGAGCGATTGATTATTTGGTGATGCGGAGGTATATGTAATTAAGCGGTGATGCGGAAGTATGTGTATGTAATTGGTGATGAGAATGCATAATAAAGAGAAAGAAAAAAAGAAGCCTTGTATGAAAGAGATAATCATGAAAAGTGTATGTCGAATGGGTCTCGTGCCAAACTGCTAATGCAGAAGTGTCCGCTGACTGATAGCCTAAGATTGTTAATGCGGAAATTTTCGCCTAACTGATAGCATATGAAATGTGAATGGGCCTTGTGCCAAATTGCTAATTTGAAAGGGCCCGCCTAACTGATAACTTGAGATTGCTAATGCAGGAATGTTTGTCTAACTGATAGCCTGTTTCTACCGTGATGCCAAGATATCCTAACTGACATACCCATGATGATAATTGTGAATGACTGATACGGTAAAGAAACCATATTCGGAGTTTGCCCCGAGTAACGTTGGGTTGCGGGTAAACAACCGACGTATGAGCTCATGGCCTGCTTAGGACAGACATGCATCATATTATTTGTGCATTTGCGTTTGGTTGTATTTTGCTTGTTGTATTTTTCTTGTGAATGTGATAGTTGTCTTATTCTGCCTTGCTTGTGTGTTTAATTGGATCTCTGGTACTACTAGTTTATGTATTGAAATGATTAAGAATTATTAAGAATTAATGTTGTAGATGAATTCTTGTTTTAAGTTCAGAAATTTTAAAGAAAGCAATTAATTGTCTGAAGTAAAATTAAAAAGTATTTTCAAAGGCTTGATAAAAGAATGGTTTTGCCGAGTAAAGTCAATTATTCGCATTTCATTCATTACTTTTACGACATTCACTTTCTCTATTGAGAACATGCGAGGACGACATTCTCACCCCCTACAGATTTTCTTTTCAGCAATAGGTTCAGGAATCCTTGGCGCGAAGCCGCGACTGAACATCAGAGCTTTATGTAAATATGTATCCGTATTTTTTATAGTTGGTTTATCTTAGACTTTCCCCTCGCCATTTATTATTTTTTATTTTTAGAGGAGTAGTACTAGTATTTTGAGGATCTTCGAATAAGTCATGTATATATTATTATGTGAATATATATATATATATATATATATATATATATATATATATATATGATTAAGTAATTAAAAGTAAAAACTTTCCGTTTTCTTAATTAAAGTTTCGATTCGTATTCGCGAAGGCTCAATATTAAATAAACATACTATATAATTAAAAGAATAGAAGTAAATAGCGCTCGGACCTTTAGTACGATCATGAGGTGCTAAAAGTTAGGGTGTTACATATTCCAGTTGGACTAATTGAACAACTGATAAATTAATAACTAGAATAGTTTCATAATCAATTTAATTTTCAGAATCTTAGTAATGTGTATATATATTCAGTAAATTCTAAATTCTAAACTTTTTTTTAGAAAGCTTTAAATAGTTCACCATGCTAGTTTAAGAAAACTTGATCATAATCATCATAAAATGAAATATTCATCTTCTTCCCAAATACGGTTATTGTAATAGAATTATTAAAATATATAAAGATTAATCCACTGTGGAGATTTTGGATTTAATTTTTAATTTTACGTAATGTGTTGCGAAGTTGAAGAGGATCAACTTAGAATTTAGTCTATAGAGAACATTATAAGAGTAGTAACCTCTCTAATGCTACATTGTTTTTTTCATTTTTCTACTTTCTTTCTTTCTTTGCCTTCCATTCTCATCTCGTGCATAAATTAGTCTAATAGTTAAATACCAAAAATATTGAATTAATGGTTTGTATAAAGAGTATTTCGTATTTTAGTTAGAACTAGTATTTTTATTCGTAATAATATTTTGGAAATATAAATATTTTGAAATTATGTCGATTTTATTTTGACATGATAGATTATAGCAAAAAAAATTTATAGAATCAAACTAATTTTCACAAAAAAGTCATAGAGAACAAAAGCCTCCTAATTAAAGGAAAAAAAAAGGGTTTCACCATGTTAATGTCACCTTAGTAAATAATTTAAAAATAATAATATTTTAATAATAAATTTAAAAAATATTATTAAGATTATAAAGATTCACTGTTGAAGGAGCTTGAAAAAGCTCAACATATGAGAGTAATTACAATAGAGCATGAAAAAAAGTGAAGTTGTTACGAATACAATAATAGAAAACTGTAAACTAATCTCTCTAACTAGCTAACTATACACACTGAGATATATATACACAAGCCTAATTAGGAAGGGAGTCAAAGTAACTACATATGCTTATCATATGATATAAACAAACTCTAACATTCCCTCTTAAGTTGACAATTCTAGTAGAATTGATAATTTACTAATTGAAGTCAAAGCAGATTCTGAACATTCTCTTTGAGCTTTGGGTAATAGATGTTGATCATTCACAACTTGGTATAGCCAAGTTTGAAGGGTCCCAGATGCAAGGCTTTGGTCATAAAGTTAGCATTCTGATCTTTGTTGGAGATGGGTAAGAGTTTGATGAAACCTAAAGATTTTTTTCAAATATTACATGGCAGTCGACAACTGTAGGCTTGGTGTGCTTCTGGAATACTAGATTTGCCGCGTTGTGCTGCATAGACTAACTATTACAATATAAGAAACCATTTTGGTTGTAGGTAACTGGAAATCTCTAAGGAGAAAGGAGATCCACTGAGCTTCACATGTGGCAAGAGCAAGTGCTCTATACTCAGTCTTGGAGCATGATCGTGCTATGGTAGACTTTTTTTTTACTCTTCCACGATATTAGGAATGTACCAAGATAGAAATAATAGCCAGATACCGATCTATGTGTTAGGATATGCAACCCAATCTACATCAGAGTATCCAGACAAAAACCAAATCAGAGGAGGAAGAATAAGATGCCAACTGCGAAAGCTTGCTTGTGATATTTGAGCATATAGAGGGCAATGTTGTATGAGTTGTTATAGGATAATCAAGACAATGGCTATGTTTTCCAACTACAAAAGATACATTAATTCTAGTTGTGGTCAAGTACACTAGCCTGTCAATAAGTCATCTATATTCTCTCACACCTAAATAGAGAGGAGTTGAGTCCTTGGCCAACTTCATTGCATATTCCATAGGCATTGTTTAGGCTTACAGTCCAACATACCATAGTCATTTAGTAAATCTAAGACATACTTTCGTTGATGGACAACAATTCCAACACTATTTTGTACTATCTCAAGTTCAAGAAATAATTTTAGTATCTTTAATTTTGAAGGAAATGTGCAGCTTTTGCTTAGTAAAGTTGATGAAATCAACATCATTGCAAGTAAGAATCAAGGCATCCACATAATAAGGACAGTAGTGAATATGTCATTATTCAATCTTAAAAATAGAGAATAGTTATGTTTCGACTGAGAGTGGCTGACTTGTTTTAACTTTTAAGTCATAAAGTGACTTAGTTTGCAAAATAAATTGGGTTGTGTGACATGAAGGCCTTGGGCTATACTCAAGTAAACCTCCTTTTTAAGATCTCCATGGAGGAAGGCAATGTTAACATCAAGCTATTGTAAATGCCAACTTTCGGCCACTTCCAAAGCGAAAAGAATTCGTTAGGTTGTTATCTTAGCCACAAGGCTGTATGTGTTGAAGAATCAAAGCCTTCTCGTTGATTATACCCATTTTCCACAAAATGTGCCATATGCCTCTCAATACTTCCATTCAATTTAAGTTTTAACTATAAAACCTACTCGCAACCAATTGCCTTCTTCCTTTTTGGTAAGGTAGTAACAACTTAAGTCTTATTTGCAGCTCAGCTAAGATAGCTTTCCTCCAACAAGAATAAGTCACATCTTTCTTATAAAGTTTTGCCTTAATATTTGATGCAATGTTTATAGATAATGCTTGAAGCATAGGAACTATATAATGAGATAAGGGATGGTTTGAAATTGGATACCTTGTTGAGAATGTTGGTGTCTTAATGGAAGTTTGCATGCAATGGTTGAGAAGACGTGTCTTGTTAGTTGGCAGGTGCAATAGGAGGTGTTTGTGATAGTGAGTGAGAATTTTGTGAAATTGATGTATTTAGTACATTTAGTGTGGGTTGTGAAAAATATTGTGAACTTGTGTGTGTGTAGTCAAAATGGATCATGGATGTTGTGTAAATTCATATTGAATTGTAGATGATTGTGTAATTGATGTTGTTGTGTTGTGGATTGATATGCAAATTTGAAAGAAAATCGTTCTTAATAAAAAAAATGATGTCCCTCGAGACCCAAATTTAATTGGTTTGGATATCCATAACAAAAAGTCATTTAGTTTCCTCTTCCAGTCCTTGTAAGACACACCTTTTGGCTCGAGCATCCAATTTTTTTCTATTGGGAAATAAAGTTGAGATGAAATCAAGGAAACCAAAGACTTTAAACTGAGTTAAGTAAACTTGCGTTTTGTTTAAAATCTCAAATGGACTTTTGTTTTTGAACAAAATGCTAGGTATGTGATTGATAATTCAGTTGCATAGAGGATAGCTAGGTCCTAATAGCAACTTGGCACTGAAGAATGAAATAAAATTACCTTAATATTATAACAGCTCGATTTTGTAACAAAACAACTTTTTACTGAAAGTACAGTAAAATAGGCATCTCAACTAATAATAATATAATATTATTATTATGTTATTATTTTACCTAGTTTAGTACAAGTTGAGATAAGTTATTTAATATAATTGAGTCCATAATTTACCAATATGAATTAAGGTTGGTATTCTTTGATAAACTCAGCTTTACTAAAGCACCCTAATATATCTTTTAAAATTGAGATAATTATGTTTCTAGTATTAAATATATTAATAATTCATATATTTATTACTAAATAATTTACAGAGGAAACTTGATTTTTTTATTGTTTTGATTGAAAATTAGGTAAAAAATTGGTGTTAGAAGTTCCAAAAAGAAAACCAATTTTAAACCCAAGAGAAAGTAAGGGTGAAATTAAATTAACTTGTGTGAGTTATATTTTGGATATGTAATTTATGAATGCGATGTTTAATGATTGAAATTTATGTTTAAGTGCTTGTTTGAGATTGATTATCTGTTGTATAAGTCTGAGAAATTGATATTTTTTTAGAATGTTTTATTCGAGTTTTAGATGCCTTTAACAGAGGTTGTGATAAATTTATTTTAATGTTGTTCATGAGATGGAACTGAAACTTAAAGTAGGAAAATTGAATGATTAAAAGTTAAAGAAAATATTTTAAAAAAAGTACTAAGGAATAAAATTTATAAGTTTAAGAAATTAAGATTTAATAAAGTAAGGTCTAAGGTTTAAGGTTTAAGATTTAGAATTTAGAGTTTAAGGTTAAAGTTTTAAAGAATTAAAGTTTAAGGTTTAGAGTTTAAAGTTAAAGTTTTAAAGATTTAAAGTTTAAGGTTTAAGGGTTAAGGTTTAATGAATAAGGTTTAAAGGTTTAAAGAATAAATATTAAAGAAAAGATTGAGGAAATATTGAATTATTTGAATTAAAGAATTTAATTTTGAGCACAATCTCATGAGGAAGGCAAAATGTATACTCAATCGAGATATCGTGCATGAGACTCAGTGGGGACAATGATATGTAACGCCCACCACCTGAGACCCGAAGGATAAGGCTCACTAGGGATAGTGATACGTATTTCTCACTTGACACTATAAGGATGGTCTCTCTATGAGGAAGGCGGTACGTAACGCCAATCTTGAACATGTTATTGGGCTGCGGGCAATCAACCGACAAGTAAACTCATGACCTTTATAGGAATAGACATGCATCATATTTATTTGCTGCATAACTTCTTTGATGATATTGCTATCCGTGTGTTTGTCTGTCTTTGTTTGTTTGAGATTTTGTGATATTCTATAATATGTCTGGGATGGATGATTTTGAATGCGTTTTATTAGAACTGAGATGAAATAAATTGTTAATTTCAAATAAGGTAAAAAGAATACTATTGTGTGAAACCTTTACTAAGAACCCCCAAGTTCTTACACCTCTCACTCCTTTCAAATGGAGACGGATGTAATATTCTACAAGCTTGACCTTCCATATTTTTACGAGGACCCGATATTCGAGAGCTACTATGTTTTGGGCACGAAGCCTCATGTTTGTTTGTACATACTACGCAACAGACCTTTCTCACACCCTATAGATATTCCTGATTTTGACTCGGATCAACCATACGACTTCCCTCTCTCTTGGTTACATCCTGATGCTCATAGTTATCTGTTTCTTGATCTACCACTTCATGCTCAACCTCAACATCAAGTGGCACCTGAGCCTGACATAGGTGAAGAATATCTTCAAAATTTACCTCCGAATGTTGTCATACCTTTGATACCTCTGGCACCACCATCACCAATTGAGCAGCTGCAGGCACAATTCAGCCCGTTAGGCAAAGATTTAGCTTCTGCATACGCCAATGGACCTGTATTAGGAGACGGGAGTAGCAGTTCATCTGGTGGAGTGTCTATTCCAGAGGGGTCACAGGAAGAACTCCCAGAGGAGGATCCAGAAGAAGAGTTACCGTCTGGGAGTGATGTATCTATGGACGGATTGCACGAAGGACTACCGGATGGCGATATTTGAATTCAGTTTGGGGAACGTCGGATGGTATTCTTTTTGCAGCATTCCTGCTTAGTAATTTTCAGTTTAGTCTCTCTTTTTGTTGGTATATAGAGAAAGTAGAAAAGTCTAAAAATGTTAGGCTAGCCTGGGCACCAGTTAGGTGGTTTTTGGTATGGCCAGGGCCTAGGATGTTATATGTTCATATATGTATATATTTATATTATGAGGTGTATATTGATAGGGTCTTTGAATGCTATACTGATGTATGAAGATATGTGAATATTTCTGTTCATGTTTATGTTTTTGATATTATTTTTCTATGCTCGTGATGACAAATTGTTCACGTTTTCTAATAAGAAAAAGTTAGTTGAAAAATGGTGACGTGTTAACAATGAATCAAGATTATATAATAAATATTAGTTAATAAGTAGTAAGGTAAGTCAGTAGCACTTAACTCTTGGTATTATCATGATATGATAGGAGTTAGGTCGTTACAAGTAACCTGTAAAAAGGTGTTGATGCTTTCTTTTGACAACACTACAACAAAAATCACTTTTAGTAGCAATAACATCATGCTCACTATAACGGAAGTTATATATTTGCCATTATTACATATTATAATGGCAATTTTATACTTTTTGTGACTATTAAAAAGGTCTTTACTGGCAGTTTTATAATTGCTGCTAAAACTTTTAGTGACAAAGCAAAAAAAAGCTAATGTTCAATTACCGCTAAATATATCAATGACTATTTTTATTGTATTTAAAAACAAAATAAATTACTACTAAAGATGATTTTTCTAGTAGTGCAATCCCATGTTGTTGAGGAGTCATAACATAAGAGAATTGGTGTAAAATACTATTTGATGAGTAAAATTGTTTTAATTGAAATTCTTTTCCATTGTTCGACCTAATGCACTTGACTTATTGCTGAACTGAAATGAACTTGACCAAATTATGGATAATAGCACCATATTTAGATTTTGAAGCCATTGGAAAAGTCCATGTAAACCTGCTAAAGTCGTCCATTATAGTTAAAAAAATACTTATTTCCTTTAGTTGAAGGTATAGTTAGGGACCCCATATGTGTACATGGATTATCTCAAAAGGAGCTTTGTTTTTTATTGAGCTTAAAGAAAATAAATATTGTTTGTGTTTTGCAAAATGACAAATAATACAAGGAATCAAAGCTATGTTTTTATTCATTTTATTTTGTTGTAAACTTGAATACAATTGTGTGATCATATGAAATGGAGAATGGACTGTGTCCTAGCTAATTATGCCATAAAGTTGAAAAAATCAGTGTGATGCAGTGGTTGAGTGATATGTGAGATGCATGATGTTATGTTGTGAATTATATAAATTGCTTTGATTTAATGCGTACAAGTCTTCATTGATATCATCTGATCCAATCTTTCCCATTGTATGGTAATTATGTATCTTATAGCCTAATTTGTTAATCTTTAAATTGACAATCAATGCATGCAACATCTTAGACATGACATTAGATTTAATGCAAACAATGGGAGAAAATGTACATTAGTGATATACAAATTTTCAAAAAATTTGACTATACCAAAAATAGATGTAGTGATTATACAACTATTAGGTGATTTAACTCTAATTAGATCTATAGTTTTGTATGTATAGAATGCAGTAATATTATGTGTGACATGAATGGTGACACCTTTGTTAATGACAAAAGAGTCGTGGCTCTGTGGTGAATGAAAAGATATTATCATAGACTCACCTTCAGTGGATGACTGATTATCCTGACCATGAGAAAATTGATTCACAATATGAGGGGTTGTGACTTCTTGGTGTTGCAGTAGTACTGGCAGGGCCGACTTTTGTTCACTAAAGAGACTTGATAATTGCTAGCTACTTCCTTGTACAACTCAGTCATGTTGTCATTGGCATTAGAGTGAAGCTCAATAGTGAGAATGTTAATGGTTGGAGAGCTCTTGCTTTGAAGTATGGAGGAAAACCAAGCTTTTTGTAGCATTAGTTGACAAAGTGGTCATCTCTCCCACAAAATGAACACTACTTATGTTGGTTTCTACCCCCGAATGATCTACCCTTCATGCCTTGACCATCCTTTCCTCTACATCAACCTTAAAAGAGAGGGGTTCATGAGAAATTATGGACAACAATGATGAGGGACTTTATTTTCCGTAATGAAAAGGTGGTAGCCACGGTTGGATGGCGCTTCATGAGCATGATGTTTGACCTTACAACCGAGTATTGCTCATTGAGGCTACGAAGGGATCACAACATGAACATATCATCTCTATAACCCCGAGCTATAGAGGCACAAGGACAACTGGTACCACACTTGCAAGCACGGATCGGCCTATAATTTTTGAATTCCTCCCATATTCCTAGTAATTTCATGAAATAAAAAGTAATTTCAATATCAACTTTCTTGGTGGAAAAGAGATATTCTTTGAGCTCAGCCACACGAAACACGTCACTTGATAGAATTGCTTCTTGAGCTCATCCCAAAGTTCATGTGCTACACTATTCCATAGAATACTGTTGCGGATATCATAATTAAGGAAAAGATTTATCTAAGAAACAATGAGCATGTTGCAATGCTCCAAAGCGTTGTATGTGGGATCCTTCTCAGATAGTTTTGGGACAAAGCCATCAATGAATGCTAACTTGTTCTTTGATCGTAGAGTCAGTTGCATTATACGTGACCAAGAACCATAATTCTTGTGATCTAAAGTGACCAAGATGAGAGGACTACCTAGATTTTTTTCCAAAGTGGAAAAAGAATGGACTTGAAGGATCTAACATGGGATTCTTTGTGGGGGGGGGGGGGTCTTGATGTAGCTACTTGGATTTAGTTGATTTGAGTTGAGCAAGAGCATTCAAATTGGGACTTTGGAGAAGTGCATTCGATGTGGATTGAAGAGTATCCATGATGTACGAAGAAAGGAAAAATAATCAATGAACCTAAACAGAGTAGATTTATATCTTCTTCTCATGATCCCATTAATTGGAACAATTGACGCAGCACGACAAATGAAAAAGTGCTCGCAACTAAATCTCATCAGGTTCTATCATGATGGTTCAAGAGAAGAGAAGAAGAAAGAGAAAGATAAAGAGAGAGACTACAGAATCACAAATCGAAAAGATTGAGAAAATAGTACATGTTGATTGAAAATTTCAATCACTCAGCACATCACTACAAGAAAGTCGCCAGATACTGTCAGATTTACCAAAAAAAATCTGCCGATAACCTTTTACCGTCGGATTTAGTGGCGGATTTAGCAGTGAATAACTGAATATAAACTTTTAATTAGAAAAATTTTGGAGTTTGTTACCATTGGATTTTTTTCCTGGAAAATCGGACAATAATATATTATTTATTATTAATAATTAAATTAATAGTTAACGGCGGATTTAACCGACGGTAAACTTAAATTTTATTTTTTTTAAAAAATTTGTTTGAAAATTCAATATATAATTTTAAATATTTAAATTCAATAATTTCTAAGCTAACAAAATTTAAAAGTTTTACAATTTCTTATACCGTATTCCTTTACTAGTTTTAGTGCATGACAACAATTTCTAACATATTCTTGCCATGAAAATAATGGAGGAATATGTTCTCAAGGTCCACTGTGAGTAACTAAATCTTTATGCTAAGACAAATACAAATAAATGATGCTCTACATACCCAAAAAATTCAAGAAATTCTTTAACTTGGTCTGCAAAGTCATCCACCTAGAGCATTGGCTCTTCCAACGAAATCACATTGGCTCCTAACTATAATAACTCTTAAGCAAATGAGAAAAATTCTATTAGACTCTAAGAGCAATTGCACTGAGAGCATTCATGGCTTTTTTTTTTTTTTTTGCTTCAAGAATTTGAGGAACGCAAGTCAATACCAAAGCCACGAAAATGGTTTATAATAAATTAATATTTTATGGAAGTGAAAATGCATCAAAAGTCAGATAAAAATTGATAATTAAAAAGCACTAGAATGTAAAATTCCCTATTAATACTAACCTCATGGTAGGGAGCATCAATGGAATAAATGCAGAAGTTATGAAGCAACAAAAAAGCTACTTCTAGGCAGAACAATATACCCTAGAAATAAGATATATCTACATAAAAATCTTGCTTTATTTTTCAAAGCTTCACAATTCTTAAACACATTCTCTTAATACAAAAATCCTACTTTAATTTGCTTCCAATCCTTCAAAACATTTCTATCCAAAAAAAATACAAGACATTTTCTCTCAAGTTCAAAATGAATATAAACTTCACAAAACTGAAAAAAAAATATATACAAACAAGCACAGAACTGAAATAGTAAACTGAACCTTTACTTATTTTCACGAAGTTAGCTTTTCTTGATCCCCACAAACAATCACAAAAACTGCACCTTTATTTATTTTCACTATGAATTCCTACAATACACACACATTAAATTTAATTTAAAAAATGTACAAACAAAGATACAAACTTAGAAGATTAATAATTTAAAAAAATTTAAACAACTAAACAAACCCTAAACCCCCAAATATTGAAAAAAATCAAAAGAAACTAATCAAAGAAAGGGACTTAGTATAGAAGGTGGCGACAAACGAGAGGTGGCGATAACAAAAGGAAGGAATGATGAGGTGACAACGATGAGCGGTGAAGATGCTACTAGAGCCGGCAATGACGCTGCTGGTGGTGTTGACGACTTTGTTGGAAGTGGCGACAACGAGGGAAGACTGATTGGAAGAGGCCGCGACGTTAATGAACAAGCGTAGAGCAGGAGGGGCCAACGTTGTTGAACGAGCGCGGTGCAGGATGCGGCAACGCTGAGGCGGCAATAGTGACTAAGTGACAATGACCAGCAATGAGAGTGAGTGAGGGTGACAGTAGTGAATGGTGGCATTGGGGGGCTGACAGCAAGAGAGAAAGAGAAAGGAGAGAGAAGTGAGGTTGCTGATGTTGCACAAATGGAGGAGAAGAATTTGCAAATTCAAATTTAGGGTTAATTTTATCGGCGAATTTACTGTCGAAAAAACCTACCGATAACGCATAGCCTGTGACAAAAAATGACGCGTTTCATTTAATTATCTTACCATCGGATTTTTTCGCCCCTAAATCTAACGGTAATGATCTGCTAATTTATCTTTTTTTTTCTTCTCCAATTATTTCCAGCGGATTTACCGTCGAAAAATCAAATATGACGGTAACTTTTTTACCTAACAAATTTATTGCCAAATTCGTCGCTAACCTCCGATACTAAATCCAATGGTATTTAGCATTTTTCTTGTACATCATATTAAAGTTGTAAAGATTCACCATTGAAGGAGCTTGAGAAAATTAAACATGAGAGAGTAATTACAATAGAGGCTCAAGAAAACCAAATGAAATTATCAAAAGTAGGGACGGAGCTTAGCTTCGGCAATAGGGTCATGGTCCCCCAAAATTTTTATAAAAGAACTAATATTATTAGAAAAGAACAAATATAACTCAATTAATTTATGTCTCACACTTTTATATTAGACTTGTGGGATCAATTTTCACTTTCTACGTTTATTCAATCATTTTCAATTTTAAACATGAACATTTTGGACTTGACTTCAATGGGCTTTCACAAATTAAAGACTTTATTGGCTTATTCATACAAATTAAAATCTCATTCTCATTATCATTTATTATTCTCATTATCAATAAGATTTTACAATTTTAATGTTAAAATTAGTTGTAGTAAAATTAATTTCTTTTATCTATATAGTTATTTTTTTTACAATAACATCTTGGACTTAAACTTGAACTTCAATGAACTTTTACAAATTAAAAGTTTTATTGGCTTATTTATATAAATTAAAATCTCATTCTCATTATTATTTATTATTCTCATTATCAATTAGATTTTACAATTTTAATATTAGAATTAGTTATAGTAAAATTAGTTTTTTTATCTATATAATTATTTATTTTACAATTTTAATTCTAAAATTTCTAAAGTATTTTATAATATTTGTCTACATAATTATTTATTTATCGTCATATTAGTAATAAATTTAAAAATAACTATATTTATAAATTTTATTTTAATATAAATATTATTATATAATTTTTATGTTACAATTTTTGCTCCTAATTTTTTTTTAAATTCCGCCATTGATCACAAGTGAAATAGAAAACTATAAACTAATCCCTCTAACTAGCTAATTATACACACATGATACATATATACAGAGGGCTAATTAGGGGAAGGAGTCTAAGTAATTACTCGTGCTTGTCTCATAATCTAAACTAAAACAAATATAGCACACAGGTAAAAAAATCTTGAAATAGTCTATTTTAGTTCTAAGTTTTGAAAAGAAGAACAAATTAATATTTTATTCCTAAGTAATAGATTGATGAATAGATGTAGACAAGACAGACGGTTTAAAAATAAGGGTAAAAAAAATAACTGTAAATAAAATAAAGTATGAATTTTATTTGTAACAATATGGTTTGAAAACTTATTTATGGGAATTAATAATGAGTGGTTGGTTGTTTTAATTGAGCTTTAGCTTCCAAATCTTTTTTGACAAGGAGAAAATCTATCTTATGATCATCCATTAGTGGTAACATTAATTAATGGCGAGTAAATGTGGCAACATGTGAATTGTGACGGTGCGTTGCTTTTGTCCTTTGGGAACTCCACCATCCCAGGCTGTTGCCAGTACTCAGTTTTTAAATTTTTTCATTTTCTGCCCTTTTAATATTTTCTTGAGAAAAAGAATAATTTAAATGATTAGTAGATATGAATTTTTTTTTGCCCAAAAGGATTAGATATATAATTAGAACATAAATGTGATGAATAAATAATTGACTAAACTGAAAGAGGAATATTGTTTATGTACACTCTATCTATTTTTATATAGAATTTATTTATTATATGTCCTAAAAATATATGTTAAAATATAGCTATTTGTATGATGGTGGTTGCTGCAGATTAGCTAGGAGTCTAGGACAAGATTGTGGCTGAGCTTCGCCCACACTTCTTTCGTTGTTGAACAATTAAAGAGATAGTAGAATGCCCATTAAGGGATTGTTCCCCTATTTTGTACTTGATTGACAAATAATAGTGGCTTCGATTTGGCTGAAATTCTTTGTTATTAGACTTTGATTCTAACTTCTATCAACATTAAGTAGCTGATTCACCCAAATTAGTTTGTGGATTTGACAACTCTCTAGAGATAGAACAAATAGTGGTGTATCTCCAAATCATCTATCCTTTCTGATTCTGATTTTTTGTTCATTGTCAATCTATCATCTAATTCTTTTTTCTAGCACTTTTCTACCTTCTAAGAGGTTCTTCGAGGTCTAAAATAGGTTAGAACCAATGTCAGCTTGTAGGAAAGAAGAATACTTGAAATACCTACTCCTATAGACCTTGTAGGGAAGGGAGTTTTCTCTTATAGTAAGTCACCATCCTTGTTTTGCTAACATAGCAAGGTTGAAGGTTTTGAGGTCATTGAATCCGAGTCTCCCTAATTCCCTCAGTTTGCACGTTGTATCCCATCCAATTCAATGTATTTTCTTTTTGTTATCTCGCTATCCCCACCAAAACTGCATTATGAGACTATAGAGCTCATCAAGTAAAGTATCCGGAAGCTTGAAATAGCTGAGGGAATACATAGGGATAGTCATAGCTACTGCTTTAAGTAGGACTTCACGGCCACTAGTAGATAGTAATAACATTTTTCAGTGTTGAAGTTTCTTAGAAACTTTTTTTAATGTGATTAAACGTTTGTCTCTTCGACCTGTTTATTACTGCTGGCAGTCCAAGGTATATATCTTGAGCACTGACATGAGAAATGTCTAGTAATACTGACAGTTAGTCTCTGAGATCAATGGGTATTCTTACTAAAAAATACAGAAGATTTGGATAAATTTAGCTGTTGACCGCTTATTGCACTATGGGTTTGTAGAGTTTGCAAGAGATTTTGGCATTGCTTCGAATTTGTCGTACTGAATAGTAGAGAATCATCTGCAAATAGTAGATAGTTGATTGAGGGGCATTTTACATTCAGTCTCAAACCATGAACTGTGTTATTTTGTTCTCCTTTGTGGAGCAGATGAGATAACCCTTCTGCACAGATGAAGAATAGGTAGGGAGAGAGAGAATCCCGTTGTCGGAGCCCTCTGCTGATTCTAAAAAAATTTGCTGGTTTTCCTTCCACAATAACAGAATATGAGACTATTGTAACACACTCCTTGATCCAACTAATCCATTTCCTTTCAAGTTTAACTCTTCCATAATAAACTATAGGTAACTCCATTCCACTCTATCGTAGACTTTGCTCATGTCTAATTTCAGGGCCATTTCACAATCTCCAGCCCTTCTATTCTTTAGGAAATCCGTGTCCTCATGAGCAATAAGGACAATATCACTAATTAGTCTCTTTCTTTGATAAACGTACTCTGATTCTCACTGATTATTCTGTTCATAATAAGTTGCATTTGGTGCACAATTAATTTTGACAATATTTTATAAAATGTAGTACTAAAAAAAATAGGCCTGATTCGTGACATAGATGAGACATTATTTACCTTAAAAATTAGACAAATTTGAGTGTGGTTAAAACCTTTGAGTATCTTGCCTTCCAAGAAAAATTTCTCATTGCATCCCTCACATCATGACCAATTAAACTCCAAAAATGTTAAAAGAATTTAGTCGAGAACCCATCATCACCAAGTGCTGCCTCGACAGCTATGGAAAATACAACCCTTTTGATTTTTGAATCTGTGACAAATCGAATCAGGTTTTTATTCAGATTTGACAAAACTTTTGATTCCAATTCCTCTAGAACAAGATCTGGATTGTCAGTGTTACTTTGTGTGAATAGATCCACAAAGTATCCTTGAGCTTCTTCACCAATCCCATGTGCCTTAAATAACCAACCTCCATTCTCATCCTCTAACTTCTAAATTTTGTTATGTCTATTATGCATTTGGAATTTAGAATGGAACAAACGTATGTTCTAATCACCCAATTGCAACAAATTAGCACGGAAATTTTTTTCCTTCAATACCATTCCTCCTGTTCAAGAGTGTAGGAGAGTTGCGCTTCAAGATGATCCACTTCGGTCTTGCTTCCTTTAGAAAGATCTTGTTTCTTTTTTATTAGTCTCTTAGAAATATCTTCTGTCAGCTTTCTCGAGTTAGTCTCAGTTGATTGTTGCCACTCCACAATACGGTGCCTACAATGTTTCAATTTTTGAAAAAGTCTATATATAACTGTTTCCTGTATTTGATCCTTCCAGACCTCATCAATAATGGTGGTTATCTCTGGATTTGCACACCATCGTTTTTGAAACCTAAACCACCTCTTTCGCTTCATTTTCTGTATCCTCGTTGCAAACAATAGTGGCTGATGGTCTGATCCAACATCCTCCAAATGCGATTGAGTAGCATAAGGATAAGCTGATTTTAGAGAATTTGAAATCAAACTTTTATCAAGCCTCTCTCAAATGGCTCTATATCCATCACTTCGATTCCACCATGTATATTTATCACCAATATATCCTATGTCAAGTAAGGTTGCTTAATTAATAAAATAGTTGAAACTCTCAATAGAAGTTTTTTGTTTGTCTCTACTCCGTCCTTCTCATGGCTTGCAATGATGGAGTTAAAATCACCAATCACCATATAGTTTGCACTAGAGCTCGACAAGAGTTGTAATAGTTTATGAAATTGTTGCTTCCTTATATCTTTTTGGTTGTGTAGGTAAACTGCTAAAACCTCTATTGGCATTGAATTATGACTCTTTTCCGCTGAAAATCAAATATAAAAATCTAGCGCTAATTTGATATCGACTTTAACCCCTTCTTTCCACCATACCGTCAAACCTCCTCCTGTTTCATTTGGTGAAACACAAAGCCTATACTAGAAGCCACATCCCTTTTTTTATTGTTCAACAAATAAGATAGTATTTTTGTTTCGCAGAGAAATACTATCTCAAAGAAATGGTATCTTCGGATTCCTTTTATGTTGTGAATTGCTAGGAATTTTTTCAAATTTCAACAGTTTCACGCCATCGTCTTCATTGGGGGTTGGGTGCCATTTTTGGGTACGCACCCTCCACCTCATGAGCAATAATTCTCAAACTTTTCACACACACATTTTTAGGCTTTCTAGCTATATGCTTCAGCTTTGGTCTTTTCACTCCCAACTTATTATCCTCCTTGCCTCCTATCCCTTTTTGTATCAGCAGCTCATTATTTGTGATATCTTGCAAAGGCAATTAAAACTCATTCTCCTCTAAAGTTAAGATTGGATCATCCATTATTTTGGATTCAAGTGAATTTCTATTGATGGTGCCTGCCATAATCACATTCTTAACTGGTTCCTACTGCACATAAAGACTTAGCTCCCTTACATTCTAGTCTTCCTTCTTTTTTGGTTCACCCTCTTTACTTGCAATGGGTACTTAGAGAGGAATAGTCTGATTAGCCGTCTTGCTAGAATTTTTCTCTCTTATAGCGAGTTTAGAAAACCCTTTAAGTAAGCTAATCGAAGTTGGTTTTCTTAGATTTTAGGTGTCTCTTACAGGTTTGGTTACATCTTCATCCTTCTTCTCCTTTACTCTCCAGCCAAATTGATTAGGTTTGAGTTCTTCTTGGATGCGGTGTTCCCCCTGTTCTTCGTCTGCAATATCTCCTAGCAGGCACTCACATGCCCATTCCTCGTGTCCAAGATGAGCATAATATTTGCAATAGTTATCGATCCTCTCATACTTGAATTTTACTTCTAATCGTTTTCCATCTAGTCCAGCAAGATGTAGTTTGCTGCGTAAGGGTTTGGACGCAACCAAATTAACCCTAACATTGACAATTCTTCCTTCTTTATCCTGTACATTGAAAAAATCAACCTCCATTATTCCCTATAAATTATCTCCTATTTTGTATCTAATCTTAGGATTTGCATTGCTCTGCCAATTTCCAGATCTAAACCCAAATAGGAATTGCTAAATAGTCCTCTTCTTCGATTACTATCCCTTACCTCCATCGCCTTAGGTGAATGATATCATTTTTGAATAATCACGGTGAACTTCTTTCAATTTTTATAACATCCATTTCTTTATTGAAAAAAAATGGTCAACTCTAAAGCCTTCTGGCCTCCCACAAATTGCTCTTAGTGTCCCTTTTATTGTTCTAACGGAGAAAATAGTGTCTGCTATGAGTCTTCCAATGAGACTCCCCTCATAATTTTTCATTTCTGATTTAATGTTGTTATTGTCAAACACTATCTCATCAATCTCTTATACCCTGGATCATCCCTACATTATCGCTGAGTCCTTCTAGGTCAGCCACGCAGACATAGGTACGTGTAGCATATAACACAGTCACTCACACAAGTCAATAAAATAGTAACTTTTTTTTAGAGAAAATCTTAATAGAGTACACTTATTTCTTCAAAAAAATTATAACAGAGTAACATTTTTTATAATGTATGGTACAGTTATTTACACAAGTCAATAAAATAGTAATTTGCTGTTCTCTTTAAAAACTTTGAAATAGAAAAATATATTTCTTTTATCAATTATACATAACGAAAGATATTTCAAAAGAAATAAATTGTGTACTGAATTTCTTCGGTATGCATTTTATATCATAGGAATAGATAAATGAATGAATTATTATTATTATTATTATTATTATTATTATTATTATTATATAAACAAAGAAAGTACTTATTTCATCATGTTGGATAGAAGAAAGTTAAATTGAAAAAAGAAAGTTAAAACTGGTTTTTGAAAAACTTAATGAATTATCATTTTAGTTTTTAATTTTTATATTATTAAACTTGAAATTTTAAATTATGAGATAGACCTTTTTCTTTGGTAAGTTTTAATAATTTAGAATGAAGACTGAAATATATCATTGTACTAATTTATGACCTACTGTGTTATAATTTAAAAATTTAATATTTAATAAGTTATAATTAAAAAAATATAAGGGAAAAGACAAATTTAAAATTTTACTTTTTAAAGAAAAGCATATCACTTGTAAAATTCAACTCAGAGAAAAGCATTATTATATGCTTTGGTGACATCTAGGCAATTTGCCCAATTTAAATTATAAATATAATATAAAAACAATAGCAATTTTAGATAATCAAATATTTCACGTAACTAAATTAAACCAAATCATAATATATATGATTATATATATATATATATTGTTGTCGTCGTTATTATCAGCAGAACTTTTTGTTGTTCTTATACATTTTTTTCTTATTTATCTTATTTATTTATTTATTTATGTATTTTTTAAAAATTTTATGAAAAAAGAATAAATAAATATAACAAAAAAAAATGATGATAATGATAATAAAAAAATTGATACTAAAATTTTTTATATAAAACATAAGAAAGAAATAGAAATGACATCGAAATTTGTTATATATAACATAAAATTTTACCATGATAAATACATAATTTAAATTGATTTCTGCACCACATTATAAGACAGTAAGTTGATTAGCATTTAGGAATATATAATTCGATTTTAAAATAATTTTATTTAGATAAAATTTTTTATTTTTAAAACAAAATATAAGAAGATATAAAAAAATATATCAATAACAAAACATGAAAAAGGAGAAAAAAAAAAGATTAATGTTCAAATTCGTCCTGAAAGATCACGCGATCTTTATTTTCGTCTCTGAATAATTTTTTTAATCAAATTAGTCCCTGAAAGATAAATTGTTAGTCAAATTAGTCCTTCCGTCAATTGGATGATGACGTGTCACGTTAAGTGCCACGTGACATGATGACGTGACACGCCAAGTGGCAGGTCAGTAACACGTGGCATCACTTGACATATAAAAAAGTTTTCTATTAGTTAAAATAGTCCTTGAAAGTCCAAACGTAAGTCATTTTTATCCCTCAAATTTTAAAAATTAGTCAAACTAGTCCTTATATAATTTTTTTATAATATTAAATTTATAATATTTTTTTATACTACTAATTTTAATATTCTTTTTTAAACCTTAATAAATAAAATTCTCTTTACATAAAATAATAAAAATAATTAAATTTTTATAAAATTATTTTGTCATTGGTATTTTAAAATTTTACAATTTCAAATTATAATTTTTATGTGAATTTTTTTTATTTAAATGAGTTTATCAAGTTATTGTTGATTATATATTTAAAAATTTAATATTTTAAATTTTACTAAATAATATAGTAATTATTTTAAATCTTTTAAATCTTTTAAAATTATAATTTTTATTATTATTTAATTTATATAGTAAAACTCAATAATTGAAAAACTAGTTTATAGAATCACTTTTTGAATCTTAATATTCTAATATAATTTTTTAAATATTTCATTTAAAACACAAGGAATTTTATTTTAATACGAAGCATATCTATTTATTTTATATAATCTTATTTGTGTGGAGTAGCCTGTGTTATGCATAGGTATAATGTTTCCTATTTCATTTTATCTCATTGATTTGTGAAATTAAAAAAAAATTATATAATCTATCTCAAACATATGAAACACACAAAAATTTATTATGATATTTGCACGTATTACGCTTAAGAAGCAATTCATTTATAATAATAATAATTAACCAACAAATTTTCAATATTCTGTAAAGTTTGGAATTGAAGCAAAATTTGTGGATCTTCTTGAATTTTGACTCTAGTGTCACTACCATTACCTCCTATATATAAGTAATACCGTAATGAAAAAAAAAGATGTAGTAAAAAAAAAATAGTTGTATAACTTTGTTTAGGTTAACATACATAAATTTTGATTTTGAGCATAAAACTTTGTTTAAGTTAATAAATACATATATTTCAATTTTGAGTATATATATATTCCAGCAAAATGTAGTAATGTAACAAAAAAAAGTTTTAGAATAGAAAAGAATAAGAGAGATTTTGAGAAGAATTAAAAGAGAGAGATAATTTTATGAAGAAAAATAAAAAAATTATATAAGGACTAGTTTGACTAATTTTTAAAATTTGAGGGATGAAAATAACTTACGTCTGGACTTTTAAGGACTATTTTGATTAATAGAAAATTTTTTTATATGCCATGTGTTACTGACCTGTCACGTGGCGTGTCACGTCATCATGCCACGTAGCACTTAACGTGACATGTCATCATCTGATTGACGGAAGGACTAATTTGAGTAATAGTTTATCTTTCCGGGACTAATTTGATTAAAAAAAATCATTCAGAGACGAAAATAAAGATCGCGTGATCTTTCAGGGACGAATTTGAACATTAATCCAGAAAGAAAAAATATGTTAAAAGAAAGAAAAATAAAAAAGATAAAATATGAAAAAAAAGTAAAAAAAAAGATATGTTGAGAGAAATTTTAGTGCTATAATTAATATTTTTATTTTTAATAACTTTTAATTAGTTAAGAATTTTTCTGTGTCACTGAACAAATTTTAGTATCAAAATTTAAAAATTTTTTATATCAAATTAAAAAGTTGTGGTATTAATTTTTTAATAAATTTTATACAATTTAAAATTTTTATTTTTTTTTATCGTGGCTATCATCTTTTTTTTTTAATTCTTTTAAGAAAAATAAAAAATATCAAACAAAAAAATGCAAGAATAGAACGAGAATAAATAAAATAAAAGTTCAACAAGATCAGGAGCAATAAAAAACGATAAGAGAAAAAATACACAAAAAAAGAAGGAATGAAAAAAAAAGGGTGTGATTTATGCATATTATTGAGTAATTTTTATCGAGTTAAAATTAATTTGGTTAAATTTGATTAACAACAATATTTGAAAAGGAAGTCTAAAAACATTATTGTAATTATTAAAATATCATTACTATAATAATAGAAACTCGAAAATGTTTTTTTTTTTTTTTTTAAAGATTAGATTAGATTTTTAAGATGGCGTGTAGACATTTTTGTTCCTTTGCTCTCTTCGTTCTCCATTCGTAGACGCCAAGAACCCTAACAGGTACTGTCTCCTCTCCCTTTCAGCTCCGAAAAATTCCCCTCGACCCATTTCTCCTTTCTTCAAATAATGAAATGGGTTCAGGTCAAAATTAAGATTTTAGCCGTTAATTTCCATCTTCTCATGTTCCATTTTGATCTTAGATTCTGTTGATCTGTTGATACTTTTAGCTCAAAGATCTGATTTCCCCCCTTTTTTCATGGTGAAATGGATCCTAGAACAAAACCCAGAAGCTGAAACTTTGTTGGCATGAGGTTTTGCATGCATACATTTATGGGGTTTGTGTAAATTTTTTTCCTTGTTGAAACCCCCTTTTTTGTGGTTTGACTCTGTTTGAGCTGAAACAAAAGGTGGGTTTTGCTTTTGGGGTTAACACAATTACATTTTGCTATTGTTTTTGTTTGTTGTTTTTTCATGGAATTTGATTTTTTGTATTTTGAATTGTGTTGGTTTGTTAGGAGAATGCAATGGCCTGGATAATTTGCGAAGATATTTAACAAAGTGTACATTGTTATTCTGCAATAGTACAATTTTGCCTTCACCATTTGCTGCCTATTATGGATGGGGATAATGGTCTTAACATACGTAATTGGGGTTACTATGAACCTGCTACCTCTTTCAAGAGCCATCTGGGGCTCCAGCTAATGTCATCGATGCCGGAAAAGCCTCTTCTCGGAGGACGCAATGCTGCAGTTTTGTCCGGCACTAATGGTGCCTATCACCATAGGGACATTGGCATGCCCCCGGCTACTTACCCTATGGATTACATGAGGGATGCTTGGATTAGTAGTCAGAGAGAGAAGTATATGAATATGATACCTACAAACCCAAGTTATGGTAGTATTCCGGAGACGTCTTCCACACATCACATGCAAATGATTCCACCGCCTGAGTTGTCCGCAAAGGAAGAAAGGCCCGTGGAAGAAGCGCCTGTTGTTGAGAAAGCGAACACCACTGGAAAGAAGAGACAGGGTCCCAAGGTTCCGAAATCTCCCAAGGCAAAGAAGCCCAAGAGGGGGCCTCGCGTTCCTAAGGATGAGAATGCTCCTACAGTTCAACGAGCTAGGGCTCCAAAGAAAACTACTGAGATTGTGATAAATGGGATTGACTTGGATATTTCGAGTATTCCAATCCCTGTTTGTTCGTGCACTGGGACACCCCAACAGTGTTACCGATGGGGCTCGGGTGGGTGGCAGTCTGCATGTTGCACAACGGGAATGTCTACATATCCTTTGCCTATGAGTACAAAGCGGCGTGGTGCTAGGATAGCTGGAAGGAAAATGAGTATAGGAGCATTTAAGAAAGTTTTAGAGAAACTTGCAGCTGAGGGTTATAACTTTTCTAATCCAATTGATTTGAGGACTTACTGGGCAAAACATGGTACCAATAAGTTTGTCACTATCAGGTAGATCTACTATATGCTATGGTACAATATGGCCTCTTATTCCTTTTCAGCCTGTTTGTCATGTATATATATGTGAAGTATTTGGCCTGAGACAGAGGCTTTGTTAGCTGGTTTGTAGTTCAAGGATTTTCGACTCCTGACATTTCCTTTTCTCTTCTAACTCTTATCTGTTGTTCTATTCACTTATTTGGATTCAGTAAATGGGAATTCAATCTTTTGGCTGGTTGGTCCTGATAGAGGACTAGAAAATGAGATATTGACGGATTGATATTTGGTAGGAATATTTTATCTGTTCATAGAGCTATTGGTGATTAATGTGATGCAAGCGCTTTATTCTGATTACTAAATCATTCTAATATTGGCCTGAAGATCCAATTGTAGTTTGTTTTAAGAAACATGCTTGATGATCATCTGTGAAGGTAACTTGGTTGTCATATTGGTGGAATGTGTTTCTCTGATTTGATGATTGGAGTGGGAAACATAACCAATCACGGCTTGCTCTGCCGAATTTAAGTTTGGTACCAAGTGGGGGTTCTTGGAACAGAATGCAAAATGTTAGAGGCTTATTATGTATTTCTTAGCAGGCTAAGATTATGATGTACTTCTTAGTTAAGTACTCTGCTAAACTCAGGGTAAACTGATCATGAGTTTCTCATGGTAGATACATACTCAATTTAGGAAAGACTTCCTATTTTTGTGCATGCTAATAGGAATCAAAGGTGTTGGGCACACCACATTACTAGTTGATAAGTCTTATCCATAGTTTACATTGGTATGTAAGTTGAGATAATCTGCATTTATGACTAGTAATGTGTAACAAGTATGTTTCATCTGATTTCCCTCTGAAACCAAACCATTAGGAAAATTTGTATAGTGCATGATATATAGATAGCAGATTTTTTGATTAATAGTAATCCTTTGCTTTTAAGTATTTTGATAGCTGAATGTTGAAAGACGGTAAGACATATAAGGTGGGGATGGGGGAGTCTGTTTTTCCTTGTAGAACTTTAGATGTTTGAGCATAAATGTGCATATAAGACATATAAAGTGTATACATGAGGTTCAATTTGGAGAAGGGAGGGATTAAAGGGTTTTTTGAAGAGTAACATGGACTTGCAAAGTCGGTTACTCTCTGAACCCTTTCCTTGTGCTCCTTTCCTCTCCAATAATGAAACTCGTGAAACAGACCCTTATATGCCGGAAGCAAACGGCAAATACCAAGTAAGTGATAGGTAATAGGCAACATCTTAGATGCAGCAGGTTGAGCTCGATGTTTATGGTTTAGGGTTTAAGGTTGAGCTCGGTACATTATGCATTAAGTGAATCCAATGATCTGGATTTAAACTAAGTAGCCATCATAATTCAAAGCTATACCATTGGATTACCTTAGTGTATTATACACCAAGCTCATCCCAATCCATTAAAACATTGTCCTATATCATCCCCTAAGAAAAAGAAATTAGAATCATCTTCAAATTTGCAACGTGCTTCCCTTTCAAAGAAAGGTTAATTAAAATAGTCTTATTACATTAATTTATATATATTTATAGGCTAAATCTAGAACACAAGTTTGGTAGCTTATTGAAAGTATAAGTCATTAGAAGGACAATCTAATTCTTGTAATGATTTGAATGTTCGAATTCCGTTTTCTTTGTACTTTGTTATTATTACTTTACCGGGTGAATTGGTGGTGCCAAGACACAAGCAATGATCATGGTTGAGATTCATGTTTGTTGAGTGTTACAAATAAATTTGGTGCTCATAAAGTTTATTGACACAAGCAATGATCATGGTTGAGATTCATGTTTGTTGAGTGTTACAAATAAATTTGGTGCTCATAAAGTTTGTTGAGTACAGATGGGAGTTTCTGTTGCTTAGTTAAATTAAAAGTTTCAAAGGCAAAATTGTTGTCTAATTCTTTAATTTTAAGCTAAAAGTAGTAACCTTTCATTTATACTATATTATGAAGTACCTTTCATTTATAAAAAGGCATCTTAAAAATAAATTTTTCCCCTAATTTTAGGATTACATGTACAATTTAATGTCTAAACTGATGTTTGTGTAGTTAGTATTTGAAGCCAAGAATTTAAGATTCCAGTTTGATGTTTTCCATAATGCCATATTGGTAATTATTTTTTTTTAGAGTTTAGGTAAAATTTGCTAATTTCTATTGGGCTATCAATAAACTTGGTTACATGTTAAACAAAAAGACATTCAGTTAAGATTTTAAAATATTGAAAAATTAAATGTATTTTAATTTTTATTTTTCTAATGATTTTTAAAATATTCAATTATGTCACGATTAATTTATTTTATTGGAAAAGCTGTTTTTAGGTGGTATAATTGATATCAAATGATTGTTCTTATTATTAATAGTTGATACTTGAGGTCAAACTGGCAAAATTGTTACCCCTCAAAATTAATAAGCTTTTGTTTATAATAATAATTTCAAAATATTATTTTCTCTTATAAATAACTTTAGTCTAAAATTATTAGTTTCGATTATATATTGTTTTCAATTTTTACTTGAACATAATTATTCTTTGGTAAAACTTAAAAATAGAGGTGTACTTGGATCGAATCAAGATCTGATCTTATTAGAGTTAACTGACTTCATGTTAAAAGTCCTAACATAATCTTAAATTAACCCGATATATCTAGGAAGCACGGACATTTGGTTGAGTTGTCGTGTTTACATGTCAGACACATTTCGGACAAGACACTACTGTGTCACCGTGTCTTTACCGAACACATTTGGATACACCTAAAACCATCATGTGTCAGCGTATCTACTCTCATTCTTAATATATATTTTTGAAATAAATTTAAATATAGTATATATTATTATTTATTAAAAAAAATTTTAAATAATTTTTTTATGATTATTTTAAATACTTGATATAATTAAAATAAGATATTAAAAATAATTAAAAAATTAATTTATATTTTAATATTAATAAAATATTAAAATATTATTATGATTTATCTAAAAAATACTTTATATTTTATATGTATACGTGTTTTCATGTCAAAATATCATATATATATATATATATATATATATATATATATGATATCCGTGCATCATATATAACGGATCAGAAAAAGGCTTCATTTCTCTATCAAAAGAAAGCCTTTCATGCATCGTTGCTTGTTTGGGTTGTTTCTCATATTTTAAGATATAAGAATTGGGCTAAAACACTTCTTTCCCCACCATATTGTCACAACTAGCACATTATCAAATATCAAATATGGCAATTGATTTTTTAACAATTTGAGGATTAGGGACTAGGCCCATTTCAATATAAAAAAAAAGAGAAAAGAGATTGAGCATTAAACCTCAATGAGAGTGCAATTTACTTACATTACCCAGGAGAAAAAAAAGAGTACAATTTTACTTATCATAACCCAATATTTTTTATTTTATTTTATTTTATTTCCCTAATTAATACAAGTTGAATAAATAAATTATTAGACCCTGAAGTGTATTTGAGGGAAAGAAACTTATCCTCCATTAATCAAATGTCAATGATTTGATTTTCACTTTAAGCATGAAAAGCTTTAAAATTTTATAGTTATAATATCCATTAAAGTGTCTATAAAACAATGAATAATTAGTTATTATATTTGCTAGCGGATATATACATTAGTCAAACAAAAAAAAATAGAAGTCACCAAAAAAAAAACAAAAAAAAATAGTAAAAGTTGTTTAATATAATTTATTAAAAGATCAACCCAATTTATTCTGAATTTCAATTCCATCAAAGTTTCTTGTTTTTTAATAGTTAAATACTTATAAGTATTTAATTGTAATTAAGAACTTATGCATTAAAATTAAAAAAAAAATAAAAAACCTATTTTTCTTATTACTCAAAATTTTAACTAACTTTTATAACCGACAAGAATCAGCAACTGACACACGTAATTGAAAGATCTTATCATGAAGGAAAAGATGAAATAACCTTCCCAACAGATTATAAATAGAAGGTTTGGAAAAATAGAAGGTTTAGATATTACTATTGCATGCATGCAGACATCTTTCTTCTTTTTTCTTTTTTTTTTAAATAAAAACCACACATACAGAGTTCTATTTTTAAGATTTTCTAACGGAAAATTCATCCCCATGTACCTAAAAATCTAAAACATTGATTCCTTCAATAGTTGTCTACAGATATGATCTACATTAATATACATTTGATTAGATATGCTACATTTAATTTGTTTGTGTTCCACGTACTTCACTCTTGTTTGAATTATGAAAAAAGAAAAAATTTAAACACGCATTATGAAGGGATGCATCAACACCTCATATATATGTGTGCTTAATTAAATTAATGAAGTCAAATGCATGTGGGAATAAGAAGATGCATGAAGCGAGTCATTATAAGGTACTTAGCTTTTATATATAGCACATGCACACATGCAATTAAGCCATGACATGCATGATTTGTTTAGTGATACAAAACATGATCAGAGATAATAAAAGTACACCACGAACTCATAAAGTACATTACCTTCTGAATTCTGTATTTTGCTCGTTGATGATGACAGAATATGTGTCCAAGTGAAAGGTTTCTAGAATAATTAATTATAGGGTAGTGCTAGGGAGCCAATGGCTTAAGTGTACAATGGACTAAATTTTTGGTCCATGAATAAAATGAACATCACCATACTAGCTAGAATAACCATCCGATACCAAGGATAACCATCTGGATACCAAGGATAATAAACATCTCAATAAAAAATTAAACTGATTTTGGGATTCACCAAGGATCGAACTCTTGACCTTTCGAATCTAGAACTCTAATACCATATCTGAAACCACTCATCCCAAAAGTATAACCTGACAGGACAATGTAACACTAATGGTCATATCTCTAATACTTCTTAAACCTCCATTGTACACATTGTACGCTTAGGCCATTGGCTCCCTAGACTTTTTCTTAATTATATAAGCTCTAATAAGTTTGTTTATTGCACTTAAGTATAGTTTATTTTGAGAATCAAAGGAGAAGCTAACTACCTTAGCTTCGGCTTTATTGCTATATTATATGTCTGACTAAATATTATTGTAATAAACCACTAAGCTACTCATGCACATTAAATAATCATAAGCAAGAGTGACATTAAACCGTTACACTTTATATTATTGTATACCATCAAGAAATTAAAGTACAAATTATATAAACCAATGTGAGATGGGGTTTAGACTCTTAATGGAGCTTAGATTTCCGATATATTAGTTCTTAGTCTGTAGGGTTGGGGGTTATGGTAAAAAACAAAAAATACTAATAATATTAAAAAATAATTTAATTTTAATGAACTGTTAGTATAAAATAGTTTTATATGTGCAACTAATTGGATAGCGTAACATCAAGCAAAAATAGTTTCTTTTTATATTGATTATATAAACGGGCATTCAAAAAATGAAGATATTTGCACGATTGTATAAAACATTTTACATTATCTGTATATCAAAATTAAACTCTTATATTAAGTGGTAATAAGTAGTTTGACCTTTTTAACAAGAAAAAGTATAAATGAACAACACATATAATAAATTAAATAATGTGAATAATAGAGTAAAAAAAAGAAATTAAAATTAATTTTAAAATTTAGATTCTTAATTAATTAATTAATTAATTATTATCATATTTTAAATTCAAATTTTGAATTAATTAAATTAAATAATCATTTTAAATTATTTTTATTTACATTATTGCTTGTTCTTAATTTATGGGACAACCATGATTTAGAAGGTGACTTGGACAATGGCAGAAGCAACACAACTCTGCGGCACAGACCAAAAGGCCATCCCTCACGGTGACAAAACTCTGAAACGTCGTTGTTCTACCCGTGCAGACGTAGCACAGCCACACCCGTCTGTTTTCATCACCTATCCGTGCTGCCTCTATCTCTCCCATTCACGTGTATAGGAGCGCTGCCGCCGCAGTTGTTGTCTTGTTGGTTTCGCGCCCCTCTTTCCTAGCGGCGTTGCTACGGTGTCGCACCACCCTCTCGTGGAGTTGTTGTGGTGTCGCTACTGGTTGCTACCACGCGAGTGATGCCATCACGCGCGTTCCCCATGTGCCATCACGCTGTCTCGTCGCCGTCTTTTATCCGTCGCCGTGGTTATCCTCTTCCTCCTCCTCCACTTCTTCTTCTCCTTTTTCGGATATGGTTGCTTATTTTACTAGGTATGTGGATAATTATTTTCATTTTAAAGTGGATGTTCATTTAATTTTGATTGGATTTAAGTAGATAAATTAAAATTTACTAGATGTTCATTTTATTAGGTACGTGGATGGTTATCAATTAAACCCCTAACCATCAACTAATCTTTCAAAGCAGCAACTAGCGATGACACTAAAAAGTTCGACGGCGAGCTTGGTGTCTGGTGAGGGAGAGAGCGATGCCGGTGGGGGATGGTTGGCGAAGCAGCGACAATACCCACGAGCTCGGCGGATGTCCAGCTGGGGAGAGAGCGACGCTTGTGCGGGGGTTGGTTACGAAAGCAGTGGTGACGTTGAGAAGCCAGGGGGCAACAATGATATTTGATGAGGAGAGAGCAACGCTAATGGGGGCTGGTTGGAGAGCAATAGCACTGATAGAGTTTTGAGGGTAGGCAACAGCGACAGATGATTAAAATTTAAAAATGTAAGATAAAAGGGTTTTTTATTACTTGATTTGGGTGATTTTTTTTATCTTCGACAACCCAAAAAATCAGCTCGTTATTCACGTTGTTCAGATTCTCCGTTGTCTACCTAAATATTACTTATCAAGGATGATTTGTAAAATCAATAGACATTATCCATAGAAACAATATCACTGAACTTCTTTTTTGTGAAGAGTTTGAAAATGCACCCGCTTTTAAGTAGTGACATTTTTGGAATATAATTAACTAGCTAAATGCTTTCGGTATTCTCTTAATGATGGATCTAAAATATGGACAGTTTCCATTAAAATGGACTGAGGGAGTAACAACTAATATCAAAGGAGCTTTGATTTAACGATAAAAATTAGTCACACAAATGTGAATGTGTTAGCAATTAGGTAGGCGTATCATGTATGAATTTAAGAATAATGCTCCCTATTATATTTCCCTCACACAAAATTTTCAATACGGTTATCCAGAAAATTAACTAAAGATTGGACCTTAATGGTACGGTTATATATGACTAATTTAATAATTGTATAAATCTGATTTTTTTTTTTTTACGTGAATCATGAGGAAAACCCAACAATATATTTCTCTTGCACCACTTACAAGAAGCTTATTAATTACAGCAAAGCAGGTCTTGTTCTCATGAACAAATAAGCTATATTATTATTCAGTTTTAATTAAACTATATTTATATATATACACGAAGAGAATAACCTATTTTAATTAATATACAATGTAACATGTTTAAGGAACAGGGGACATTACTAAGTTAAGTTAATCAGAGTGAGGAACATAAACATTGGCTGGTTCATGAACTTGGAGTTATTAGAGCTGTCTACATTGTTTGACTGCATTAGAGTAGAAACATGATGAGTGGAGCTTAATTAATGGTGGACAAGAAAATATATATGCGAATCTGAAAAAAAAATAATAAAACATATAGGTTGCTACTATACATAATCATCACTAAAGGTCATATTCTTGTTTTGGAAAGATTTGGATGGATTTCCTCACTATTAGAAATACGTTCTTTTTGTCTATATATATGTGTGGTGATTCCAGCTAGCTTGTGACTTTATGAAAAAGTAAAACATGAATTCTAAGATAATTAATCATTTAATCATGAATTACATGAATTTTTGCTTATATATGTCTACTTTAACCAATGTTTTCTTATGTATACCATGTGGAGGCCATAGGAATTTTTTTTTTTTGAAAAAATTGAGAAGGAAACAATTTGAGTATATAGAGTGTAAGTTCACAAGAAGGAAACAATTCAAACATAAAAATGAAAATGAGAGAAAACATGATATTACACGTCAAGAAATTTATGTATTTCTTTTTTAATTATTAAACATAATAAAAAGTAAAAGGATAATGTAAAACATAAAATTT